>NW_025333640.1:38805000-39405000 GCF_019186645.2 Phyllostomus hastatus
TAAATGGTATACTTAACACAAAGAAAATGCAGGCCGCATGCAATTTCTTAGCCTATTATCCTGCGTTTATCATTTATTCATTCAACAAGATGGTATCAGTTGCCCCTCATGTGTCAAGGACTACTTCAGGAGCTAGAAATACAAGCGTGACCAACAGCCTCAGCGTCTCCATGACAACGGTGTGGTGTGCATTACCTGGGCCAGCATTAATGTTATTTCTCAAGCCACAGTAAAGAGAACCCCTCAAGTTAGTGCCCGAAGGTAATGGGAAGGCGGTTGTCCAATGTTCCATTTCACAGTTCACCCCATCAGTCGGTCGGTCTACTGATGGAAAACACTCCTATCTCCTCTCAGAACACTGTACATACTTTAATTTTTCACTTCCTCATTCAAAACGGCTTTTCCATTTAAAACTGAGTGTGTTCGCTTTCCAGTGGAACTACGTTTTTAAGTAAAAATAAATAACTGAGTTGGGTTTAAGAGTCTCCTTGGAAATGAAATTCCCAAGTAACCGATAACAAACTTCCAAGGCATAACCCGTGGGATTCTTTCCTTCTCTTGGGGATCGTTCACTTTAACGGTGGACCAGGCACGGAAAACTCCCGAATGCAGAGGCTGACTAAGGGGCCCAGGTCACACAAGAAACACATTTGCTGAAATGAAAAACTTTAATTTCCATCTATGTCTATGAACCACTGCAGGAAATGGTCAAATAATTACCACACATCAGGAACCCTAAGCTTATCTATCCCTTTTTTTTCCCTTTTGTGAACAAAACACAAATATGACTAACAATCTTCCAGTCCTTCTCATCAAACTTTCACTTTTTATTACTGCCTTTGCTTCTCATCCAAGAACCCAAAATCCGGATTCCATTCTCGTCACAGCCAAACTGGCTGAAGTTTATGGATAAGAACATTAGACACACAGATATTTCACTAAAATCCTTGCAATTCCTCAGTTTGCAAAGAAGGTTAAAACAGGAAAGAAGGAATAATAGGAAGAAGGAAGAAGGAGGTGGGGAGGGACCGTAACAATCCTCAAATTCCTTCACTACTACTCACTCAGGACACGGCCTTCCGAGTCCATTCATTCTTCTGTGCGTCAGTCCCCGTACACTCAAAATAGAAATTGTTTTTGTTACGGGACCCAAGACTGCCAATGATGACAAAATGTTTAAAATGATTTAAATATAAATAGATGTAATATAATACGTCCTAAATGCCAAATTACATGCCATCATCATTACACTTCTAAGCCACACCATTTAATTTCTGCAATTAAAAAAACCAGAAGAGTTACAGCTGACCTATGCCAAAGACAGAGATTTTGCAAGCAATCCCCATCCATAGGAACCTAGAAAGATCAACTCCCTCCACTATCTCCTCTTCTGGACTTCATGCTTCAAGTTCAAAATGCATGTTTGGGCGGGCTGGGCTGCCGGTCAAGTGCATCAGGCCCGAGTCCTGGGGGCAGCAGATGACTCCTGATCCTCCTGATAACACGGCTCTTGTTTATGAATGGCCGTGGCTTTGACTTCTATTTTGGCATTGGCTAATTAAATCAGACTGATTGCAAGAAACAAGGGAAGACTGTTTGGGACCTTGTTTGTTTGTTTTTAACATATTTTATTGATTATGCTATCACAGTTGTTTTTCTCCCTTTTATTCCCCTCTGCCCTGCAACACCCCTCCCACCATCATTCCCTCCCTTAGTTCATGTCCTTGGGTCATGCATATAAACTTTTTGGCCTCTACATTTCCTGTACTATTCTCAACCTCCCCCTGTCTATTTTCTACCGACCATTTATGCTACCTTTTCCCTATACCTTTTCCCCTATTATACCCCCCTCGATGCTGATAACCCTCCATGGGATCTCCATTTCTGTGATTCTGTTCCTCTTCTAGTTGTTTGCTTAGTTTGCTTTTGTTTTTTTTTATGTTTCAGTTTTTAATAGTTGTGAGTTTGTTGTCATTTTACTGTTCATAGTTTTGATCTTCTTTTTCTTAGATAAATCCCTTTAACATTTCATAATGTTAGGGCTTAGTGATGATGAGCTCCTTTAACTTGACCTTATCTGGGAAACACTTGATCTGCCCTTGCATTCTGAATGAAAGCTTTGCCGGATAGAGCAATCTGGGATGTAGGTCCTTGCCTTTCATGACTTGGAATACTTCCTTCCATCCCCTTCTTGTCTGAAAGGTCTCTTTTGAGAAATCAGCTGATACTCTGATGGGAACTCCTTTGAAGGTAACTGTCTCCTTTGCTCTGGCTGCTTTTAAGATTCTCTCCTTATCTTTAATCTTGGGTAATTTAATTATGTGTCTTGGTGTGTTCCTCTTTAGGTCCAACTTCTCTGGGACTCTCTGAGCTTCCTGGACTGGTATGTCTATTTCCTTCGCCAAACTGGGGAAGTTTTCTTCCATCATTTTTTCAAATAAGTTTCCAATTTCTTGCTCTTCCTCTTCTCCTTCTGACACCCCTATGATTTGGATGTTGGAATCTTTAAAGTTATCCCAGAGGTTCCTAAGCCTCTTCTCATTTTTTTTTTTGAATTCTTGTTTCTTCATTCTATTCCAGTTGAATGTTTATTTCTTCCCTTTGTTCCAAATGGTTGATTTGAGTCCCAGTTTTCTTTCCTTCACTGTTGGTTTCCTGTATATTTTTCTTTATTTCATTCTGTATAGCCTTCACTTCTTCCTTTATTTTGTGGCCATACTCAACCATTTCTTCGAGCATCTTGATACCCAGTGGTTTGAACTCTGCATCTGATAGATTGGCTGTCTCCTCATTGCTTACTTCTTTTCCTAGAGTTTCGATCGGCTCATTCATTTGGGCCACATTCTTTTGTCTCAGTGCACCTGTTACATTGTAAGGGACACAGCCTTAGGCACTCTCCAGGGCAGGGCAACCCACTTCACCGCACTGTGGCGCTGTGTGTGGGGGAGGGGCCGGAGAGGGGCCGGTGCTGCTGGCTCGGCTCTCGTCCCGCTTCCAGTCACTTCCCCCGCTTCCCACAGGTGAACGGTGCCCTTCCAGGTGCTGCCCATTCCCAGGTGGGTGGGCTTGCGTGCGTTCTGGAACCCCGTGTGCCCTCCAGCGGACTCTCCTCTGAGACCGGGAGTGTCTCCCGCCCTCGCAACCCCCATAGGTCTGTGCAGCCGGAGGTTTTGAGGCTTTGGTTGTCCACCGCCGGAGCCCTGTGCTGTGCGGTCCGTCCCACTCCCCAGTTGCTCCTCGCTCTTCACCCACAGGTGAATGTGGGACCGCCTGGTCCGCCAGCCCCTGCCTCGCCCACCCAGGTTCCCCAGCCGCCACCTTGCCGCATGACCTCTCCGCCCCAGCGGCCCACCTCTGCCCCTCCTAACGGCCTGTATGACGCTTCTTCTTTAACTCCCTGGTTGTCGGACTTCCACACACTTTGATTTTCTGGCAGTTCCGGTTGTTTCTCGTTTTTCAATTGGTTGTCATCCTTCTTCCGGTTGTGTGAGGCAGTGAGGCGTGCCTACCTGCGCCTCCATCTGGGCCAGAAGTTGCAAGCATCACTGTGGCTGCCTGTCTGCTGCCACGTCACAGAATCCGGTGGCAGGAAGAAGTTATGCACAAGCAACAGATTTCTCGTGTCTCGGTGGCTGCATGTCCACAGAGGGCCGTGGTTTTCATAGCAAACAACCCCAAGACCCGTTCTGGTACCGCGTGACCACCGCACACTTCCCTGTGCTTCCTACAGTGTTTGCCGAAGGAGCAGGCTCCCCGGCCCAGGGGCAGGAGCCTGTGCCGCGCACGGGACAGCTCGCGCATCCGGGGCCTGGCGGCGGGAGCGCCAGGGGAGCCCCGCGGCAGGCAGGCCCGGGAGGCGGTCGTGTCCCAACGGCGATCACACGGCCGGAGCCTGACCTTCGTCGGGGTTGGCACCGGCTAGCAGCTGAGAAACGCTTCTACCACAGAACAGCGGAGCTTTCTGCATCTTTGTTCTGTATACAAACCCGTTCTCGAAGCTTCCTTACCCACCCCTTTGGTCTACCCCCAAGTAAGCGGACCTCAGCACTGAAGCGACCGTGGAAACCCCTGTAGTAAAAGGGGGGTAACCAGCTCTGAGGACCGCGGGTTCCGTGCCCAGAACACGCAGTGCGGAGCCACTTGGGGACAGGCCTCAGAGGGGCGGGGGGTGGGGGGCCCCATGCTCAACGGCCCCCCCGCAAGTCCCAGCTCACAGGGCCACCGCCGCTCAGAGGCAGCCCGGTCGGAGCTTACACCCCAAGACACACTCACTCACACGTGCGCACATGCACACACAGCGAGGGAAATCTGGCAGATTCTGACTGTGGACCTGGCCAGAGCACCCCGAAGTCAGATGCTGCTCAAGACGAACCGGCACCACCGCAGCCGCCCCCAGCAGGCACCCGACATGCCCGGGCCACGGGGCACGTCCTCCCTCCGGCCTCTTCTTGGCGGCGATTCCCTCTGTGCTTTCCAAACGCTTCTTGGACGATTGCGAGAGCCTGCGTTCTCGCTCAAGTGCGCTGCCCCGCGGAGATAACGCAACCAGGGTAGCTGGCCGTGCGCCGCGCCCCGGGGGGGTGGATGCCAACACCACGCCGGGCTGTCTGTGTTCCCGGCACCTCCCTCTGGGCTGAGAAGTCCACATTCGTCGACAAAAATCTCACAGTTCAGGCGGCTCCAGCACCGAAAACAGAGCAGCAAGTGTGTGCAGGGGGAAGTGGGGGCTGGGCGGCAGGGCACGGCCTGGGGAGGGGCGGGGGCGGGGGCAGCCCCGAGTGCGGCGGCCGGGGAGCAGTGCTCTCCCACGCTCACTGGAGCTGACTGGGAAGAGGGAAAACCGTCAGGAAAACACCTTTCCAAGCCGGCCTGAGGCCAGGGTGGTTTTTACTGGGGTCTGATGAAAACAGCCGGGCTGCACGTCCCTCCGTCAGTGACGGGTGCTGCTGCAGCCTCTGCTCCTCCGGAAAACCCCGGCTGCAGCCAGGAGCTCCAGGCCCCTCTCCAAGGCGTCGGAGGAGGCCCTCCCAGGGAAAGTTCTCCCGGCACCCTGCACGCCAGGGCCGGCTGGGCTTGGAAGGCTGGAACCGGCTCCCCCCGCCTCCCAGTTGCCAGGGAGAAGCAGGCACCCTGCCCGGCTCTGCTGAGAGCCCAGGGGGACAACACGGGGCCTCAGGGAGGCGAGGGCGCAGCGCCAGCCCCAGAACGCAGCTGCCGGCCGTGAAGTCCAAGTTAATGAGGCTGCGAGGGCCACGGCGCGCTGAGCTCTTTGCAAGAGGGCACTCGGCCCTGGGGCTGGGGGCTGGTGGGCTGGGCGATGCCTCAGACCTGCCCGCCTGCCCGCCCTCTCCTTACAGGGTGCCCCGATCGGCGGCTGAGGGTGACCGCCCTCGCTGGCCTTGCGGAGAGGCTGTCCTCTGGGATGGAAAGGAGCGGCATTGACAGCACGCCCGGGAAGGGGGGATGTGCCATCGGAGACAAGGCCTTCCCGAGACAAGGCCTCCGCGGCCGTCGGTGTAACTGCCGTGTCCCCAGAGGGACGGGAAGGGCGTCTGTCACTGTCCTGTTGTAACACTGGACCTGGTCCAAAAGACGCACACACCTAGAAAGAAGTACGACAGCTCTCCTCCCCACGTCCCCCACGCGCCCTGCGGCGGTCCCCCGGCCCGCGGCGGGACTACTTAGCTAAGCCTCCGCTCTGCCCACTCACGTCCGAGTGCTCCATAAATATGTGTCTTTAACCCTGAGGCTATGGCACGGGCTGCGCCCTGCATCTCTCCCCCTTTAATACGTCAGCACGCTCATCCTTTTATCCGACTCCGTCCATGTTGTCTATTTTAGTTTATAGAAAGAAGTTCAACTTTAACTCAAGCTCTGCTTCTGTTCTTCAGCCAGCGAACACTTGGGAGGCGCCTCCCGCGTGCCCGGCCTGGCCGCCCCGATAACGGTGAGGCCAGACTGACTGGGTGGCCGTGCGCCAAAGCCCAGCCAGGGGCGGCGCGGTGAGCGAGAGGCAGGCCGAGATTTTTTGAAGGAAGGGATTCTGCTAAAGGGGCCGGATCTCTGACCCCCCTCGGAGCCCCGTGCACTTTACATCTTCCCGGCCCACCCCCTCCATGTGTGGTCTAAGACATCTGCAGTGCAGATGGACTGAGACTCGGTCGTCAGGTGCCTCCCCTCCCCCTGCTCCAGCTCTGGAGGGTGGGTGACACCCCACAGCTAAATAGAAGAAGGAGAAGGAGAAAGGGGAGACGAGCTGTGTTTACATTTCCCAGGTAGAAGCATGAAAACTGCTGGGGGTCATCTGGGGAGAGAGCTGGTCAAAGGACAACATCCGATTTGACGGCCGGCACCAGCTCCCCGAGGAGAGCGCTGAACTGCTTATCTGGCCGCAAGTGCAGCTGGTGGATGCACCCTCGAGCCCCCGGAGCAGTGCCCACGCGAAGGCGCTTTCCAGGCCGCAGGGGCCGGGAACCTGGCTGTGGCCGAGGCTGACTCTGGCGGCCCCAGGGAGCCGCACCTCCGGACACGTCCTGGTGGAGCCCCTCCCACACTGACTCTGGTCCCGGTGCGCGGCCTGAGGCCCATCCGCGGGGCGTTCAGCAAACACGGAGTGAACGCGCTTCGATGCCGGAGCCTGCGCTCCAGCGGCCTCTGCTCCTGAGCCCAGTCCCTCGGGAAAGGGGCCCACGCTGGTCTCACGCAGAGACCACGCGGGGAAGGAGCTTCTCCGGCCCCAGCGCCCCCGGCTGGGGGGCGGACACTCTGGACCTTCCTGTCTCCGGTGCTATTTGTCTACAGCTGCATGAGAAGCCCCAGACTGCCGGCTGAAGGACCAGGCAGCGGGACCCGTCCACCCGTGCAATCACCAGGAACCACCACGTGGCCAGGACGGGCCATCACATGCGACATGCTCGTTACGTGACAGCACCGGAGCCCTGGAGGACGGGCGAGACACACGGCGGGCGCAGCTCACAGCCACTGAAGGCCTGCCTGGCAGCCCTGTGCCCGGTGCCCCGCCTGCAGCAATCTGTGTGCACACTCACGCCGCCGCGGACACTCTTGCCGCCTCGGACACAGCAGCCGTGACCGGGGAACCGGCACTTCCAGAAACGAAGGAGCTCACCCAAGATCCTACCGCTGGAGAGGCACAGGCGAGCCGTCAGCCCAGGCCGGCCTCGCCCGCACGCGTGTGGACGACGGAGCCGTGAGCACAGCCCCGCCGGAGGAGCGCCAGGGCAGAGCACGGGGATTCCACGAGGTCCAGGGATGGACATGCCCGCAGCCCTCTCCGGGAAGCTGGTGGGTCCCCTCACCCCAGGGTCCGGCCGCGTCTCCGAGAGCCACGCCCGGGGCCCCTCCGGCTGAGGGGGTCCGGCCGCCGCGCCCAGGCCTCAGGATCACCCGGCCACCTCCGGGGCCGCGAGGCCCGGTGCAGGCACCTGCCCTTCTGGGCACAGGCTCTCCTCCCAGGGCCCCGCCTACTTGTGGGGACAGTATCGGCCGGTCCCCAAACTCCCTCCTGGGCCCTCCAGCAGAACCAGACGCAAGTGTCCTGAGGGTTTGGCTCTTAGGAACCACCCGGCCCAGACCGTTCGGGTGAAGGCTGGGGGGCACAGCCCCAGGCTGGCAACCTGCTCTGCCCCGGTCACCTCGGGACCCGGGGCTGCCCACCAGCCGTCCTCACCCTGCCCTCTGCCCGGGCGCCGAACCGCACAGACACGTGCGAAGCGTGTCACACTGTCACTCCCTCCCGCGGCACCCTCCCAGGGAACGAACGCTAACACCGCGCCGGGCTCCGAGCAGCGGGTGCCGCGTGGATGCCGCGGGCGGGGGAGGGCAGGGGGCGCGTGAAAACACCAGCCAATGTGCGGTCTCATCCTCCCACCGGACAGCCAGCCGGGTGCTACGGGCTGCTGGTCACCATGGGTCACTGCCACCGCGCTGGGGTCAGGCCTCGCCTCGCTGGACGCGTGAAGCCTCCGTCTGGCCTCCAAACGGCCCCCAGACGACCGCTCTCCCGCCACCAGACTGAGGTCTTTCCTCCTTCAGGGTCCGACCCCGCCCTTCCTCCTCGCTGGCGCCACCCATGGACGGGTCACCGCCACTCGCTGAAAACCTCGGGGTCCGGCACCCGATGCCCCTGTCAGCATCTTCGAAGACGCCCTGTTCGGGCGGCAGGCCCACCAGCAGCCGGGCCTCAGAGGTCCTTGTGTGACCCAGCCCACGGCCTGCGTGCCCCCGTGGCCGAGTCACCCTCCAGGGCTGGTCACCGCGAGCGCCACCCAGACGCACCCGCCCGCCCCTCTGCGGGCTCCACAGCCTCAGGTGCCGCTGGACGCAGACCCCGCCGTCCCCCACCAGTCCTGAGCCTTGGGGGCCTCGCGTCCTTCTCGGCCTGCACTCAGGGCCGCCCTCCCTCCCCTCCCGTCTCCTGCTTTCCCTCCGGGGCTGCACAAGCCGAGCCCCTGGGGCCACCTGCCTCTACGCGCACGCACACACTCTGCTGGCCAGACCCCGGGGAGGACACGGCCAGCCAAACAGGGGCTCCCAGGGGGGTGGGGTCCCCCCCACTGCTCGGGCAGGCCGTCCCCGGGTCCCTCTCCTCTCCGCACAGCAGCCACAGAGCCGACCCCACGCTCCACAGGCTGCCTGGCCAAGGCCGCCCTCCCTCCCCCCCTCCCGCCTCCAGGGAAAGACTGATCACACAGATGTAAGGTCCCTCGATGTCCCCGAACTTAACCACAGTCCCCTCACGCCGTGCTAGCCACGCTGAGCTCACCACGCCGTGCAGCACAGTCGTCTGTTTTCTACAGCAACTGTCACCAGCGATCTGGCGTTTGGTGCTGTTTTGCTACCAACTGGCACGTTGACACCGGTGCATTGGGTGGCACTCTGGCACGGGCTGGGGCTTCCCAGTGGGGGCACCTCGTCCCTGAGGACAGAGAGGCCAACACAGAGGCCCCGCCAGGAGACCCGGGCGTCCGGGATGCAGGTCCGGGTCACCCGCAGTGTGTGGCCCCCAAACCCACACCCCAGAGCCCAGCCCCCTCCCGGCAGTGCCCACCACGGATCCGGGAGGTGGGCTGGCATCTGCTGGCCACCACCCTTCCTTGCGTCACCAGGCCCCGTCAGGCAGGAGGCTGGGCAGCCCGCCCACCGCAGACGTGCCCCTGGCCCTGCTGGCGCCGCTGCCCCGAGCAACGCTCCTCCTGTGCAGGGACCGAGGGCGGAGCTTTGACAGGAGCGTCGGGGACTTCCGATCGCAGGGCAGAGGGCGGCTCAGAAAACACAGTCGGCCCGTCCACGTTGTCAGGCACAGCCTCACGCCCCTCTTCGGGCGGGTCCGGCGCCTGGCGCTGAGCCCCGGCACCGCTCTGCGGTGAGGAGAACAGGCCGCCGCGCAGCACAGGGCAGCGGGCAGGGCCGGGGGGGACAGGCAGCGGGGGCCCTTCCCGGGGCCACGGGCAGTCGCGGCTGACACGTCTCCGCACGCACAGACGTGGGCAGCACTGCCGTCGGGGGTGGGGGGTCGTCTGTGTGTGTGCGTCTGGTCTAGGGATGTCCCTTCTTCCGGGACAGGACCACCGTCCTCGTTTCCAGAAATCCCGACAAAGCAAAACCCACCCAGGAACAGAACCAGGAGGCAGAAGCTAATGAAGGACCGCGTGGCTGCTCAGGAGGCTCCTCGGAAAACCGAGGATAAAGCTGCCACGCGATGCGGCGGCCACGCTTCCGGCCATCTGTCCAGAGGACACGGAGCGGCCGTCTCGGGAGGACACGCACACCCGCGGGCTCACGGCCGCGCGGGGACACGCCCGTTGGGGGCGGGCGGACACTGGGTGCACTGACTGCAGGGGTCCGTGTCCTCCAGGACCCCGGCCAACAGGACCGCCTGCCCGGTGCCCCTGCACCCCATCCCCGCCCCGGAGTCGCTCCGGCTAGAGAGATGCAGAACTGTGAGCACCGAAGCGCGGCCAGACTTGCAAACACTCGCAAAGTAGAATATTCCTCTTTCCACGTGCGATTTTTTTTTGACCAATGTCTTACCCCGCAGAACGTGAGGAAGTAAGGTTAATCCTGTATTTAAGGGTTTATTCTGTATTTAAAGATTAAGCCCTATCTTTAAAGGTTAAATTCAGAGAAAGGCTCTCCGAGGGTGTGTTTCTGACGCGGTGAAGAGTAACACGGGGGCGCTGGCTTCGCCAAGTGCAAGGTTACAGGAAGCCAGAGTCAGAATTTCCAGGAGGAAAGGGACCTTCCTCTCCGGTGGCCCATCCAATTCAAGCAGCCGTCAGCCAGCGAGCAAATGCCACGCCCCATCACACACACACACACACACACACGCACACACACACCGTCTGCCAGCCAGCCAAGGCTAGAATTAGCTGCGAGGAGAAAGGTCAAATGACATGGGAGAAAAAAAAAATCTCAGGCAAGAAAGTACGACAATCAATCAAATCACTCCCATATAACGAAGACACACAGCAGGGTTCGGGTGAACGACACATACTATCGGGCAGCAGAGAGATCAGCGTCGCTTCTCACGGAGGCACAGACTGTTCGGCCAGGGACACATCTCTGAACGGAGGCACGGTCGGCCTCTGCCCCTTTCTTCCGCTCCTCGGGCGGCAGCGGCCACCTACACACCTACGAACTGTTTTCCGTTTGCAGAATGATTCAGCCCAGGGGGCCGTCGCCGGGCGATCTCTCCCACCCACCCTCGCAGACATCACATCACAAAGGCCCTGACTCACTCTGTCGCCGCACGGCTCCTGTCCTTTTACGAGTTTTCAGATTGTTGTCATGAATGCCGGCTGGCTCGTAAGTCCGAGTGAACTTTGGGATGAAGTGATCTGTGCCGTTTCTGGTCGCCAAGAGGACACGAACAATGGTCCCAGACAGCCCTTCATCCCCATTTGCCAAATGATTCACGGGTTCAGACTGGGGAGAGAGATTTACCGATCCGAGTGCTAATTCTTGCGTCGTCATCGCTGAGTGAGAGCATCGCCGCCCGTCCCGGGGCCGGCTAGAAGCGTGGGTGTCATTCAGTAGCCGACAGGAAAACTTTCCACAATAAAAAAGCAATCCTAACAGATGATGAAGTTTCAGCTTTGCCGCCTCAAGGGGTCGGCAGAAAGAGCTACCGTGAGGCCACGGTCCACATGTCCACCCTGCAGGCCCCCCACTGAGGTGCTCACGCGCGTCGCCCCCGGCTGCGGCGCCCGGGACACCCGGAGGTCCATCGGAAGCCCCTCTCGGGCTGCCACCGGGCCCTTCACCCTGCGACACAGCCCCGGGGCCCCCGCGAAAAGTCGCTTCATCTCGGAGCAGAAAGGGAGCGGGTGGCGAGGTGATGGTGTTTGAATTTCCATTTAAAAAGGTCCTTACCAACCAATCATCTCAGTCCAATACCGGGACGAGCAATGACACCCCGCCACGCTCTCCGAGACCCCCTGCAGACGGCGCGCGGAAGGACTGGCTGGCGGTGGGGTGGGAGTGGGCCCGGGCAGCTCCGGGGCCGGCGGGGGCCGAGGGGGAGCGGACTCGGGAGGCGGAGGAACCGCTCTGGCTAAAGGCTGAGGGGGCAAGGAGGCTGGGGTACCGGCTCCTTTCTAGGGTGCACGTGGGACTGAGACCGTCTTCGGGTGGCCACTGAGTCCGAGGACAGGCACAAAAATTCGGACCCGGCCCTTGTCCACTGTCCCCAGGGGCGGGACCACAGACGCGTTAGGTGCTGAGGGCGGACAGGCGCCGAGGACTCTGGGAAAGGCAGGGGCGGACAGTGGGCTCTCCCCGGGGAGCCTAAGCAGGGCGTCCCCGGGAGAAGACTCTGGAGCCAGCTCCGAAACACTTCTTCAGGAAAACACAGCCGGGGGAGGAGTCCTGACCAGAACCAGGGCTTTGCCAGAACGCGGGGCCACACGAGGACAGGCCAGGCATCGTCACAGCGATGGTTCTGAAGCTGGTTCTGAAGGTCGGACGCTGGGGCCGAAGCGCAGGCGCAGGAAGCGTGGCCGGGGGCGGGGGGGGGGGGAGGCGGTGCACAGGTGGGGACGGGATGGGGCAGGTGGGCCACGCAGGGTCTCGCGCTCGGCGCGGAAAGGGCAGGGACTCCGCAGGCAGGGCAAAGGGAGGTCACGGAGGCAGGGCGGGCGCCGGCCGCGCTGGGAGGTCTGGGGGCTGGGAGAGGAGTTCCACTGCCCACAGAAATCTGCAGGAAGCGTGCACGTCGGCGGGCGTGACGCTCGGTGCTGCTTTGTGCGTGTGGGGCTGAGGGGGCGACGGTGTGTCGGTCCCCCCAGCGGTGGGAGACTCGGGACGGACCCAGAAGGGAGGCGGGGGCGGAGGCCAGGGCGGACCTGCCGGAGGGGCAGGGTCTGCAGACGGAGGGAGGGGAGAGGCCGGGGCCGGAGCCATGGGGGTGGGAAAGCCGGACGCCAAAAGACGGAGAGACCAGGAGAAGACAGCTGGACGGGGTGCAAGAGGGCCAGGGAAGTCTCCGGAAGACGACAGCGGCAGGCGATGCGCAGTGAAATCATCCTTGCGCCCAATGTCAGAACGCGGGGGACGAACTGGATGCGGCCACGTGACGCGGGGCCGGGAACGGTGGACGCAACGTCCGGAGCGAACGAGAGACAAGCGGACGCGCCCGAAGGGGAGAGCGCAGGACCCCGGGAGACGGCCCACCGAGAACCAACGGACGGACGGACGGACGGCGCGGGCTCCCTGGGGGAACTCCCCGTCACCTGGGGCGCGACCGAACTCTCCCGGTTCCGGACAGGACACAGTTCCTCGGGGGAGTTTCAAACTGTCCCGGAAAGTGACTCCCCGTTCCCTAAAGTGCCCCCAAGCGTCAAGACCCCCAAGCGTTAAGGCTAACAGGCGGCCTGGCAGATGCCCAGGCATTCCGCAGACACACCGTGCTGCACGAAACCCCTTCCCTGAGACGGGCCACGCGTCTCGCCGTCTGTGCCGCCGCACCGAACACGGCGGGAGGCCGCCAGCGTCGTGAGCGGAGAGGAGCCCGCTCCCAGGACCCAGCCAGCTCAGGCCTACGCCGCACAAAGTCCCTCTTTAAAAACCCGCTTCCTTCCTGGCTGATGTCAGCTGCTGTTTAGTTCTAAATTTTAATGCTAAATCCATGCAGAGCTTACTTATACATTAAACCAGGAAGACTCCTTCTGACTGGGTGATTGTGCCCGGAACCTAACAGCGTTCACACACCTCCTCCTCAGGCGCTGACGTCCAGAAACCTCGGACACCTGAGAACCCTTCCTTCCAGGACCCTGCGGGATAGTGCAGTTTGGCGGGGAGGTCAACACGGGGAAGTCGGCGGCCCTTTGAGCACACCCCACCCCCGGGTTTCTGTGAGTGAGGAGCAAGCACCGGGGACACAACGGTCAGCCCGATCGGTGGCCGCCCTGAGCGGGAAGACTGACGGACGGTGAGACGGACATTAAACACCGAGTACTGGCCGTCTGCGTCCGTCAGCCCCTCCGAACTCCCTCGCACCAGAAAACACCCTGGAGGCACTCAGAAGAGATTGGTCCGGCTTCTCAGAACCCCGGTCCACGGCTCGGGGGGCGAGGGTCCCCGGGACCCGCCACCGTGCGGTCCTCTCCCACGTCCCTGTGTCCCCGCGGCCGTGAATCACGGGGCGTGGCGGGGGGGGGGGGAGTCGGGGGGCAGGACAGAGCGCAGCAGCCGACCTCGAGGACACAACGGGGGGCGGGGGGCAAGTCACGAGGCCACGGCCGCACTTCCCGGCGACGCCACGCAGCCCCGCGTTCCCAGCAAAACCCCGCACGGAGAGCTGTAGCCCCCGATTGTCTCCCAGACCCCCCGAGTTACGAGTGAGGAGCCCTGCCGACACCTGAGCCAAGAGCGAGACCAGCACCCGGACCCCGCAGCGCAGGGGTGACGAGCTCGGCCGCGGAACAGAGCAGAACAGAGCCGGGTGCACAGAACACGGACGGGAGGGTCCCCCGAGGGCCTGACCGCCTGCGTCTGCCCCTTGCCAGGCCGGCGTCTCCGGAGGCCGAGCTCGGGGCAGGGGGGCGCCCCCCGGCAGGGCGGGCAGAGGGACGGTCCTCACAGTGCAAGTGGGGCCCCAAACCGCCTTTTCTGACGCTGCCCACGGAGACGTCCGAGAATCCACATGCACACGGGTAAGGCCGGTTTTACAATCACAACGTGCGAAAGATGGCTCTTGTTTTCATGATCACGTCTGCAACGCTTTACTTTCAAAGTAAGGTCGCAGACCCTGGCCGCCATAAATCAAAACGCGAAGATGCATAAGCCCGTGGCCACACGCCGCTGTGGGCGTCCCACCGCACAGCGGCCACACGACGGACCCACGCGGGGGCCCGCCAGGGGCGCCGCTGCTCCCGGGCTGGAGCCACTGGGCGTGGCGGCCTCCTCGTCCACGGCCCCTGAGGTGTGGTGACGCCTGTGACTCGTGCGCTGTCCTTCCGCGGCCGCGCTGATTGCGGGATGTTCGCCACGTGAGCTACGGAGGGCTTACTTCACTGGTTTACTGCGGACAAACGGCGGCACAGTGAAGGCCAAGCTCACGGAGGCAGACCAGGGGGTCCGCGGGCAGGCAGGAGCCGAGCGGGTGAGCGGGCAGAGTCCGGTGCCACCCGCCCAGCGGGTGCGTTTAGGGGAAGGAAGCGAAGGGGAGACGCTCTGTCCACCAGCCCAGGGACACGGCAGAGGCCGCCTGTGGGCGAGGGAGGGGGACTCGCCCTGCCAGCACCCTGGGGCAGAGGGCCCTACCCAGGGGGACCCCGAGGGTGCTCGCTCTGAACGGACAGAGCGATGAGGCCGGGGGCGGGCAGGGGCAGAGGCGACGGGCCAGGTGGGCGAGGCACCCGCTCCGAGGGTCACAGAGGAGACAGGCAGGTGAACCTCGACACCCTCCTCTTCGACAGAAGGAGGTCGGTGAGCCAGGAGGTCTGGACTCCCCCCGAGTGCCGCAAGCCCAGGGGTTTGTTACGGTCGGGGCTGCGGGCAGGGTGCCTCCAGGGTGACCCCCGGATCCGACCTGGCCCACAGGGGTGGGGGCGGCGGCGGCAGGGCCTCAGCCCCGCTGGTCCCAGCTCCCCTTGGGCCTGGAGGCAGGGAGGGCGCAACGGCAGGCCCCTCCCGGGAGAAGCCGAGGGCAGGCCTGCGCCTCACTGCCTTCACGGGGGACACATGCACCGCTACACCGCCCTCCTCCTGCGCCTCACCCCGCTGTGCCGCGTGTGCCGCTGAGGGCCAGCTGTCCCCTCCCCCGAACGCCTTCGCCGGGGTCACTGCCGTCGCAGACGCGTTCCCCTCACACGCCCCGTGCACGTCCGGAAGAGGCCCGCCAGAGCACCCAGGGTGCCAGAGGACGGCCGGCGTGTGGCACGTGCCAGGGGAGCAGACTGGCGCCGCAGCTTGCTGGCACCTAGACCCTCGCAGCAAAGGGGGGCTCCCCCAGGACCAGGAGGAAGGGCAGCCACACGGGCCCCCCCCCCCGAGAGTGAAAGGACGCCAGCAAACACCCAGGTGCATGGGAACGTGGAGCCGCAGGCACCCAGAAGCAGGAAACGCTGCGTTCGGGCCCCTTCCAGCCGCCCTTCCTGCCGCCTCTGTCCCCTGCCCGCCTCTGTCCCCCTGCCCAGTCTTCCTCTCGGTGCCGGTGCCACCTCCCCGGCACCCCGCACCTCGGCAGTTTTTCAAAGCACCCCTCCAAAATGCCGGTGCTCGGGGTCAGCTCTGGGGGAAGGAGCTGCATCACAGTTTAAGTCACATGACGTGTTCGCGTCCGACAGAAGCTGCACTCTTCCTCTGAGAGGGCTCCGTGCTCGGGCGCCACCAGGGAAGACAGCGTTCGCAGCCGCGGATTCGGCCTCCGACGCCGACTCTCGGGCCGGCCGGATAGAACGGCCGGGGGGGCGGCCAGCCCTGGGTGTTCCGGAGTTTCAAGCAGGTCTAGACGCCTGAGCTGTGGTCAGTGGGAGGCTGCCGGCCACCAGCAGTCACGTGTGTGCGCACCGGCCAGTGTGTCTCTTCTGGGGGTGCGGACGCGGCCGAGAGAAGGCGGGGGCACGTCCTCACTTGTCTTTCCACCGGTCTCTCCTGGGTCCGGTCCGCTGCCGGCAAACTACACGGACTCACACTAAAGCCCGAGCTGGGCTGCACGCGAGTGGCCTGAACTCATCATTTTCAGGTGCGTATTCATTCTTCCGGGCTCCCGCCCGATGAAAGGTGACCTAGAACAACCGGCTCACCCCCCGAGCCGGGGCGAGGACCCCGGCACTCCGCACGGCCCCTGACCACCCGCCTGTGGCCGGTTACCGAGCAGGCAGGGCCGCACAGCCCCGGCGCTGCTGGCACGTGGGTCAGAACGCGGTCCCCCGTGCACCGTGGGGTGTGCGCCAGCACCCCGGCCTCGCCTGTGAGATGGCAGCAGCACCCTTCATGGAGCGATGACCACAGACGTCTCCAAGCACTGCCAAACACTCCCTGGGCGGCGAGATCACCCCCGTCTGAGAACCACTGAGTTATAACAGGGTTACAGGAGTGGCCACGGCTGGGAAGGAAAGGTAACCATCCTTTTACGAGGGTTGACACGTGGCCTGAAGTTCAGAACGACCCTCAGTCAGGAGCCCCCACAGCGCTCTGCTGACGGACGCCCGGCAGCCAAGGCCGCAGGGAAAAAACTTGAGTCGGCAACTCAGAACGTGTCTGAGGGGGAAAGAGGTGGGGAGGGGGAAGCCCGCCAGAAACTTCATCTGGGGGAGCCCGCAGTCTTCCAGCCGGGGAGCGGGGTCCGCTGGAGGACCGTGCAGCGGCTGCGACGCCCCTGCAGCTGGTCCGCGCCCGCCCGCCCGGCCAGCACCGCCCAGCACCGCCCAGCAGGCAGAACGCACAGCACAGCGGGCGGGCGGCCGAGGTGCAGCAGCGGGGACAGCCGGGGACCAGCGCTAACCCGAGCAGCATCGGCCCGGACCTCCTGCTCAGTTCAGTTGGGCTGGGTAATGCGAGTGGCTGACAGAGCGTTTAAATTACGGCAGGCCTGAAAAAAACAGTAGCATCGAAGACCTGCATCTTTTTTGCCTGTCGGTACTTTGGCATCTGTAAAGACCCAGCCGCCGCCAAAGCGCGCTCCCTGACCTTTGTCAGCTCAGGTTTGGTGGCAGGGCTTCCTGGGCTTCCGCCTTCCCGAGCGGGTGGCATTCACCAGCTTCCCGACGGACCGAGTTAGCGCCTTAGCTCCCCCCTCCTCTCAGGTAAATGGGCCCCCAAATCCTCCACCTGAAACCCCGGAGGGAAGGGGTGCGGACACATGACCTTCCTAAACATCGATTTGTTGTTCCACTGTATGCATTTGTGCGTCCGTTGGTTGTTTTTCGTATGTGTCCTGACGGTAGATCAAGCCCACAGCCTTGGTGTGTGCGGACGATGGTCTAACCAACGCGGATGCCTGGCCAGGGCCTGGAACGCACAGCTGTCAACGCAGGTGTCTGGCCCGCGCCTGCGGTTACACTATCCTGGGGCCCTGGTCCTCTCACTCCAAACCCCAGCAGCCACGTCCATCCGCCCAGCCCCCACACGCTCCTTCCTCTCTGCCTCGGGGCGGAAGGGGGGGGGGCTCTCACAGTGTGCCCCGGCCAGCACCCCCCGGGGACTCGCGGCAAGTGCGAACGCTCGGCCCCCCTCGAGCCCTAAGGAGTCAGCTACTGGGGCGCGGGGCTCCGCGGTGTGTTGCGGCGCACCCTCGGGTGCTCCCAGAGCAGCCTGCACTCCGCGGCGGACCAGCGACTCCGTGGCGGTGTTTGGTGTTTCCGTGACCACCAACGGATGGTTTCCACAGAACGCAGGCGGCGGACAGAGGTCCCCACGCACCGTGTCCAAAGTCTCCAGCGCCCCTCGGCCCCAAGCGAGCGACACGCTACCCCTTTGGGGAGGCCCCGCTCAGGGTCCCAGAGCGAATCACCGCAGGTGGAAGGGAGAAGTTTCTGCAGTTTTCCTCACTGTTGAAACAAAGGTCTGTCGCATTTTGTTCAGAATCCCCTCCCCCCCTTTTTTTTTCCTGTTTCAGCTTTTGGGCAATTCGGGAGGGTGGGGGAGAAACGGATGGGGAGCGCTGGGTGCCAGCCGCTCGGGTCCTGCCGGATGGGCATTTGAGGGCGCGACTCGGGAAGCCGTGCTTCCAGCAAAGAGCGCCTAACTCGGCCGCGTCCCCCCGGTCCTCCCCCGCGCCCGCGGGGCTGCCGAGTGCTCCGAGAAGAGGTCGGGACCTGGGGCGGGGGACACGCCTCTCCTCACCGCAGGCCTCCGGACGCGACAGGTTGTCGCCCAGACGGGAGCGGGCCGCGCGCCCTGCGGCTCCGAGCCCAGGGGACGGTTTACGGGGAAACTGGCACCCGCAAAGCCCGGGGGGGCGCCTAACCCGACACCGCAGCCGGGCGATGAGGCGGCGGGCGGTGAGCCGGAAACCACCAAGGGCCGCGCGGAAAGAAACCGCAGTCCCACTGGGTCTGAGTAAAGGGCAGTCGGAGCGCGGAGGCTGGAATGGAGTGGAGGAAGAGATGGAAATGGGGGGCTGGAGTGGAGAGGAGGGCGCACCCCAGAAGGCGGAAACGGGGGGCTGGAGTGGAGAGGAGGTGGAGCCCCAGGAGACGGAGGTGGGGGTGGCCAGAACTCACTGTGTGGGTCGCTCTTCTCCCGGACCCCGTCCACTCGGCCGTCGGGGTGGATGCGCAGGAAGAAGCCCCCGTTTTTGCAGTAGAGCCGCTTGGGGTCCTTGAAGTGGCCGGGCGGGAAGGCGCCGCTGCCGCCGTCGTCCGGCAGGGCGGGCAGCGTGGTGATGCTCCCGGCGGCCATGGCCCCACCGGGGCCCTGCCGGGGTCCCCGAGCCCCTGGCGCCGCGCGAGGAGCCGCCGCCCCTCGGCCCCGGCCCCCGACTCGCTCCGAGGCGCGGCCCGGGCCCCGGCCGCGGCCCCGGCCTCGGCCCCCCAGCCTCCCGCCCGGCGGCGCTCGGCCGCGCCCGGGGGCCCCCAGCCTCGAGCTGCTCGTCCCTGCCCTCCCCGCCGGCCCGGGAGCCCGGGTGTGGGGCTCGGAGTCTCCGCGGCCACCACGCTCCGGAGGGCCCGGGGTCCTGTTGCGGCCGCAGGCAGCGCGTCCGCCGCTCTGGCACCGCCGGGCCTCGGCGTCACCACTTCTACATCTCCGCCCCCGACACCCCCACCCCACACGCAGCTCCCCGCCCCCTGCGCGCGCCGCCCCCTGCCCGCTCCGGGGTTTCGGGGCCGGGCGCTCGGGCCGCAGGACGCAGGCGCGCGAGGGCGGCCCGGTGGGGGCCTGAGCGGGGCCGGGGTGGGGAGGTGCGGGGCGTGCGGGGGTTCCACCCGGCACCTCCCCCCGAAGGCGCCCCAGCCCAGGCCTGCGCCGAGAACCACGTCTAGCCCTTCCCCGCACCGCCGAGTTCTAGCGCGCAGCCAGCAGTGACGCAACCTTTAAAAGTTTAGGGGCAACTTGCTACCCCGCTGTCTCTCCGGGCCAGCGTTTCGGGCCGAGGAGCTCTGTCCGCCTCCGCGGAGCGGAGGACTCGGAAGTGGGGGGCGGGGTCCTGTGTCCCAGCAGGTTTTGAACGCGTCTGCCCCGAAAAGAGAGGGCGCCCCCGCGGGACACGAGCCGCTGCGATCCAAGGCCCACGTTGCAGTCATTTACCGAGGAAAGGCGAGGAGGAGGCCGCGGGGCGGGGAGCGGGCTGGGTTGCCAAGAGGAGAGGTTTCCTTTTAGCCAAACCAACTTGAGTGGGGCAACTCGAGGGCGAAGATGGGCCCCAGATCCCTGCCGTGAGGGACGCGCGTGCTCACGTCTGCGTCCTAAACTGGCACCAACCGGAGCTGAGTGGCTGGGCATTTCCCGGACACGGCGCTTGGGCGGAAACCCCGAACTGCGCGGCACTGAAGTTGGTTGCACTCCGGTAGTTTTCGGGGGAACGTAAGAAGCTCTGCGGATTAGCAAGCTATCCGTCCATAAAGCTCGATACGCTGAGAGCCCACCGGCGCAAAGCATTTCGGTAGGTGTGGGGGGACATGCCCAGCCAGGCGGGAGACGCGGAGGGGCATGGACGAGGCCAGTGCCGCCAGGGAGCGCCGAGGCCAGGGGGAGTGAAATGAAGTGAGGTTCCCCCCACGAGGGCTAAGTCAGCTTGGGGGCAGGTGGGGCTAAGGAAAGCTTCTAGGAAGAGGTGAGCACACAGAAATTCGTCTATTGAGGAACATAGGTCGTTTCAAAAGATCACCCACGAGTGCATTTGTTCGCTAGTCTCCAAGAGGGCTCAGCCCCAGACGCGTGTCTGGGGTGTTCGTTAGGAGGGAGAGTGGCTCCCAGCTTTGAAGGCAGGCGTGCTCTGCCCCAGCTAGTCTGTGCTCTGCGAGGCCTCTCTCCAAACGGACAGGTTTTTCCTGCACTGGAGGTCTGTGGAGACCGCTCCCTCCCACGAGGTCTCCGCAGGCATCCCGGGGAGCACTGGCCTGCAGCGCTGGAGGGGGAGAGAGAGGAGCACAATGGGGCCACTATAGCCAGGCTGCTAAGTCACTGAAGTCACGTAGGTCTGGGCGTGAAGGGCCGACTCTGTTCCCGCTTCCACCTTCTGAACTTTCCAGTCCCGGGTCGTCCAACCTCCAGACACCCCCCGACGCCCCCCTGAAGGGCTACGAGGAAGGAAAGTTCCTGCATCCAGAGCGCCTGACCTCCATCACCCAGGCCACCGGCCGTGGGGAGGATCGCCATCTGGGACCAGTCCTGAGGCTAAGCACCCGGAGCGGATTCTTCTCGAGATCGCACTGCTTAATTTATGAGGGGAACTCTTGGCTTTTCTTTCTTGTTTGGAATGCTGTGGGTATCGCCCAGTCGTGTTTCTGTTTGCAAACCCTAGGACCCTGGAATAAATCTTTATCATTTCTTTCTAGCCAGAGAGTCTAGATTCTCTTCCAGTTCATTCAATAGAGAGCCTAGCGATTGCTCACAGAATTAAACGCGCAGTCGCTGTGTGGGGTAGCAAGTCCATTCTAGTGTGCGTACAGAAGACATGCGAACATGTGGGCGCACAACACGTGTGCTTGGGCGGTCGGAGCGGCATCATTCCCAGGAGCCCTGCGTGGAAACAGCCCGAGTGCCGACCAGCTGATGACACCAGATGACGAGAAACAGTGTGCAGCACAGTCAGAGAACGGGTGTTTGGGCAATAAAAAGGCATGACATGCGCATACAGGCAACAACACGTGTGAACCTCAGAGCGGAATGCTAAGTCGAAGAGGCCAGACAGGAAAGCCCATGTAGTGTGTGATTGCATTCACACGACTCTCCGAGACACGCAAGTCCAGGCAGACAGAAGCAGGTCAGGGGTTTCCGGGGGCTGCAAGCGGAGGGAAGGGGGGGGTGACCGCTGATGAGTGTGGGTTGTTTGCGCGTTTGTTTGTTCGTTTCAGGGACGAAAAGCCTCCGGAACTAGATAGTGACGAGTATATTGAAAACACACTGAATCGCATGCTTTAAAATGGTAAATTTTATGGTGCGCAAATTATAACTTAGAAAACTAAAGAAATGCGTGCTGAAATAAAAATAAAATATTCCTCTCATAAAGTTGAGAGGAAAAGAGAGAGAGATGACCAAGGACAAGGTGACCTGGAGACTCATGAGCCACAGACGGCAAATACACTGTCGGGGCATTCGGACGGGCAGTTTAAGAGTGTGCACACCACGTCCTTTAAGGTGCGAAATTAAATATCATTTGACCCAATGTTTCTGATGCCAGAAATTTACCCTAAAGAAAAAAATAAACAAATACATTTAGCAAGCTCGCCTTCCAACACGACATCGATTCTAATGGAGAAAAAAGGAGAGAGAAACCAAATAGCAATAAAAGGTGAAGGAACTAATCTGAACAAATCACGTTCTGCTCCCACTGACTGGTGTGCTGCACATGGCCGCACGCACAGCTCTGTGGGAGCAGGCGCAGCGTGGAGGGCCACTCGCAACACACTGTCAGCCGAGAGAAGCAGCTGGCAAAGCTGTGTCAGTGTCTGTGGTGTCTCCGCACTCCCAAACACCTACTAGAAGGACATCTGTTAAAGTGCTAATCCTGATTCCTTTGGGCGGTGAGATTGTTTTTGTTTTATGAAAATAGCCTCTGGCTGCTCACTATCACAACACATGTCTAAAACTGTACCTTGCCTATCTATTTGTTTTCTTTCTTATTATCAGTCCCCTCTCCCCAGTAGAATACAGGATCGACCTGTTTGTCCTAAACACTGCAGCATCGTCGGGCCCAGAGGCACTGAGCAGGGTGTTGATAATTTTTTTTTAATGCGTGCATGCATTAATTTTGTTTTAAAAAGTTGTCTTTGAAAACCAGGCTCCTCGTCTACGTGACGGTCAGTGATTGTGGGACTCGAGATGTGAATCGTTCTTCTAATGGAGCCTTTTTCCTCGTGACACCCCGCTGAAGTGCACAGGTGACTGTCTTCCCAAACCCAGCACGACGCACTAACCCCATCAGCCCCCGCGCCGTTCCCGTGACGACCGTCCCGCGTGGGCGTGGCGGGGCGGAGACAGCCGGCACCGGATGCTGTGTCCGCCTGCGGTGGGAGGAGGGGCCGCATGTCCGCCTCCCGCCCCGGGGGCAGCAGGTTCCAGTCTCTACAGAAAAATGTTCTGTGAGTGACATCGACTTGGTGTCCTGGGTTTTAAACAACAAACACACAACAAACACACACACAAAAAATTCCTGAAATAGCCAAGGCTTGATTGTGTTACCTTCGGCAATTTTATTTTATTTTTTAAAAGATTTTATTTATTTATTTATTTATTTATTTATTTATTTTTAGAGAGGGAAGGGAGGGAGAAAGAGAGAGAGAGAAACATCAATGTGCGGTTGCTGGGGGCCATGGCCTGCAACCCAGGCATGTACCCTGACTGGGAATCGAACCTGCGATGCCTGGTTTGCAGCCCGCGCTCAATCCACTGAGCTACGCCAGCCAGGGCGGCAATTTTATTTTTAAATATTGTCCGGTTACCCTGACCGGATGCCCGAGCTCCAGTCACTCACCGCCCTCAGGTGTCTGTCCGCGTGACTGCACCGGCCAGGGGACCGGGCTCCTCCTGGGGACCTCGGTGTTGCCTCCCGAGATCCACCACGACGCTCAGAAAAATCGAAACTTCGGGGTGTGTCCCACTCCTCAGCGCCCTCCGGGGCCCCCCCGAGCACCACTGGAAGGCTGGGCAGAGGTTTGTCCTTACACCTCCGCCAGCGGGGGGCGCCAGACGCGGTCGTCCCCATCCCGTGTGCGAGCTGGGTGGGCGGAGCGCGAGTCCAAGGGGCCCAGCGTTCCTCACGTCAGTGCCGTCCAAACACATGATCACCGATGAGAAATCCGTTACACAGGCGGTCCCTAACGGGGGGCCCAGTTATTCCTTAGCCTCTGCCTGACCTGCTCGCGTTACAGAGAGTCTGTCTAATCTCGGTGTCCAGCTGTTCTTCCTTCACGTTAGTGTAAAGGGGCATCTTGACCCTCCGTTCAGAGCACTTGTTCTTTTAACGTGTAAAGATTGGGGAAAAAAACCCAAAACCCCCTGCCTTCTTAAAGCAACCCCTCCGGAAGGGGGAACCCGGGTGCACCTCCGGAACAGGCTGCCCCTTGGTCCCGGGCAGCTGCGCCAGCGAACCCTGCGACCACACACCCCGACCGCGGGGCCCCGCCGCCAGTGCTGCCCTTGCCCTCGACCAAGTCATGAGACGAGTGACACACTGGGAAAACATGCCGTGTCCGCGACGCCCACGTGGCCCTTCCAAATATAGAAGAGGCCTTAAATATCAGTGAGCGGAGGGAGATCCACGGGCCAAGGAGGAAGAACAAGGGGTTCGCAGAAAAGGAAATACGCATAATACACGCAGACAAATACATGCTGTTTGCATACGGCAACCTTTTAGCACACAGGGAAGAACTGTAAAATGTGGACAAAATGCAGATGGAGCCCAGAAGGAGACACAGCGCCCCCCCCCTTAGTGGCCGCAGTCAGGAAGTTCAGCGTGAGAGCCGGACGGAGGCCGCAGGCCCTCCCGCGCCGCCGGCGGGGCTCACGCTGCTGTCGGGGTCACATTCCAAATCCGCGCGCCCTCCAGTCCAGTCCAGCAGCACCCCCCCGCCCCCCGAGTCTGTCCCACAGCCCATTCACACTCGGGGACAGTGACTGGGGGAACAACGCAGGCACTTTCACCTGCGGTTGCAAAAGTCCCAAAAGAAGCAATAAAAACGACCATCAGTGGAGGCTTATGAAGGAAGTTGCAGCCGTCACGCGTGTAGTGAGTGTTTTCGTTGACAGCCCACCATCAGCACGGGATGCGGTTCTGCGGCGAACAACTGCGGCCGCAAGAGTGGGGCCGATCTGCACGTGTCGCTGTGGAGCGACCTCCTTCCCCTCCAGCAACTCGCTGGTTCACCCCCTGTGCGTCGCAGATGTCCTGTGTCGGTCAGGTGCGGGCCGCCTAGTTCACACTGTAACTGCTGCAGGGGGTTCCGGAGTAGTGCCCCGCCCCCCTGCCTTTATGCACGGCCTGGCCGCGGTGCCAGGAGGGACACGGGTCCTTGCTGTGCGCCCCACAGCCCCCGGCACACCGCCCCCCACCCCCCGTGTGCCCGTGTTCAAGTCTTTCTCCTCAGTTGTAACTAGTCACAGGTTTGTTGGGTCCCTGCTTTTCAGCTCCTGGGGACACGGGCAGATCCACCCCCAAAGTGACTCGCTGAACCCCAGCCCCCCGCCCCCCGCCAGCGCCCAGCACTTCCACGGGGCGTCGCGCTCCACGCAACTGTGGCCTCGCCAGGCCCAGGATGCTGGTCAGTGGCAGGGAGAACACAATCAGAGTTGGAAAGCCATTCTACGGGTTAGGAAGGAATACCTCGGGATTAGCAACAATGTGGGTGCGAGTGAAGTTCTACGTCGGAGCTGAAGAACAAGGACAAATGGGACGAGGGCAGCACGGCGGGATCTGGCTCGGGAGGAGGTGGCGTGAAGGAGGACCACGCGGAGGTTGAATATCCCGCGGCCTCCTGCCGGGCCCGCGGCCCCTCCGGAGGTCGGGTCGGAGGGCGCACCAAGGAACAGCAGACACAGGCTCAGTGGAAACCAGAGTCGGGACAAGCCCACGTGCCTGGCATGTGCCCGGCGTCAAGGTTGTGCCCAGAGGCTGGGAGGCCAGGATTCCTCCGAACAGGTCACACCTGGAATGCTCACATCGCAAGGGGACGTTTCAGGACAGGGCCACCTGATGACCGTCATCGCGTGCTGTGACCATCACGCAAACCCCCGCGCACCACCAGTCCTTTGGGTCAGAGACCAAGAGGGTGTCATGGCCGAAGTGAGGCTGTGCTTTCCCTCCAGTGTCCCCCCAGAGCACCCGTTACCGCCGGCTCTTCCGCTGGCGGCCTCTCTAGGGACAGGAGGAGGACCCCGCCGGGCTCCTCCGTCTGCACAGCCCCGACACTCTTCGCCGCTCCTCCAAGACACTTCTGTCTCCCAGAAGTGTTCCCAGACACCAGTAACTTTGCCCCGACCTTATATGGTCAAAAAAGCAACGTGGGCCAGATTTACAGCTATTGTAAACTCTGACCCGTCCACGCGGCCTGATGATGGAACGTGGCATTTGTGTTCACAGGAAAGGACTGAATAGTTTTTTTCTCTCATCACCGAGCGAGCATCAGCTCCGTCTGCAGTCCAAGTTCATTGTGCTCTCAGCCAAAAGGATGACTGCGCAACTCCCCAGCCCATGACCTCAAGCCTGACCCCCGGCAGCCGTCCCCTGGGTGGGAAAGGTCACTGGAACGCCTCAGGTACTCGTCACTAGGAGGGTACGGAATTTCATCTCAACTTCGTGTTCTTTAAAGCGAAGGTCTTCCCACAGAAGTAATAGAAAGAATGAGTAATGATTTCTTTTTTATTTTTTTAGAGCTGGAACAGGACTTGACTGGACTTGAAAATTTCAAATGGTTTTTTCCAATGTCTTCTATGATAGGAAAATGCTTTTCATTAATTTAAACCCCCCAAAACAAACAATATGCTGTCTGAAAAGCTGGCATTATTAGCATAATTATTAGCATAATTATTATTAGTTTTTCCAGGTCTGTGAAGACAAGCGTGAAGAAGGAAATATTATTGTAACACCCCCAGCTAGCAGTCATCATTGGTGACATTTTGCTAGGACTTTAGGTCCCCTTATCTGCGGTGGGGGGGGGCCTTCCAAGGCCCCGCAGGGATGCCCACACCCTCGGGTAGTGCCGGCCCCTCCATGTACTGCGCTTTTTCCTACACTTGTACATGTGTACACACTTATCGTAACGTTTTATCTACAAATTAGGCGCAGTGGGAGACTGACAGCAATAGCTAACGATACAACAGAACAAGTGTAACAACGCGCTGCAGCAAGCGCGACGGGAGCGCGGCCCCTCCCTCTCTCTGCAGACACCCCGGGAACCCAGGCGGCCCCCCCGCCCGCCAGCCCCGGGAGGACGCAGCGGGAGGGCCGCGTGGTGCGGGGGTGGGCAGCGCTGGGCGCAGGCGTGGTGCACGCCCCGGCTGGGCCGGCACGAGATTTCAGCACGCTCTTCGGAAAGGGGCGCGATTTTAAGTTTATAAATTGCTCATTCCTGCGATTTCCCACTTTATATTTTCGGGCGGCAGCGGACCCCGGGGAGAAGGGAAGCGCAGAAAGCGGAACCGTGGGGAAGCGGGGCCCGCGTGTCTCCGTCCCGCAGAGGCGAGCGGCCAAGGGCAGAGGGGCGGGGCCAAGGGCAGAGGGGCGGGGCCACGGGCAGAGGGGCGGGGCGGGCTCGATTTCCGCCGCTGGGCGGCACCGGGTCCCACCGAAAGCGCATTCTCAGCGTTGCGTCCCGCGTGCAGGTGTGTCACGGCCATTTCCGTGCTGAGCCTTTTCCGGCGAAGCTCTGCTCGGTGCGTCGTGTTCTTCCCACGGCGCGCATGCGCCACGAGGTGTTCAACCCGCCGCCTGTGGGCGGTTCTCCCCGTTTGAGTGGTCTCACTGCGTAATTCTTCTGATTACGTCTGAGGATTAACTCCCCGTTTTTAATCTCCTTTTGATCTCCCTTCCCAGGACGCATCGCCCTGGTAATCGCTTATGCAACACGGACTGATGGAACGTGGTTTCCAGCCCTTTGGGTGGAAGACACCCAATCAATACGTCTAATTAAATAAAGAGTGAGTTAAGGCTTTGGGGAACATTCTGTCCAGTTGGCCTGAAAAAGCTGTGTCAGTTCACAGTTTTTTTCCCCAAAGGCGTAGTGAAGGCCTCTCCCACCTTCCCTCTGCCTTCGTGTATCGTCCTACATGTAGTCTTTGCACAACTGGACGTGCAAAAAGGCAGTTTGCTATGGGTTTCGTTTGGATTTTTAAGGTTGTTATCGAGAGTGAGCAATCTTTCCTGAGTTTATCAGGCTTCTTTCTTGTTTTGTGATTCGCTGGGCGCAGGTGTGGAAACTGCGAAGGAACTGTCGTTTCGGCGTTGTCCGGAAAGTGCCGGAAGCACCCACGTCCAAAGCGATGCTCTCTGCTGTGAGGTGCACAGGCGGTGACCTCAGGGGACAAACTGCCAGGGTTTCGACTGAGAATCTGGAAGGGAAGGCGTCTCGCCTCTGCGCACGGGCGAGCCACAGGCGTCCGTCCGTCCCTGTGAGCGGGGTGTTTGGGGGAGTGGAGAGGAAATCCCGGTCGGGCACACACACTCTCTCATTGTTCTTTCCCGCTTGCCATTCTCCGTGTGTAATGTGTATTTTTAAAGGAACAAAAGACAGAGTACGGACTCACTGTTTCTCCTGGTCAGGGATTTTCAGTGCTTAACCTTCTTTTTCCTGCTAACGTGTTTGTTCTTCCTCGGGGTTTCCTAGTCGTTTCTCTCCCCCGTTTCCTCGTCTACTTAGACTGAACCCCGGCATGCAATCCTGTCCGCCTCCCTGGTATTAATACTGGTAAAATCTTTTTTAAAAAAGATTTTATTTATTTACTTTTAGAGAGAGGGGTAGGGAGAGAGAAAGAGAAGGAGAGAAACACTGATCGGTTGCCTCTGGCATGCACCTCGGCTGGGGACGGAACCTGCAACCTAGGCATATGCCCTGACCGGGAATCGAACCGGGGACCTTTTGCTTCGCGGGATGACGCCCAACCGAGACACACCGGTCGGGGCTTACATACCCTTAATGACATCAGTGTTAGGCTACAAAAAGCATCAAACTTTGGAGGAGAGTTAGTCATGCAGTTGTGTGGCCCTGTCTTCACTTACCCAACACATTAAAAAGAGACCCAAACCACATTGCTCATACAGAGCAAAAGGATACATATTTCTTTATTTTTTGCAGTTGATGAGAATCCACAATCTACTTCCTACCCACAAGTCCCAGGCCACGGCTTCTGCTGGGCGGCAGCCCCGCGCAGGGCCAGCTCCCGGGGAGGTCTGCACAAGGTGTTCTCGGGCGAGGTAGACGCCTTCCAAGAGGAAGAGCACGCCGACATCTCAAGTTCAGGGGTGCTTCCAACACCACTGTCCGCACCTGCGATGACAGGGAAGGGTAACAGCAGCTTGCGGCATGGAAACTGAACTCACTGAAGAGTCACGGGAGGAAGAAAGGCCGTGTGTGCAAGGCACTGACCTGGCGCCGCTGGGACAGGCGCCCTGCCCCGGGCTCGTCGGGGGGCCGGTGGCCGCAGGCCCTCAAGTGGCCCCCGGGTTCTCTCCGGGAATGCGGCCAGGTCGTCTTGATCTGGTAGCTCTTTGAGCTTCTGAGGCCATTTGGCACCTCTCCGTTTCCACCCGGACTTCCAACAAAGCCCCGCTCCTGGTTGACTCCTTCTTTGCTGCTTTTCTCACTGAATATAACGGAGTCAATCAGAACGGAATCCCCCCAGCCCCCCACCGTCGCATGGCCAGCCCACCTGCACGGGCTCCCCGGGGCTCCCTGGCCCCCGCCGCGCCCCCCGCCCGGCTCCACGGAGGCGAGTGCCGGGCACATTTCCTCCCCTCGGCCGGAGGACTTTCTCCAGAGCCACATCCTCCCGTCTCTGAACAGTTCACCGCCATCAGCAGGAAAATATGCAGCTCCTTCCTATCTTCAGAAGGGCCACTCCCTCGGCCGGGCCCACGCCCCTCTCCCGGTCCTGGCCGTGTTCTGCCTCCCGGTGCGGCGAGAATTCCTCAGGCGTTGTCTAATGGCTTGGTCTCGGCCGCTGCCACCCATTTGCTCCTCTGTTGTAAGCCTTTGTTTTCATCCAGCGCTTGAGCAACTGGATGACAACAAAAGTAATTACAACAAAAAGGACTTCACCCACATTCCATGAGCCTAAGACACGGCCGACGGTCGCCGCCTGCCCTGCGCCGCCTCTCCGGCCGGCTCGCTGGCCGTGTCCTCTCCTGACCCACCGCGCTCACGGCCCAGGCACCTCTTCGTGTTCCGCCCTTCACCCGCTCCGTTCCCATCTCCCTGCATCATTCACAGAGTTCACATTTCAACGTTCAGTTCCGTCCAGGGGATATGCGTGCAAGTCATGCCACTGTCCACTACCTCGGGCCACGCGGACCGCCTCCCCCACGGCCGCGAGCGCCGCCGTGCCGACACCCACGGGCGGCCGCTCTGGGGACCGTGTGTGTGCCGCAGAGGCCTCGCCGGGGACGCAGCGACGCGCGACGAGGTGGCGGTCGGTGCTCTCCCCCCTCGGGGCTGCCCCCTTGTCTGCGGGGTCACGTCGGCGGTTCCCGTCACCCGCTCTCAAGTGCGGTCCACAAGATGAAGTGGAAAATTCCAGAAATTGTTTTAAGTTCTAAATGGTACGCCTGCCATTCTGAGCAGCGTGATGGAGTCTCGCGTCACCCGGATCGCCTGTGCAAGACTCCTCTACCCCCCCCCCAGAAACGAAGTCTTCGAACGTGGGACTGCCCACGTCCTCCCCGCGGCCCAGACCGTGAGTGAGGGCGAGACAGTTACAGGACTCCCATCCCGGACCGTGACCTCGTTTTCCCTCCCGGAATCCCTCTCCCGTTTCAAAATCCTTCACGGAGCACAACCCCCCGTTAGCCACCATCGCCCATTCAGATTCAGTGGTAAAGACTGTAAGATTCGTGGCCTGTTCCTGCTGCTTGAACTCTTCGTCTTCCCCGTTATGAGGTTTGATTTCCATGTGGTTAGAGGATTTTGCTGAAAGGCGTACGAACAGGGTGTTTTCAGAGCCTTATTGCACTGCTTCGTGTTTCTCATACCAAAGCAAGACACGCGAGCCATGCAATACTGAGAAACGTACGGGAGAAAGAAGTTTTCTCTCCCCTCCTGGGCTCTGCATCGGGGCCTTTGAGTTAAACCAACCAAAGAAAGATCGACAGGCAAAAAAAATTATGTGTCTTAACTGATGTTAGTAGTTTTGCGCGTACAGGGGCTTCACAGGAAAGAGGTGATGCCCCGAAGCGGCAGCGAGACCTGAGGGACCGTGGCCCCTTCTCACAGGGACGATACAGCGCGGAGAGGTGACTGGACCAGGCAGAGGGGGCGTAGGCTCCTGCCGGCGGGGACTGTGAGAAGGTGGCTGAGGGCGTCCGGGGAGGGGGCTTCCTCGGTGCAGGCAGTCCTGCCGAGCGCAGCCCCAGGCCCCCCCTGCAGAGAGGACGCGTTTGCAGGCGGAGGTCTACACCAGCTTTACGAGGGAGGTGTGCGCCTTGCATTTCTGCTGCGTGCCAGGGGCCTTCAGCTCGCACTGAGCGTGTTCCGTGGCACACCTGGGCGGCGCAAGGCGGGGCCTACAGCTCCCACAGCTGGGGCGGCCGGCCAGGTGTGTGGGCCGGGCGGCTGCACAGAGCCCTGTGCTCACGAGGGCCCCGGGCCCGGCTCAGTGCTCTGCCATCACCACCCTGAGGTGCTCGGTTTTTGAGCAAGTGTAGGGGAGGGCAAAAATGTCCCCTCTCCCCTTCTGAGCTCATGTCTGAGGCCCCCTGTGGTACAAGGCATTTTAAAAAGAACCGCCCCCCCCGCCCCCCCACCTGGTGTAGCTCAGTGGATTGAGCGCGAGCTGCAAACCAAAGCATCACAGGTTCGATTCCCAGTCAGGGCACATGCCTGGGTTGCAGGCCATGACCTCCAGCAACCGCACATTGATGTTTCTCTCTCTCTCTCCCTCCCTTCTCTCTCTAAAAATAAATAAATGAAATCTTTTTAAAAATTTTTAAAAACACCATTGTTCATTAAAATGTATGTATCTCCCGTGTGCATGGGAGATACCAAGGAACCAGGAGCAGCCCCTCGGAGGGTCCAGGGCACCGCCTTCAGTACCGTCTTCAGCCGGAAACGAGAGGGGGACGCTGGGGGCAAGGCCGGCCGTGGACGCGACCAGGACGGCAAGGCCTGCCGCGCAGCCTGTGCCTTCTCCGGCGACGGAGTCTCTCGTGGTTCGCCGTCTGCCTCGCCCCGGACCTGGGCGGCAGACCCTCGGGAGTGGAGGCTCCCTTCTGGGCAACGTCTACCCGGTTTGGGGGCTTCTGCCGAGTGTCTGTGGTTGCTCGGAAGAATCAGCTGCAAACCGCCCTCGGGCCGGGGGGCGCGCGCCCGGTGACCTATCCTGAGGCCCTCACGAGAGCCCCTGCGCGCTCATGGGGCATGCACGGTCCTTTTCTGAAAAGTGCATCTCATGTTTCATATATTTTAAAGTGAAGTCATATTGTGTATTTTTACCTGCCTATTTTTCCGCTGAAAAGTTTGTTTTGTATATCAATACGGCGTATTTCCAGCATCCTTTTTAACGGCTGTGTAATGTTCCACTGTATAGATGCACCATGAACTTAACTAATTATGGGGCGCATGCATTCTTTCTGGCTTTTCAATATTACATGAGCCAGGGATTGGGGTTGACAGATGGACTTGGGTTAAATTCCTCCCTCCACCCCTCACGAGCTGTGTCGCCTTAAAACAAAAACTCACTTATCTGCCTCTCAGTTTGCCCAGCTCTAAAATGGGAGAGACACTAGACTCTCTGAGTTTTTTAAAGCCTCAAAGGAAGTGCCACTGACAAACCACTTAGTCCCTGGTGCATAATATTTGCTCAGTTAATGCTTCCCCGCTCCCGCCGCTGCGAAGTGGGAATACTGCCGTGTCCGCGTCACATGGCATTTGGCGGCGCGGTATGGAATGAGTCACTGCATGGGAAGTGCGTGTGATCTCCGAGAGGGCCGGGCCAGCCCCATCTGCCGTCGTGGCCCCGTTTGCCGGCAGGCCCGTGACCTTGTGAAACGTGACTGCCGTTTTACTCCTCTGAGCTCGTCCCCAGGACTGGGAGTTACTGGCAGCAAGAACAGAACTGCCTGCTCCCTACAGCCACAGGCGGCAGATAAAATGGGAACACGCAGCAGCCTCGTGTTACAACACCTACCTAGGGGCCTCACCACAGCACCCCCACCCTTTTATTTTTTAAGATTTTATTTTATTTTGTTTTAGACAGAGGGGATGGGAGGGAGAAAGAAAGGGAGAGAAACAGCAGTGTGTGGTTGCCTCTCTTGTGCCCCCTACTGGGGACCTGGCCTGCAACCCGGCATGTGCCCTGACTGGGAACTGAACCCGTGATCCTTTGGTTTGCAGGCCAGTGCTCAGTCCACTGAGCCACGCCAGCCAGGGCACCCCCTCCCACCCTTTTTTAATCCAATTATAATCCAGTGAAAGCCTGAAGCCCCTCCCCTCAGTGCTGGTGGGTCTCCCCACACCACGCCCCTCTCCCTTCTGAACGAGTGAATAAAACTTTACTCTCTAGACTTTCTTCTCTGTGAAGGTTTTTTGTTTTTGTTTTTGTTTTTTTGCAGATATTTCTTTGACCCAAATACCCGGAGCCAGGAGGGGCGCGGGGGCCCGGCCTGGGTCTGCTGGGGGAGCCCCGGAGCACACCAGACGGCTGTGCTTCTACTTAAATCCCCGAGCTCGTTTTCAGCGGTGCCACTAATTCTGGTTTTCAAGCCAGAATAGTATTTCTTCTCCAGCCGTGTTTCCTAGAACGAAGAAAAGTAATGCTTTCCTCCCCCTGGCCCCCCCCGCCCACGGGATCCATATTACTGGGCTCACGTGGCTGCCAGACCCGCTTGGGACCGAGTCCTCACATCTTTCACGTCTGCGCTCGAGGCCGGTGCTGGGGGCCCAGGCCAGTGCGCCCTGCTGCCTGTTTCCAACACCGTGGACGAGCGGAACGTGGTTTCTCTTTCCGTTCCTTTCCACCCTGCTCTTCTCTTCTCCCGGGTCCAGACCCTGCAAGCCCGGGCAAGCCCCCGCGGGGCCGGCCGGCCGGCCGGGCAGAGTGATCTAGGGACTCCCCCTCGGAGCCGGGAATGGGACTCGCAACGCTGGCCTCTTGATTTCTTTCCACATTTGTTTCCCATTTGCCACCCTGGCAGGCGCCCGCCCTCCCTTCCACGGGCCGCCGGCATTCAAGTGTCTCCCAGGCCGGCCCGCTCTGGTCCCGCGGCTGCGCCAGGGTTGTGCCCTGTCTTCTGGAAACTTCCCTGCTTTGGAGGCTCTGATATTTAGTTGGAGACACTCATGGCCTCCGGGAGGATTAGCAAAGCAGAAATGCAAAAACAAAGACAGAATTATTGTGCAGCGTTTGTGTTTCAAAAATAGAATCTTTCAAACCCACAGCTGAAGCAATAGTAAGGGAAGAGAAAAAAAAAAACACATCAGGGCCTTCTGAGAGAGAAAAGATTTTCTTTTTAGCTCCCAGACATTAGTTCTCATTAGCAACAGAAGAAGTCCCCCAGTGAAGTCTAACGGGAAGGGCACCTTGTAAAGCGGGCAGACTGGGCCGGGGTGGGGGTGGGGGCAGGCAGGGACGGGGAAGCCGCCCACCCAGGGCGGGAGCCCCTCAGGGGAAGGGGCTGGCCCGCCGGCCCTTTGGGGTTGGAACCCCAGGGGGGCGGCCGAAGGGAGTCCACCGGAAAGTTTTCAAAGCACCAAGGCCGGGGAGTCTCGGGTCCTAGGAGGCAGCTCCGGGCTGGGGGTCAGCCTCGCAGAAGCACCCGCAACCTGGCGCAGCCCTATGCCTCGTCCACCCGGAGGGAGTGCCCCCAGGCCCCATGTGGCAGAGGGGGGTGGGGATGGATGGGCAGGAGGCGGGGATGTGGAGGCGCCCTGGTGCACGTGGGGATCGGATGAGGTCTCAGCTATGTCTCCGTCGATGGGACACCCGTGTGGTTAAGAGCAGGTAAAGGAGACCCTGGGTGACCCAGTGGAAGGGGACCAGCTACCCAGCACACCGTCCTGGGGCGGGGGAAGGGCGGAGGGAGGGTGCGTGCTGGCTGACCACGGCTCCCAGAGCCACCTTCTCCAGAGAACTGTCCCCATCAGGGACGGCTCAGACCCGCCTCACCCGGCCAGGGGACCCATGCCCGATTTGGGGACAGCGCCTGGCCTGCTGCCTCTGTGATGCCCTTCCCACGCAGGGCTCCCACGGCCCAGGGTGGATTTCAGCAGAAAGCCCCAGGTTAGCTGCGCTGTCTTGGGCATACAGGAGACCCTTCTAGGAGCGGTTTCATGTGCCTTCTGGGCCTCTGCCCACCCTCCTGGCCCGGCCGGCTGCTGGGCACTTTTTACAGGACAGCTGCACAGCTGAGGGACAGCCCCGCTGTGCTGTCCCTGAGCACGGGGGCGGGGCCCGCGGCACCGCTCACCGGGGCTGCGGGTTCCACGTCAGTCCCCCCAGCCTTCCCACGTCATTCTGTAAACACCTCTCCATCCTGCAAAGCCCACGGTAAGCGGTGCTTTTTCCACAAGACTCCTCTGGCGTCCCCAAGCAAAACGACGTCTGTGGAACGCCTCTGCCGTCACACGCCTCCTTTATGGTGTTGATTCACCTCCGTTCTGTGCTCTCACCGCCCGTGTGAGTGAGTCGTCCCTTCCACTAGCCCAGTGTGCTCCTGGTGGGGGGTGGGGGGGGGCAGCTCTTACGTGGCCTGCTGAGCCCTGCGGCTACAAGCTGACCGCGGAGAGCGTCCAGAACACACCGGCGGAAGACAACGGAATGGAGGAGCAGTGTTCTCTGGTTGGTCGGGCACAGAGAAGTTGTGTGTGTGTGTGTGCGCATGTGCGTGTGCACGTGTGTGTGGAGAGAGACAAAGAGATGAAGAGGGAGAGAGACCGAGTTGGGGACCTGAACTGACTTCCGCCCCACAGATGCCTCTGAGACGCCAGCTCCGTCGTGTGTGGCTCTGCTCGGCGCTGTGATGAAGCTGATGGACACTTTTTAACTTTAGTTCCTGTCCTATTTCATTTTCTCAAGTTTCCACGTGATTTATTTTCATTAGGTGTTACAATTTTATAGCTCAATTTCAGCTTTAAAAAATAATCGAAAGCATGCCTTTTTGGCTTGTTACATAAGGTTCTTAACAATGCAAGCATAAAAAAGGCAAATTGTGCTCTTAGTCAAAGTCAATAAAAACTTTCAAGCCAAGTGTTTCCTATTTAGCCGATTACGGAGAGTTTAAGGCTGCAAGCGCTGATGGAGGTGCAGGGTTTAATGTCACATACGCATTACTCACTTTTTCAAACACTCTTCCCATTTCCCTGCTGTAACACAGTTCAGGACATGCCGGTCCTTGAAATGAAAATTATAAGAAGCAAGCACTAATATTCTTGAAAAACTTGAATATTATTAAAAGTGATTGTCCACAAAATTAAATCTTTTGTTTAAAACATATAAATAGTATGCATCTTTCCTTTTTATTCAAATTTTAGCAGTGTCAACTCCAGAGGAGAAAAACTCTTACATAACAAAAATAGCAAGCAGGTCACCATGGGTTGCTAAGACCTTCTGACCCTCCACACGCACGCACAAGATGCTCGTGGGAAACTGCATGCTTCGCTTTCCTCTGAACGTCCGCCTCATTCCCGACAGTGTGACCCCCCTTCCCCCCGCCCAAGGGCAGGCGGGACCGGAGCAGGCTGAGTCTGCACTACCGGGAGGCCAGTCTCGGGGGCGCTCCTTGCGGATCGGAGGAACAGCGAGCCAGGGAGCAAAAGCAGCAGCCGAAAGCAGCCGGAGTCCCGTGGCAGGGGAGCAGGACTCTCCGCAACCTCCTCCGGGTCCCCGGGGGGGGGGGGGCCCCGAGCATTAAGTTGACCTGACACAGAGTAAGGGAGGAAAACCGAGAGTGGACACTGCCCGTGAACCTGCGGGCGGCCCCCACCGCGCAGGCGCACAGGGACGGTGCGGCCCCTCCGGTAGCTCACGGCCACGTCCCGTCTCTTCTGCGCGCTCGCTGCGCGCGCACGCGTAGGGGATGCGCTGGGCGGTCGAAGCAGCCCCGACTGGGACCACACGGCTGCCTTCATCAGTTCTGCGGTCGTCTTAGAGGTAGAGGGGATCCAGGCTCTTGAGAGAGCTTGAGAGGAACGATGCCCTTAGGATTTTATGATCGGTTACTCTTAATACTCTTCGGAGCTGCGCCTAAGACTCAGGGTCTTAGTACATGACATCCCGCTGCCGTGGAAGCGGCGGTGTCCTCGGCCCTGGAGGTCGGAAGACGCAAGGAGCGCAGCTGCGCGAACGGCGCCCTGGTCGCCGCCGAGCTCTGAGACAGAGCTGCTTTAACACGCAAACACGATTGCAAAAGGAAGTAGACATTTTCCAGAACCTTACAGTATTGGAGTCATTTCTGGAAACCAAATGTCTTAAAAATATGAACAGTTCTCCAGAAATCAAAGAGCAATAAAGTGATGAAATCCTGGAGCCTCTGAAGAAAGAGAGTGGAAAATGGTCAAATGCACGGAGCTTGGAGAGGCCATACACGCAGGAAGGTTTCCAGTCTAGGACGGTCCGCAGAGCGGCAGCGACTAAGAAGAGGGACCGGCCACAATGTAGAGGAAAGTTGGACTGAACTTGGCACACTCGGCCTGATGGCCGGGGAAACACGTCACAGTGTGGCTCGCTACAACTAAAACTGTACGAATTAGCTAATTCTCTTTGGCCAGTGTCCTGACAGGGGAATTTCAGGTTCAGTTTTTCCTTTGTTTTGCCTAACTTTTCACTTCCCAGAATAAAAAGTAATAATAAGTTACAGGTGGTCTCAAAGAACTGAATTAAGTCTCAAAATATTATCTGGCCGATACGTGCGAGTCAGCATCTCAGGACAGGACTGATTCGACGGCGAGGCGGGGGTCCAGAGCCCTGAGGCCGCGTCTCTGTGGGCATGTTTGGTCAACAACCCCGACGTGGTGTGACCCCGACCCGGACCCCGACCCCGACCCCGACCCCGACCGCCGTCTTGATGACCCGTCAGGGTGGCTCTCGTTATAGGTTGGGACAGATTCTTTCCTGTGTTCTCCAGGGCAGGGGCCCGAGCACCCTTTAACCTTCTCTTGATAACTGCTTTCCCGCAGCACCAGTCGGACGCGTACAGCTCAAAAATGAGTGACCGCCAGGGGAGCGGGCCCCGGCGGCCGCCACCCAGGGCCGGAAACCGGAGCCCCGCTGCACGCCCCTCCCCCACCGCCCTCCTGGTGGGTGCTTCCGGCGCCCCTCCCCCACGGCCTGCCTTCCGACACAGGTTCGCGCGGGCCCGTTTCTCAAGTGCACACAAGATGGTCACACCGCGAGTTCTTTCTGCTTCCGGAGCCCCTCTGAACGGGGATGTGCTTCACACAACACGGAACTCCCCGCGTGCAAGTGTCTGCTTCGGTGGCTTTTACCACGTTCTCCGCGTTCGGCAGCCGTCAGCTGTGTCTCATTCCGGACAGTTCCGTCCCCGCACCGCGCCCCGAGCGCCCTGGGTCAGCGCCCGGGGCCGGTTCCCAGCGGTCAGCGCCCTGGGGGCGCCCGCTGCGCTCCCCGGCTTCGCTTGCTCCGCGCTGCGCGTGCGCGGTGACCATGCTGTGTTGGGGGTCGGGGGGGGGCAGCGTTTTCCGACCAGAGCCCAAGAGGTAAAGCGCGGGCTTTTCTAACTAATTTTGGTTCCACGCCCAGTGCCGGTGGTTTCGACGATAATCACGCACCAGCTCCAACCAGGGGGGTTAAAAACGCTGGTGCGTCGGCCCCGCCCCCGTGAATGGGTGACGACCCGGGTCAGCAGGGCTGACGAGGCTGAGCAGCCGGGGTCGGGAACGGCCTGCACCGCGGAAGACTGCGCCTGGCCAGAAGGGGGCGCCAGCGAGACGACAGCGCCGCCGGGCCCTCGGGTGTCCCGAACTGGGAGCCTGCGGGGGGGGGGGGGGGGGTCTGGGAATCTGCATTTTGACGCGCGCCCAAGTGCTTCTCGTGCGGCGGTTTTAGAAACACGGCAGGAAACCAGTCACTGCCTCTAAGACAATGAATGGCTTCATCGACAGAGGTCTGCATTGCTGTTAAACAGAAAACACAAATGCTGCCTTAAAACATTGTAACACATTAACAAGGAACTAAACAAGCGGATATTGAATGGGTGTGATGAGGGGGAAAATGTATTACATCCGCCTCGTTGCTTGAAGGTCGACATGAGGCCAGAGTGGAGACCGAGCGGGAAGCGGCCTTTCCCACCCTGCTCGGAGGCTGCACCCGGGAAACGGGTCTCCTCCTCGGGCACAGCCAGACTCGGTGTTGTCCACGGACTCGCAGGTCCCCGACCTGCGTGTCATTCGTCGCGGGCATCGGACAAGGGGTCTTCTCCACAGCACCGGATGAACGCACGGGAGCACTGGGCAAGCAGAGGAGAGAAGGAAACCCCCACGCCGTCCGGATGGACTCCCGTACCTGCTGTGTGCTGCAGTGACAGCTCCGCGAGCAGCTGGGAAGAACGCGCCGGCCCGAGGGCGTGGTCCTGCGGATCGCGCCTGGGCGGGGCTGAGCTTTGCAGGTGCCGGGTGTGTCCTGGGTCCCTAACCACGGGCCCCTCGGGGTGCACAGCGCCACCTTCCGTTAGTGACCTGCTGCGCGGTTGCAGACGTGGCCTGGGGGCTTTCACCTCTCAGCGGGGCGCTCACAGTGAACGAGGTTCGGCTATTTAGCGCGCTAGTTCAGTCCGTGAGATGATGTTTCGGTTGTCCGAGTACACTGACATGCTTTTAAGACAGCGGTTTCACTTTCTGTGCAGGAAAGTTGTGAAAGTGGCTCAGAGAATACTCCGCAGCTCGTTTCCCTGATCATGAACGTCTTCTGGTAGGATGGTAAGTTATAATGAACAAGCCAATACCGACACATATTTATTAACTGGAGTCCGTACTTGACTCAGATTTCCCTAGTTTTCGCCCAGCGTCCAGCATCGCAGAACTCTGGGTCGTCATGTCCTCCTCGCTCCTATGGACTGTGCTGCTCTCGCAGACTGGACTCGATGTTTCGGTAACCTCGGCGGTTTGGAGCGGTGCTCAGCACGCTTCCCGGAATGTCACACGCCACTAAACTCTTCAAGGCAACCTAGTTTGTGCCTAGGTCCTAGGTTCAACCGCTGCATTGGAAAAATCTGACATACAGCAGTTCTTGCGGGAAGAAAATCTTTTGCAGGTGGTTCCAACTGACATTAGAATCAGCTCAAATGGACTTGAATAATTGGTCTTACCACAAGAGAGATATAATAATAGAAGATAGAATAATTATGACCAATTAGAATTAGTGATTTCTAAAAGTTAGGAATTTACAAAATAGTAAGAAGTACAGTGATTTGCCTTCTTCTGGGTTCCACTCTTTGCTGTTTGTACACAGCCATAATATTGTTTCAGGCTCTGTTTTTTAATTCGTCACTATTTACAAACTTGTTCATGTGTGGAAGTAAAATGCATACTTGACATTTTTAAAAATATATTTTATTGATTATGCTATTAGTTGTCCCATTTCCCCCCTTCATTCCCTTCCACCCTGCACACCCTCTCCCACCCACACCCCCCCCTCTAGTTCATGTCCCTGTGTCATAAGTTCTTTAGCTTCTACATTTCCCATACTACTCTTGCCCTCCCCCTATTTTCTCCCTACCATCTATAATACTTTTTATCTGTACCTTTTCCCCTTCTCTCCTCCTCCCACTCCCCTGTTGCTAACCCTCCATGTGATCTCCATTTCTGTGGCTCTGTTCCTGTTCCAGTTGTTTGCTTAATTTGCTTCTGTTTTAGATGTGGTTGTTAATAACTGTGAGTTTGCTGTCTTTTACTGTTCATATTTTTTATCTTCTTTTTCTTAGATAAGTCCTTTAACATTTCATATAACAAGGGCCTGGTGAAGATGAACTCCTTTAACTTGACCTTGTCTGGGAAGCACTTTATCTGCCTTTCTATTCTAAATGAAAGCTTTGCTGGATAGAGTCATCTTGGATGTAGGTCCTTGCCTTTCATGACCTGGAATACTTCTTTCCAGCCCCTTCTTGCCTGCAAGGTCTCTTTTGAGAAATCAGCTGATGGTCTTATGGGAACTCCTTTATCGATAACTGTCTCCTTATCTCTTGCTGCTTCTGGGATTCTCTCCATTTTAATCCTGGGTAATGGAATGATGATGTGCCTTGGCCATGATGTGTTCCAGGCATACTTGACATTTTTTTACTGTAGCGCAGACCTCATTCCACGGCCCCGGTCTGTCCTGTTGGCCCAAACACTGCCAGTGTGGGATGCTCGGTCTGCTTCCGTCCTTATGACGCTGTCACCACCTCCGCGCAGGGACGTGTCCCAGCTGGACCGACCGGCATCCTCTCCGGAATGTTCCCAGGACCCTGAGCTCCACCTCGCAGGCAGTCTGTGCCGGGACTCACACGCCGCGCCGCCTTCCGGCCGCTTCGCCGTGTCCTGCGTCGGGGGGGCGGGGTGCAGACCCTGCCTCCTTTCTCGGCGGAGTGCAAACGCCAGCCTTGCGGACGAGATTAGACGGAGGAGGTTGTATTTGCTAACGTGGCTCTCAGGAGGAGCTGCCCCTTTTGGAAGCTGGGGGTTTGCCGCCGCCACCGCCGAGGGGGACCGTGCGGGGAGTCTCCTGGGGGCTGGGGGCGACCGACCGCACGGAGGACGCAGGAAGAGGGAGCCGAGAGACGGGCGGGCGGGGCAGCAGGGACACAGTGAGAGGTCGGCCCTGCGTGTGCACACCTGCCCTCTCTGCGGCATCCCGGGCCTTGAGCGAAGCTCTTTTCTAAACCCACGGAGAGCTGGGTGCGAGCGGGTGGGGTGGGGGGGCTGTGGGCACCCAGGGTAGGGAGAAAAGGGCGGGGAGCCGAAGGCGCAGGCAGAGGCCACTCCGACGGGCAGCCGAGAGAAGCGCGGGGACGTGTTTGGAGGCCGGGTGACATTCTGCGGAGGCCTGGTGCCGCCCGGGGCACTGGGTCTGAGGCGTGGGGCAGGCTCACCCGAGTTCAGGGAGAGCCCCACTGCCGCCGGGGGTGGGGGGTGCACGTTCACACGCTGCAGACGGCACGCTTCTCAGGGCAGGCCCCGTGGAGCACGCCCTCCCGGTCACGTGACCTGTCTGCAGTCTCGGGGTGTGCACAAACGGGCGTGTGTCCACCAGGTCGCCTCCCACCTCTGTCGCTCCGGCTCCTTCGGGTTTTATATTTCGTATCCTCGTTTCCTGCCGACTTAGATTCTACTTTTGAACGCACGGTAACTTACTGCATGGCCGCGGCGACCACAGGTCTGAGGGGATTCTCCTCGCCGCTGGAGAAGGCACGCCGTCCTCTGCTGGGCCCTTCGGGCTGTTGGCAGCAAGATAAGTCACCGCGGCGGTCTGAATCCACGAGTGGCCAGTTTTGAAGCCCCAACTTTATGGACATCGCATATTAAAGTTTTTGTCATGGGTTTTAGTCTGGGCTTATCTCTATACTCTTTTAAGAAGCAATTTTTAAATATTTTTGCCCCCTTTCATGCGAGTTTTAGTATCACTCATAATCTGCAGGGATTTAAACTGGGTACAAGAATCACAAGGTTCAGAGCCGGGAGGCACAGTGGGAAGGGGCTTCCTTCCACTTGGAGTTCAGGGTGAAGGGCCAAGACCTGGGGTCACCTCCCCGAGTCACGGCGAGCTCCCGGCAGAGAAGGGGCTCGGGCCCAGGGCTCCGGCGACCCCTCCCAGACCCCCAGGAGCGTGAGAGGCGTGGACTTTCACTCTCCTGGCCCTTTCGCCACGCCCCCCAAACTACACTCACCTCCCCTCTCAATTCTCCCCCCGGACTTGCAGCCAGCAGGTCGAATTTTTAAGAGCGCAAGAGTGGAAGTCTGCCACCTACAGGTCAAAAGGAAGAAATCTTTCAGGTTTCCCAGAGTCAAGTTCCGACCCCCTCCACCCCCCCACCGTGGGTTCTGAAGCGCTTCTGTGGGAGAGGGGCTCTCAGTCTTGTCTGGGGCAACTTTACGAAGGGACACAGCCTTCACCACCCTCACTGTCAGAGCCACAAGTTTCTGCTGCATTCCTTCTCCAGCAGAGCCCGGTACGCAGCAGCAGGCAGGAATGACAACGCCGAACGGTATGAGGCCCTCGTTAGAGAGGCACGCAAGTGTCTCAGCGACCGGGAACATCCTTCCTGCAGGCATTTCCTCTCCGCCGCCGAGAAACAGCCCAGAGGGCAACGACAGCCCTCGTTGGAGCTGACGCTGGGATGAGCGGGCGACCTTTCGGAAGAAGCTCTTTTCAAGTTTGTGCTGTCCGCCCAAACACATTCCAGACGGACCAAGTTTTAAATGGGAAGGATGATAAGACCATAAAATGACGAGACGTCTGTGCCAGTGACTGCAGTGTAATCCTGGGTCAGGAAACCCTTTCTAAATGTAACACCAAAGGACGGAGACACAGACATTCAAATGTTAAAAAACATAAAGCAATATTACTGCCCTTCCTTCCTCACTAATAAAGGAAGGTTTACGAAGAGGAGATTGCATTTTTGCCCAAATTTCAAACAAGCTTCCTAATGTCCGGTGTGGACAATGGCCGTGGAAATGACACTTGCATTTGCAGAAACTTTGGAAGAAGGATTTGGCAGAAATATCTAAGGAAAGCTAAAAAGTCCACCCACCTGTGGACTCAATATCCGTGGAAAATTCACCCAAGGGACACAGTGACGAGCAAGAGGAAGACGCAGCAGCCACAGGCGCACTGGCTGCAGCCGGCCGGGGACAGCGCCCGCCCTGGCACGGAACTCGGCGTCTGCCGGGAGACGAGTGCAGCGACCCGCAGCGGGTCCTGGTGCTGGACGAACCTGACGCCGCTGAAGACGTGCTACCGAGCCCTATTTACGACGCTGGGGCAACGTCGTCACGCACTGCCTGACGGAAGCAGGCTACGGGGCAGCGTGGTCAGTGTGGTCCCCATCACGGACTTCAGAGAACACCTCTGCATCCACACGCACAGAAGTGTGCCGGGTGCAATAGGAGATGCGTGTGCGTTTGTGTGCGTGTGTGCAAAAGCCCCAGGATGGAGGTGTGAACAGGGCGAGAGGAAGAGGCATCCACAGTTAAAGAGAAAAAGGCGGGGCCCTGGCTGGCGTAGCTCAGTGGATTAAGCGCAGGCTGCGAACCAAAGTGTCGCAGGTTCGATTCCCAGTCAGGGCACATGCCTGGGTTTGCAGGCCATGACCCCCAGCAACCGCACATTGATGTTTCTCTCTCTCTCTATCTCCCTCCCTTCCCTCTCTAAAAATACATAAATAAAATCTTTAAAAAAAAAAAGAGAGAGAGAGAAAGGCGAAAAGACTGGGGTCTGGCCGGGTGGAGACACAGAATTAAAAGCGTTCAGGAAGGAGAAGGTGCCAGAACATGAAATAAAGTCGGTCGGTGACAGAATCAGATGCAAAGTGAGGGCTTGTCCAGCCCTGTCTGGGGGCTGGGGAGGGAGACCCCCGCAGACGCTCCGGGCCAGGCCCGCTGCTCCCCGGATGGGGACTTCCTCGCCCCGGGAGTCGGCCCAGGAGGGGCGGAGCCTCTCATCCAGACGGACGCCTTCACTGTCTGCAGGGGCCACGGAGACATACTGCTGAGGGCACGGGTGAGAGATCATTTTAAGGTGACAGAGGCAGTGGGTATTTTAGAATGGCTCACTGAAAGGTATTTCACAATGTTTGCGGGGATGTCACTCAAGTATAATGTTACTTTGTTTAAAGTCTCAGCGTCACACACCCCCCGCCCCATTTCAAAGCCAATGATTACTCGTGTGGGTTTGGGGGGCAGTTCCCGGCTCTGGTTGGTTGGGTGGGGGGGGGCTGGGGTCAGAGTGGCCCAGGGTCTCTCAGGGCCACAAGCCTGGTGGCCACCGAATGGAGGCTGTGTCCCCACAGACACCCGTGAGGACAGCGGAGGGTCACCTGCGTCAGGGGAGTTAACGCGCACGGACCGAACTCACAGAATTACTGCCTAGACCGAGACGCTGACTTTGCGTCTGCACTCGTGACACAACCACTAGAGGAATCGGGTGCTTGCGTGAACTGAGCCAGGGTTCACGGTAAATCTGCATCATATCGGCACTCCTAGTTCCAAAGTGTGAGATTTTACTGGATAACATATGCAAATACCAACTTCACAAAAAATAAAACCTGCCATACAAAGTGAGGTGGCCAGCTATCCACAGCAATGTCAGTGGCACCCATAACCTGGGCAGTATTTTCACAAAAACTAAGTGTTAACAGCATGCAGGAGAGTAAAAGTGTCCACATCTACTCAAGTAAAGGACTGTATTTTATTTTTAAACGCTGTTCAACACTCAACATTATCACTGTAACTCTGAACAAAGACGGTATTCATAACCGGGATGAGGATCTGGGGGAGGTGGTCACGTGATCGCATTAAAGACAAACATCAAACCGAAATCCTGGTCCTTCACCTGAGCACGAGGATGACTGAGTCACGTCCCCTCACTCGTTGGAGTCCCCTCAGGGTTCGCCGCGCACGACACCAGAGGCTGCGGCTGCTCGGTGGCACTACCTGTATGATGCGATCACGTCCGCCTACAGGTGCTCCAAATCGGGTTTCACAACAAGTCCCGAAGCAGGGGCCGGGCCGGGGCCTGCCGGGGCCACGGGCTGAGCGTGGGGAAGAGGGCGTGGGAGGGAGGTCTCTCCACCCCCTGGTGGCGCTGCTGTCCTGGAACTTTTTGGCAATGACACCCAAGATCAGCAGGTCAGTCACAACACCCGTCATGGGTCCTAGTGCACACCTGGTCTCAGACTACATTCTGGATAATAGAGAGGCCTACGGGTCCTTGGAACTTTCAGCCGGCTAAGTTCACGACCGTGGGGGACGTGGCTGAGGCCGGCGCTGCGCACTGGCTTCGTCGTGCTGTCCGGGGAGGGCGGCAGCCTTCGTTAATGCGGTGCGAGACCGAGGGCGTGCACCTGGTACAGACGGAACTCCCGGGCAGTGGGCCGAGTCCGAGCGCCCTCGAGCGGCGCACTCCCAGACACCAGGTTTGGCCGCGACGGCATCAGGGCAGGCCCGAGAGTGCACCGTCGGGCGAGGCTGCCGGGCTGGCCCCGGGCACACGGCTCACCTCCTGGGTGAGCAGGAGGACCTGCCCGATCTCCACAGGTCTGCGTCCCAGGCTCCTGCTACGCCGCACAACCTGGCGGCGAAGTAACACTCCGCTCGGACGGAGCACTGTAAATGCGGGGACGTGCCCACGCCCAGGTCCTCCCCTGTGACGCGACCTCGTACAGTCACCGGCAGACACCAATTATTTTCTTCTCGGGGACAGCTGGCACGTCAGGCACGATGACTGGGCCCCTAGGAAACCCGTGACCAGCAGGATACATCACGAAGACCACTTCCCAAAGGCTCAGCCAGGGGCGCTACAGAAGCAGAAAGCCCTCGGACTCCTGCGGCCGGACCTGCGTGCGGCCACGCCCCGTGACGATCTCGCTGTCCGTCTGCAGCACCAGCAGCACGAGGTCCAGGGCGCGGCGCCACGCCTCCACCTTCGGCGTGACGGTGTCGTACACCCTCGGGCCCCCGTCCAGGCGACTGGAATGGCCGGGGTTCAAAATCCCCCCACTCAGTCTGCTGTACTCGTCCAGGACGTAAGACGACGGGGAGCCGGAGTCCGCGGCGCGCTGCACGTGGCGCTGAATGAAGGTCTCGGCTTCAAATGCCGCCGAGCGACCGGCAGCGTTCCGCGCGAGAGTCGACAGGTACTGGCGCCACCCGCTGGCCAGGCCGCGAAGCACGGTCGGTCGGAGCGGCGCGGGGCACGCGGCCGGCCTCGGGGCGGCAGCGGTCGGCAGCCCTCCGGGACGCACGTGGTCTCCTTTGGGCACAGGCTGCTCCGCGAGAACCTGAAGGTGGCCGAGACACAGAAACTCCAGGGCGCCCCCTCCGAGGAAGACCGTTTGCTCCTGCAGAGCGTGGTGCAGGCGGCGGGCGCAGGCCCAGAACCCGTCTTCCTTGGTTTGCAGCCGTGCAGCCACCGGGCTGGTGAGCACCGCGGTGACCAAATTCACCCCTTCCGCTTTCAGCACGATCGCCCTTCTGCCCACCCCGTCGCCAGCACCCCCGGGGGGGCCGCTCCAGAAGGCCACGCAGACCCCGCTGCCCACGGCGTCCTCGTTCACCTGCGTGACGTAGGCCACCTGCACGGCCCCGGAAGCCTCCGCGAAGGCCTGCAGCACCCTGCCGTCCACCCACCCAATCAGCAGCCGCTTGCTGCGGGCGCACCTCCCGACGAGCCGCTCCGACACGCTTCCCCGCGCCAGGACCAGGCGCACGCGGAACCGCGCTAACACCTGCAGCACGCGATCCGCCCACAGCTCCTCCGCGCTGTCCTGCTGGAGCGGCTCCGCGCTCTCTGACACCGTTTGGGCACGTGCAGGCTTGTTAAACCCCGGGTGGCGATAGTTCTCCGTGAGGTCCCCCTCGATGAGAACCACCCGCAGGGGCCGGTTCTGCACGTCCTCGGGCACCGGGGTCCCAGCTGCCGACACAGCCGTGACAAAGCCTGCACAGACGCAGGAAGCAGCTTCCGGTAAACCTGGTAAACAGCAGGTGAAGACTCTTGAAACGTCGAACGTGAGCGGCACCGCCCCGCCGCCCCGGCGCACGCTCCCCTGCCGGCGCTGCAGCCGCAGGGCCGCTTCCGCCAACGCCATGCTGCCGGCGTCTCCGTGGCTCAGACCCGCCGCCAGCTCGGCCAGGTCCTTGCAGGTGTGGACGCGGGGAGTCACCGCGCCTTGCTCTAGACCACCACCTGGTCTGCTCGTCGTCGTCCCGGGAGCGCCCCCTGCCCGACAGCAGTGCCTGCTGTGGGTCAGCCCGGGCTTTCTGCAGCCGGGGGCTGTGCGCAGGCTGGTTCTCGGAGTCGGAGCAGTTTGTGACGCGTCGTTATCTGTGCCAGCCGCAGCCTGAGGTCTGAAAAGTGCAGCCGATTTAACGGGTGTCCCAGAAAAACTGGAAGTGGTGGACTCCTGAGAGGCAGCATCGTGGAGACCACGCTCCTTCGGCATTAAACCGGCCTCTGAGGGGGTCTGTGGGAAGGGGCCCACGCCGACACCGACCGGCCCAGGTCCGGCAGGCGTCTGTGTGCTGTCCGTCTGGTCACAGACAGTGTGGAGAGGGACCTGAAGGGCGACCACCTCCTCCATGCAGGCGGCCAAGCCCTCTGACATCCCCGACACGATGGCCGGCATGGGCACCCCCAGGTGAAGGCACTCCGCGGCGGCAGTGCTCCACGCCCCGGCGAGAGACAGGAGGGTGCTGGCCCCGGTCCCGTAGGCGTCATTCTGCGCCCGCACAGCCTCGCCGAGGAGCTGCCCCACGGCGCTGGTCAGATCCAGCCTTTCCAGAAGCCTGACCGTGGAGCTGACTAACACACTCTCAGAGCCCTCTCCGTCCACCACAAACTTGGGTGACTTCACGGGGCCCAGGAGGGTGCTCCCGGCATGTGCAAAGGAGGCCAGCTGCTGGAGTCCCACATGCCGCCTCCTGCTTACACCCCGGCGAGCCATCGCCTGCAAATGCAATGGACACCTGGGACGTTACCCAGGGCGGTTCACGGTTGGGAACGCTGACCAGGAGCAGGGAGGCACACCCCTGCCTCTGCGAAGTTTCTGGATCCTGCAGCTTCCCTTACTCGCGGCCGTGCAGTGGTGGAGGGGTGCGTGCTGGCGGATGAACCCTTCATTCCACGGGGCGGGGGGGCCGCGTGATCAGGCAAGCCACAGGCATGGTCTCCAGGAGGCAGCGACGGTGGAAACGAGTCTTGGAGAGCCATCTGAAAGAGCCGGCATGCTGAAGGAGGCGGCAGGAGATGCACATGCGTGTGAAGACTCACGGGTGCTGGCATCAAACAAGCAATCGGACTTTGGGGGGTGTACAGAGCGTGGGAACTGCAGGAGCTAGAGCACTGGAGGAGGAGAGGGCTTGTGCCGCAGGGCAGTAGGTCCCTGGCGACCCGCCTGCTGCACTGGGCTCACGGGAGGGCTTTAAGGAAGAGGTTAAAAAAACAGCTGACTCAGCGGGAGAGCCCGCACCCCGAATCCAGAAGCCCGGGGCTGAGCTCAGCTCTATGGCACAGCCTCCAACGAGCCTCCTGACTACTCTGCCGGAGACCGAGGCCCGGGCCTCACGGCCTGCACTGCCTGGCATCGTCAGGAGGAGGAACGGGTGCCAGGCTTAGGACAGTGCCTGGTGCAGGGCACGCACGTCCCGAGCACTCGTCCCGAGCACTCGTCCCGAGCACTCGCTGTGCTGCTGCCGCCGCCTGCGTTGTGGCCCATCGGCACTTGGCCAGGGCCAGCGGTGGCAGGGCCAGCAGTGTGGGGGCCAGCGGTGTTGGGACTGAAAAGGTGGCTGCGGCCGTGAAGAACACCCCTAGTTACTGGATGAGAAGGGTGCAGGGGGATGGAGGGGAGAGGATGGATTTGGTCACCGATTAGAGTATCGGAAGGAAAAACAGCAATATTCAAAGGAAGTTCAAGAGCAATTCGACTTTTCCCACATAATTTTCAGAATTCACATCTAAAACTAACAGGAAGAAGTTACAAGAGAAAGACTTTAGCCCAATAAAAAGAACTTTTTAAACAAAGTATCAGTTGGGAAGCTGTCTCGTGGGTCTGAGTTCTCAGCTAACACACTAGAGCTAAAACGGCAGATAACCCGAACTTCTCCCTCGAACACATTGTAATTCTCCGAGTAATACTTTTATCACCATCTCCTGAATCCACACTACAGAGGAGCACAGGACTCCCCGGGGTTCCCTGTCTTCCAGCGGCACCCCGACTCACCCCAGAAGCTGAGGAGCAAGCGCTGAGGCTCCAGACACACCCGCAACCAGCAGGAGGTGCGAACCCAGCCCCTCCTCGCAGGCAGCGTCCTACGACTGTCGGGGACCGAGGAGAAAAACCAGTCCACTCCAGGAAAACATGTAACAGTCCTTGAACCCACATCTTTTGTGGAACAAAAACCACTCCTGATGCACGCAGGCATAAACCTAGGCAGCACAGAAGTATGAAAACAACCCACCGGGCCTTGCAGCTGCCCGCCCTGCCCATCCTCCACCCCCCACCGCCTCTGCGGTCCTCCCCCTCTCACCCCGCGCTGCTGATTCTTGGCTAACCCGGTTTCGCTCCCAGTCATCAGTTACTGCCGCCACCCTCAAAGCCCCGTCCCTCTTGTAGGTCATCTTACTCACCTCGCAGAGCCAGTGACCTTGAAGAAATCCAACTCTACTCCAAGCAGACCTGGGGGCGGCTGGAAAAAAACACAAAAACACCACGCTGAGTGGGGTCAAGTGGTCTCCGTGCCGCCCGGCAGCCTAGTCCCCTAGTCCTTTTATCTTTTCTTTCACGGTCGTCGTTTTCTGGGTTCTCATTTTAAACGCACTGCCTACCGCTGAGTGCAAAAGACATTCCTTTCTATTGCTTCTGAAAGCTTTACAGTTCATTCTTTCTAAGAGTGGAGATGAAAGTCACATCATAACAAACTCAACCACTGTAAGTGTGAGATTCGGCGGCACTCGGTGCGCCCGCGGTGCGGCACGACCGCCGCCTTTGCCTGGCTCCCCAGCGTCCCCGTCGCCCCAGGAGGCGGCTCTGGGGCCAGCGAGCAGCTTCCCCCGGTCCCTCACCCCCAGCCCCCCCCCCAAGCTGCTCTCCGTTTCTGTGGTTCACCTGTTCTGGACACTTCCTACAAAAGGAGCCACAGAGCATTGAGCCTCGGTGTCTGGCCAGTTCCACTAAGCGCATTGTTTTTGAGGTTCATCCTCACTGCATTACAGGTGCTATAGGGAACCTGTCCGAGTGGCAGTAGCGAATGCAGCCCAGCCCCTGATTCAGAAAACCAGCAGGGAGCCAGTCAGCACACAGGAACCGAGCCCCCGGATCAGTTTTCCCGTGGGGAATCAGGCCTGCATTGTACCTAGGCTGCTGCTGCTACGAGTCTTGCTTTTTGCTAAAACCCCCTCACCCTGAATTGAGGCAGCAAATGTTTACTGCATATCTTTAAAGTAACTTCCTTAAGTCTGTGCTAAACCTCCCAAATAAGGAGTGTAACCAGTTCAACCACTTTTCCCCTTGATTTGCAAACGTCCTCTTCTTTGAAGTAATTAGCAACATCCTTTCTTTTGTTATCTGTAAAAGGTAACCACCTAAAACGAACCTGTGCATAGTAAATGAGGACCATCCTTGATGTAATGTGCCCAGAAAAGTAATAAAAGCCTGTCCACGCAGGGCTTGGGGCGCACTCTCACCCAGAGAGCAGCCGTGCTGTCCTTTTCCCCACGGGACTTCTGCAGTCCGTGTGGACTTGTTCGTTGCAGCCGCAGCCGCAGCCACAACACACAGACCCCGCGGGCTGGGGTCCGCATCAGGGTCCGTACACCGCTCCCTTTCGAGGCCCAGTGACACTCCACAGTGTGTGTGCATCGTTCGGTCGACCCACCCATCCCTCCCTCCGCGGGCCTTCCGGTTACTGTCCGTGGTGCAACGTGAGCGTCTGAGCGCCAGTGTTTGGGTAGATGATTCCACCCAATCCCTTGGCTACGCCCCAGGAGCGCTCTCAGGGTAGGTGCAGGGGGAACTTTCCGAGGCACTGCCCCGCTGTGTCCCGTGGCAGCTGCATGGAGGCCTTCGCTCCTTCCCAGGGCGCCAGGGAAGGGTCCTGTCTGCCCCTTCCAGCTCCTGGCCGCTCCCGGGGGATCGGGCTCCGGGCGGCACAGCTCCGACCGCTGCCTCTGGTCCTTGCGGCCTCCTTGAAAGGACGACCGTCACTGGGTTTGGGGCACCCGAATCCGATGCAACCTCAGTTTAAGGAATTATATCTACAAAGACCCTGCTTCCAAAGAAAACCACTTTCTGAGATTCTGGATGGACAGAAATTTGGGCGGGGGAACACCACTCAACCCTGTGTTTACCAGAACTTATCTCCTTTTGTTTGTTTCATTTTATGATTAGACATCCTAATGGGTTTAAAGTGATATTTCACTGTGGTTTCGGCTCACATTTCCCTAATGACTAACGCTTTTAAACATCCTTTCTGGTGATTTTTGGCCACTTGTGTATTTCTTTGGAGGAATATCCTATGGATGTGACTGGTTTCTTCAGCTGTCAGAGTCTGTTTATGGTTTCCTCTCTGTACTATGTTTAAACTCCAAGATGTGAGTGGGAAAGTCGTACAGAATTTAGAGCAAAAGGAAAGCATCATAGGCTACTAAAACTTAGTCGGTATTTATTTATGTGAAAAAAGGTTTCCTAAAGGAGACATTAAACTATTTTAACTAATCTACAAGCAAAAACTGGTATCAAATATTCACAAGATCTATTTCAGCATTTGAAGAATTCATCCCAAGTTTCAGTAACTTTCTTAAAAAAGTCTCAGCATTCCTAAATTTAGAAGAGCTCCTAAATTATTACTTTGAAGAGACTGCAACTTGCTATAATCAACATAAAACAAAAACTCAAACGAGAATCCCCCCTCTTCTGAGAAGCTGAGTGAGCAAAGGCAAAGTCGGTGAAGGGGTGGTGAAATGCATCCTCTCGGAGATGAAGAGCACGGCCAGGCCAGCGACTTTTCCCGGCATTGACCCGACGCAGTCTGATGGAGTTCTGCCACGCGCCAGCAGAGTTTTCCGCGGGCAGCAGCTTTACTGCCAGCCTTTATGCTGGCAAAAGGTATATATACACTAAAAGGTATACGGTCATCGGAATCTCGGCCGTGGCTCAGTCAGTCGGATTATCAGGCCACCCGTGTCCCCTTCCAGACTGCGGATCTAGACTGTGGATCTAGGCAGGATGTGGTTGGACCGCCGGCCAAATCCTGGGGTTCAGCCAATGGGATGGCTGGGGGTGAGCGCGCGCGCGCGTGTGTGTGTGCGCGCGTGTGTGTGCGCAGACGCGCTCGTGGGTGGGGCCGAAGTCCTCCTCCGCAGACACACGCAGCAACACGGGCACACCCTCCGTCCCAGGCAGGGAGGCTTCCAGGGCTCCTGAGGCCCACCGCGCCCCGCACCGCGCCCCGCACCGCGCCCCGCACCGCGCCCCGCACCGCGCCCCGCACCGCGCCCCGCACCGCGCCCCGCACCGCGCGAACCCCCGCGAACCAGGGAGGAGGCAAGCGGTCAACAACCCGGCCACAGGCACCACGGAGGCCGAGGACGGTCCGGCGGCGCGTCTCCTCCGCCTCTGCCCAACGCGCCGGCGGTGAGCCAAAGGTGGACCATGTGCCCCGGGCCCGGTGGGCCCTCCATTCTCGCCCTTTCCCGGGTCGGATGGTCAGAAAAACAAGGGCTCCCCCCGACCCCACCAAAGACCGAGCGGCCGCTGGAAGCACCTCGCTACTAACCTCGCTCTGTTCTCCAGCCCCTCGGCGGGCTCCACAGCCCGCTTCCCACCGTCACACAGGGTCTGGGGTCACAGGGACACCCAGGCGCGCGACCGGAATCGCCCCTCGTCCCCGCACACAATTTGCGCAAGTGCGAAAGGGGACGCGCAGGCCGGTGGCTGGACCTGGTTGCTAGGAAACCAGACCGAAAGTTCCGCTGAATGGTCGTTGGCAAGGCAAGGAGTCACGCTATTGGTCAATAGTGAAGAGTGGGCCGGCCTTAGGGCCTTCTTTTCTGACCACCGGGTAAAGTGACTGTCAATCAGTAGTGGCACGCCTGAGTGGGAGGGGCTGCCTGAGGTCGGCAACGGCGGCCTTAGCAACGGCTTGGGAGCCGAGCAGGTTACTTAGTGCTGGGCTGCGTGGCGGGCGAGGAGGCCGGTGGGCGCCTGTGAGCGCCGCTGGGCGACATGGTGAGTGCGCGGCTGTAACCTCCGGCTGGGGCTGAGGCTTAGGTTCCTCCCTGGAGCAAGGAAGGAATTTTGTTTAGATCGTGCCACGTATTACTCGCCTCCTTTTTACAGTCCTCGAGGGTCATTAGTCACCCCTGCTCTTGTTGCCGAATAAGCGCACGGTGCGCCACGCTAGGGACAGAAGAGCGGTTCTCCAGCTCATTTCCGTCCTCAGCCCGGTCCACCGCTGGCACCTCCAGCCTGAGATAGGTTCCCTGTTGGAAACGGAAACCACGCTTTGGCTGGAAAGGGGTTCAACACAAAGAACAAGACGCTGACACCGCTGGAGGGCCTGAGCGCCTAGGAGGAGCCGACGAGCCCTGCACTGCCGGGAAGCTAGAGATCCTGAAGGTTGCTCCACGGTGTACCGGCCGCCCGGGGACCGAGACGCTGCCCCCGGCCGCGGCCACGCTCGTTAGCGCGCGTGACGCTGGCTACCTGGGGGGCGGGAGGCGGAGTCCGGCTGCAGCGTCTGCCACCGCTGCTTCTCACCCCGAGGCTGGGGACGACGCCGTGCCCAAATGAGGCTGCAGAAGAGGCCCCGGAGCCACTCGGGCCTCGCCTGCCAGTGGAAAATGGCGAAGAGCAGGAGGATGACCCCACCTTCCCTGGACACGAGAATTGGCCCCACCAGTATTCTCACTTAGGCCCCTGGGAAGAGTTTTTCACCTATGACATAGGAACGTAGGGCAAGAAGGTGGGAAAGGGTATCATGTTCCCATCAAGCATATCCCACAAAAGAAGTTTTATGATGAGACATTTAGGCAAAATGGAAGTGAAGGTGTCCTTGATACTGCTTTTCGGATTCGTCCAGTACGGCGGACTGCACTCCCACACCCCTTCTAGCGTGCCTGCCTGCCTTTGCCTCTTCCCCTCTGACGACGCTGATTAGAAGGAGACACCTAACTGGCAAAAAGCGCACACACACATACACACACACACAACCACCACTACAAAAACAGGCTTCCCGTCAAGATATTAACCAAAGCCAAAGTGTTAGCAGGGAAAGGGGGCATACTGTTGAGGTTCCCCAGATAGTAGAAGAGGGTGTTGGACAATGATTCCTACATACAGTCAGTTCACATCCGTTTCTTCAATTATTCTGGTTCTGGTAACTCTCCTGGTTACATAGCTTGCCTTTCACCCACACGTGTATTTACTACAGGCATTCAACAACTGCGCAAGGTCAGACCCACGGAAGAAAAGAGCGGCAAAGATTGAACTGACTGAAACTCAGAAACAAGACATTAAAGAGGCCTTTGATCTATTCGATGTCGACGGGTCTGGAACCATAGATGTAAAAGAGCTGAAGGTGCAGAAATTACTTCTAATTCTGAGACGTCTTCAAAACCATAGCATTTATCTGTGGCAGTCTCTGGAGTCTTTACTGGTAGCCCTCTGGGAGCTGGGTATCAGGCCCCTCTGTGCAGACAGCGGCCTCACACTCACCAAACGACACCTTGTTGAGTGTTTTATTCTCGTTGTAGAAATGAACTAACTGTCTAAAGCTCAGGGGTGACAGTGATGCATCCCACGGCACAGCAGGGTCAGAAGGTCTGCTGACCCGACTTTCTGGGTTTATAACTTGTCCACGGTAAAAAGGCAGACCCGGGGGGTAGAGAGAGAGATTAGTAACTCATGGGTAATTTAAAAGCTAGGAATGATAGCCCTGGCTGGTATAGCTCAGTGGATTGAGTGCAGGCTGGGAACCAAAGTGTCCCAGGTTCAATTCCCAGCCAGGGCACATGCCTGGGTTGCAGGCCATAACCCTCAGCAACTGCACATTGATGTTTCTCTCCCTCCCTCTCTCTCTCTCTCTCCCCCCCTTCCCTCCCTAAAAATAAAATAAATAAATAAAATTTTAAAAAAGCTAGGAATGAGATTGTGGCATCTCATACTTTATTTGCTTCCTATTTCAGATTGCAATGCAGGCCTTGGGATTTCAACCAAAGAAAGAAGAAATTAGAAAACTAATAGCTGAAATGGACAAAGAAAGAACTGGCACCATTAATTTTGAAGATTTTTTTGCCATAATGAGTGTGAAAATGGTACAGTAGGGATTGCGTGTTTCAAAGAAATACGAGTAATAGCCTTGGACATTTTTTTGGTCAGAGCAGTCAAAGGTTTCACAGAAGAATTTGAACACGGCTGGGCTCAGACAGGAGCTGCAACATTAAAGATGTCTTCGGGGTAGCACTGAAGGGCGTCTGGTGTGCAGAAGAGGTTTTGTGTTAGGAAACGGACTGTGTGGGTGGAGTGGGAGGGTGGGGCCGGCGATTTGAAGCCTGGAATCCCACACCCACTCACTGAGTGCCTGTTTTTGCCAGGCACTCTTCTGGGAAACTGAGTGAGACAACGTCCGTGTTCTCGCGGAGCTCACGTTTTTGCAGTGGTGCTCACCCGCTGGGGTCAATAAGAAACACACCCTCCTCACCACCTGCGCCTCTCCCGCCTCAGCAGGCCCCGGGTGCGAGTGCGCCGGTGTGAGTGTGCCGAGCCGCGTGTGAGCGCACTGGCGCGGCTTGAAACTCGGAGCAGTGAGCGAGTCAGAGCTCGGCCGCCCAGGGTAGCGCTGCCCCACCCCTCACAGGCCCGTAAGTTTCACAGCATAAATGAAGGTCAGTAACTTTCCCTCGTTTCTGTTTTCAAAGAGTGAAAAAGATGAGAAGGAAGAACTGCTGAAGTCTTTCAAATTATTCGATGACGATGACACTGGGGGCATAACATTAAACAACATCAAGAGGGTCACTCAGGAGCTCGGGGAAAACTTAACAGATGACGAACTTCAGGTGAAATTCACTTATTTGTATAACTATACATGTATAGTTATATACAATCATTTATATATTTTATAGTTATAGCCTCACTTAATTGTACTTAAAAATAAGTACATTTAAAATAAAATGTTTTATGAAGTATATACTTGAATATTCATTTATATCCTTATTCATTTTTAATCGATTTTACATCATATTTACATTTTGTTTTACAGGAAATGCTTGATGAAACTGATCGTGATGGGGATGGAGAAATAAATGAGGAAGAGTTTTTGAGAATGATGCAGAAGACCAGTCTTTGTTAATACTGTTGTTTTTGTTCCTTCTGGAAGTTAGCGGATGTGTATTTGTTGTACGGTTTCATAATATCTGAATATTCACGGCCAGTGTTCGGTTTCTGGGCACGAGTGGGTCTCTGGATGTCTAAGCCGTGTGAGAAGTCACGTGTCTCTGCCACTGTGTCGTCACGTCTACGACCTCGGGACTCACCGGAACCACCCCCTCGAACCATGAGCCCACGCGCAGAATTAGCTCCAGCTGCTGCTTTTAGGGCCCGGGTGCAGAGGCTGGTGGGCCTTCCTGAGTTTGGTGGGACGGGCCCCACGTGCAGGTGAGTGCGGCAAACCAGCGTCACTCTCCCTGTTACTTTCTCCTTCCCTACGATCAGCTCTTTAAAACCTGAGGGACGTTCGCTTGTTCAGCACTTATTCAGATATGTAAGGCACTAAATAAAACTTTCCGGCAACTTCGTTACTTGCTCTCTCCTCCCTCTGCAGCAGTTCCAAGAGCACTCGTGTCCCCGGGTTCCCTGCAAGTTGGTGCTCATGTATTTAAATATCGGTGTCCCAGGGAGGGGTTTCACCTGTTATCTCAGCGAGCATTTTACAGCTGGGAAGCTGGGAGCCTGAGCTCCCACTACAAAAGAGGGAACAAAAGTTCAGAGAACTTCAGTTTAAAAGTTGCTCAATTACCCATCGATACTAAATCAAACATGGATTCTAGATTTTGCGTGTCTCAGTAAGCTGCCTCCCTATGGATAGAAACTCTCGGGATGAGTGTATTTTCTAACACGTCGAGTCCCCTGACCCCTGTAACCTCGCTGTCTCTGGCCTCTGTGACGCAGCTGGTCTGTCGGGAAAGGCAGGCCCCTGTGCGCAGGCGTTGACCCAGCCCGGGCCGCCTCCCGAGGAGAGAGCCTTCCCAGCTCGTGCCGGAGCTCTGCTGAGAGCCAGGGTCCCCGCTGCAGACTCAGCGCGCACCTTCTTGTTCTGCTGCAGTGAGAGTGTCCTGTGGCACCCGGCCAGGGCCCGTGCCCCTCGGAGAGAGGACGGATGGGGTCTGCTGTGGGACAGGAGGCGGCTCCGGGAGGGACCTGCTGGCCCCCATTACCCACACTCGCTGCAGAGGCCGGTCTCCCACTGTCCCTTCCCTGGGAGAGCAAAGCTCCGTTCCCTCCGGTCCCTGACTGTGCTGTGTCTGCTTGGCCGTTCTGACACCAGGCGGCAGGGGCAGAAGTGCTGTGCCTGCTGGTCCCGGAAGGAGGTGGCAGATGCCACTTGTGGGGCACACACACTTCCTAAACCCGAGTAACAGTCTGCGGCGAGAGAGCCTTGTAGGAAACGTTAACTTCAATCGCCCCATCTGAAAAACCAAACCTGACTAGAAGACGGGCAGAGGACAAAAGCGCTGTTCCCAAGGAGGCCTGCAGTGGCCGACAGATGAATGAGAAGATGCGCAGCAGCACTGTTATCTCGGAGATGCACGTCGGAACCCCGAGGGGACAGCGCCCCCCACCGGTCAGAAGGGCTGCCGCCGCTGAGACGGAACCAACAAGCGTTGGAGCCACTCTGGACCGGGGAGGGGCGGGGGGGGGGCTCACTCCCAGGGCGCGACACTGTGTCTCCACTGGGAGCCGCGGGGCGTCCTGCCCTCCCCCACCCCCTACACCTTGAACTCACGTGCACCCGCGGCAGCGCGGCCGCAGCCACGTGACGCAGCCACGTGACGCAGCTTTGGTCAGCCCCTTGTTCTCCGGGGCGGGGGGGCCCGTTTCTGCCGGGTCGCTCGGAGTCTCGCCCTGGACGCCTGTCACTCAGGAGTCAGCCGGTGGGGGGGGGGGGGGGGGCAGGAGACTCACGGGATATGTGTCACTTCATTCGAACCCCTGCTCTCGATCAAGTTTCCTCCCCAGTCCCAGACCCTCGGGCCGCCCTCCCGTCCCAACCCGTTTCTAGCAAGAGGCTGCGTTTGGTTTGGAAACCACGAGGCTGGATTCCAGTCTTTCACTCGCATTATCTCATTTTACTCGCCACGTCCAGTAACGGCGAGGGCTCGCACGTGCTCGGCGCGGCTTTCCCTCCGGCCCGCAGGCTCTCTCGCTCAGCGCCCGTGCCCCCCGGAGACGGGCGCCCCCGGCTCAGTGCGCGGGCGGGCGCTGCCCCTGTACGCGCGGCGGGAGAGCGGCGTCAGCACAGGCCCGTAGCTCGTCAGATCAGAGGCTGCAGTCGTGTTTTATACATGGGCGTCGTCCCCCCACGTCGCTGCCCCTTGCGTTCTTGCTGATGGCTCCTTTTAACACAAAAGTGTCAAGTGTAATTTAAATATTTGTTAAAGGAATGACCTAGAGAAGTACAACTCTCAGTAACCTGAGGGATGCTACCCGCTCAAATCAGGGAGTTGGTCTCGCGTGACGGAGGGTGGAGACCTCACCACTAGAGGGCGCTGAGGTCTCACCAGTGTGGTGAGGGAGGGTGTGCTTTGATTTAAGCTCGTTTTGAGCAACGTAAATTAGTGGGAGGATTTTGTAAAAGGTCCAAGTTACAGATGTAATTTATCAGGCACATAACTTGAGAAAAGTTACAGAAATTCAACCAGTCTGGAACCCACTTCCTTGGCAACTAACAACCTGTGTGAATGAAAAGTCAAAAATTTCATTTATCAATACAACCAATGTGACACTATTCAAGATGTAGGGGAGCCCTAGACTTATCAGCGGGAAGATGTATTACTTGAAGATTAGAAAAACCCGTTTTCCTTCCAATCTAATTTTGACGGTGTTTGGCATTGTCCTCTTATGGTATAAGGTTTCATGTAAAAATGACGGACAGGACTCCCTGGCTGCCGACACGGGCTGCCTCCGGAGGAGGCGGGTGTGAGCCCGGAGTGCACCAGGAGGTTTGCTCTCCTGCACCGTAGCTACACGTGGTTTGAGTTGTTACGAACACACGTTTCATAACTTACATAAAAAGAGGTAAAACATTCAATTCAACTGCTTTTAAAAATGTGGTGCAGAAGCTACTGTAAAAACAGGCCAGAAACGGCCCTGGCCGGTAGCTCGGTTGGGTGGAGCGTCGTCCCGCCCGCCGAAAGCTTGTGGGTTGGTCCCCAGTCAGGGCACATGCCCGGGTTGCAGGTTCAGCCCTTGGTCGGGCACATGCAGGAGGCAACTGATTCTTCCCCTCCCATCGATGTTTCTCTCCCTCTCTCTCCCCCTTCCCCTCTCTCTCAACACCAGTGACCATGTCCTTGAATGAGAATTTGTACAAAATTAGAAATTATGTCCAAGTTCATGTGATACGCCTAAGTCTTTATAAATGAGGTGCCCACGTGGTATCAATAAGCCTCCCACAGGACAACATCAAGCAGAAGGAAGGGTGGTGTTCATCCTGTGCACTGTGCCACCTCTCGTGTTGTATGATGCATGGCGACATAGGCTCCCGAGTCTTCAGAAATGAAACTTAATTGGTTTTAGCCCCAAATGTACCAGTTTCGTTGAGAATGGAACACTTTTGGTTCACACTTCTCAAATGACATCTATAGACTGTTTGGTGGAAAGTGACACATTCAAAGGGATTAACGATATATAAACAAAGAAGCATCACAGTAAAAAAAATTACGTTATGGAAGAAGGCGCTTTAAATAAATTTTAAACTCATGAAAAAATACATAGCTACACTGTACTACATTATTTCTGTTTTTTTAATTAGAAATATAGAAGTCTTTTTTACTTCTCTTGGGAACGTACTGTAGATTAATCAAACATCAGATCACAGAAAAGACCAGAGCTAAAACAACCTGCACATGTGAGAGGGGACCCCGCGCTCTCCTTCACTGAGCCCCCGACTGCGCGTCCCGAGCAGCACCCGACAGCTGGAGGGGCCAGAGTGGAGACGGCCCGCCCACCAATCCAGAGGGGCCATCACGGAGGCATCTGGCCACAGGGCTCAGAGCCCACGGCCGGTGCGTCAAAAGAAGGGAGTATTTTAGGACCAGTCTTATCAAGACAGGATTTGAAATGAATTTTGACCAATCATATGAGCAGGAAGCTGAAGCTTTTTTTTCGGGTGGGGGCAAATAGAAATAAGTGTTCTGATGGTGCCAGCAACCAGAGAGCGTACTCGGGGGTGTGCTGCAGAGGCCCTGCAGACCCAGGCGGCGGGAGGAGACCGCACCTGCAGGGGAGCAGCCCGTCTTCTCACCTGCAGTGTGTGGGCGCGCGTCACCTCGCCGCACCTGTGCGTCTCTGGCACCTGTGTGCCGTGGAATGCGGCATAAGCTGTCTGTTGTTGTCACTGCTCAAGAGAAGTTCAGTCCTCCTCCTCCAAGTTTTACTGATCTCTGTTTCATGAGACGTATGTTGAAAATTTCCACTGAGCGTCTGGAGCGGGTTGCCACTACCTAATTAACGCAGCAAAATTCCTTACCCCGACCACGCAAAACTGATGGAGCGCATGCGTGAAGCATGCCCGCGCGTGAGGCACACCCACGCATGTCTGGGCGCGTCAGGCGTCTCGGCAATGACACTCGATGTCCTTGGACGCTCCCCGCACCCACTGTCCCCGTACTACGTACTGGAGCCCTCTCTGACCCTCCCTTTTAAAAAACCCAAGTGTTTGGATTAACTTGGAAATTGAGTGTAAAACTGGACGACTTCTCCTGCTGCACATCTACATCGAATGGTATTACAAAATCTATCTTACGAGGAACAGGAATGCCCTAATCAACATCTGTCACACAGCACTAATTTACAGTCATTAAAACTTCCATTTTAAAGCTTCTGCCACCTTTTCAAGTATTTCAAAAAACGTGCCGATCAGTAGTCTTGTTTTCTTATATCCTCTTTCCCGAAAGTGGAAAATCTGGATTCTCCTAAGTAGGGCCGACACCGGTGAGTAAGTAAAACGGGCAACTCGGCACCCGTGGAGACGACCCGGGGGACAGGAAGGGCCCGATGGGTGTGGACATGCTCTGCGGCCGGTGCACGAGACCTGGGTCATTTCCGGCTTGGACGACGAGTTGGAGACTCTGTCTCCGCAGCACGCAATGAGCAGACATCAGAGCACGCTGTGGGAAGAGACAGAAAACTAGTTTCGAACCCTCCAGTCGCTGTTTAACTGGACGGGACCCGCGGGCGGGCTCTCTGTCGCGGCACCCACAGCACCGCCTCTGTCTGCGCAGCCCTGTCGTGCCCCACACTGGACTCCCAGGCGACACAAAAAACCTCTGTCTGGGCACGACGCGAAGCCCACAGAAAACAAGGCAGCAGGCACCGTGCATATTTGCCAGCCGGACTCAGAGGGTGCAAACAGCTTGCTGGAGTCGGCACAGATCTCGTTTCTTGTTAAGAAATAAACCACTTACAGACACAGCAAAAGGTCCCCCCTGGCCCCCACTACCGTTTTCTCCTCTCTTCCCAGGAGCCGTTGGGGCGCACCGTTCCCAGGCACTTGTCTGTGCTCTCACACGCCCGGGCGCACCCCTCGGATCACGGCCCGCTGTTCCGGGGCCTTCGCAGTCTAAGTGATCGCACCCACACCCGTCCTTCCTCAGCCTGGCGTTTTCACTTCACACTTCGATTCTGAAAATGTTTTTTAAATTTTATTTTAATCATTGTTCAAGTACAGTTTTCTCCCTTTTACTCCCAATCCAGCCCACCCACCCAGCCCTCCCCACTTCCCTCCCATTACCACCCTCCCCTTAGCTTTCGTCCATGTGTCCTTCAAATTTGTTCCCGTGAACCCTTCCCATTCTCCCCTGAAATTCCCTCCCCTCTCCCCTCTGAACATTGTCAGTCTGTCCTCTGTTTCAGTGTCTTTGGTTATATTTTGCTTGTTTCTTTGTTTTGTTGTTTAGGTTCCTGTCAAAGGTGAGATCATATGGTATTTGTCTTTCACTGCCTTGATTATTTCACTTAGCGTAATGCTCTCCAGCTCCATCCACGCTGTTGCAAAGGGCAGGAGCTCCTTCTCTCTCTCTGCTGCACAGAATTCCACTGTGTAAATGTACCACAGTTTTTTGATCCCCTCATTGACTGATGGGCCTCTAGGTTGCTTTTTACATGAGCGTGCTAATGCTGCTTCATTTCAACGGTGCTGGAGAATCCTGGTGTGCGAACAAACAGTTTGTTTCTCTGCAGGAAAAGTCAGCCTATCCTCGCGTGTTCGCTGTCAGGCGCAGCAGCGTGGTAACAGACACCCGACACCCCCTACAGACGCCTGGGTAAGAGCCTTCCAGGACGGCCACCGTCTCAGCCGGCCGCCGAGACCAAGGGCCAGGGCGGGCTGGTGTCCAGTCTGTCGTCTCCCAGTTCTGGACGCCAGAGGCCTGAGGGCAGAGGGCCGGCCTCGGCAGGCTCTGGGGCTCCCTCTCCCCAGTTTGCAGACTGTCATCTACCAGCTGGGTCCACGTGGCCGGGAGAGCTCCTCTTCTCGCCCTGTCACTCAGGGCCCCACCCATGTGACCTCACTTAACCCTGATCACCTGCTACAGACGCATCTGCCCATGCAGTCATGGGGGGACCAGGGCTTTTACACATGCATTGGGGCGGGGGGACAGCATTCAGCGGGTCCGTAGCAGTCACCTGCTAGTACAATTTCTGAGTTGCACGCAGTCTGCATCTTCAGCTCTTTCAGGTTCCTTCCCAACTGATCTCCACATCGGTTGTAATAACTTACACGCCCACCAGCAAGCATATAGACACTAGAGAGAGTGTTTTTAACTAGAAGAATGGAAGGTTCTTTTGAATTGCCACTTGGGAGCATGACAATTTGAATACCAGGAGCAAATACCGTGGCGAAAGGCCGGGAGCATCTCCTCCCCCACGGCCGTCTGAACTCTGGCCGCTGCCCGTCGGCTCTTCCGTCTGCAGCCACGTGGGAAAAGCCCTGACCTACTCCTGTCCTCACGGGCCCTCGGTGTGGACCAGAGCCACCCAGCGGGTCACAGAGGGAGCCAGAGCTCCTGCCCGGAGAAACCGGACCTTCGGATCTCTGTCTCATGCTGGGAGCCCCCCCGGCAAGCACCGGGGAGTTTTCCTCGCCCCCCGCCCGCGCACTTGTCTGGGAATGGGCAAGAGTCTGGGCGGAGAGAGGGATGGTTTCTGCTGTTTCAGGCACGCAGACAGTCTATGAATCAAAAGGGATTTCTCAGGGTGAGGTAAACATCTACTTTCCTTCCCGTATGTGTCACCGTTTTTTTTGGAAACTCTTACTTATCAGGCGCGATGGTGCCCAGGAGGCTCTCTGGCAGCTTAATCATGTTCCGCGCCGGACCCCACGGTGGGCCAGGAAAGGGGCGTGCGTGCCGCTGTCATTTCCGTGGCAGCTGTCTGGGGGCCAGGCACAGGGCCTCCGGTTCGCTGTGGGACCCGGTGGCAGGAGGCACTGAGTGGCGAGGAAAACCCCTTTTAGTCAGAAATTTTTCTTTAGGAGGTCAAGACCTTTGAAAATTAATGGAAAAGTACAAACGCCACTCTTCTTCACATGCATATGCATTTTGCCGCGGCACTGCCCTTAGCTAGGGAATTTTACGTCTGTGTGTCACCCGAGACTCTGTTTTCCCTTCGCTGCCTCTGGCTCCCTCTTTCCGCAGCCGTTGGTCGGTCTGTCCCTCGTTCTTTCCGCCGTCACATGATGCCCCTCGCACGCGGCAGGAACGGGAAAAACCTCTCTGAAGGTGAGGCCCGCGACCAGTTCTGGACGGGCCCACACGGTGGGGCTCTCCGCGCCCAGCCCCTGCGCCCTCCGAGGGAGGGAAGGGCCCGCCACCCGGGTCCCGGTGCAGGCCTTTACCGCTGCATCGCCAAGGCGGTCCCCGCACACTCGCATGAGGTGGGTTGGCCTCGCCCACCATTCTCTTTGGCGTGGAAAGTCGGGAGGCCGCCTTGCGGCCCCCTTTCTGGGCTGGGGTGGGGGGGGGCACCCAGACACAGGCATGATGTGCAACACGCGTGGCAAGACAGGCGTCGAGGCTGCTGCCACCGTCCCAGGAAGCCCGGACGTTCCTGCCCGTCGGGCTGTTTGGGTTCCCACGGCCGCCACCCCAGCTCTGGCCGGAGCTCTGGCCTGGCTCCTCTGGTGAGGAGCTGTTGCCGGCAGCAGCAGCAGTGGGACTGGGCGGTTGGAACCATTAGGTGTGGACGGTTTCTTCAGTGACAACGCTACAGGCCGGACTCCCTGGGCAGTGGGAGGTTTCCCTGGGACTGGGAACCACGACTGCGGGTGGCGTCCCCACGAATTCTGAAAGGAGGGACACTCCCTGCATCTCAGGTGCGCGCTGAGGGGAGCAGGGCCGGGCGGAGGGTGCCCCACTGCCCAAAGCTTAGGAGGAGGGCACCTGCCCCCAGGAGCTGCCCTGCCGGCCGTGGGCTCCGCCCCCGCCATCCCCACCTCCTCCTGGTACTCAGGACAGGGAGTGGCTCCCACTGGGGCACTTGTGCAGTGGCCAAAAGCCTGTGCCCGCTTCTGTCATTTAGGAGAGGGGCGTTTTGATCTGTTCTAAAGAGAGCTGAGTCCCGTGTGTCACTGTGGCAGCACAGGCCCCAGGGGACAAGAAGCCAGGGTCACATTCTGCCAGATCTCTCCCTCCCACCCTAGGCCAGCCCTGCTGCTCAGCATGCTCCACCCCCAACCCCCCAGCTGGGAGCCTCCCGCCCACGGGCCGCAGGCCAGAGCCAGGGCCTAGCAGCTGCACGCGAGGCGGGGCGTGGCTTCCCTCGGCCTCGCGTGGGCAGGTGTTAGTCCCGAGCCTCTCACGTGCGGGTGAGAACCTGGCCTTCCTGAGCGTTTGCAGAGTGTGGTTCTGGAAGGCCCTCACAGAGCCGGTTCACAGGGGGCCTCACTGGGTCCTGCAGCCCTGGGCTCAGCCGCCTGTGACCGAGGGGCGAGGGCGCACTTGGGCCTGAACAAGGGCCCGGCCTACAGAGAGACAGGACACACAGACGGACACTGGTCTTCCGGCACCGACTGCCTGAAAGCAGGGCTGGAAAAGTCTCCGAGTTTAAAGGTTTTATTAAATTGTTGGAGTTAAAGTAGGTTTCTCCCAGTCATAGGCCTTATCGGCTATAAACTCTGTAGGGAAAATAAATGACACTTTGCAGGATCTTTCCTTTTAGCACAGGGAGCTTGTACGAGACCGGGACCATGGAGGGAAATGACCGTCAGATGGATTTAAAGAGAAGAGTCAGGCTTTAGGCAGAGAGGCCTCCCGTCTGTACCCAGCAGTTTGATTGGCTTTAATGAGACACAGCTAGGGAGGTTCTAGCCCCGGGAGAGCGGCGCCAGCCGGCCGTGAGGCTGCAGAAGGGTGACGGGCCGCTCTGAGAACGGAGCAGGCGCCCGAGTGCGAGCGAGGGGGCAGCAGCTGCAGCTGAGACAGGGGAGTCAGGTCCCCAGGCTCTGGGCCGAGGGCAGTGAGTCAGTGCAGGTTCGCTCCACTTCTAAAGACGAGGCCCACGTGTGCGCTTGCCACCACCTCTCTGTTTCTCCCAAAGCAGCGCTCACGTCCGTTTCCTAGCAATGCGTGCCTGCGGCTCCTCCTGGGGAAACCAGGCATTCTTGCAGAAGGGGAGTCCGGTGCCGAGGGTGGGTCTCCCCTTGGAGGCAGGGCAGGGCCTCCTGTTGGGAGCCCAGGATCCCCACAGGCACTGGGGCTGAGGACCAGGCTCTCAGGAGGCCTGCGCTGCCAGGCCTCGGCTTCCTGACCAGCAGGGATCAGCAGCCAGACCAGCGGGGTTGCGCCCTGGCTTAGTGACCTGCACAGGCAGTTTCAGTGCCCCAGCGAGATGGTTTGGGCCCCTCTGGGGTGGAGAACCCTTCTCCACCCGGTGGGGTTGCCTGATGCCTTTGCAGATATGAGACACAGGTCCTGGGTGTCTGGGAAGAGGGGACAGAGAGAGAGGGAGAGAGAGGACCCCAAGTCCACGAACCCGCACAACCATGTGGGGAGAAGGCAAGGCTGAGACACAGGGGCGTGTCCTCACTGCCGGTCAGGAAGGGAGGCTCCTAGGCACACAGACACAGCAGGCTTCCGCCGACCGGAGAGGACAAAGGGGCCCGTGCGCGGAGGAGGCGCCCTGGACAGCGGGAGGCGAAGTGTCCCCCGGTGCTCTGTGGCCTTGCCGGTGGCTGGGCTGAGGCGCCTTTGCCGGGGTGAGGTGCCCTCGGTTTCACACGAGTGGCCCGCTGATGCTGCGGACTGCACCGCACTGCCACGCACGGAGCACGCTCAGGGGCTTCGAGGAGGGACCATGCATGTGCTCCCGCCACGGTGCCGGTCTCCGTGGTGGTCCTGGCGCCCTGGGCACTGGCTGGGAGGCCCTACCCCCAGTTCTGCGGAGTGAGGGGCACACGCACTGTCTCCTTGGACCACGCCGGCAAAGGCCTGTATTCCAGCAAGTCACGCAAATCAGAATTAACTCAATCACTTGGTGAGCTAGCCAATGCAAACAAAGAGGAAATTCTTCTAGAAGTAATAGCATTTTTTTCCGTTTAAATTCCACATTTCTTCATTGTACTAAAATGAGTGTATCGGGTGGCTTTTGTCCATTATAAACCCCATCCCCAAACCCAGCGGCTCAAAACAAACATGACACGGCTCACGTGACTTCAAGGTCCCCGGAGGCCCAGGCTCACAGTGGCACCTTGTCACTTCCATTTCCTTCTAGCGCCCAAGGCGGGTCCCAGGGCCAAACCCACAGTCGAGGGGCAGGGAGTCCATTCTGCACCCTCAGCGGGAACAACAGCTAGGTCTACAGCGAAAGGCAGGGACACGGGGAGGGGCAGAGAGCTGGAGCCCCTTGCACCATTGACCACCACGACCCACGTCCAGTGAAATCCCGAGAGATGCTGCTACTCGAAGATTCAGAGGACTCTGGGAGTGTGCGGGGGGGCGGGGGGGGTAGGGTCAGGGAGAGGGGAGCCCGAGCTTCTGGGTGACGTGTCTGTGAGGGTGCTGCCCCTGGGCCGGGGGGGTTCTAAAGCACTGGGCGCGCTGGTCCTGCAGGGCGAGCCCGGGCCTCTTGCTCCGTCTCCAGGCTGAGACCCAGCTGGCCGGGAGCTTTCCCACGAAGTCACGTTGATGGGGCGGGGGGATGCCCAGCCGAGGCAGAGCCACGTGAGGGGTAGGTGACCGGAGCACACGGGGACCAAGGCGGCCCAGTTCTCGGGGGGAGTCTTGAGAAGGGCCTCGAGGGGCCAGAGACATGGCCGTGGCTCCCCCGTCATCGGCCTACACAGAGGACAGAGTGAGGGGGCAGCTGGTTTGGTGGCGGCGCCCAACTTTTGTTCAGAAGCGGTATAGATACAAAAGTTGTATCTTCCCGAAAACTCTCCTGCTAGTTAGTTGTGCTGAATGGCGCCCCTGGCCTTTTGCCCTAGCTCGTCTAACAGTAACTTGGCCAGTTCTTGCAAATTGTCAGCCTATTTTGGTTGTCAAAACAGTTAATTACAGCATCTAAGATTCAGTCCTGTTCCCAAACTTGAGTTAAAGCTCGTTCTTCTTCCAGCTCAGGCCGGAGCTGCATCTGAGCCTACCCTCTGCCCCTGCCCCCGACCTGTGTGTCGCGTGGCGGGGCAGAGGTGCAGGCCCCCCTGGGCTGCCCACAAACACACTTCTGCTCCAGGGCTACATGCTGAGCAGGGGCCTCCCACAGCCTTTGCGATGCGGGGTGGGGGCATGGGCGGGCAAGGGGAGGCTTACTCCAGGCAGCTCCCAGAGGCACTGGCTGTCCCTGGCTGGTCTGACCACCTATTCTAGGGACCCTCAGTTGGAGGCATTTACCTGCAATATGTGGGCCTCTTGGCCAGCACCCTGCCTTCAAACATGCCCACGTGCACTCCCTGCTTGCACTGTCCTAAACTACAGTTGTGGCCCCGGTCCTCGCCTTCCCGCAAACTGTGAAGTCAGCAGGCAAGTACTGGGTCCCTTCTTCCGACGGGAACGGGCAGACAGGAACTGGCAGACGGTAGGCAGGGTGGTCGCAGGAGCTCCCCATGCTCCCCCCTCTCCATGCCCGCCTCTCTCCGAACCTCTTGCACCTATTAGGGTCCAACGGTGGCATGCCCCACTGTGGGGTGGGAATGTCGGCCTCCTGCTCTTGCAGGCACCCCGGTCTTTAGAAAAGTTCTTTTCCCCTCTCCCTTTCCACTCGCTGCGCCCCTTTCCCTCTCCGTGCTCCAGGGAAGGAGACACAGGGTTGGCAGCTGTCTGGGATGGGCGGGAGGGGCTGGCCCCCTGGCAAAGCTCTGGCAGATCGGGGCTGGCTCCAGATGCCAGCTGCTCTCTGACCTTAAAATGTGGATGGATTTTTGGCTTTAGTCTGGGGCCCTGACTGCAGTTCAGGAACACCAGGAGAAGCCTCACTCAGTGTCACAGGTGGCAAACACAAGGCCCTCGGGCCGAATCCGGCCCCCACCTTGTTTTATCCGGCCCGGCACCTTGTTTCTACCTGGTGGCAGCGCCGAGCTCCTTGCCCCTAGTTGAGGAGCAGTGACATGTATACAGTCCTGAAGTTACATTCGGCCCTTTGAAGGCAACCGCAAGGCTGATGCAGCCCCAGGTGACAATGAGTCTGACACCCCTGCTGTATATGTCCTAGTAGCTTTGCAGTCACGCAAAACTTGCTTCAAAACTGAGCTCTGCTCCTTACCACTGAGTCTCAGTTTCTTCACCTAGAAGCTCCTTCTTGGTGCTACTGCGGTGACAGAATGAGCGAGGGCCACGTGGCTCCCACACACAGGTGACCGGCTGCACTGGTTCCTTTCTCGTCCTTCCATCCCCCGGGCCCACCCTCTGCCCCTCTGTGCACGCGAGTATCTGGGGACAGAGGTAGATATGGCGTCCGAAGCCCAGGCCTCTGACACCGGTGGCCCTCGAACCCACGTCGTGCTGGTGGTGCAGAAAAAGAGCTTGGGGACGTGCATCCTCCCCGCTCAGCAGCCAGCGTCCTGAGTCCCCGTCTGACTCACCAGGCCGTCCTCGCCGAGGGTGTCAGGTACGGACGCTCGGCTTCCTGCACACGCCTGTGTAGGTGTGCTGTTACCAGAAACCCTGCCGAGCGCTCCCCGGCGCGCTACCGAAATGACTGGGATGAAAGAAAAGAAAGAATGAAACAAAGAAATGCAATTGTTTTTATGTTTTACCATCAAGAATATCGTTCTAGTTAAAATGAGACCATCCAACTGAGCACAAACAAATTTACATAAAAGAAGTTTTGACGCTGATTTCTAAACTGACTGGGGTTTACCTGATAAAATCTACAAAGCAGAATATTTATCCTCAAAACACATCAGCTGCACATCATCATTACTCATGCTTTCGCACCCTCAAATATGGCAGATTTTTAAAAAGCTAAATAGGTTGAGAGCTTTTTAGGATACCTGGGCTCCATGCTTAGAGACAGAAAAGTTAGGTCAACTGCTCACTCAACAGCCACCTGTTAGACTACTTAGCTAAAGAGGCTTCTCTGCTGCTTTCAAGTTGAGAGCGTAGCCGAACAGAGGAGAAGCGAAGTGAACACACACACAAAATCACCCTCCAGCAGCTTCCTACCCTCCCCCCGCACCTCCAGCGGCCCCCACCAGCTGCCCCGGCTGAGGACACCCCAGCACCACGGCCACCATTCCCTCGACCACAAGGCAATCTTAGAAAGACCCGCTGTGTGTGCCCGGCAGGGGAGTCTACAAGAGTCAGAGAAACCGTGAATCACTGTCTCTCCGGGTCTCGCCATCTGCAAGACCCACACAATTCCGCGCTGACCTGTCACATTCACAGGTTACCAGCAGCTTCTGTAAGTCGCCTCCGCCAGAGACGGTGATCAGCTGCCCCGGCACCGCCCGTGGCCGGGTCCTGCTCCCGTGCGCAAGCACACGCGCACACGGGCGGAGCAGAGAGGCCGGCGGAGTGGGTGGTGGACTCCGTGCGGACTCTGATGGACGCAGACGCCTCCAGCAGCTGTGACGCGCCAGCTGAAAGGGTCCCAGGAGCTTTGTGTGTGCGTGGAGATGACGGCCGGCCGTCTCAGTGACAGGGCGGCGACACGGAAGCCTCGGGAGTCACTAGTCCAAGTCTCTCATTTCACCGACAAGGAAACATGGGCCTTTGCCTGTGTCAGGAAAAACTCGGAGACTTCTAAACAGGCAGGAAAATAGCACCGGGTCCCCGTCTAGCCCAGCCTTCCACGTTGCCTAGGCCCATAGGTGTTCACAGCCAATCTTTAAGCTACTTGATAACTTAGTAAGTCTTAGAAAACTTAGAGTAATGCAAATATTTCTTGTCCCTGAAAGGCCAATGAATATTTTCACGTGGAATTGAATGGATTAAGCACTGTGGATACTGATAACTTTTACATCCACTTGCAAATTCATTTCAGCATGCTTAATGGCCCATGTGTGTGTGTGCGCCTGTGAGCCAGTAATGTCGTCTGACTGGCTCCTCGCTAGTGAGTGCACGGAACAGAATCGCCACCACCAGCTCAATGCCCCATTTAGCACGTGGAGGGGCAGGCCGGATGGATGCCAGAGTTGTACTTTAGGGGGTCCGGATATGAAGGGGGAGGGGGTGGGCCGGACTGTCTCCTGTCCTCAGATGATTGTGGGAGAAGAAAGGAGACAGAGGCAGCAGAAGGCAAGGGTCGGACGCAGGTCCCAGCGCCAGTTCCAGAATGGTGAGTAAGCAGAGCTCTATAGCTTCCCTGGCACGGCCCGGTGCTCCTGAACCGGTCTGTGGGTGGGAGCCTGTGCACACTCGGGCTGAAAAACCATGGTCCTAGAGGCACTAAACACTTAGAGACTGCTAAAAAGAGAGAGGAGAGATGAATTAAATGGGGCAAGAAGAAAACGCCCTACGACTCTGATCTAGTTCCAGTTCAACAGGAAATGACCCACGGAAAACTCCACCCTGGTGGAGTCTGGTGTGATGGCCTCAACTGCGGGTCCAGCTGGGCAGGACCCCCCCCCCCAACGCCGGGTTTCATTCCCGGAAACTGCCGGAGAGGGTGCTCACGTGGCTGTCCCAGCATGGTCAAGGCCTCGCCCTTGATGCCCATTCTAACAAGGGCCGCCCACTCCCCCCAGCAGCCCCACCTCCAGCAGAGCAGAATGGAAGTCAGGATGGAGCCTTCTCCGACGGGGACCTGTTTATTTTTACAATTAACAAAGAAAAACTGTTAGTCTCTGAGATGTGTTGGTTGGTTTGGTGATTCAGAACTTAAACTTAAAACACGAGTCACTAGTACTAAGAGAGGAGTTGCCCCCAAGCTTCCCCCATCCTGCAGAAGCCAAACTTTTTCACAACAGAAAAGAATGTACCCTTGAAAAGCGCAAGGAGGCAACCTGGGAGCAGGGAGCAGGCCACTGCCAGGCGCCCAGGGCCAGATGAACTTGAACTCTACAGCACACTGACTGCCCCTCTGGTCTTAAAGGTCGGAAGAGTTTCAGTGCAACCGAATGAATGAATGAGATCACAGAAGACTTGAACTCTGTAGATCAGTCGACACTGGCAGCTCCCAAATTCTCGGGCGCTAGGTTCGGCGTCCACTGTGGGGTCAGTGAGCTCCTTTACATTATGTCTGTTGTGACCACAGCAACTGGCTCTGCTGCTCGGTACGGGCTCCAGACCGCGAGGGTAAGAAGCCCACGGCCTCTATGAGAGTGTCAGTGCCCTAGGGTGGCCATGACCAAGTGCCACAAACGGGTGGCTTCAAACAAAACGGAATCGCTGTCTCACAGATCCAGAGGCGGGAAGTCTGGAAGCGGGGTGTCGGCCAGAAAGGCGTCCCGGCCTCTACCCGGTGGCTGGGGGCGACCTTTGTCGCTGCAGCTGCAGGACTGCCTGCACGTTCTGCCATTGTTCTCCCATGGCAGCCCCTCTCCGTGCTGGTGGCCACGTGCTCATGAGGACAGCAGTCCCATCGCACCAGGGCTCCACCCAGTCCCAGCACGGCTGCACGCTAGCGGATGGCGTCAGCAGCAACTCCACTTCCAAATGAAAGCACAGGCGGAGGGGTCTGTCCCTTGACTGGCAGGAGAGGCGAGGGGCCTGGGCTGGCCCCCCTCGGGCAGAAGGGCAGGGGCCGACTTGGAGATGACCAGGAAGGACACACCTGGGTGAAGGGGGGGAGGTCCCGATGAGGGAGGGGCAGACAGCGGGGACGTGAAGTGCAGTAGGGGATGCGGAGCGGCCAAAGAACTCACACGCGTGACCCACGGACACGGACAGTCAGCGGGGAGGGGGGGCTGCCTGAGGAAGTGGGGGGTGCTGAGTGGAGGGGGGGAAGGGGGAAAAATCAGGACAACTGTGATAGCATAGTGAATAAAATAAACTTTTTAAAAAAGGGGGCCGACAAATAGAGCAAGAAAAACTAAGAAATGTCACCTTGATTTTTGTCAACACTAGATGGAACAACGAAAGCCCTTAGAACAGAACACCCTTTGGGTGATCAAGGAAACTAAACTCACACAAAAGTAGGCCACAGGGAAGCGTCAAGGCCAAAGCCACACAAAGGCACCGTGTGCTCTCAATAACAAGTCCTGTTTGAGAATTTTTCACATCTTGTGAGGATGAATTATTTTTGTCACTTTCAAATTTCATGAGGAGATAGAATTCTAAATCTTGACAAATTATGAACAATTTTAATGTAATAATGAATGTAGAGAAAAAATAAAATAAAGTAATTGTTAAAATATTTAAAACATTTACTTTCACCAGTCAAGGCAGAAGGGCAGGGGCCGTTTAATTGGTGACTACGAAAATTATTATAACACTCTAAATTTTTCATTATTTTTCAAACCTTTTCTTGATCCCTAGCCCTGTTTCTCATTTGGTTTTGGCCTTAACTTCAGCCAAACACAGGCTTGAACTCTCGGCCCGTCAGCACTTGGGAAGCACACACCAGTGCCCCTCAGCCGCGTGAGAGCCACGTGAGAGCCACGGTGCGCGTGACGGGCAGCGAGCACGGATTCTCAGGGAGCTGCTTCCTCCGGAAAGAGAGGGGGAGGGGGCCGGTCTGCACACCCTCAACCCCTCTGTCCGGACTCGTCACCCTGATTATGTCTTTATCAGTGACCCACTGCTGTGTAAAAACCACCTGAAAATTCAGTGGCTTAAAACAATAGGCTTATCTATTCGTAATACTGTGGGCTGTGTTCACAGTATTACGTATGTTCAGTGACACATACCCTGAAACTGGAAAAATACAGGGAAGACTGGCGGGACCCATGCACAAGGAGGACATGCAAGTCCATGAAGTGTTCCACACTTTTGAAGGGGTCAGTTCATCCCGAAGCTATAGCAACTGTAAATATAGACACGCCCAACACTGGAGCACCTGAATATACTAAGCACTAGTAACAGCTCTGAAGGGAGAAACAGACAACAACAATGCGATAATGTTATGGGACTTCAATACCCTACTTCCAACAATGGATAGATCCTCCAGACAGAAAATCAGCAAGGCATGTTGGAGCTGCACCCAGCAGACGTTTCTAGAACATCCGACCCACCAGCAGTAGAACACCCATTCTTCTTCTCAAATGCGCTAGAACATGCTCCGGGATAGGTCGTATGATAGGCCGCAAAGCAAGTCGTAGAAATTTTCAGAAGATCGAAATCATACCAATTATCTTTTCCAACCACAGTGATATAACTAGAATCAACAACAAGAGGAAAGTTGGAAAATTTACGCGCATGGGGAAACTAAACAACACACACCTGAACAATTCATGGATCGAAAAATACATAAAGAGAAATTTAAAAAAACCTCAAAACAAATAAAAAGGGAAACAGAGCACTCCGAAATCTAAAGGATGTTGCAAAAACAGTTCTGAGGGGGGAAGTTTATAGCAATAAATGCAAATGTTATGAAAATAGAAAGATTTCAAATAAACGACTTAATTTTATACCTCAAGGAACTAGAAAAACAAACGAAGCCCGAAAATTACCAGAAGGAAGGAAATAACAAAGATTAGAGTGGAAATAAATGAAATGTAGATCAGAAAAACAATAATAAAGATCAATGAAACTAAAAGCTGTTTTTTCTTAAAAAAAGAGAGAGAAGACTCAAATTCATAAAATCAGAAAGGAAAAAGAAGACATTTTAACCGATATTACGGAAGTTTATAGGATCATAAGAGACTGCTCTGAGCAAATGCGGACCCACAAATTGGATAAGCTAGATGAAATCAACAAATGCCTGGAGACATACCACCTGCCATGTCTGAATCAGGAAGAAAGAGGAAATCCTCACACACCAATAATAGGCCACAGAAGTGAATTGGGAATAAAAACCTTCCAACACAGAAGGGCCCAGGCGCAGACGGCTGTAACGGTGATTCTACCGAACATTTAAGGAAGCGTCAGCACCAATCCTTCTCAAACTTTGCCAAAAATTAAAGAAGAGGGAACACTTTCGATCTCCTTCGTTTTAGGAGGCTGTGTTACCAGGATAACAAAGCCAGATAAGGATTACAGAAAAAATAAAACTACAGAACAATATTCTTGATGAATATAAATGCAAAAAATCCCCAACAAAATGTTAACGAACTGAATGCAACACTTATGAAAGGACCCTTACGCCATGACCGAGTGTGATTTAAGCCTGGGTGCAAGGGTGGGTCAAGATACACAAGTCAATAAATGTGATACACCACATGAACAGAATAAAAGATGAAAATCATATGATTGTCTCAAGAGATAAAGTAAAATCATTTGACAAATACAACATTCTTTCATGAAAACAACCCTCAGCGAATCGGACACAGAGGAAACACACCTCAGCGTAACAAAGGTCATGTACGCTGCAACCACAGCTCACCCCATGCTCACTGCAGAAAAATCAAAAGCTTTTTCTCTAAAACCAGGAACAGGACCGGGGTATCCGCTGTCACCATTCACATTCAAAATGGAATTAGGAGTCCTGGCTAGAGTAATAAGCAAGGCGTAAAATAAAAGGCATCCAAAATGGAAAGGAAAAAGAAAACCTGTCATTGTTTGCAGGTGTTACGATCTTATATGTAGAAAATTCAACCGAGAAACTGCTGGAACTGATCAAGGACTCCAGTCAAGTTGTAGGCATGACATCGACACACAGCAGTCGGCGGTGTTCCTGTACACTGACGACGAAATGTCTGAAGAAGATGATGCCGTCCACAACAGCATCAACAACAATGAAAGGCTTAGGAATGGATTTCACCATAAAAGTGAAGAGTCTGTACAATGAACACTACAAGGCTTTGGTAACAGGAACTGAAGACGACGCAAACGGAAAGAGATCTGGTGTTCCTGGAGAAGAAGGGTGAACATGGTTAGTATGTGCAGACAAGGCGGTCCCTACTGAAATGCAATGGCGTGTTCACAGAAGTAGGAAAGGCAGTCCTGAAACCTGCATGGAGCTACAGTAGACCCTGAAGAGTCAAAACGACCCGACAAAGAAGAGCAAAGCCAGAGACACGACGCTCCCTGATCTCACACTGTGCTACAGAGCTCTGGTCTTTACAACAGGATGGCCTCGGCATGAAAACCAGAAGCACAGACCGATGGGCCAGACTAGAGAGCCCAGAAATAAACCCACGCACACACTGCCAACTAGTATTTGACAAAGGAGCTAAGCAACTCAGTGGGGAGAGGAAGTCTCTTGAACAAATGGTGCCGGGAAAACTGGGTAACCACGTGCAGGAAAGTGAAATTGGGCTCTGTCTTCCATCATTCACAAAAGGTAACTTGAAATGGGTGAAAGGCTGGAACATAAGAGCTGAGACTGTGAAACTCCTGGAAGCCCCTTGACTGTGGTGCTGGTGGCAATTTTTCGGGCGTGGCACCAAAAGCTCGAGCAAAAGAGCAAAAACAAACAAGCAGGACCGCATCAAACTAGACGTGTGCTGCACGGCAAAAGAACCAATGAAATGAAGAGGCAGCCCGTGGGATGGGAAAAATGTTTGTGAACCACGTATCAGACAAGGGCTTCGTACCCAAAATATATAAAGAACACTTACAATGACAATGAAGATTAAAAATGGGCAGAGGACAGTAACTCACTAGTTATTTCTCCAGCGAAGATACCAAATGGCCGACAGGTACACAAAAGATGCCCAGTTCACTAAGTACCAGGGAAATGCAGATAAAAACCACAGGTAGACCCCACCTGATGCTGTCGGGGTGGCTGTTATCAAGGAGGCAGGCGGTGACAGTGCTGGCGAGGATGTGGGGGACAGGGGACCCTTGTGCACTGTTGGTGGGGATGTGACCTGGTTGCGGCCCTGACAGGAAGCAGTGTGGAGGTCCCTCAGAACACTGAAAATACAACCACCCTGCGATCCGGCCGTCACATTTCTGGATCCGTGTGCGATGAGCTCAGAACATGGAGAAGACAGCCGTACTCCCGTGTTCACGGCAGGGTTCTCACAGTAGCCGGGATACACAAGCAACCTAGGCGTCTGTCCGGGGGAGAGCGGGCAAAGATGTGGAGGCACACGTGTGTGTGTGTGTGTGTGTGTGTGTGTGTGTGTGTGTGTGAACACACCAGGGACTGTTGCTGAGCCCCGAGAAAGGGACATCCCGCCTCTGCGCCAACGTGGACGGGCTCGGGGCCACCACGTTCGGTGACGTGAGCTGGCACGGAAAGACAGACAATGCACGGTGCCACCCGGGTGCGGAGTCTCAAAATGCCAGGCCCACAGAAGCAGAGAGCAGGCCGGTGGGCACACGGGCCCGGGGCGGGGGACCAGGGAGGCGGGGCCACAGGGCGCAGACCGCACCCAGAAGGTGGGTGAGTGCGGAAGGCCTGACGCGCAGCGTCGTGGTCGCAGCCAACGGCTCTGCAGGGCACACTTCAAGACTGCCAAAGGCTCCGTACGAACTGTTCCCCCACGAGAACGAAACGACAATTACGTGATGTGAGAGAAGCGCCAGCTTCAGCGCTGGCGGTAGTCATACTGAAATAGATAAAAGTGTCAAACCAGCACTTGTGCACCTTACCCTCTCACAGCGCTGTAGGTAGATTACTCATGTGTCTCACTAAAAAGATGCCGTGGGTCACTGGTGTGCCCCGGGCGCGGTGGGGCCCTTCTGCTGGCCTCGTCTGGTCGCCAGCAGCCCAAAGGTCTGAGGGGCGCTCGCTGGCGTGGCCGGTGGCCGGTCTCAGCTGCCCCCGGGCCCTGCTCTCGTGTCTGTTCCCACCGTGACGAAGTCTACCTGGGCCTCTCTGCGCAGGGGCTGCAAGCAAGGGCTAGGGCGGGGGGTGCGAGGCCACTCGGGGTTGAGAGGGTCAGCAGCCGCGGCCATCCACCCCAGGCACTGTGTCCGTCCTCAGGGGAAAGCACAGGGAAAGGGCCGCCCGGCCTGCAGGGCTGGAGGCACAAACCCACCGCTGGGGCAGAAGTGGCTCAGTCCCAGGGCCCGGGGTCTGGGAGGGAGGGGTCGCTGTGACGGCTTTAATGCTCCCCAGATGAGTACGGGGCGGACAGGGTCCAGCGGGGGAGGAACGGGGCGGGTTTGAGGGGGAAGGGCCCGTTGTCCCCCCGCACCCCCGCACAGATGCTGTCAGACAGACGAGTCCCACCAACCCCTGAGCAGCAGTTTCACGCACTGCCAGAAAAACAGCACTAACTTGAACAGTGTTACTCTCTGCTTAGAACTTCATCTTTAAGTCTTCCAAAGTATAATCGGTAAATACGTTGAGCAGTGGTTCTAGATTTTTAGATTCTACTTTGCTGTTAAGCTTTGGTATTGTTGTAGAAAGTTCGGTGAAAGAGAGTTTAAACGTGTTTTTCTCTTGGTGTGGAAAGTCAGTTGAAGACTGTGCCGGGCAGGGGGCCCCGTGTCTGCACGCTCCAGGCTCCCGTGCGACCCCGGCGTGCCCAGGGGAGCTGCAGGCTCGGGTTCCCCCCCAGGGCCTCACGAGTTGGAGACTCCCACAGTTAGATGGTGTGGCGGAGGGCACGACCCCAAGGGGTTGGCGGTGGGGGGGGGGGCCCTAACCATGATTCACTCTGCCTCCGCCACCGCAGGGCCGGTGCTCCTCACTGCTGAGCGAGGCCCCTGACCCATCGCACCCCGTGGACTTGGCTGATGAGTAAGAGGAAAAGGACACCTGCGTCACGGGCAGAGGCTGAGGCGGGGAGTCGGGATGGCGGCAGGGACGCTCGCCGCTGCGTCCGGCCGCCGGGGAGTTTGCTGGGCAGCCGCTCCGAGCCCTCCGCTCTGGGCACGCCAGCACTCAGGAGCGAGACTGGGCCCGGGGCGGGGAAGGTCCGTCTCCAGCGCCAGGCCAGGCGTTGGTCTCGCCGGCGCTTGGGTGTCAGGGCTCGGCTGCTGTGTGATCTGGTCATGGGACCGGGGCTGGGGCCGTGTCCCTCTGGGTGTTCTCATCTTCTCGTTCTGAATCAGGGCGACCTGCAGGTGGAAAATCAGAGCCCGGCGGGGGAAGTGGAAAGGTGGCTGCTTCGCACCCGCTGCCCTCCCTCGGCTGGGGCTTTCCTAGTGCTGGCGCGGCGCTGACAGCAGGGAGCCGCTGGGAGACAGGTGCCCGGAGGAGGTGCTGGCATCTGGGGGACCGTCTGCACGCAGGGATGTGCGACAAAGACCGGCCCACCTGCAGGCCCTCCTCCTTTCCGGCGGCGGTAACCACAGGCAACGAATCTCTCTCCTTCCCTCTCTTCCCCCGTCCCTCCCTTCCACCCCTTCTGCTTCCTCACGACCATGCACTTGTGAAACCAGCGTCATTCCTCCCAGGGTCCCTTCCCACCCCCTTGCAGGGTAAGGAACCTGAGACAAAGAGAGGCCAGCGCACATGCCCCAGGTCACGCGCTGGCAGGTGGTCAAGCCGGGGTTTGAACCCACAGCCTCCCTCCAGACACACAGCACCGTGTGGCATTTGTGCCACGATGTCGAAGCAGCCTGCGGAGCTGGGCCTCCCTGACCCAGGGTCCTCCGCCGAGTCCGAGGTGCCTCCTTGCCGACCCCGCCCACAGGCTGCGTCGGCTTAAGAGCGGAAGGCTCCGTGTCTCTGAACGGGAGCGGCACCGGAGAGCCGCCTGGAGGCCCCGGGCCGAGGACCCTTTGGGGGTTTTATGTGTTCCAATTTTTAAAATAACTCTTTTACCCCCCCAGTAATTCAACGTGATCATTTTAGGTGCTCACCTTTATCACCTCTTCCCAAAGCATTCTACTTAGCCGCCTTAGAAATTGCCCCCCCATCACGTGGCTCACAGGCCCGTGGCGGCAGGTCGCACGGCGTTTCATGAAGTCGCATCACCCCGGTCACACACACGGACGGCGCACACGGGCTCCGCACGAGGTCACTGGGCGCGGCGAGCCCTGAACTCAGACGGGGGAGGCGCTGCAGGCGGGGGGCTGTCTCCCAGGTTCAGGCCAGGACGCGTCGGCGAGCACGTTCTGCTAGCAAAGGGGCAGCCTGGGTCATCGGCGGAGCTGGCCGGTTGGACATCTATCGGGAGCTTCTGCTGGTCAGATTCCGCAGTCCGGCAGCTGCAGCCCTCGGCCACCACCCGACTCGCCTTCCGCACGCCCCCCTCCTCCGTCCTCCTGCCTGCGTCTTACAGACCATCCGGGAAGACCACACGCAGTCCCCTGCTGCACAGGTGTCCGCACCGCCCTGTGTTACAGGACGCTTGGTCCACACCCCCCCGACTGGGTGCGAGCTGTCCCTGCGCACACCCCCACCGTGTCACAACACAACTTGGCGTGCCCAGCAAAGTGTTCCTTGGGCAAGAGAAGGACGGCCCTCGGGTAAAATCCCCGTGGCGCGCTTGCAGGGCTAGGCTAGTTCGGCACATGGAGCCAGCGTGTACGGAGGTGCCCGTGGCGTTTGCAACGTCCAGGGGAGCCGAGCGTGCAGAGCCGTCCATCTGTGCGCTCTCTTCTTGCTGCCCGGGAAGCAACAACGCCTTCATTTACCCACCGAAGTCTGCACTTCCACAAGATCGTCACACTGCACCCCTTCCCGGTTATCCGCAGCGCTCGGGGGGGGCCAGATCCTTCTCACCCGCCCACGCTGCCCGCCAGGAACCCCCCTCTCTCGCGTGTGCTCCCACTGATGACCTTCCACCTTCCAGATCCCTCTCCGGAGAGGAGGCCGACCAGCCAAGGAGACCATGCACCCAACGGAGACCCACACGCCCTCGTGCGTTCCTGGCAGCGACCGACCGCCTATCACGTGTGGCGGCGGACAGGTAGAACCACGGTGAGCAGTGGGCTACGCCATCGAGGTTCGGGTTCATGCTTTCTATCGTGTTCACACAATGACGAGACCCCCTAATGGCGATCTCTCGGAACGTGCCCCTCTCATTAAACTGCGAATGACTGCATATGCCACCAACATCCCTAAAGGATCCCCGAAGGACTTAAAAAATTCAAACTACATGTGAAACAGAACAAGAGAAAGAAAGGAATTTGCTCAAGGATTTGGGTCCCTCTTTCACCTCACCAGAGTTCTGCATTTGGTCCATGGTGTTTCTTAATCTAAAAGGCACAAGAGATACATACTTTTTCATCGGTAAAGGAAAGTAAGCTTGTGTAGCTTCAGGACTAAGTCATTCCTGATGCAGAGTTCACGTGCTGTGAAACTGCAGGTTACCACCTTTCGTAAGTCAGTGGGCACAGAAGGGAAGCAAAGAGGGCCCCAGAGTCGGGGCCTGCAGGGCGTCGCGCCCCCTTAGGAGTGCCCGGACGCCTTCCCATTTCATGGCCAGGCTCTCAGCCGCCACCTGCCTGGGGGTCGGAGCCTGCTGGTAGCTCTCTCGGCCCGCACTGCTGGGCACGCCGGAGACGGACTGTTGGCCATCACAGAAACGACTTCTCATCGGGGAGGACTGAGTCTGCCCCACCACTGAGCTTGTCGAGGCACTTACTCCTCCGGTTTTCCATTTCCTCACTTATAAAATGGATATAATAATTGGAAAAATGTAACTGAAAATTACCCACCATAGCACCTGACATGTATTAGATTACAATAAAAGATTTTATTATTACTGGTTTTCTGAAAACAAAACAACCAAAAAACCCCAACAACAACCCTGAACAGACAGACCAAACTACACTAGCAAAACCTCTTCCTCCTGCTGGCTTCTGTCCCTCTGACGTGGAGATACACCGGCCCCGTGGCCCCGGGACGCCTGGGGTGCCTGACAGCTGGGCACTGGCCTCTCCCGCCCGCCTGGCCACACCATCTCCTCGCTGTTTGCCGTGTCGCTGACACTGCAAGAGCTGGCTCTCCTGAGACTGCACCTCCACCCTGTTGAAAGGGCAGGGTCCCCAGTGCAGCACCGGGCAGTTTTGAGGGGCCTGGAGCCTCCCTCGGCACCACTGCTTGCTCGTCCCTCTGTGCCTCCCGCTCCTCCCTCTCCTCGCTCTGCGCTGCCGCCTCGGCTCTGTCCCGGGGCGGCCGCTGCTCAAGGAGCGGTGCCCGGTCCTCTCTTTATACAGTCTCCGCTCTCACCGAGTAATTCCATCCACAAATACCTTTCTTTTTACAGAGTAATTTCATCCACAAATATCTTTTTTTTATTCTCAACCGAGGACATGCGTACTGAGTTTGGTGGGGGTGGGTGGGGCGGGGGGAGAGAGAGAGGAAGGGAGAACCAGTGATGCCAGTGAACATGGGTCAGTTGCCTCGTTTGCACCCTGCCCGGGGACTGAACCCACAACCTGGGTGTGCGTCCTGACCGGGAACCAAACCCGTAAACTCTCGGTTTACCGGAAGGCACTCCAACCACCTGAGCCTCACTGGCCAAGGCAATCAACAGGTGTCTTTACGGAGACGCCTCCCACACCTCCCTTTCTATACCAGATCATGCTCCAGGTGCCCCCTGCAAAATGCGGCACTTCATCCGAACGTCTAACAGATACCCCAGACCCAACGGCCTGGCGCGCATCCGCTTCCCCGAATAGAACCCCCTGTGCGAGCCGCGAACCTGTGCATCATCTTCGCTTCCTCCTGGCCTCCCACACCGAGTCGGCGCGACGCCCTGCCGGCTCTTCCTCTGCCTCGCAACCCCCCACCACTTGTCGCTGCTTCCTGGGTTACTGGGACTCTGCCGACGCCGGCTCTCCCCGGCCCCAGCCCACTCTGCACGCAAGGCACTGTTCTGGAGAGCGCTGCCCTCGCCAAGCCCTCCCGATAACCCCCCACCTCAAACACACACACGGCTCCTGACATCTGTGGGGCAACGGATGCCTACTGGTGTCGCGGGGCTAGAGCACTAAAAGTGGGTTTATTCTGCCCTTTTAGACTTATGTACAACTCATTATTAAGACGGATATGCACTGAAATAAAAATAGTCTACTCATAATTCGTAAAAGCCCATGGTGTTTTCAGACTCCGGCCTCTGTTCCCTATCTTCCCTTGCTTCTTCCTTGACTTAAAAAACAAAACAAACAAACAAACAAACAATCCACGGTTTCTTTCGGGCATATCCACTTCCCTTGACATCAGTCCATGTGTTTGCCGGGTCCTGTGTCCGACACCAGGAGGACAGCCCGGGACCCCAGCTCGGCCAGGCAGTGCACCGACTCCTCTGTGGCCACAGCAACTGCTTCCAGGGGGGTGGGGGGCGCGTCTACCCCATGAGAATAAATCCCAGGGGTTGGGGAGATGGTCCTGGAGGAGGAGTCAGGGTAAGAGTGACGAGGCTCCGCGGCCCTTCAGGTGGGAGCTGGGGAGCGGTGAGGCTTGGGACTGTGGGGAGGTGGGGGTCTGCTTTCCCCACGTCCGACCCAGCGGGGCCACTCCCGCACCTCCGACAGAATGGGGGGCCGAGTGAGGAATGAGTCAGCACTAGAAGCTTAAAGCTTAAAGGCAGCAACAGAGGACTGCTCTTGTAACAAACAGTTTGATGGTAAGACTCTCTAGCAACCCCATGGGTGTGTCCGGTCCACTGTCTGCTGGGGCTGCAGGGGCGGAGCTGTGAAGTCCTCAGAACTCGGAGGAAAGACTTTTACCAGATCTGTCAGCCAGCAAACTTGCGATTGGTTTTTAACACCACCGGTAGAGTCGAGGCAACGATTCCCTCTCTACGTCCCCATCAATGCAGGGAGCCGGGTTTGGGTTCGTAAAACCTGAGAGTGTCCGGCTAGGCCAGGGGGAGAGGGGGAGTGTGGCTGACACGGTGGGTAGGGGACGACTCCACTTCTTCCGATGAGGCTGAAAACGGGGCTCGGGCGGCGATCTCTCCACCGGGAGCATCTGGCCTTCGGGGATGGTTAACTGCATGTGTCAATTTGGCTAAGTCACGGTACCCAGAAATTTAGCCACACACTGTTCTAGGTGTTTCTGTGAAAGTATTTTTAGAGGACAGTGACAGGTGAGTCATCAGACACTGAGAAAAGCAGGTTCCTGGCACTCTGTAACACGGGGGGGGGGGGTCCCCCATCCCAGCAGTCGAAGGCTTTCATGGACAGCTCGGCCCGAAGGAGAGGGAGTCCTGCGTGCCTGTCACCTTTGGGCCCGAACCGTGACACTGACTCTCCCGTGTCTCTACCTTCGTCCTCTGTCTGCCCTGCAGCTGTGGGGCTTGCCAGCCTCCACAACCGTGCAAGCCGAGGCCTTACAATAAATCCCTCTCTTTCTTTAAACACGTATGTGTCCTGCTGGTTCCAATTGTCTAGGGGATTCTGATCAATACCCTAGTCGACACAAGTCTGGAAATTTCCCCGAAGAGTGAGTTCATGGTGTCTCTTCCCTGGCGCATGTCCTGCGTACCTTGGCGGGCAGGCCGTTCTAGTCCACCTCCGCCCCCCTTGGAGAAAGATCGTGGGTGTTGTCGATAGCCAAGGGAAAAGGACAGATGAAGCCAAACATAAGATTCATTCTGACAGTTATTAATTTTGTAGTACAATGTGTGGTTCCTTTGTATGAGCTAGTTTTAATACTCTCCAAAAATAAAAAATATAATAAAAGAAGGAGGCAGCAGAGGAGAAGGAAGGGGAAGAGAAGAACGGAAAGAAGGAGAAAAAGAATGAGGTTAAGAAGAAAAGGAAATGAAATTATTAAAATGAACACGAAGTCTTTTTTAAACGTCTAAAATAAGAAAAAGCATCCGTCCAGGATGAATCAATAAGTTGGCCAAGCCCTTTTCTAGTAAAATGATATTTAGTTGTAAGAAAAGCAACCACAAAGGGTTTTTTTTCTTTTCTCGCTCTCTCTTTTTTTAAAAAAAAATTATTTATGATTCGTACATTGTCTATTTCAAGGTCTCGTTTGAACTTTCTACACTGAATCATGCCCACAGCTCATTTTCTCAGTAACGGCAGTGAATCACTCTGTCAGGGTGTACTGAGTGTTCCTCGGCGTTCCACGCCTGACGGACCGGCCCAGCGTGGCCGTGCACAGACACTGCCGCGCATCGCGAGAGGACCGCCACTCTCCACAGAGCTGAGCACTTGAATGAGATACAAGAGGACACTGTCTGATTACTGACATTCCCGAAAACATGCCAGTTGTTGTCACGGTCAGGAAGCAGAGTCGCACAGAGTAAAAAGTCCTGAACTGGAAAGCAGAAGACCTCGGCTCTCGTCCCAGCTGTCACCACCGGGGTCCCTGTGGACAGACCCAGCCGATGTCCCTGAGCCTTGGGCACGGCCTTATCCATAGTCTGGGAACGCTATTCTGAGCACTGAGAGAGACAGATTATCTGCTGTGACTGGTGTGGTCCGGAGTGGGGTTCGTGCACACCAGCGATTTCCAGCCTCTGTCATCTCAGGGCGCACACAAACTCATCACTGAAATTCTGTGGCACACCCAAAAAGTACATTTTTGCCGATCTGACAAAAAATAGGTGTAACTTTGATTCATTCGCAGTGGACAGCTGTTGTTGTATTGGCTGTGGTCACTTTTTTTTTTCTGGACAAGCTACAAGGCCCCTGCCCCTGACTAAACAGTCCGCGGGGTGTTGCGTGTTTCACAAGTCCCTGCCGCGCCTGGGGAACACCCCTGGCACACGCAGACGCCACCGGGGGGAGGTGGGACCAATGGCGTCCTGTGCGGGGCCAGTGCCCACGGAGGCGGTGCGCGAGTCGGAAGACCCTCCAGGGCCTCGGCCAGGCTCGCGCTAAGAACAGGCCGCACGAAGAGCGAAGGACCCCTCTGGGCCAGTGGGAAGGGCTGTAACTGGGCCAGCGCAGCTTTCCCTGCACCCCGGGCTGGGGGCGGGGTGTGGGAGGTGCGCCATACGACGTGGGCCCGGAATCAGTCACCACTGGACGAGGCCACGTGGCCTGGGGTCGGTGTTCTTGCGGATGGCAGGTGGCAGAGGGATGCCTTCGAGGGAGGGGCCCCTGGCTGGCAGAACTAGAACATCCGGGAGGCCGGCTTCAGAGGGAGCCCCGATATTCCAGGAATGCTGTCTCGGGAGGGGCAATCCTCGATATCAAGGAAACCAGTTGTCGGCAAAACTCGCATGTCTCTGCATTGCAGAAAGGATAGCGTAGCAAAGGACTTAGCACTGAGTGCTTGGGGACTGTGTCTTCAGATGACAGTTGTCACTATGCTTACTGCTACCATTGTCATCATGGAGTTGGAGAACGCGTGGGGAAATTAAAGTGTCTGGCAGAGAAGGCCCTCTAAGGCTTATTTCCGAATTATTCTTGAAGCTATTTAAAGCACTTGGTTTTCTCTGGATGAGCAGAGATCCTGCGCCTTCTTGGAGCTCGCATTAAGTGAACTACACCTGTGGGCGGGGCGGGGCAGCCTGAGGAGGGAGGCTCCCAGAGCAGCGAGGTGGGGGTCTGAACTAAGGACCCCCTCCCCGTCGCATCACCCAGTAGTCCACGTGCACCCTGTGTGTGAGCCCAAGGGTGAACATGGGCACCTGTGACCAGCCCAGGAGCGTGTCAGTGCGTATGCGCTCACCCGTGCACATAAGACATCACAGGAAGGGGTCTCAGAATCCCGGCGCAATCCAGGCAGTGAGCGCAGCACGTTACCCATCTGACCTTGCCTAATACTCCTAACAGTCTCCTAAGGCCGAGCCCTTCCTCCCGTGCGATGCAGGAGATGGGCAGAAAGCTCAGTGAGATCCCCAGCCGGCGGACCCCCGCCCACGTCCCTGGGACGCTGGCACGGAGTCCCAGGCGGAGCTGGGGCGCACGCCTGGCTCCCTGCAATGGTTCCCCGGGGCCTTGTCTGCGGGATGGGGCGGCCAGCTGCACTGAGCGAGGCCGGCCACGCTGGAGGGCTCCTCATCAGACAGTCTGCACTGCCTCTGGCCACACACTGCTCGTGCCACTACACAGCAGACACACAGGCAGCTGGGAGCACCACGATGTGTCACGGGCCTGAAGGCGGAACTCCTGGCGCCCCTGCCGAACTCCCCTGAGACCCGGGCTCCCCTCCCGCCGCTCCCCCTCACTCCACACGCAGGCGCCCACCAACGTTAAGCCCATCTCCTCTGCTTTAAATCGGACATGTTTCTCTGTTTAAAATAGCATCTCTAAGCTTAATAGGATGTCAAAATATTAACTGTGGTACTGACTCCCCCAACTCTGTAAGCCATAAAAACACAACTAGGCAGAAAAGAGGATTCTTGTTAAAGTGACAAGATTTACATGCTTTTTGAAACTAAAGAAGAAAGTTCAATTGGGATCTTCGTATCATTCTCACTAATTCTTGTTTCATCACTACAGAATTAGTGGGAAAGAAAGTGTTCTTTACGCAATCTGTCACTTCAAGTACGTTCACCTTTAATTAGAAATATTTCCAGTTAATCAAAATTAGGTCACACCAAACTTTCCAAAATATCACACTTCAAATTTGGGCTGATTTTTGACATCTCCATAACATCAGTAGACAAAAGGAAGAATACTCCTTATCGTGAATTTCAGCAGCCTTTATTCAGAATAAAACTCCCACCTTCGCCACAGCTCCCAGCGCTTCCTCTGTGCGCTCATCAAAGGGGGCCTTTTTGAGAGAAGCGTTCAAGGAATGTATGAGTGGGTTCCAGGCAGTCACCCACTCCCTCCTCTGATGGTTAGGAGCCCTAGCTTTTCACAAGCAAAAACATCACATTTTTCTGAGCGTCACGAAACCTGAATTTCGAACGGGAGGGCTCAGAGCCGCAGGGCCGATGGCAGAGGTGGGGCGCAAGAAGCCGGGCGGCGCCCCCCGCTGCCGCGGCGACTTACCCGCGAGGTGCTCTCCCGCGAGGTGCTCTCCGCCGGTGCGGATGCTAAGGGGCCGCCTGCACAACTTTCCGCTTGCGTGGAATTCCATCTGTTTAATCAAATCGAAACAAATTGTAGTGTCAAGGTCCTTGTACCTTGAAAGATTTCCTTCCCATTATCTCGTTAACCCATTGCATCATTCAGAAGAATAAATACCCCAGCTCGGCACACAGGAAATGTAACAAAAAAAAGAAATACAGAATTATTAAGATACATACATGTAGGCAGCACACACGCATGCACGAAAGATAGGGTCTCGTAACAGAGAAGTCAATAATTCATTAAGCACATGCAATAATGTTTGCCCAGTGCATTTGAAATTGTGAGACTGCTAATTAAAATCTGGACTCTTCCTGTCATTTTTCAAAGACGGGACAAGCCAGAGACCACCCCGAATGTGTGCTGGAACCGTGCGGCTGCGTTCTGAACCCCTCACAGCACACTTCACGTGCAGAGAAAAGGAGCCCCCTCGTTTCCCTGTGGCTGCCTCGCCCTCCTGGTGAGCCCCGTCTTGTCGGAGGAGGGACGTTCAGACACACCGACATGAACGTGATCTCAACAGTCCCCTTTGGGTCTCAGTTCCAATCTAGTGAAATGCAGTACGATACCATCAAGTGGGAGTGATTTCAATGGTTTCTTCTGGGTGATTCAGTCCTTCGTGAATGCTCAGACTTTCAGAGCTCTTTCTTTCCTTTCGGGTAGCAGCTGGGTGTGTGAGGGGCCTTCCTACGCTCTTTGGGGCCTCCCCGGCCACGCACCGGCTGGTGTTATCTGAGATCGGGTGCTCGGCTTCTGAAGTCCGAGGCTGCTGGGACTGGCCCGCGTCCTGCCAGCACGGCCTGAGACCAGGGCTTCCTCCTGGGAGCCCGGCCCTGAAGGCTGGCTGCAGCCTGGTTGCAGAGCTCGCTCTGCTCTCGCCGGGGGGGGCTCTGCCCAGCTGGGCAGCCGGCACCAGCGCCTCCTTCCACAGCCCTGCCTCTGCCCACAGGAACTTCTGAAGGCTCCGTGTGGACTGAGTGCCAAGGGCAGCCCTCGAGGGCTAGCTCAGGCTTCTCCGCCAGTGTCCTCCACTGGCACAGCCTCCCGAGCAGACCTGTCCCCGCGGGGACTTCAGTGGGGGGAGCGGCCAGGGCTCCCCTCACCCGCCTGTCCTCCCCCACCCATGCGTTCTTCGCAAGTGCTTTTCTCACTCCTCCAGCTTTCTAACCCCAACCCGCTGCCAAACCTCAAGATCAAGTCACCAGGTCGGGCTCTTCCCGTGTCAGCAGGACAATGCGAGTTTTACAAAATCGTTGTATTTTTCAATAAAACCAGGCTTTATTGTCTCAGCCCCCCTCCCAATACCCTACTTGGGTTTTTAGAAGGCACACAGTGACTCTCATTCTTTGTACTCCTGCCACAGAAAGTTCCAGCACAGCAGCCCCCACCCACTTGAACCCCAGGTCTCTCTGCAGGTACCAAGCAGGAAAGCCCAGGGGCCCTTCCCCGTAGGATGCAGCCGAGGGCCCTGTGCCAAAGGGGCTGCAGTCTCCCAGAGGAGTCCCACTGTGTTCTGACAGGCGGCCCAGGGTCCCAGACTCGCCCCGGCCTTCCAGGGCGAAGGAAGGAAAGGCGATGGACTATTGGACACCCGAGAGAGTTGTTGATTTCACTTTATTTTAAAAGACTGCTTTCTCGTTCCTGCTTGGGTATCCTAAAATCCCTTAAGTCCCTCTCCATATTAAGAAAATATGAGTTAGAGTTCTTTTAATCAGGAGGACATGCAAAAAAATTGACACTCCACTCTGCATTTGGGAGAGGACCTCAGACTTTATCACTGAAATCAGATTTTGAATTCATTCTTTTGAATTCAATATGAGGTTTTTGGTAAGTACCTAAGACTCTGCAAATAATTTCTTTGATAAAAAAAAAAATTTTAAAAGCCCTGTCAAAACAAAAGTGTAATTTGATTGTGTATACAACCCTTGAACTTAGGAATTTTTAAAGGAGTTCCTTGAACTTCCTAGAATCATACGCAATTTTTTTGTATCTGCATTTTTGTGGAAGAAAAATATTAGCTTTCATCTACTCATCAAACTGGGGATTTTTAAAAATTCTCACCCAAAGACATTTTTTTAAATTCCTTTTTAGAGAGAGAGGAAGGGAGAGAGAAGAACATTGCTATGAGAGAGAAGCATCGATTGGCCGACCCCAGTAAAGGCCTGGCCTAGGGATCGTAAGTGCCTGGACCGGGAGCTGAACCCGCAACCTTTCCGTTCCAGGGTGACGCTCCAGCCAACAGATCTGATGCTGGCCCGGGCTCGGACTGGGGTTCCGATTCCCAGACAGGTTTGGGATTCCTGTTGTGCTTTAATCAGTTACTGGAGAGAAGTAGACAGAAATAAGTATTTGAAAAGGTCCTTATTCTGAGTAAATTATCAGTCTGCTAAAGGAAAATAACTGTGCAAATATGGAAGTTCTCCTTCATAGGAGGTGTACAGGAAATGCGCAGACTCTCGCCGTCCACAACCCTTGCTGCCCACTGGGCAGAGGTCAAGCTCCTCCGCACGGCGCAGAATGTCATCGACAACCGCACCCCGCCCAGCCCGACCCTTTGCCCTCACTCTGCGTGTGAGCCACATCCGAGCCTCACTTCCCTCTGGCTCTGGCACGCACGGCCCAGCCTCTCTGCTGACAAGCCCTCTGCCTGGCGAATTCCTACCCACTCTTCACTGTCTCCTCCCTGCGTGGAGTCAGGCCCCATCCCCACGGTGCGCTCGTGGCATTGCAGTGGTTCCTCCCACGTCCTTACCCACTGGCACCCGGGCGTGACCCGGCACCGAGATGCTACCGTCATCCTGTCTCCCCAGGACTGAGCACGTCCTGGCACACAGGAGACACTCAGCACTCGTTGGTCAAATTAATAGCAAAACGAGAATTCAAGGGAGTCAGCGAAGGACTGTGGCAGGTGGCAGTGGAAGGTGGCTCAGTGTTCGGACAAAGAGACTTGAATTCACTATATTCTCATGAAACTCTCTAGAACGATCCGCCTCATCCCAGCCAAGGTCTTCACCCACGGTGGGGGACAGGGGTGAGTGACAGCAGCTCAGGCCTCGGGGCAGAGGGCACCCCTGATACCGATGCCTCCCGCCCACCCTCTGCTCCCTTGGCCGGCACCGTCCCCGCTCCTCTCGTCTCTCTGCTTCCTGCTCCCACCACCTTCCCGGTCGCCAGGCCACAGCCCACCCCCCTTTTCGGAAAAGGGCCCGTGAAGAGCACCAGGCCCCGGGGTGACACCAGTCCAGGGGACAGCCCCGGGCACTCTTTGACCACCTGGCTCTCAGGACCTGCATGGAGATGCTGACAGTTTGCAAAGTGCTGCCACTATGTCACATGTGTCTTCTCATTTGATCTGCACTTGGGGTAGTTTTCTCAGGTTAGCAGATGTAGGGAAAAAGCACGGCAGCTTAAATCATCGAAGGTGAGGAGCCCGGCAGGGCCGAGCCTGGAGCAGGGGCTTCTGACGCCACGTGCCCTTGGAGCTCACCTTGGGGGGGGCGGGCAGGGGTGGAGACAGCTGAGGGCGTCTTCAGTATAAGCAAAAACGTTAGTAAAAATGTTTCTGTTGTTCTAAAAGTAGTAAGTACACAGTGAAAGAAAGACCATACAATGAAATACAAATGTATCCTTCCCTGCTCCACCCCCAAAACCCATCCCTACTCTTCCAGGGTAACCACCACGGAAGCTCCCATTTCCTTCCAGAAATGTCCTGTGTGTCTATGTGTGTGTGTGCGCGTGTGCACATACGAAGGGAGACCCCCCCAACTGGAATGCACAAAAAATTGTGTATTTACTCTCATATGTTTAAACTCCATTCTGTTCAAAGTGCTCTCCGTCTGATGCAATACACCCATTGAGACGTTTTTCCACTGCTCAAAACAGTTTCTGAACTCGTCGATTTTGATGCCTTTTAGTGCCTCTGCCTTTCTTTGTTTTACCTCTTCCACATCAGCAAAACATTGCCTTTTGAGGACTTTCTTTCATCCGGGGAAACAAACACAAAAAAGTTGCTTGGTGTGAGATCAGGTGAATAGGCCGGTCGGGCATGGGGGTCCTGCTATTTTTCGTCAAAAACTGCTGAACCCTCAACACAGTGTGGGCAGATGGGCGCGTAAGTCACCCATCATGAAACGGGCAAGTGTGTTGAAAGTCTTCAAAAAAATTCACTGAAGCCGAATGCAGCCTCTTACCACAACACCAGCTGGTACACTGATACAGGTGTGTTCCTAGAACACTCACCAAGTGGGAGAAGCCTTTACTACAAGGGACCCGCCTTCCAGAAGATAATTCTGGTTTTGGGGGATACCCCCTCATATGTGTTACACAGAAATATTACATATGTGTGCACAACCAGAAACGTACAATACATGGATACACATTTACCTACAAATTATAAGACCATTAAAATACAGAAATATAACCATCTAAAATCACACTTATGCCTGCATGTGTACATATGCATACATAAAATAATTCTATATGACATCATCCCTGTGTGTGTTGTTTGTGTGTGTGAGTGCACGTGTGTGTGTATACTCACATGTGTATATAATCCATATGTAGGCAACCACAGACCTAGCACCAGGTGTTAGGGGCGTGGCTGCGGATGGAGGCTGGCGCCATTGCTTCTGATGGCCCGCCGGCCTTACTGAAGTCAGTCCGGCAGCAGTTACTTTGCTGGGAGAGAAGACAGCTCCCACGCAGTGCCAGGTCCAGGCCATTTGGGCAGCATCTTCTTCCTTAGGCTAGTTTGGTTTGTGGGTCCCCTTATCTGGTGACCCTCAGAAGTCGCTCTGTTGTGACAGCAACTGACTGTGACCATTCGGACTCCAAGACCTATTGCTGGGTCCTTTGAAACACCCCCTCCAGGGCTCCATGGGCTGTCTGGGTGGAGGCTGGCTGCCTGCTGACGCCCCCCGGCCTCCTGCCAGCGAAGGGGCGGTGCTGACACGTCTGGATGGTCTCTGCGGCCGCGGCTCACCCCTCAATCCGGGGGCACCCGCAGAGCACATCGGAAGCTGTCGCCAGGGAGAAGGGAGAATGGAGCAGCTCACCTGCAAAGTCTCCCCGGACCCCGGGGGCAGTCAGACGGCCCTTCTCATGGAGTCACTGTGAAGGGCGCCCTCCGCCCTGGACACCTTCTGGAAGCAGACCACTTGTTTCAGACCTCCCGGTTCCCTTTTCTATCCTCACACCCAGAGCGCACCCCTGTGTGTGCCAGCTGCCAGGCTTCTGTCGGGGGCCGGCGTGCTGTTTCGTGTTCTGGAGCTCCCACTCGCGATGCCTGGCCTGCATTCACCGGGGGAGAGCAGGCTAAGCAGCCGTGGCAGTGGTGTCGTGGTCAGGGGCAGCTCCCGGAGAAGGACCGACCCCTTACCCTGTGTCGGGGGGAGAGCGGAAGCATCAGAGACATAGGTTTTGACCCGGTTTAGGGAAGAACTTTCTAATCGAAAGTTTTCAAAACATGGAAGAGCCCCTCTGTAAGGCAGCGCGTTGGCTGGTGCTGGAAAAGTGAGGACTGTCCTGGACGGAAGGACGTCTTAGGCGATTTCCAAGCTCACTGACATCTCCTAAGAGCGCACTTCTGTGGCCAGCGGGTGTCCACGGCGCCCGCCCAACCAAACCCCCTGCAGCAGGGGGCACGGGCAGAGGTCCTCATGAACTCCGGGGGCCTGCGCTACAGGGTGCTTGAAGTGTGCTGGTATGGCAGAGAACTGTACTTTTAAAAACTTACTGATTTTTAATATTTCATTCACAGTTGACATGCAGTATTATTCTGTGTTGGTTTCAGAGGTGCAGCAAGTAGTTAAGAAATCGTGTCCTTCACAGAGTGCCCCCGCTGCTTCAGCACCCACCTGGCCTCCGACCGGTTAATCTCAGTTAATCGGGATTTAAAAGCCACAGAAGGCTAAGGGCTGCCCTGGGGGCTCCGCTCTGACCCCGTCCTGAGTTCCTGGCCCTCCTCCCCGTGGCCTGCCACACGATCATCCATCATTCGCTGCCCTGGCCACTGCCTGCAAAACTGCCCCGTTGAGCACCCGGTGTTGCATTAGAGGAATCATCGCACCTCCTGAGAAAGAAGCAGAACCGCCCTCTCAGAAACATGGACTGTGGAAGAAAGAGTCAGAACGGACAGCAAATGCAGTATCGCCAGGCCGGAAAGTGCACACAGGCCGTCGACCGCGAGGCCACAGCACGAACACCGGTGGTCCGAAGAAGCAGGAAGGTGCGCCCCCGTGGTGGAGGCGGCCGCAGCGCTGCACGAGCTCAGGCCCCACCAGGCTGCGCCCCAAGGAGGATCCTTCCTGCCCGCCCGCACGCTCGGGGCTGCTGGGTTCCTTTCCCATACGGGTCTTCAGAGAGAGATTCAGCATGAGGCTATAAAATAACCTCAGGCTGTGTGTCGCTTCACCAGCAAGAGGAAGTTGTTTGACTTAGAAGTTATCATGTCAGATCAGGAAGAGGCCTTGGAGATTATATAATCTAACTCGTGTCTGTTGTACAGAGACGCAGACTGAAGCCCAGAGAAGGCAGGTGCTGGCTAAGGCCCTGTGGTTATTTAACAGTGGAAGATTTCACTTGTGTAAAACCAACAGTTAACACGTAGTGAATAACAGATAGCTCCCCATCTAAAATGTAACCTTTTTCTTAAAAACAAAAACAAAGCAGTGCTTCCCAAGAGTCATCAGCTCTGAAGGAGTGTCCAGGTCTTCGGGGACAGCTTGTCAGGGGACGGGGGACGGTTCCGTCCTCTCCTGGGTCTGGAGAGAGGGGCAGAGCCTTTCATGGGAGCCCCGCTGGAGCTCCTCGTGCTCCCCTTTGCTAGGCCCGCGCCTCCCCAGATGAGGTCCGAGGAAAACCACCTGTGCCCGGGCCCGGCTCCGGCCACCCCTGCAGACGGGGCTCTCTGTGGCCGGGCCCCAGAAGACACTCTTCCCCCTCGCTGTTCACTGAGCAGCCTTGAACGTCCCCCCAGAGGAGGGCGAAACCTAAACAAACAAGTTCTATTTTCAATGTGTCTTCCTGAAAACCATCCTTCACCCACATGAAACCAGCTCGCAAGCTTCAAATGCTGGCGGCTTCTAGGTACTTTCTGAGTTTGCTCTGACTCATGTCTTACACACATATTTGTGCTCAACTTAAAAATAAAATAAAATTTTATAGACGGGTTTCAAAAAGAATGAGCAAAGAGGTGAGCGCTCCCTTTCGACGTAGAACAGTCTGCTTCTCCCCACATCCTCACCGTTTCTCCATCACCACATAGAGCTCTTTCTCTTTCCTTGAAATGGGCACAGAGTTCAGGTAACTCGCACGTCTGGAAGCTTACTTATGGAGCACTCAGACTTCAGAAGGTAGCAGTTTAATAAAAAGACACCGTCACGTCCAGTGCTGTGATCGAATCAGACTGCTTCTCACAATGACTAGCAGATGTTCATGATGTCACCTGGCCATACAAAAACTACAGCTGGCTTCCTACGGGGCCCTCTTGCATTAACGTGACCCCTCACCCCGGCAGCCCGCCACCGATGTTTCCCTCCCTTCCCCGTCGGTCCACACCTTCCGTCCGGCCCAGCCGTCTCCCCACCATGCTCTGCCCCCCAAGGTTCTGCCCCTGGTCCTCCTGGCCTTCCTTGCTGGCCGTTCTGTTTCCTCGCTCCCTCCATTCAGGACTGTTACCTCCTCCGGGAACTGGCAGGAAGCTACTTCTCTTTTGGAAATCTTCCTCGAAGCCCATGTAACACCAGTTGTGTCACATGTCTACTCTGAGAGTCACTGCAAGCTGTGCTCAGTGTCACTCCTACAAGAAAAGCTGAAAGCCTTTAGACCCGGGGAGGCGGAGGTGGGGCAGACCACACACACAGCAGCTGGCTCCCCCCGCCACCCTCCAGGCCAGGGCTGGGGTCCATGTGGCTGAGTGATGTGCCCCAGGCACACAGGCCAGAAGCCACACCCGCAAGACCACTGCTCACTTCCCTGCACCACACTGCCTTTTAGATTCGTATCTGGGCCAGGGTGGACACTAGAAAAATAGAAAGTGTTCTGTGATACATGAATAAAACCCAGAACTTCATTAGCGGCATGCTAGTGTCTCTGTTACCAAAAACGACGGCTGTGGCAGGGACCGAGGCCCTGGCCCCAGTACCCACAGCAGTGGCGTGCAGCCACGAGACTGAGCGCTGGCCGGCAGAGCGGGGTGGACGCTGGAGGCCAGGCTTGAAGCTGGTGGACTCCGGAGTTGGACGAAGATGTCAACTAAGTCACCACGTGGAAGACAGCTGCCAGTGACTCACGGCACCCCCTCTGAACGGTGATGGGCGCAGGGAGCCGCGATGCTAACAGGAGGCCGTGCTGAGCTACTGAGCTTCGGGCCAGCATTCAGGTGAACCAACACGCATGTGCTGCTGAGTTCTTACAGTGTCCCTGCGAGCTAGGCACCATCTCATTTTACAAGTGGAACACCAGGAATGAAAGTAGCCACACTTCTCACACGAGGCACAACAAGGACCTGAACCCCAAGGCCCACCCAGCTCCTGCGTGCCAGTGAGGAAGACTCAACTCAAGGACTTGCGAAGCCCATGAGCCGTTTTCTGCACCTACGTGGCAACGCATCAACGGCCCACCGCCGACAGAGGGCAGTAGAGGCTGCCAAGTGGCTGTCCCCTCACACTGCTCAGCAGGTGGGTTGAGCACTATCATTAAATGAAATATAAGCTGTATGTGCAGGGAGAGATTATGAATGCTCTGCAGCCTTTTCTCTGGCTATGGGTCATTTTTTCCTTCTTGAGAATTATCACTGCAAATTATTCAAACTCCTGGGCTTCTCCTCGGAAAAGAAGGAAGTTGGCCTAGAATCTGGTAATCAACACCTTCCTCTCAGATTGTGACCGTCCATTGTACACATGTGAACAAACACAAACTCAGCGTTGACCTCAGCATTGACCTTGTGAAGAAAAGTTACACTTGCAGGTCACACTGGGCTGTCCCTGCCCCACAGGAGAGAGGCTGGGCAGCAACTTACGCTGTGACTGCTCTCAACAACGGGTAAACAAGGCTCAGACCAAGGCCGAATTTAAACTGTTCCCTCCCTCCATCCCTCCTTCCTTCCCTCCCTCCCTTTCTTCTCTCCTTCTTTCTTTCCTTCCTTCTTTCCTTCTTCCCTTCTTCCTTCTCCCTCCTTCCCTTTCCTTCCCTTCCTTTTTTTCTTTTCTTCTCTATATTTAACTTTTTTCTCCAGTGAACACATGCAATTGTAGCAATTGTAGAATTAAAATAATACTGAGAGAAAAGAACAAGACACACAGACATGCACAGCCACGCGAACGGAGTGAGGACATGTCCTAAAGAACAAGGCGGTGGAGGGGAATGGCTGGCAGAGTGGGCTGTGGGTCACGGTGGCCCTGGGTTCAAAGCCCTGCTCCACCACCCACTCACAGTGGCCTTCTGGGGCCTCGGCTCCCCATCCCTACGTCAGAGGTCGGGTAGCACACCCACAACCACAGGGCGCTGTGGGGGCTGAACACCGTGCGAGCCAGAGGGTCTGAGGACGGGATGGACGGTGAAGATGTGCAGGGTGACGCAGTACATGACGTTGCATTAAAACGGTTTCAGGTGACAGTAAGATCAGAATGAGTAATTATATGCTAATTATGTTCTCCCACTTACCACATTAATCCAAGTGTTTTTTTCTCAGTTTTTGCAGTTTGACCTCCCAAGATCATCATCCCTTCCCTCAAACGGAGGTCACGCCTTTTTATTCTCCAGCGTGCCTGGCTCACGGCACGGAAAGGGTGAAAGTCAGTCGGTGCTCTTCACCCTAACGCGAAGCACTTGACGTCACAGTGTCACAGAGCGGTTTCTGCGGCACCGCAGCCGGCCGGGAAGGAGAGGAAAGCAGCTCTGTCCAGCGGGACGCCTGCCGCACCATTACAGAACCACCGAAGTGCAGACCAGAGAGGGTCCCAAACACGGTGGCAGCCACTCGCCACCGGAGAGCGCCACCGGACGGTGCTGCTGGGGAACGCCTCGGAGAAGGGACAGCTGGGGTCAGGGCCAGACACGGCCTCTATCGATACTAACTCACTCAAATGATTGAGCGCCACCATGTGACCTATTAATGGCCACCGTTACTAAGCAGTTAGTATGTGCAAGACATGATGCTGAGACCTTTGCATGCATAACTTATCGAGTTCCCAGTCCCTGAAAGGCAGGCATTATGAACTATTACAGTACTCACTCCTAATAATTGTGATTATTATGATTATGATACATTAATAATTATGACTAGCTTGCTTTTTAGATGTAAGAAAACAGCCTCGGAGAGGTGGAATAACTTGTCTGAGAGTTCCCAGCTTGGCAGGGCTGGGATTCGAACTCAGCATTTACCTGTCTCCGTGCTTCGGCCCCAAGCCCTACCACTTTCCCCTCGTCAGGCCCCTCGGGCCCCAGTGCGGGGGCCACGGAGACAGGCGCAGGAGCGGAACACTCACTGCCTCCCGAGCCTTTCACCCTGGTGCGGGAAGCACAGGGAGAGAAGTGTGCACGGCTGTGCTCAGTGAAAGAAGGATGACAGCCATGGCAGAAAGAGACACGGGCCGGGCTGGAGCTGGTGAAGCCAATGAAGGGCCAGCCCGTGTCTGGGGGCATAGTCAAGACGGGGTGTGGGAGGTGAAGAGTGGAAACAGGAAATGGAAAAGCCCGGAAGAAGGACACTCAGTACTCAAGGGCAATTTGGCTTCGGGGAGAAGATAAAAGGGAGGTGTGGCTATCAGTCCCTAAGATGACCCCCTACCGTGACCCTCCCCTCCTGGTACTCGGGGCTCCGTGGGCCCCTGCCACCTGTGAGACCAGCAGGGCGTGCTGGCAGGCTGGCATGCGGCTCCCAGGGCTAGGTCACAGAACAGCTCCCCGAGTTTGCTCGCTGTAGGGAAGCCCGCGCCACGTGGTGGGGCCACGGAAGAGGCCCGCAGGGAGGGGCCCATGGGAGGAGCCTGCGAGACAGAGTCCCTGCCGACTGGTTTTCGCCACCGAGACTTGGGGTGACTTCGCTAAGTAGCAGTAGACAGCGAACGGGGGGGCATCAGGCTACCTTGTGATTTTCAGCTTGGGGGATGGCGGGGCCGATCACCCGTCTCTCTTCCCTTCACTGCCTCGCCCACACGAGCGAGCCCCTTCGTGAGCGATCCCATGCGGACATCCACTCGGAGAAGCGGCGGCCTGGCCCCCGAAAAGCACACACACCTACTTAACCCTTCACGGCGGTCTCCGCGGACTGTGTTGTCGGGGCTCCTTCCAAACACGTGGCCAACTCCCTCTACACAACCCCACTCCCCGCTGTCCTCAGTGTCGCCTGAGCACCACACTAGCTCCAGAGCTCCTGTGCAGGGCCCTCCCAGAGCGCCGCCCTGCGGCTGGAGCCAAGTGGGCTGCGGTGGCTCTCGCCTCAGATCAGTCTTCCCAGGAAGACCTACGGGAACCCCCGCCGCCCAGGGGAGCCCGGGAGCCCCCGAAGCAGAGGGCCGTCTGGAAGAGGAACAGGCGGGGAAGAGAGAGCGAGAGAGCCCGCGCTGCCGCCACCGGCAGGCCGCCACAGCACCCTGCGCCTTCTCTGCGTGGTGCGTCTGCTCACCACGGAAGCCCCTGGGGCAGCCGGGCTGCCGCCCGCCCGTCCACTGACCGCCGGCCCGGGGGAGGCTGGAGAGTGGTTCCGTGCCGCCGCCACCTCGCGTGCAAACTGGCAACAGCTGCCAGCAGGCTGTGGGAGGAGGAAATGAGTGAGCGCCCAGAGAGCGGCGCAAACCGCTGACCGCACGGGAAGCGGCGAGTAGCTGCTGCAGTCTAACAACGGCGTACCTGAATTACGGAAACTGGGCGTCCGCCCTCCAGCGTTCCTCCAAGGGGGCCGGGCGTCCCCGCTAAACAACGCTCTGCCGGCCTCTTTCGGCGTTTTCAGCGAGCTGCTTCTACCCTGGTCAGGACAAGGCGGCTGCGCCCGGCGCGGCAGGTGCCGTTGCCTCCAGACACGAAAGCTGCCAGCCTTTGAATTCTGGCGTGCAGCACGCTGTGTGTGACAGGCAACTCCCACCACACGTGACCCTCCCTGTCTCCCTGCACGGCCGTTTGTGACTGGGAACCCACGCAAGTCCGTTCCCACAACTGCTGGACCTCGCAGCCCCGTGCCGCATTCGCCCAACTCCACAACTCGTTTCCAGCGCCTACCACGTGCCACAGTTCTGGGCACTCAGCTGCACCGATGAACACAAGGTGGAAGGCACCCGGCCCTCGTGGAACTTCTGGCGGGAGGATGCAGAGAACAAACAATAAACACAGCACATCGGTAAACTGTGTCGCCATAGAAAGTGACCGTTACGATGGAAACAAGGAAAACGTAGCAAAGGGGGCAAGGCGCGGGCTAGCCGGTGGGGTGTGCTCTGTGGCGAGGCCGTCAGGGTGGCCTCCGGGGGAAGGTGGGTTTGGCGCAAAGGCAGGATGCGAGGAGGCTGCTCACACGGCCCACGCAAAGGGACCTGCCTCGTGCCCAGGCCCTAGGCGGGAGCGTGGCAGCAGGCGCAGGCGGGGGTGGCAAGGAGGACGGGAGGGTCAGCGGTCTCCGGGGGCACACCTTGGGGGCCCCTGTGCCCTTGCAAAGGCTGGAGCTCTCTCCCTGAGAGGAAGCCGTGCAGACCCCCGGGAACTGGAGTAGAGAGGTGACGCAATCAGACACATTTTTGAAGAATTCCGGCGGCTGCTGAGCACTGTCACTGCAGGAGGGGAGGGTGGCAGGGCGGTGCTGAGAAGTGGTCAGATGACAGGAACATTCCACCTTTCTCAGGAGCAGTCCTACCCCGTCCACGTGCCAGTAAAATGCCGTGAAACGTCTTCTGCGGCTGATGGGCATGGGTGCGCTCGTTTGCTCGCTGGTTTTGTGCCTTTTCCCTGGGTTAAAAACAAGCGACTATTGGTTCTCAGCTAGCAACCCGCTGACCAAACAACTTCCCGGTTCTCTAGGAACAAAGGTGTCGCACAGTCTCACACCTGTTTAGAAAAGGCGCGTATTCTCTGAGGTCATCTCCTGTCCCTTCGGGGAAAAATGCCGGCAGATGTGCACACAGCGCCGTGAGCGACACCGCAGACCTCCAGCTCCGGGGCCATCAGAAGCGGAGCTTCCCGGCGGGTCCTCTGGGCTCCGCTCCGCGCTCCACGGTGGCCGCAGGGCTGCCCAGGAGCCGGAGGAGGAATCCAAGGAGGCCCTGGTGACAGGCCCTCAAAAAGGGCCCTGAGAACCAACGGCACTTCCCCAGTTCCATCAGCTGTTTCTTCTCAGCGCTCTTCTCTACCCCAACACCGGGAACCAGAGGGCGGGCGGTGGAGGCCCCTCCCACGGCAGCCCCGCCTCCCAAAACTCGTGGCCACGCCCATCTCCTCAGGGCCAGGGCGCCACCCCACTCCGCACACCTTCCCCACGGGCAGGACGGCTGGGGCTGGGGCTGGAGCGGCCGACTGCGGGCGGACTGCGGGAGGGCCTGCTAATCCAGGTCTACAGTAGACACTCTGGCCTTTGCCTCTCGGAGGACAGTGGGGACAGACAGGTCTGTCTCCAGGCGACTCTTCTCGGAGCGGAGAGCCAAGAGGACGGATCCGAGGCTGGAGGGGAGTCCGGGCGGGAGTGAGAGCTTCCCTCGATGCCTGGGCTCTCTGGACCAACCCCGAGCTCCTTCCATCACCGTGAAAGCCTCGGGGGAGGGTGGCCTTTCGCGAGCTTCGGAGAAGGGTCGAGCCTTCTCTGGATGTCCTTCACGTCCATCCGTCCGGTTCACCGTCCACGACAGAGGCCCGGACACCTCCCCTCTCCTCCTGTGCTCATGGCACCGTCAGCGTTCCCTCTCGGAAGCAGACCTGCTGTGCACATGACGGGCCGAGGATTTCGTTGTAGGAACTGGACCTCGCATGGGTGTGGGGGGAGCCAGGGGGGAGCCAGGGGAGGAAAGGCCTGAAGAAATTGGAGGAAAGTTACTAACCAGCTGCTGCCGTGGACGTCTGGGGAAGGCTGGGGCCCTGCACAGCAGCCGCCTTGGGGACCCCGGCAGAGCAGCGGGGGGTGGGCTGGCTGGCACTCTCGGCAGGGCCAGCAGGCGGGAGGGCCCACTTGGGGGGGGGGGATGCGGGGAACCCAGCCTCACAAGGGCGAGCGCACACCTGCCTCTTGCCCCATCTAACCCCGATGGCCGGCAGGAGAGGCTGGTCCCTGGAGCCCGAGAGCCGCGTGTGCCCAGCCTAGCACGTGGGTGTCGGGAGGAGGCGAAGGCAAGGACCAGAGGACGGGTGGGCTGGCCTGCTGACCTGCTGAGCCCAGGTGACCAGCAGGTTAGTGATGACACAAGGGAGGCTCTTCCAAAGCCACCTCCAAGTCACAGCCAAATGCCTCATGGGGTGGCCCCCGGCCAGGACCACACAGAGAAGGAGGTTTTGGAAGTGTGACCGGAGCTGTCAGAACACAGAACCAACATACAATCTGTCCGTGGCGATCCATTCCCGTCCTCACAGGTCTCTTGGCGATGGGTCTCTCCTTACTTCTCCGGGACCACCGCTCCGTGCAGACCCCTGCCCCCCAGCCGAGCAGAGCTACACAGCATGTGAGGAGTCCCTGGGCCCTGGATGAAGGCACCGGGGAAAGCCATCTGCTGGGACAAGCACTGCTGCCTACCTCACTCCTGGGGACAACCAGAAATCTCTGGAACACCTGGAGTCTGTCTGGCTTCATCGCTGCTGGCCGCTGCCCTGTCCCCAGCTGCCAGGCGTGCTCTCACGCCGGGCGCATGTCCTCCTCGGTACCCTGGACTGCGCGCAGGCCAGAGAGGACCGGGACAGCTGGCATTTCCTGTGCTGTGTCCACAGTCCACAGATGCACATTCTTGCCCTCGCGGCAATGTTTCCATTAATACCTCCCTTTGACAGAAAAGGGAAATTCGAGGTCATAGCAGCAGTGAATCACCCACAGCACACTGGTGGCAAGCGCTGAGCTCGCACTCCGCGGGAGACGTCGGGGTGCAGGGCGACGCTCCCTGCATTGTGCCAAAGAGCTGGGGCGGCCCGGTGCCTGGGCGGCCCAGTGCCTGGGCTGCCCTGCCTTTGGGGTTTTTGCAGTCACTGGCGTGGCGTATTTGGGGGGGCTGGGGCTCCTGTCCGCTGGGCGGATTCCCCACGCAGCAGCTCTGGGGAGGGAGCCCTGCACGAATGCCTGGTGAGCCGGACACGTGCCGCCAGCAGGCGGGGAGGCAGACGCCGATGGCGGGCCGCGGGGCTGCGGCCAGTGGCGGCCGTACCCGGCCGAGGTGAGTCCCTCTGGCGGGAGCACCTGCCAGGAATGCAGACCGTGCTGGCTTCTGACTTCCAGCGTCCAGTCTGTCAGCCTGCTAAAGACAATATGGCCCGGACAGTAGTTTTAAGATGCTGAGACACCAAGCAGAGGCGGCCCGGGGCTGCCGGGGCACCTGTGCTGGGCTCTCTGGATCCACAGGGGCCCCCGCAGGCTCTGCAGGAAGCTGGCCCGAGTACAAGGGAGAGGTGGGAGGGCTGCAGGTTGGCCCGGCTGCTCTGGACTCCTGGAGGCCTGCAGACCGACAGGCTGTGCTGGCGAGACTCAGGCAGCGCTGAGAACCAAGACCCTGGAGCAGAAAGGGGCTGGGTGAGCAACCTGGGGACGACTGTGAGGACGTGAGTCAGTGGGTGACGGGGTGGAGGGCGATGCAGAGGACTGAGAGCGGGAGGAGAGCGGGAGCAGAGAGAGGGTGACGGCAGGAAGGGAGAGGAGTGGCCCTGCACCCGGGCCCTGCCATCCGCCCTGATCACTCCCCCAGCCCACGCAGGGCCTGTGGGCGTTCGTGCTCACGCAGCTGCACATGGGCAGCTGCCGGCCGATGCCCGTGCGCTTGGGAACACCTGTGGCACTGCTCTCGCGGAATGTGCCTTTCCCCTGAAGTAGTCAAGTGCCCCTGTCACCGAACTGCTCACAGCCATGCTGGCTGGTGGGGGTGGCTGGGAGCCCACCGGCACAGATGGCACAGATGCAGGGGGCTGCAATTACAGCACAGGCGTCCAAGCTGCTCCTGCCTCTCCAGCAAAGGGCCGGCGAGGGGACACCGGCGAGCATTTTGACACGAGGGGAGTACGTCCACACTCCGGGAATGAGCGTGTGGACACAGCGGGTGCAGCCCGGGGGAGGGCGTCGGCCCAGGGCTCTCCACCCTGTGACCCCATTCTCACCCACCTTGTTTCTTCAGGAGGCCAGAGGAGGCTGAGTGCACGTTCTGAAACTTCTTATTTTCCACTTTGCAAGAGAAAATAGTGCTCCGGGACGTGATGGTGGGGGTGCAGTGATGGCACCATGAAAGGCAGCTGCCGAGTGAGCCCGTGCAGGCCGCACTCCCACGCACGCAGGGCCCGCGGCTGTGCCCGGCAAGCACTGCCCGTGGGCAGGGGCAGGGGCAGGGAGGGAGGCCAGAGACCGCCCAGGAAGCGCAGGGCGGTGCCGGCCTCACGGAGTCCCCTTCGTGGAGGTTTCATAGCCCTGCTGATGTTTGAGCAGAGACACCATCATTTTACTTAATCTGCTATTGTTCTTCCCAGATTTTAACAAACTCCCTTTTTCCTAACTCCCATCTCCATTTCCGATAAAAAGGATTTTTTAAAAAGTCAATGAAGATGGAGTTTTCTCATCAGGAAAGTAGGAGGCTTAGTCTTAACCCTCTGGAGTCAGGAATGTTTTCAGGTGATGAAAGCCGTGGACCAGCGGGAGCCAGCCCAGGCCTCCAAGGTGCTTCCCCGCCTGCCCCTGCCCCTGCCCCCACCCCCGCCCCCGCCCCGTGGGAACAATGAAGTCAGTGTCGCTGACGGTAGGGCCCGGGCACGGTGAATGTTAGAGAATGTTCGCAATCGATGCCAACGTACAGTCAGGCTGAGAATGGGGGCCCTGGGCCCTAATGCGCACAATAAAAAAAGGTCAGGAGACAAGAACACCACAGCACGCCATGCTTCTGAGACACCTCCCTGGAAGGGTTCGCCACGGGAGGTGCGAGAGATGAAGAGGGAAGAAGCCAGATGCCGTACGCCAGCGAGCCTGCTTTTTCGTCCCCTCCCCTCACTGAGCCCCTTGGCCCCATTTCTTGGGATCGGAAGTCGTAGCTGCCCGCCACTCACTGCCTCGGACACTGCGCGTGACCGTTCCTGCTGGTGTGCACGCTCCCAGGACAGTCCTGCTGATACGCTGGCCTGGAGTCTCCTCTGTGTCGAAAACCTTGCTGGCACCACTCCTCTGCCACCCACTTCCAAGGTCACATCCCAGTAGACCGTGTCATTGTCAGTCGCCTTGATCCCTGTATGACCTCAGGTCACCCTGCCTCTGCCCTCTGATCCCCTCCGGTCTCTCCAGCTTCCTCGCTCTAGGGTCCAACTCCGACCAGCCCCTGCCACTGATCACTTACTGGTCCCCTAAGTGTGGACTGTCCCTTACTCTATCCTCACGTCATCACGTCCCTCCTTCTCCATCATCATCATCACCTTCCCTGGGCCAAGGACAGCCAAGGTCAAGTCTACCTGTACACCTGCCCTGTGCTCACATGCCCGCAGCTGAGCTTGGCTGGAGAAAACCAGGCAGCTATGCCCTCAGGTCTCACTAAAATTCCAGGGTCACCCACCTGGGCCACAGGGAGGCTTGAAAACCCCAGCAGGTGCCCTTGAACCCCCACTGATGAGGTAACATCTTGCCCTCCCTTCCCGTTCCCCCTCCCCCACCCACACGCTCAGTGAGGCCTGCAGCCGTTTCCCCCGAGAAGAGCCCTCTTCACGCTCTCTCCACCACGTCAGCCCGCCGAGCTGGGTCTGTGCCCATGCACTCAGCTTCCTCGGCTTGTCACACCGGAAGGACAATCTGTGCCCCTCCCGCAGGGTGAGCCCTCCCCCCGGGCACTAGACCCACCTTCACCTACCCACACAAGGATATCACTGCAGCCACACCCCCCCGGGGTTACCATCAGTCTTCCCACTCCTGACGGGCTACGACTTTCCCTCTCAGAAACAGCTTTGGCCATTGCCCCCTCTCACCCACTACTTTTCTCTGTTCCCCTTTATAGCGAAACTCTGAAATAATAATCTCTTCTTTCTGGCTGCTTTCTTTCCTCCCACTCTCCCTTAAACCCACTTTGCAGTGAGTTTCTGGTCTCACAGACTCACTGGATCAGCCCTTTTCAAGTCCCCCCGCCCCCCGTTTCCACGCTGCCCGCCCCGGGTGGAGGGTGGCCAGCCTGCATCCCAGACCCTCCGTCAGCCAGCGCGTCATCGGGCACGTCACCCCCACTCTTTGCTTTGCTTCCACTCTTGCGGTTCCTCTCCCTCTTCGGTGTCTGCTCCTTCTCAGTTCCCTGTGCCGATTGCTCCTCATCACCTCAAATTTTAAACTTTTCAGTATTTAAACTTGATGCTTAATTCTCATACCTCCTCTGTCCTCCATGTATGTGAACCCCCTTGGTGATCTCAACCAGCCTCCCAGCGTTAAGCACCATGTGCGCGCCGAACGCTGAAAATTTGTTTCCAGCCCCAAACTCCAGACTTGCCTGCCTCACTGCTCACCTGTCACCCACACCAACCCTTCCTTCTGCCTGGGGTGCCCTTCTGGCAGGTATCCACCGGCTTCCTTCCCCACTTCTTTACCCATAAGGCCTTCCGGGGGCACACTCTGAAGAACAGCACCTTCTCTGAGCCCACGTTCCTGGTCCCCCTTGCCCTTGCCTCTCCTATGTGGTTATCAGTGCCTGCTGTGCTGCAGAGCTCAGGTTCTATCGCCCGCCCATCCTCTGTCTGCCTGCCGGAGTGTGCTCCCCGTGAGGGCTGGGTTCTTGGCCTGTCTGCCCGGCACAAAGTGCGCATTCAGGAAATGTTTGCTGATCGAGTGAATGACCCCAAACCCTGGAATCTGAACATCAGTGGGAGAAGCAGAAAGTATCCTTGCTTGCATGTGAGATCACTAACCAAGGGAACTTGGAGGGTCTTTTGTAGACTCCCCCCATTTGCCTCTGGGGGCTGGCCGCTGAAGTTAGCCCCCAGGGGCCCAGTGACTGGGTGGAGAACCGGGGTGGTCTGCTCACAGCTGCATCCCTTGGGCAGGATGCTGCACACCTGCTCGGGGGACCACCTTTCCGAGTTCCCAGAGGGGACCCTGCAGGGCTTGCCCCCTGATGCTCCCTGAGGAAGAGTCCCCGTGGTCGTGTGTTTACCGCCGCAAAGGCAAAGAGATGACAGCCCACTGAACAGCCAGAAAAGTCCCGCAACAAAGGAGCCTGGGTGAACACTTCTCCAGACATATTTGACCACAGACAACTTTTGTTCACAATGCCTTACAATTCACCTGCAATACGTTTTTAGAAACTCCAGTTAGACGAGGGTGAAGCATGCGGGAGGTGAGTGTGTGAACAGGACCCACAGGGGTAACGCGCCTCTCCCTGCGCTCGGCCAGCCCCTGGCAGCCCTTTGTGGCAAAACACTGCGGTCTGCACAGTTAAGAAGGGAAAGAGGGCGGGAAGAAGGAGAGCAGGACCAGGGAGCTGCAGTCCCGGGCTGCCCTGTTGGGAGAATGACGACAAAAGCCGGCGTCTGGGGCTCTGCCATCATCAGAGTTGTAACAGTTATTTTGACCAGCTGGGGTCGTCGTGGTTGGAGCAGTGAGGGTGACCCACGCTGGTGCTGGCTTTTAGTTCATGGGCGACCCCCCTGTCACAGCGAACACGAGGGACCAACCGGGAAGGCGAGGAGCCTCGACCAGACACGGGTGCCCTGGAGGGCCCACGCGAAGAGGGCTGCGCTGCCACTCCGCGCCGTGGGGTGAAGGACGAGCGTGCGCACCTGTGAACCCTCACCTCTCCCACACTTGTCCTGAAAGCCTCCTCGCTTCTCCACACCCCACCTCCTGAGTCATTTCCTAGCCACCTGTCATTACAGTGTGTGTGGGGGGGGGAGGGGGAAGGGACAAGGTGCAGGGCCTGGCGACCCTCCCAGCTGACCACACCCAGGGCAGCTGTCACCACATTCACGAGCAGATGTGGCAAAGAGCTGGGAAGTCTAGAGAAAAGCGGGGAGCCTAATGATGGTATTGCTGGAAGCTGGGTCAGACGGGAGAACATCAAACCAGTTCGGTCAACGAGCAGAGGGGAGCAGACCACGAGGGGTCTTTGAACACGCGGTTGTCTACGAGCGGGGCCTCGCGCCCCGTGGCGGGACTCAGAGACAGAGACTAGGCTACAAGATGTGCCGCCCACGCGGAGAGCGCGTTCACGGACCCGGATGCGAAGGCCCCAGTGCGCACTCTTACAGACGGCGTGCACGGAGGAGGGCTCGCAGGCCGTGCTACCCGTGCGGGCAGGCCGGCCGGAAGCAGCCCTCCCCTGGGTGCCCTCTGCCCTCTCGGCGTGGCCTCCCTGCAGCCAGGGCAGCGGACTGGTACTAAGGTGGCGGGGAGGGCTCAGTCCTCGACGCCGCCTCGGTGGCCTCCCCTAGCCTCTGACTTAGCCATGTGCTCAAATCTTCCCTAGCAGGGGTAAATTCGCCCTGCCTTTTGATTTTCTTATCCACCTTAGAAGGACTTTGCTAACTGATTTCTAGAAGAACAAACTGTATATGTGACTGCATATTAAAACAATAAAGCTGACGAGTGGATGAGTTTAGAAGGTAGAAACCTTTAAAATCGTGTGTACAGTATGTGGAAGATCGCGGTAATGGGCCGGATCTTGCTCACCTCACCTAACCCACCTCCTCTGGCGTTGCCCTTCCACGCTGGCTCAGGGCTCAGCCATGCAACTCGCTTTGGCTGATGAGTTGGTAGTAAACTTGACCCAAAGACCTGGAAAAGGCCTTGCTGTTTCGACTTTCCCTTGGAGCCTTGCCAGCACCATCAGAACAGGCGTCGGCTGGAGGGCTGTGAGGGCCATGTGAGGGAGAGCTCGCTGGACCACAGATGCGTGAGTGAGCCAGCCAGGGCCAGGTGAGTCTCCCCAGACCACCTGAGCTATTGAGTCATCCCACAAACACCTGAGAAGGGGTGCATGGTGCTTGTTTTGGCCACCATGTGTGGGGCTGTTGGTTACACAGCACTAGCCAACTGATACACTGTGTTGCCCCTTAGATGCTTCAGGAATTCACCTGCTGCTTTTTGGGACCATGCTGAGGTGTGGACGAGCATCAGCGCTTTGATGCAGGCAGCACTGCCTGCCGCCTGGCGCATCTCCCCCGGAAGGAGAGCAATGTATGTCCGCAGGGCACGGAGTAGCGTTAGGAACAGAGGGCAGCGGCTCTGTCGAAGTTCATAACCTGCATGTCCTTGTTTACTACAGATAAGCGAGCCAGAGGGTCTTATAATTGGCTGAGCGGCAAATGCGGGTCAACTATCAAGTGCTAGTGAGGTGACCGATGCTGGACCTCTGTTAGAGAGAAGACGGGGGTTGGCTGTCTTGGTTTTTTGGAGATTCGGAGTCACATGCTCAATGACATCCTCCTTCTCCTCCTCCTCATCACGGCTCATGATATTGTGCCCAGTGCTTTTCATGCCTCATCTCATTTCATTCTCACGCTTACTCCGTGAACTGGGTCCTGGGCACCATCATCTCCACTGCACAAATGAGGAAGCTGAGGCTCAGAGATTCTCCCGAGGTCAAGTTGCTCTTAACTCAGGAAGCCAGGATGCATACTCAAGAGTCTGACTCCCAGGCCCACGCTCCTGACCTCCCTACTATACAATTGATATACATGTTTTTAGGGGGGAAAAGGAATCTAGTCTACCTGCCTCATTTGGCAGATGGACAGCTGAGGCCAGAGTCTGGTACAGAGATGCTCCAGCTCACAGGAATTGAGGGAGCTCTCCCCACTCTTGGTCCAAATCACCAAGAGCTGAACAAAGCCTGAACTGTCCCATGAGGCTTCATCTAAGACAGACCTCCGAGTGTCAGCATGCCCAGGGAGCGGCCAGACTCTAGAGCTCTCTCCCCTCATCAAGCCTGTGCCCTGCCTTAGGGCTTCCTCCTCTCAGGCGAAGCAGACACCTTGGAAAACCACTCTCTTGTGCAGAGAGGGAGCTGTTTTGTTTTCATTTCCACACAAATGCCACGTGTGCTAGGAGGTGCCTGCTAACACACCTGCAGGTCGTGCCCAATAAGACACAGCTGAACACCATCCCATTTTTCCACAGATAGAAAAAAATGGAGGAGAAAGTGGAACAGGTTGATAACAAATACTTGAATGAATACGTTTTCAATGAGCAAGATGCCCTGGCTACACACAGACTCGCATGAACCAAGCACATGGGACATGCAAATTCATAACCAAGTACAAGTCCGTGGCACCAAATCATTCATGAGATGTGACTGATACGATCTGCTGTTGCACACTCTTTAGAAATAAAGCCAGTGTGTTCACTGCTCTCCCGAGGCAGCGCCTCATTGCTGTCAGGGAGGCTTTCATGGCAGCTGAACGCAGACAACGCTGAGCACCGAATTTTCCCCAAGCAGCTCTTTTCTTCTGCAACGAGAGAAACCACTGGCCCTTGCCAAGCTGGGGCTTGCATCACAAATGTTCATGCCTCATCAGAAACCCAGGCAGGCTGATGCCCTCCTCCATTCTCACATCCCCCACCCGGCCCGCGCCCCTGCCAGCGCCAGCAGCCTGAGCGGGTGCTCAGGAAGGCCAGCCTCTGCTCTGCCTCTGCTGACCGGGCCCCACAGCGCGCTGAGTCATTTCCTTACCATTCCTGTTGCTAACAAATGCTAATAATGCTGTACCACGCAGATCACACATCAAGCGGCTACTGAAAAAGAAACTACATAAATTATTTTTTAAGTTATCATCAAAAGAATTGCTTTTCTGCAGGAAATTTCTTTTCAACTGTTCAAGCATTTGCCTAGCTTTCTGCTCAAGTGACCGCTTCTTTGTTAATTACCAAATGCTTCTGGTTCTTGAATGGAAACAGTTTGTCTTATCTGGGGTACACCTGCAGCCTCTTTTGGGTGCATGTAACTGCAGGGAAGTCACCCGTCCGTTTTCTAGACCTCAGCTGTCTGTTTTCCTGCCCCTTGGGTTAACAGACTGTGGGTGGTCTCCTCCCATTCTGGGGCTCACTAAACCTCCTGTCTGCAGAATCAGGGTTGAGCTGGCAACTGGTTTCCAGCTATACCCAATTATACTTCAAGTACAGGCCAATCATCAGTTAATGAAGCCATTCATTCATTCAATCAGCCAGCCATTCATGTACTCGGGTGTCGAATATCTCTTAAGCGCCTTTCTCTGACGGACGTTTGCCATGAGCAGGGCCGTGACGGTCCTGCTGGGTCTCGATGGCACACCATGGCGGGAGGCAGTTATTTGTGGTCCTCCCGCCTCAAGAGGGGAGGAAATGACCAAGGAATTTCACCTAGTATCATCAGGGTGAATTCTAGAACGAAGCCTGATAAAGCAACTGCACCGGCAGGCGGAGTGGCTGACGTTACTCCTCTCCCAAGGCAGTTCTCCCGCTGAAGTTTCTCAGACAGTGGATGCCCTGGTAACTAGCTGTGCCGCGTGATGGACACGTGCCACCAGGGCCCCCCGCTACGGTGGGTGTCAGCAGCCTCCGCCGGATCGTGTCCACATCCGGACTCCCTCCACCGAGGCTTCAGTGGTGTGGCCCCAAGCTCGTGCTCCTGGTTTGACCCCAGAGACAAAACCCGTTTCGTGAGCAGAGACCACACATCTAACGCCTGCCAGTCATCAGCCAGCCATGGGCCACCAGCAGCGAGTGTGCTCCAGAAATCACAGGGCGAGCACTCGGTGCGACTGAGAGCCAAACCTCAAGGGCACGTCTGTCCGACCCGCCAGTGTCACGTTCACACAGACAGGCGGGCACGCTTTCGCTTTCCCCAGCGAGTGTCAGGAAGGCCGGCCTCGCGTCCTCACGGAGCAGGCACCTCGTAGCATCGGGTGGAAGGGCAGACGCATGCGGGCTCAAGCCATGTTTTCTGGTGACGTCACGTCTCCTGCTTGTCACTTTACAGTGCAAGCCACTTTGTCTTTCAGATGGGCACATTTTCACACTAAATGCTGAATAATGCCTTCAAGAGTCCTCAACTTAGAGATAAAGAAAAAATTCCTTGAAAGCAGTTTAGTCACCTTGCCTCCTGATTTTCAGAATGCTAGCGAGCCTGCCTGTGACTAAGCTGTAGGAAAACCCTTTCATCGCTGTTATGGAAAGGAAAATGTGGGTGGAAGGCATGAGCCCACCTCACCCCACGGGCTGTCGGAGAGGAAAAAGGAAATCTCTGCTCTCCCCAGGGAGGAGATGAGGCTGCTCCGAATTCCACTTTTGGGGAAGTCCACCATGAAGGTGATGTAAATTCTCAAGTAGCAAATTGACTCAGCATGTTCCTAAGCCACAGACCTCCTGGGTGACGTGTGCTCAGGGCACGTCACTGGCCCATTTGCTCTCCCGAGGTGACAGGGAAACCGTGTATTTTCCCCACCCCAGGCGCACACGGAGCGGAAGTGACCGGGCTCCCCGGTGGGCTCCCTCTCACTGGCGTTTCTGACACCCAGGCACTTCTGCGGCGGGCCGTGGCGGCTCCTTCTGACGCTCCTTGCCCTCGCTCCCGGGGCTCTGGTGTGCGTGTAGGAAAAGACCACAGTGATCCGTCTCCGCCCAAACGCTTTTCCTACTTGTTCGCGAGCCAGGAACATTGTTTCACACTCAAAAATCTGTTTAGAAATCAGCTGGGACCACACTAGTGCTCAACGCCCGAGCTTCTGTTTAGCAAATCACCCTGACCTCAGGGGTGGCAGCTGCCACGGTGACACCTTTAGAGACTGATCCACATGAGAGTTTGTTTGGTTTTGGGGGGGACCTTGAAAAAGCCAGGGAATGAACATTTAAAGGGTCCCTGTGATGTGCAAGGAGCAGTTTCACAGACTCAGCTAACTCTGTCTTTCATAGACAAAAATGATCTTGTTGTTTTCGTGGGAAGACTGGTGACTTCCCTGCGCAGATGGAGTTGGACAGAGAGGGCGGAGGGACAGAAAACATCCAGCAACGTACATCTTAGGCCTCTTCCCCCCAAGTTACACCTAATTTCATGTCATGGCAGTGATGTCTTTCCGCCCTCCTCTTGGTCCTTGCCTCACGCTGTCCCCAGGCCGTCTGTCCCCTCCTCGGTAGCAGCCCTGGTTTCTGAAATACTAATACACAAAAATGCTTTCCAGAATGGGTCAAACGCAGTAGCAACTAAAAGACAGAGTAAGCACAGGGCTCAGAGTAATGTCTGGCACACAGTACGTGCCCAAGAAAAGCAGCCTGGAGAGGCCCGGCGGCAGCCTGGCCCCACGCAGGGGGCTCGCCAGCCCTGTGGGCCCGGCGTGTCTTCCCTGTCGAGGCAGGAGGTGGCACACCAGGCGGCCCTGCCACCCCGGCCCTGTGTGCAGGCTCCCGCGGTCATCGGGAACCCTTGTTATTCCAGCTGGTGAGACTTTCTGTGAGCTGGAACCTTCCACAGGCCCGACGTGTGAGACGGGTGAGAGGGTTTTCTCTGACACCCAGGGTGGGGGGGTGGCCCTCCAAGGGGCCCTTTGGGAACAGCGATGCCACTTTGCTGTCACAGTTAAGGTAACCAGTCTCCTAAAACTCTTACAGCTCTTTGTCCATCAATTACTCCAAGCCTTGTCAAATTTCACCCTACTGAAATGTCACGGCACCTGAGGCACTTCGCCATGTGCCCTGGTGGCATTATTTCCTGCCTAATCTGTCTGTCCGTGCGCAGCGCAGAACACACTTCCAATGTCCTTGTCTCCCCTTCCTCCATTCTGGTCTCTAAACTCTGTCCATTCTGTCGCAGGTGACTGAGGCCGCCCTTTCCCCTCAGCCAGGCCACGTCCAGACCCTCCCAGATGCTCGCAGGGGACAAAACATGAAGACTGTCCGATGTCTGTCCCACGCTGAGTTTTCTGCCACCAGAGACTTCTCACTCTGGCACTGGGGTGGCCAAGAGGTCTGTTTTTCCTGTACGACGGCTCTAGTAGCACTTGGCTGTCTTTAACTTCATTCAAAACAGTTTCGTTAGATTGCATTGTGACAGCTGTCATATCAGCATATATTAAAAAAACTTACCAAAATCAGTGAATTTTTGTGCAGCCATTTTAATATTGAAGATGGAAGAAAATAGACAACATTTTCAGCACATCATGCTTTATTATTTTAAGAAAGGTAAAAATGCAACTAAAACGTAAAAGAAGATTTGTGCCGTGCCTGGAGAAGGTGCTGTGACTGACTGAACATGTCAAGAGTGGTTTGCAGAGTGTCTTGGTGCCACTGACATTGTCGCCAAATACTCCTTTGCTGTGGGGCTGTCTCGTGTGTTGGAGGATGTTTAGCAGCAAGCCCGGCCTCTCCCCACTAAGAAGCCAATGGTGGGAGACAGCTGGCACACTCAGGATATCCAGATCAATAAGGTTGTTGGTGAAAATGAAAAAGGTCTCTTCTAGTTTATGGAAAAAAATGTAGCAGACTTTTTGGCCAACCCAACATCTCTCTCAGATGCCTCTGGAGAAGAAGTTCAATTTAACGAGCGCTCACTGCATGTCAGTTCCAAGCTGACGGGGAGCAACCCCTTCCCAGCAGCCCCCTCTTCCTGGATCACCCTGAGGAGGCTGGCAGGTGAGGGCAAGGAGTGAGAGCGAGCCCTCCGCTCAGCACCCCACGGGAAATCGTCAGCTTGTTTCCTCCTGAGGGGCCTGCTGGATGTGTGGAAGGACCCGCGTGTGGGCATGTCACGTGGGACCCACCGTGTGGGGGCTTCCATGGGGGTGGGGGGCCAGGCGTTCAGAGAGCCGTGACCCCGAGAGCCACCACACAGGCAGGAGAGCTCCTTCTAAGGCAAAAAAGCTCCTCCTTAGAGGTGCGGGCAGTAAGCGTGGGATACTCCCAAACTGGCATCTCACCAGACGCGGAGCAGATACTGCCTTTATTGCGGTGTTCCTTGGAAACTGGCAGTTCCATAAATTAGGAAAAGGCAGAAGGAATGGTTTGTTTTTCTGTAAAAGGGGGTACATGTTTACTCATGGGGGGGGTTAAATATCCCCTAAGTTCAACTACCACAGGGTCCTTTACCAGAGGCGCTCTGCACCTCTTAGAGAGAACACAGTGTTTAGTTCATTCTGCTTCAGTATTTGAAGGAGAGACTGGGAAGCCTTCTCTACTAAAACAACTACAATGGGATAGACGTTTGAACAAGGAACAGACTGGAAGAAAAGAGCACTAGAGAGAGCAGAGCCAGGAGTCAACGCAGAGCAAACGAGAAGGGAGGCTAGAGCGGCCCAGCAAGAGCAAGGGGGTGCAGGAAGCTGTCCTGGGTCTGTGGTGCGTCCGGGCTGTGCCCTCTGCGGGGTCATTGTTCTCTGGGACTGCTGCTGACCTGCAGCTGCCTTGCCTCTTACACTTCTAAGGTCCCCATTGGCGATGTTGACCTGATCAGCAGCCCCCTTTAAAAATGACTCTGTGAACACAGCAGCAATCATCAGGGTGGCAGCTGTGACGGCTGGGTCAAGGTCAAGGCCACAGCCTCCCATCCATGTGAGGACATTGGAGCTCCCAGCTGCTACACATACAGGTGGCAGAAGTATCAGACCTGTGATGACACAGCTGTGGGTGTCCCCAAACTGTGAGCCACCCATCTCTTAATTTCAGGAAGCTTTCCATTTAGTTGGCTCTCTCTATAACCACCTTACTTTCGTCTCCCTGACTGCCCGCCAGGGTCCATTTTAGAGTCTGGGAGCTAACAGGGGCAGAAGGTAAGTGCTCTGATGTTCTCATCACCGCAAGAAGGCTTGAAAAACACGGCAAACCAATATTAACTGATTAAACGAATGCAAGTAACTTAATCATACGTTGGTCAGTAAGTTGTCAAGACAGCTGATTTCCTGACTGTTTTTATCTGTGCTGTTCAAGAAATGTGGTGGCTTCTCAACAGAGACCCTGGACTGCCGGAAAGACAACAAGGGGTCCCAGAGCAAGTGAAACCTGAAACGACCCTGGAGGCCGAAGCGCCAGGACGGAAGCCGCCCCGCCTCGGGCGCGTCGTGAGAGGGCAGGGCCTTCGGGGGAGAACGATGCCGGGCGAAGGGGAGGCAGCGGGACAGCAGGAGACCGCACAGGAGACGGACTGACTCCACCAAGGAAGGCGCAGGCTGAGTGTCCGGGAGCGGAGCAGGGCCATGGGGACAGGACACGGTGGACATCACGCGTCCTCGGGGTCCCAGGAGTCGGAGCCGACTCATCACCACGCGACTCACATTCAAGACCCAAATGATTGCCGGAGCCTCTGTCCCTCCTTCCGTGGACATGACGTGCCAGAGAATGCCGTCAGCTCTCGGCCGGGGCCGGGCTGTCACTGGCTGGAGTAAAGAAAAGGGACTCAGATGCTCCGACGAAGGCTGGAAGCGGACTCCTCAACCACCCCAGACGAGGTGCACGCTTGCGCCCTGATCGCCGCCGCCAGGAACAAGCCTGCGAAGGACTCTCCGCCCGCCCCCAGTCCTCGTGCGCACCCCGGGCCATCGCGATCGGAGCCCCCCCGGGGTCTCGCGAACCGCGCGGGCCAGGCCGTCGCACCCCGTGGCGCTGGCTCCGGGCAAAGTGGCCGGGCTCTGCAGGAATGACCCTGTCCCCTCGTCACTTCGCCGTGTCACTTCTTCGTGCCTTCGTTTCCTCATCTGTAAGGGGAATCGCGGTTCCACTTTCCGTGTTGTTGCGTTAAGTGAGGTAAGGGTTTGCCCTACTAGTCATCAGCCTTTTGATGGGCCAGGTGTTCTCCCACAAGGAGCGACCGCTACGCCTTTGTCAGCGGCAGAGGTGAACCTCCACTCAGGTGTAACGGGTTGGGCTTAAAGGCTGGTTTCGGGGCAGCCTCTGAGCTCGCTGGACAGGCCTCTCGGTCTGCGCTTCCTGCCTCCACGCGGTTAATGGTCGCTGCTCTCGCTCACAGACCTGCCCTGCTCCGTACGAGTTCAGGTGCAATGGGACGGCCCTGGGCGTGCAGCGAACACGGCTGGCGACGGAGGGCTCAGGGCCCGTGTGGGGACCCCGCGGTGCCCTGTCCCTGAGCGCGGTATGAGATCGCTACGTGTGCGTGACCACCCTGTGTCACAGCCGACTCCATTCTGAAACAGTGGTGTTTGGGGGCCCACGAACCCCAAGGCGAGGGCCACTGTCTGTCACAGACCCGATCCTGCTCCCCCGCACACGAATCACGATGCTTCGGCAAGCCCGCAGCTAGTCCTGCCGTGAGCGAGGCGCCAGCCCGCACACCAGCCCCCTCGGTGTTCCGAGGGAAGAGGCGCCACAGGCCGCGCCAGCTTCTGCCGCTCGCCGTCCCAGGTGGGGAGGCGTCTCTGACCTCACGCAGGGGTCCAGGCCAAAGAGCAGGAGAGCCTCGGACACAACGGCACAGACACGTAAAGTCTCTGTGTGGCAGAAGACGCTGTCGGGACGACCATCTCCACGCGTCTGACCCATCGTTAAGGGGAATGAGACACAACCCAGGGGAGGGCGGAGGGGAGGGCCGACGCTGTCCGTCCGCGGAAACGGGAGTTTGCCGGCACCACAGAGAGGAACTGTGCCAGACCCAACTGTCGGCCGGAGACACACAGACCGACGGAGAAGGGCTTCTTGCCTCAGCACTCTGGCAAACATTTAGCCCGTCCCTGGTCTGCTGAGGACAGAGGCGGCGGGAGAACTCTGCTGGCAGGCGCACGCGCCGCGGCCAGCACGGCAATCCCGCGCGTGCTGCTGTCCCTGACGTGCTGACAGGTGACAAAGGGAAGTTGCAGCACCTGCGTGGTGAGATTAAATTTTTTACGTGAAAAAACGTTTTTCTGTTATCTCTAATGTCTTTTTTATACATCTTTTTCTCTCTACATAAGCCTATTTCCTTCAGTCTCCATACACACTTATATTCCTCTACACTGTTCTATGTACACAGCAGAAGAGTATAGAATGATACACAGTAAACTCTCAAGAGTGTCCCCAGGGAGTAATAATTATGGAAGAAAAGGGAGCCATTTTTATTTTTACTTTATACAATGGTAAGTTCTTTGAATTCTTTGTTCATGACACACGTGTATAGCTTTGATAAATGTAACAGTGAAAGCAGTAGTCCTCCAAAGGTGGCCCTCATTCCTGGAAACAGAAGCACGTGTCCAGGGCAAGGAGCACAACCCGCCGGCCGAGCTGCTCTGCGATCGCCCGCGCTGCCCCCCGGAGGAACGCAGGGAGGGCTCCCGTGAGCGAGGAGCGCAGCAGACTCAGGGGAAGAGGACTCGGCAAAGGCCAGTGCTGGCTGATTTTCACGGCTGTGAGTGGGGGGCTGCAGGGCCGAGACTGGTGATGCTGACAGCCACCCGTCACCCAAGGGCGGCCGGGAGTCCAGAGAGGGGGGTTTCTCTGATGGTCAACACCAGCAGGCGGCCGGGGGATGTGTCCCAGTTCGTGGCATGGGCTCAGCTAGAACCTGGTTGAACACTATGGCTCTCCCCGTCCCTTCCCTCCACCCTCTGTGCCTGCCGGTCAAGGAACAGGGTACATCTAACCTCTAGCCTCAGGGATGAGTGTCACAGTTGCCCGGAGACAAGCCACCTTTTGGAGCGCCTCTGGTACACAGGAGCGGTGCATGTGACAACAAGTTCACATCGCCCTCGGCACCGGAGGTCTCTCTCCCCAGAGTCTGCCGCGCAGACCACGCATGCCTATGCACGAGGGCTGAAGCGAGCGACAGCAGAAACGGAGTGCAGGACACGCAGTGGTCTCAAGGAAGAGCTGTGAGGACAGGGCAAGGCTGTCGGGTGCAGGCAGCATCCGGCAGTCTCAGAGCTGGCCCAGCTTCCTGCACGCAGAACCGTGAAGCGGCAGTGCCCGTGTGTGGACGTCAGCTCCCCCTCCCTGCCCCTGCACCTCACCCCGGCCCTCCCCTGCCAGAGCAGCTGGTCCGTGAGCACAGACCACTAAGAAAATTCTTGAAATATGTCCACGGATCCCAGTGAGGAGCTGACTACAGTTTCCTGCTGCCACGTGACCACCCGGGTTCTCATCCTGGAGAGAACGCACGCGGCAGACCCGCCGCATCGCTCCATGGCACCCAGGTGACACAGAAGCCCGGTGAGAGCAGGGTGCTCGCCGCACCCTGTGCCTTTTTGCCCAGACAGGGGCCCCTCGGTGTCCCCCGCGCACAGGGCCTGGGGCTGCCACTCACGTGTGCGTGCTGAAGCCGCTGAGCACAGGGCTTTTAAACATCGGAGCTCAGGTGGCCCGTGTGTGAAAGCAGGAAAGCAGGCCTTTGCTTTTCCTTCACTCCTCCTCCTTCCACCACCCTCTCCTCTCTCCGTCCTTAAGAATAAACCCTTTATCCTGGTCCTGCTCTTCACCAGGATATAGTGAGCTGCTGTCCAGGCCTGAGTGCGACCACGTCCAGACAACATTCAGAGCACTCAGCTCCAATGCGACACACTTTCTAACCATCGCCACGCTGCTGCACCAAACTGAACCGTGACGGCCACAGAGCTTATGGGGGACATGGGACAGGGGCCCTTCACTCCAAAACACACACAGAGGAGGACAGGCGCTTGATAAAAGGACAGCCTTGAACCAAGGTGTCACAGGTTCGATTCCCAGTCAGGGCACATGCCTGGGTTGCAGGCCATGACCCCCAGCAACCGCACAGTGATGTTTCTCTCTCTCTCTCTCCCTCCCTTCCCTCTCTAAAAATAAATAAATAAAATCTTAAAAAAAAAAAAAGACAGCTGCTTCACACGTTACGTGGTTAAGAAGTATATAAAGACCACAGTAGGTAAGGCACTCAGTGCAGAACGAGGCCCGAGGTTGGCTCAGGAAGGCTGCAGATTGCGAGCTGTTGAGAGGTGGCATGCGAGGGTCCCCTGGGGGGAAGAGTGTGCCACCAGACGTGGACAGCTGTGTCTCCTCACACACGTGGTGGCAGGGTGGCTGGCGGGAGTCTGAGGCCTGTGGGTGCTCGGTGCTCCTACACGGCCGGATTGGCTGGGGGCGGGCCCTGGGGAAACCATTCCCCCAGGGTTTGCTGCAGCAAAACTGCGCAGAAGCGAACGGGGCACTCTTGTTGTGCCCTAACCCTTCCCTGGTACATGAATCGCGTTGAACTCTCATCTTCAATACAAGCATATGGCAGGACTGATGGACTGAATCTGGAGAGTAAAAAGCTAATAGTCAGATGCCAGTTACACGATGCCATGAAGGTAGCAATAAGGTTAGTATTACTGAGCAGAGAGTACACAGCTCGGGTAAATCTGGGCCTCCTTATTCCCACTCTCAGGAACATCTCAACATAGCAACAAGTTCAAGTGAAATGCAAACTGGGTCATGAGTTCGAAACACACCGTCAGTCCCAAGCAAAGCTTCTGAGCTCCAGAAAGAAGTCGTTGCACTGGGAAGTCCTTCTGGAAAGACTTCACCCCCCAGTTTATCCCTCACACCCCCTACCATGCAGCAGACGTACAAATCTCAGCCCTTCCCTTCTCCACCCCCCCCGCCCCGCCCCCCGCAGCCTGAAAGACAGGCAGTACGGCCACACTGCACCGTGTGTTCCGCTCGAACACCTGCCTGCCTGTGCTCCTCCTGCCCGTCACTTCAGCCTCTGCTTCCAGAAAGCCTCCTGCACCCTCGGCCTCAGTGAGCTGATCTCCTGGGACTCACTCCATCCCGAGCTGTCCTTGAGGCCTTTTGCGGGGAATGCCTCCTTAAGATTTAAGCCTCACCACAACCCTGTGATTAGATTCTAGACTTCGCTTCCTTTTGCAAGACCATGCCCAGGGCCACCTGTGCCCTGAATCACTGGGGCCAGGGCTGGAACTCGAGCACTCTGGTTTAGAAATTGAGCCCGTAACTGCTGTGGTTAGTGTCTTCAAGGAGACGCGCACTCTCTAGGCAGCCGAGGGAGCTGTGCGAGGAAGATGCGGGCGGGGGTGGGTGCCCGGCGGGCGCTAGGGAACCTGAGTCCCTGCACATTCCAGAGCTTTACACGGGGCCTCCCTACGGGACCTCAGGCCACAGGGAGGGCTTCTCGCTCGAGCAGTGGGGTCTTATCTCCTCTCTAGGGCCAGCCGAACCTCCCGAATAGACGTTCTACCATCAAAAGATTACAGTCAACTCTTAAAGCAACTCAAGTCCACACTCCAAGCTGTGCTGGCTACATAACATTCTAGAACAAAGGACGGGGCACACAGGTCACGAGACAGAGGAGTGAGGAAAGGCTCGAGTCAGGAGCTCGGTTTGTAAGACCCAACTGGCTGCAGCTACAGCAGCCTGTGCAGCTTCCTCAAATGTCACGAGTGGTGGGGACAGGAGCCACAGTGAGAGGAGCGTGAGAGAAACACTCCTGGACCTGGGGGCTCTCGCTAACCGCCACCCGGTCACAGTTAGAAATGTGTTGTCATACCCAGAGGAAATGGTATCTGACAGAAAGAAGCAACACTACGCAAAGAGAAAAAAAGAATTGCGAATGGGTGTTTTTAGTTTTGCTCGCTGAGAAAACAAATTCCGGTCCGGCAGGGAGCGCCGGCCCTTCCCGCTCTCTGGGCAGAAGCGCGCACAGAAGAGATGGACACTGGGGGGCGTTCTTCAGAGGCAGGCAGTGGGACCCCTTGACTGCGTTCCTGTGCGGCCCCGGAGAACCGCTGACTCCGAGTACGAGTCACACTGTCACATAACGTGCTAGGAGCCACGGTGAATGCTGCTTGAAGATGCTCTGGGGAACAGCCGGGGGCAAATTCTGCTCTAAACCCTTGAACCTGATTAAGAACCTAAGATATTCTTGCTAACTTGGAAAATACCCCTGATATTTAAAATTTCCTAAAAGGTAGCTCTCCTCCTACCTTTTGGATGGAATACTAGGTGATATCAGTCAAACGGCATCGTTATTACCATAAGAAAAAGTCCTGTGAGAAAGCACATGTGGCCACCTTAGTCATTATTGAAGTGTCCTTATGACTGTCAGAGGGAGCAGGTGAGAGGCTAGGGGAGGCGGCGAGAGCGAGCGCGTCAAGTGTTTTTATTTACTCCTTTGAAGTCCCGCAGCACCTACTGTTTACCAGGCGCCCCCCCGAGTCACACCGAAGGCTGGAATCCACCGAGAGCCTCCCTTTTCCTGTCTGAGCTGCAGAGGGAGCGCGTCCGTGGAGCCGGTGCATCCCTGCCCCCACGCGCCGGCGCACGCACACCTAGCCAGTGGAAAAGAAAAAGGGTTACTCACCTTCATCCACTCGACGAAGATTTCCAGGCGGCGATGGGAGGGCGTTAGCTCTCCTGAAGGATGAATAAATACGCAGCCCTGCTGGCAGCCTGCTCACAGTCAGGTCGAGGTGGAAGGGCAGCCCGAGGTCTGGCTCTCCCGGCGCCTGCGAGACCCCGTCCCGGCACCATGCACGGCATAGCCATCTGCCTGATGGTCCTCTTCTCAGGGACAGTGGCCCGCAGGCCTGGCCTGCAGGGGCAGGATCGCCTCTTGGTCAGGCTGCGCCAACTTATTGATGTTGTTGATCAGCTGAAAAATTACGTGAATGACTTGGTAAGGCCATCCTTGTCAAAACACAGTCTAGAAGATATGCTTCCATGAATGTGAAAGAAGCTTTTTGACTTAAAATAACTCAGAACTAATTTTCTTTTGCTCTAGGACCCTGAATTTCTGCCAGCTCCAGAAGATGTGAAGGTAAGACCAGTTGAATTTATTTGTGAAGATATATTTGATGCAAGTTTAAAATCCCATTAAGAGTGGCATTAAGATGAGTGTTTAGGAATATACTTACTTTCAATGAATCTGGAGGTTTAATAATTGAGAAAATAGTTCTTTCTATTTTGGTGAATTATTAATTTACCAACCAAGCCAACCAATAAAATGCTATGTACCTTATAAGATGTATTTTTAACCCCAAATGTGTCTAAGAGCACACTCATGCAGTCCTGGCGAGACGGGTAACGGGCTGGAAGACGAGCCTGGACTGGGGGCAGTTCCTGAACAACGCCCCACTACTGAGCCTGTAAGAGCCCCTGTGCACGCGAGTTCCAGAGCCCTCTGGGAGCCCTGCCAAGAGATCCAGACCTGCACCATAAGGAGTAGAACTCACCCTTTAATAACTAGGGAGGAAGGGAGAGAGAGAGAGAAAGGGAAAGGAAGGGAGGGAGGGAAGGAAGGAGGGAGGGAGGAGAAAAAGGAAGACTGGATCAGAGAGAGAGAGAGAGAGATAGGGAAAGGAAGAGAGGGAGGAAGGGAGGAAGGGAAGGAGGGAGGGAGGGAGGAGAAAAAGGAAGACGGATCAGAGATAGAGAGAGAAAGGGAAAGGAAGGGAGGGAAGGAAGGAAGGAGGGAGGGAGGAGAAAAAGGAAGCCAGGAGGGGCACGGGGTGTGCACGGGAAGGCTGTCCTGGGGCCCGGGGCCCCACGTACTGGCCTGGATGAGGCAGTCCTGGGGCCTCCGGTGAGGTCTTTGAAAGGACCACTTCCAGCAACTCACCCCATCCTCTTCAGCCATCTCAGTCCACTCGGCCCGGGGGGGAAGAGGCCTAGCATTCGAGCCCTGCGTGTCCTTACTTAGTCTTCAGGCGTGTTACCCTGAGGATACAAACGCAATTGGGGAAATGTTTCGTTGTCACAGACTTTCAACTGCAGAAATTAGAGTAACTCCGCAAGTGCTACCAGTAATTAGGACGTTACAGAGGGGAGATTTATGAGGATGCATCGCAAAGAAAACAATTACTGTAAATGACTATGTGTAAAAGTGTAGAAAGTGAGTGAGTCACGACGATTGCTTTCCTGCAAAATTCTCTCTCTGGCTCTGAACCTAACCACTCTCGTTTACTGGAGCCTTTTCTAACAAGCAGTGTCTAAAATGAAAGTAGCACATTCAGTTTATTGGAAAGGCTTTTCTAATAAGTGAGAATATGTCTTAATCAACGTCCTAATTATCAAAACAGAACATTTTTCAGCATCTCCTGCCCTTTGTTTAACTGCTGTGGTTAGAGTTCTTTCTGGAGTTTCGAGATGCAGTCTGTAACTAGCAAAGTGAGAAATAAGAAAGACGTGCTACTTTCTAGCTTGAGTTGGCCTAGTGGGTACTTTCTCTGTACGCTTTGTTAAAGAGAGCTATTTCTTATCTCGCATCGCAACATGAGGACTTTGTCTCTGTGACACTGTATCCGTGAGGTGATCTGACCGAGCGGTCTGGCTGTGATGCCGGTGAGTGATGGTCTGACTAAGATTGTTAAGCTACGCTGGCAGGCAAGTCAGGAAGGAAGAAAACAGTTCAAGGCCACTGTAGTGTTATGTTAAGTTTTGCAGGACTAGCATTGAAGCAGGGTTTATAAGAGACTTAAAAAATTAAAAAGTTTAATGAAAATAAATTCATGTAAATTTTGCAGGCAAATATTGATATGTAGTCATTATGTAAGACCTCTAATTGGTCTCAGAGGTGTCTTTCTTTCTCTTTCTAACCATAACCAGGGGTCCTGAACTGGTGGTCATTTTGCACCCCTGCCCCGCCCCAAACATCTGTCAGTGTCTGGAGAGATATCTGGCTTTCACAGCTGTGTGTGGGGGGTTGTGGGTGGGGAGGGGTTCTATTGGTATCTCATAGGCAGGGGCCAAGGATGCTACTAAACGTTCTAGAAGGCACAGCCCCAGCAGCAAAGAGACAGACCCAGCCCCAAGTGTCAGCAGTGCCACGGTGGAGATGCCCTGATTTAAACCCAGTTTGTCTGTGGGACAAAGGTTATTTTGTTCAATTAGCAAGACTTCCCGGGGTGAATGGGCAGAGCTTTCTTTAGGGAAAAAAAGTAAGTAGGTTAAAAATAGGCTGTAAGAAGGCAAATATTTTCAACTAGTCGACAGTAAAATGACAAAGCCTTGTGCACCCCCTTGCCTGACCACTCTTGGGCTGGGGACAGGGTGCGGGCTACTCTGGCTTTTGACCTACATTGCTCCTCCCTCTGTATAGCAGAACTAGCAAAGGACAGCTGAGTCCCTGTCTTAAAGGAGGAGGGAACCAAGCCTTGCTACACCCAGGCAGAGCCCAGGAAAGCCATGCTTCTGTCCCCAGGTGGCAAAGCCACACAAGAATTTGGGGTCATCTGGGAAACCCCACAAGCAGCAGGGCCACCGGGACAGGTTCTTCTCTCCACTCCCCTTCACGGCCACATTTACTGCAGCGAGTACACCCTCGATGCAGCCGGCGCAGCCCCGCTGCAGCTGGCACACCCTCACTGCAACGAGCGGGCCACTCCTCCACCCCTTTTCCTCCGGGGCTGCCTTTGATGAGCATCTGGAGTCAAATCCAGTAGTTCTGTGTCCGGGCCACACCCCGCCAGGGACCGCTCTGCTGCTTGCAGAGAGCACAAAGCCAGACCCAGCGGCCTCTGGACACAGGAAGGCAGGAGCGAGGGCCCAGGCCCATCAGTGTCAGCTGTGGTGTCCAGGCTGGAAGGTGTCGTCACTGGCCTTGACCGCTCCTGGCAATGTCCCAGGGGGCTCGTTGGGCAAGGCCCCTCTCCTTCTTTGGAACCTGACTCTTTCGGCACCCATGTAAATGTTAACTCAGCAAAATGGGTCTCTGTGAGAAATGCTGGTTTCTCAGATCAGCACAGATGAAGCAGTTAGCGTTTTCAGTTTCAGCTGGAAAATTTACCTCTTTAAATATGAATATTATTTTTTCCAGTAAGTTAAGCAGGTTGTGGTCAAAAAGAAGAGAAAAGAAAAAACTTCAACAAACAAGAACATGTGGTTTTCAAGGAAAAAAAAGTGCTATAATTAACAATTATAAATAGTTTCTATTAAATAAGCGTTTTGGCAAACATGGACAGGACCCCACCTCGCCTCCTGAGGGGCAGGCGCCTTTGACACGAGGAAACCAGATAAGGCGCCTCTCGGCTGGGGCCCTGTATGCAAAGCAAGCCCGGCGGGGCTGTGTCTTAAGATGCATGTTATTAATCAACATCCATACTGGCTGAGCATATGGGCTGGAAAATGCAAAGCAGGCCAGATGCGATTTTCTGCTGATTGTCCAGGAGAGACGCAGGGAGTGCTGCTGCGAACGGGACTGGCCGGGCAGCAACCGACAGGCTGAGGTTTCGGGGTGTGTGGCGGCGGCTCCCACACACGGGAGTGAAACGGAGCCGTGCAGCTTTGGGGGTGCGATAGTGTCACAGGCGTGCGCTCGCCAAAGGGAAAAAGAAATGTGGATACAAGGTCTTAGATCAGCATTAAAATGTTTTTGACAGGTCAGTACAAGCTTCGTTCTTCCAACAGGTTTCATTCCCTCTGCAGCGCAATGTCTAGGGTTCTGACTTACCCCCTAGTTGCCAGTTGTCTCACTAAGCCGGGAGGCCCGTTGTGCCTGTCCGCCTGTCCCCTTCTCCGTTCTCTGAGACTACAGCTCACTCACTCCCTTACCGCCCAGGGAACCCAGCAGACTGGCCAGGCAAGTGTCCAGTCTGCTCCTGGGCTGCCTGACCCAGGCAGAATCCTACTGAACCCTCCCTGACCTGGGAGAGCGAGTAGCATTTTAGAAAAGCCAAGTGAGGTTTGCGGCCAGGGTGCTGAGTCCTAGGCGAGACCGCGGCCTCCAGAGGGAGGGGCCCGGCCCCCTCCCCAGACAGGGGCGTTAACTCAGCCGCTACGTTTGCAGACTCCGCACGTTCCCTGAACCTGCACGGGCAACGGGCCAGGGCTTGGGCCTGGCGGGGTGCTGCTCTCAGGGGCTTCTGTGCACGTCGCGGTGCGACGGCGTAACTCGCACGAGCCGCCCCCACCAGCGAGACTTCTGGAGCCTCTCCATCTAGGGAGCGTGTTCGTTCTACAGCCCAGCTCAGTCTCCCCCACACGCACGGGCCCCTGCCCACCGCCCACCCTCAGAGGCGTTGGGGAGGAGGAGGAGCAACGCGGGGCAAGCTCCCTCCTCCTCTGCAGCCCGGAGGCCCAGCGGGACGGAAGCTGACGGTCCTCATGCGTCTGCCGAAACGAGCGCGACCCCAGACACTGTCACACAAGTGGAAAAGAGCGCTGGGAAGGACATTCTTCCTTTCCAGATAACTTCCATTCACCCGTCTACAAATTATCTTTCTTTCAGAGACACTGTGAGCGACCAGCATTTTCCTGTTTTCAGAAGGTCCAGCTGAAGTCGGCACACGCGGGAGACAACGAGCAGATAATTGGCCTGTTAACAAAACAGCTGACACGGACACTGCCCCCCACCAGCTCGGGGAGAAGACAGAAACAGAGACAAGTAAGATGGGCCTTGGAGGCCTCCTTTATGTGTAGTGGTTAAGTGTATCCCACAGACACACACACACACTCACACTCCTCAGAAGGAAAGGAGCTGAGCATGTCCTCGATCCAGCATCAAAGACACGTGGAACGGTGGTGCTGGCGCTGAGCCAAGAAGTACCCAGTTAGGCACTGTCCCCTGCCAGCTGGGAATGCGGCCCTGAAGAGGCTAAGGGGTGTGGACCCTGCAAACAGTAAGAGCCAGAACTTGCAGCTCCTAGCTCTCAGTCCCGTGCGCACACTGCCACGGCAGACCGGCCTTTCGGGTGTGAAATGCCACGCGGCGGCCTGCTGGGGGGCTCTCCGCAGGACTAGGGGTACAGTACACAACCAAGACATACTTTCAACAAAAGAAATATAAACAAACAATTCACACATGGAAAATTGTTCACTCTCCCTGTAATTGAATACATGGAAATTAAAACAAGGAAATTCTATTTTTTCCAGTAGCAAATTTTAAGGTCCAATAATGGTAAGAATGCTCTGTGTGAATACAAGTAACTTTTTAATGTACATCAAAAACTTTAAAAATTTTCATCCCTCTAATTTAGTAATTCTACTTCTAGAAATTTATCCAATAAAATAAACAAGGATGTATATGAAAAACTATTCAGAGATGTTCTTTGAAGCATTGGCTAAATTAGTGATATATTAGAGGCAGTATGTGTCCAAAAATAGTAACAGTTCAGTCCTGTGTTGGAATATGAAGCTACCACCATGTATCATGTTTTTTGACGAATATTTAACACACAGGAAATGTCTGTGATATATTAAGTGTAAAAAAAAGCAAATCACCGATCAGTGTAAATAACATAAATGCAAAGAAAAAAAATCCTGGGAGGACGCATCTCCAGACACCGCTGCGGTCCCCTCTGAACAGTTCTATGCATTTCTCAGTTTTCTCTGTGAACGTGATTTATGTCTGTACTCTGAAAAAACACATTCTCGATGAATGCTTTATTCAACAGGAAGCAAGTTTTAAAGAAGAATGTTACTTTTTCATTGATTTCTAGGTGTGCCCTTCATGTGATTCCTATGAGAAAAAACCGCCCAAAGAGTTCCTAGAAAGACTGAAGTCGCTCATCCAAAAGGTACCCCCTAAGTTCCCCTGGCCCCCCGCCCCCGCCCCCGCCCGGCTGTGCCCCGTGCCGGGCTGCCTGCTCACAGTCTGCTGTCTCCACAGATGATCCACCAGCACCTCTCCTAGAGCCCGGGAGGGGGAGGTTCCCGAGGACCCGCGGCAGCTGGACACTATGGGACACGCTCTACCACGGCAGTGAGACGCACTTCTGGCACTCCACACGCAGGGACACGACACACCAGTGAGCGGAGGGAAACTCAGACCAGGTTCAAAGTCGGGATTGTTTCCCCCTCGTCACTGTGTCATATTTCAGTTCAATCCACGTGGTCTGTTTGTCCAACTTGAAAAAACCGCCTACTCATTAGAATCTGGTTTCCTATGTTATGGATTTCCATGACTTCTAAAATTTGTGCTTACTGGCCCAACTATCACATTTCTTGGTTAGGCAGAGGCTTAACATTTTTAACCAAAAATACAATTTGGGAATTTATTGATCTTCTATTAACTTTGATCGTGTTTACCACAAGAATGCAGCCTCTTATAATCATAACCTAAAAGTTATACACCTTCACTCAAGCTGAAATAGATAGAAGCGTGGCGTCAGAATGGACAGTCGAAGTCTTCAGTTCTCTAATGAAATGAAAACGGAGTGTTTAGAAACTTGCACCTGAAGAGTTTACTTTTTATCACGGAATGTCTAACATATAAATGTATAATTTATTTATGTGCCAGGGGGTCTCTTTGCCAGATGGCTACACAAAAAGTCTTACTTCCTTATTGGGATATATCAACTATTTAAATAGCGTAGCTATGAATGTATTTATGAAATGGACTCTCTTCGTCTGCTCTGTCAGCGGGCTCAGCGGTGCAGCTCCAGCCCGGGCCCCCGATAAGCTACCACTGTGCTGGCGGGCAGCAGTGCCTGCCTGAGGGCTGGCGGCAGCTCTCCCCGAGACGGCCGGGCCGGCTACAGGGGTCAGAGCTGCCGGCTCCAAACGCCCAAGGCCGTCTCCCTTCCTCTTCTTTCTTCTTGCAAAAATGACAGAAAGTTGGTGTTTGCGCGCTCTACCTGAGGCCGATTCCGTCCCCAGCGGACAAGCGAAGGCAGGACGCAAGCGGGGAGGCCCGGGCTCCCGCCCGCCTGCACGAAGCGCAGACGTGGGGCCGGCGTGCCCGTCGCCCAGCCTCGGCGGTACAAACAGGCAACTGCTCTGACTGCCACTTCATATCGGTCCCACGGCTTCCTCGAGTGGGCAGTCAGACACTCCAGAAAGGGGAAATCTTTGCTAGAACATCATTTGAGAATAGGTGATTCTTATGAGAATAAAACCGCCCAAAGAATTCCTAGAAAGACTGAAGTCACTCATCCAAAAGGCTGAGTGCACAAGCAGATGTACAGGCCATGCTTTGTGCTCTGAGAAGAAAAAGGATCTACTTAGACGCATTTTAGAAACAAGTATTTTTGTAGTTCTAGAAGATATGCTAGGGACCAACTGTGTCATTAAATCTCCATGAGATGTTTTATCAGCAGCAACAAGGCACTCTATTTTGGAACCAAAGATGCTCTGGCAGAGGAGTCGGGCAGGCAGGTGCGCGACGGTGCCGCTGCCCACGGAGGGCTGCCGCCGGGCGGCGGGGGAAGCTGCAGGGCAGGCCCGGGGCTGACTCGGCGTGAGGGAGCCTTTGTTTCTTGTTGCCGGCTTCCTAGCTGTTGACTTCTTTGACACTGTGATTTTATATTTAAAATAATATATTTATTTTGGTATGTTTACTGTTAATAAATCTCTGTTGTAATCCGTTTGACCAGAGATGTTACCTTCAAAGTAAAAGTAGTTTAGTGGGGTGTTCACTCAGAGCCTCCACTAACCCGAGTTCAAAGCCTTGGGTGAAGGGGCTCGCAGCACCCCGAGAAAGAGCAACTTTCTCGGGTACACAAGATGAGGAGCGAGACCGGATCGGCTTCCCCCGCTCCGTGTGCAAGGCCAGGCCAGCCCTCGAGAGCCCCGGGAGGCTAACCCGTAGCATTACTGGTCACCTGCAGGCGGTCAAGTAGGACACCTGCAGTCTTGCTGGTCGTAGCACGTGCTTACATTTGAGGGGCTTCTACTTTACCCCTGTAGAGTGAGGCTGTTGGACTTAATATCTAAGGGCTAGTCTGCCTTTTTTTTTTTAAAAAGAGCTTTATGTGTCTCTGAGTTGCTAAAATTCTGGATGTTCCAATAAGAGCATCTGACCACACTTCTGAGTAACAGTTTCTACTAAAATCTGAGGTTCAATCGATCAACATTATTTCAATAGAATCTGTAGCAATACTCACTGTGGGAACAAGGAAAATGTTCCAAAAGAAGGAAGGAAGGAAGGAAGGAGAAGGAAAAGGCTGCTGTAGGTCACGGGAGTTCAGGGAAATGAGTCAGGACTTCTACCATTTTAGCTGAAGGTGTCTCCTTTGGACAATTGCGTAGAACTGTAGCATTATTATCTGTATTATTGCTCTGTTGTATTGACATTTGCATCTGAGAATTTAGTTTCAATATGAACTCTGTATTTTATAACTTAATGATTATTTATTATATATTTGGATTTAAATGTCTGTGTTCATGGCTTCTTATTTAAGACCTGACCGTGTTAAATGCTACCCAGTCAGAACCACTGTCTTCTGTCATTCCCTGGAAACCCTTCATTCACTGTCTCAGCACAAAATAAAAGATGATCCTTAGCTCCTGGAAACTTACTTCTTTGCATGTATATGCTAGAGACCATCTGCTCGCCTTACACACGTCACCGAAATGGAGCTTCCCACTTCCTGCCCTGCCCCTGGGATGCCACGACCTTGGTGGCCCTCCCGAACGTGTGGTCCAGGAGGGATGGAAGGGAGCCTTCCCTATGTCCACTGCTTTTGTGCAAACCTTTCTCCTAGCTTGTCTGTCCCCTGACTTCTCTGGACAACTGTCATCTCACGAACACTCCTCCAGGACCTCTGAGGACTCAGGCACAGCCTCTTCCTTGAATGCACCTTTTGCCCCCGACTGGTGGCCTCAGTGCCCACAGCAAGGACCCTGCCCACACTGTAGCTTCCCAGCACCTCACCTGCCCCAGCCCCACACGCCCCACCTTTCTCTCTACCCCTGGCCCACAGCCGTGACCATGCACCAGACTTCGTCGCCTGGAGCCACTCTGTCTGAAATCTCTCCACAGATAAAACTGTCGCCTGCTAGTCTCTTTGTCCTCACACTGCCTGCTTCTGTGCCACTGGCCCTGAGACCCCCTCAAACAGCCAGTCCCCACTCCCTCCATCTATTAGTTGCCCTTTGTCCCTCACGGAGCCTGGGCCCCTGCCACCCCTCGAACGCGGATGCAACGGCACACATGGTTGCGTTCTTCTCGAGAACCCGCCTACCGGGCTGCTCTGCCTTGGTCCCCTAATCCGGCTTCAGGCACTGGCTCTGGCCACTCCCCTTTGGGGACCCTTTCCATCTACCCCCTTCTGGCTCTCTGGGGTCACTTTCCACTTCACTCTCCGCCCTAAACACTCACCTGCTCCCAATACCTGTTCCCTCGACTCCAGGCCCCTGGGGAGTCGGCCAGGACCTCGCCTCCCGTGGGAGAGAGTTGGGTGTTGAAAGAGTCGTCGACACCTGTCTGCACTCCCTCGTCTCCTGTCCACTCACCAAACCACCACCATCTGCTTTCTGCCATCCCTCATCCTGCTACTGCAGCGTCACAACGGCCCTTTCTCTGTGCCCCAGCTCCCCAGAGCGTCTAAGTCCCCATGTCAGCTGACCTGGCCATGGCCCTCGCTGCCCTTGACTGCCCCACTCTTACCCTCTGACTGTGGAGGACTGCCACGGAAGGCCCGAGGCGTCCCGCAGTCACTGAAGCAAGCGGAGAGGAAACTCTCTGCGACACGGCGTGCAGATGTGCGTCAGTCACACGCATCATCTGACGAGGGTGTGCAGACCGGCCAGTGGTCCCAGCCCTGGCAGGTGTCATGTCACCTGGGGAGCGCGTGACAATATTCCGGGATACTGCGTTCCAATCCAGTCGGGATGTCCCAGGGCCGGGACGATGGTGCTTTCTGAAACGCCACGATGGTGCTTTCTGAAACGCAGGCGGGGCTGGGAAGCACCGAGGGGCCCAAGGCCATGCTGACACCTGTGGGCAGGAGCGGGAGGTGACAGGCAGCTCTCAGCTGTAGGACCATGCACGGACTCTTTCTAAGTCACTCCCTTTCTGCAACAAATGCTCTCCAAAGCCCCGACAACAGAGAGAACGCCCCAAAGATGTGCTTATGCTGTACGACAAGGAGATGATCTGGGAGGTGTTTCAAGTACAATTAGTTATTTGCTTAAAAAGAAAAACTGACTATGGAACAATCATATAATAGAATTCAATATAGCAATCAACAAATGAACAGTAGCTATGTTGAAAAAAAGATGCTAGGTACAAAAGAACACACATTTTATGATCCCATTCATATAAAGTCCCCAAACAGGTAGAGCTAATAGATGGTACAGGGTGCCCCTGAGCTGCACAGGGGTTGGGAGCACCGGCCCCCGCACAGCCCAAAATCCCTGTAGAGCTGTGACTCCCCCAAAATGTAACTATTGATACCCTACTGTTTACCAGAAGCCATACTGATCACATAAAGTCGATTAACACATTTTTGCATGTTATATGTATATATATATAATATGCTGTTTTCTTACAATGAAGTAAATGAGGGGAAAGAAAGTGTTGTTCAGAAACCCACAAGGCAGTGCGAGCACATCTGCAGCACCGCACGCACTCCTCGAGCAGAACCGTGTGCCAACGGGCTCGCACAACCCCACCCACACTGCGCAGGGCCGGCTGCGTCAGGGCACGCAGGGTGGCCTTCCTCGGGGCAGGGGGGGAGATGAGGACAGCGGTTGAGAGAGAAATGAAGGAATGCTCTCTTTTTTGACCCAGAACAAGGTATTTATCGAACTTACGATTTGCACCATTTTCTCTATGTAGGGTATACCTGAATAAGAAGTTGGGAGTAAACGAAAGACAACGTGCTTTAAGGAGTCCTCTGTGGCAGATGACGACACAGGGCTCTCCAAGGAACTCGAAGGTGAGGGTGCGGAGGGAAAACAGCTGCTGGTGGGGGCGGGGTGGGGGGAGTGGGAAGAGGCCGAGGGAGACCCACCGAGTGCGTAAAGGAAGATTCTAGATTTCTAGATTGTGGGGCCTTAGTTAAAAAACACAGCTTTACAATGACCCTCTTAAACTGGCTCTGACCATGTTACCATCTTTCTATTGGGCTGAGAGGTGGTCGATTCAAAGAAAAAAAGTTTGTGCTGCTGTGTGTTTTCTCTATAATCTTAATTCAAGTAATTTCCCCAATCTAACTTACAAAATCACAGAGAAAAAATGAGAGCGAGAGCGAGAGAGCGGGGGAGAGACAGCAAAAGGGAGAACGGGGAAGCTGCTGTCCCTGGTCAGGCTTTCCCAGTAGAATCCGAGGGGAAGGGCCACGACCCCACGCCTGCCCTGCAGCTGTCGCCGCTGGTGCACCCAGACCCCCGCAGGACCGCAGTCCTGGCGGGCCAGAGCCTTCCTTACTGCAGTTTCCTGCAGCAGCTCTCCACCGCGGACTCCCTTTCAGAAGACGCCTCTGAAAGGAGAGGACATGCTGCCCCCTACTGAAACAACGCGTGCTCACACAGACACCCGATCCGACCCGCAGCACCTTGTCGCCCACGCCTGGCCAAGAGCAGATGGGACCAGCCTAAAAGGTCGTCTCAGCTCTTTCAGTCCCACACGTCACTACTGAGGTCATTTCTAACCAGAGGTTGCGAACCAGGAAAGCCATTTCACCTTGCCCACGGCGCACCGGATGGGTGGCACGGATGGGGGTCCGACACCTGCTCCGGGCGGTCAGCCCACGACCGCCTGCTGGCCTGCAGGCCTTCAGCAGGCCGAGCGCCTGCCCAGGCTGCCGGGGCCGTGCCCCCCATCTAGCCAGGCCCTTGTCAGATAGAGGCCCCACCCCAGGGCACTGGTGAAGCCAGAGCTGTGCAGGCTTCCTCAGCGGGGAGACTGCGCCAGGACGCTCACAGGGACCGCGTGGACTCCGGCCCGAGGGGGCTCATGGTGTCCACCTGGGCTGGGTGTAGGGCTGGCTCCAGGCTTTGCTGCTGGGGCCGGAGCTGGGGGTGGTTCCATGCTCTTTGTCTGCCTGGGGACTTGCTCGTGGGCACCTCTCGTCTACAACTGGGGCCTCGGGGAACTGTCCTTTAATATACAGCTTCCTAACAAATAAAACATGTTCCTGGTGGCTGCCACAGAGGAGAGATCTAAACACACCAATGAAATCAGCTTTCACGGCTGCCTCTGGCCCCGGCCCCTCCTTCCCAGAGCTGACCACTGGTGTCTGCATGCCCCAGCTCTGCTCAGTGGCCACTGATGAAGAAACCTTCAGACTGCTTCCAGACTGTTCCAGGAAACAAAGGGGGGGCATTCTCCCAAACTCACTTTGTGGGGCCAGAGTGATCCTGCCACCAGGACCCCTGAGATATCTTCCCAGGAAAGAAAATCATAGGCCGATATCCTTCATAAACATGAGTATAAAAGGCACTTTTAAATTGACCAATTTTATCCAGCAATATATGCAAGTTCATTACACTGTAACCAATTATCGTTCATGCAAAGGATTCAAAGATCGTTTAACATTAAAAAATCAACCCATGTAATACAATGTATTAACAGAGCCAAGAAGAAAACACAAATTATTTTTTCAATGGATGCAGAGTAAGCATTTGATAAAATTTAACACCTCATCATGACTTTTGACCACAATGTCAAAAAAACCTCTGCAAACTAAGAGGAAAACTTCCTTATTCTGATAATTTTAAAAAACCTACTTCTAACTTTGAACTTGACGGGTCCTTTCACCTAAGACCCAGAGTGAGGCAAGGATAGCTATTCTCAGGGTTATCCAAAATGGCTCTGAAGCCCAACCAAGGACAAGGAGGAAACGAAGGACAAAGACAGCATGCATTCTGGAGAAGTGCAGGCAAAACTTTTTGTTTACAGGTGACATGGTTCATTATGTAGAAAACCCCTTGGAAATCTAAAAGCTCTACTAGGGCTAATAAGTAAATTTATTAAGGTCTCAATTCATAACATCAACTCTATATAGACCAGCAGCAAAAACTAGGAAATGAGAAAGGTTAAAACCCGATTCATAATGGCATCAAAGTTATAAAATGCTTAGGAAAATATTTAATAAAAGACATGCAAAACTTCTATAAAACATTGCTGAGACAAATTTTAGATCTCAACAAATGGAGAAGTATATTTATGTTCATGGGTGGGAAGACTGAATATCGCTAAGAGTCAATTTTCCCAAAAATCAATCTATAAATTCAACACAATCTAATCAAATTCACAATCCAAACAGACTTTTGGGGGCAGAAATTGGCAGGTTGATTCGAACATATATGAGAATGCAAAATACCTGGATGAGCTGAAATACCTTGAAGAACACAGCAGACAGTCTCATCTAACCCTAACCCAAGCCTGACATGAAGTTGCGGTAGCTGGGTAGCTGAGACAGGCATAAGGACAGAAGGCAGACTACAGAAACAGCCCAGAGAACCCAGAGAAACAGACACACACAACGCAGACTGAAGAGTGCGTGCCACGTGGCCCCATGCACGAGAAGTTCGAGAACAGGCAGTGCTAATCTGCAGAGACGCAGATTTGAAGGTGGGTGCTGGGGAAGGAGCACAGGGTGGCGGGGCGGGGTTTTCTGCATCTCACTTGGGGAAGAGGTTCCATGAATGGGCATAAAACTCTCTTTAAACCCTTGAAGTATACACTGAGATCTGAGCGCTCACGGCATGCAGATTTTCCTGAGTCAGTAACACGTCAGACATCACAGTTGGAGCCCTGGCTGCACAGCTCGCGTGGCCCCAGCACGGCAGGGCTGCGGGCTCCGTCCCCGGGCAGAGCACTCCCAAGAACCAACCAGGGAATGCACTAGTAAGCGGAACAACAAATCGATGTCTCTCCCTCTAAACCTAACTTCTTTAAAAAAGCCTCGATGGGAACCCAAGGCGTGAACAGGGCTGCTCGGAGGAGGCGGGCGTCTGCAGACCAGGCAGGGGCTGGCTCCGCGGAGGACAAGGGAGGGGCCTGAAGAGGGCAGTGAGACAGACAGGTGGGGAGCAGCACGAGGCGCCCGGGAGGAGGGGCTGTGGGAGAGAGAAAGCCGGACAAGGCAGTGGAGGCCAACGTGGGAAGGGCCTCAAGGACGGAGAGGCCTGAGGTTCACCCTGAGAGCTGGAGGGAGCCACCGGAGCATTTTACGTAGACCAGACCGAGGGCAGAGCAGGGTGGGTGTGAAGGGACAGAGAGGCCCGCGGGGAAGCAGACGGCGAGGGGCAGCAGGGAAGCCGAACCCGGAGCGCAATGTGGGAGCGGTCGCGTGCTGGAGAGAGGGGGGCAGCTGGTGACAGGGGGACCCTGGGTCCCAGGGGTCTCCCGGCCCCCCCTCAGCCTGTCATTAGCTTGTGACAGTTGGTGGCACATGGGGTGGGGGTCAGGGTGGGAGCTGTAAGTAACAACTGGATGACAGCAGGGTTTCTCAAGATGTCTGTGATGTCGACTAAGGACGACAGCAAAATATGTCTGGTTTCACAAAGGTCGTTTTTACAGAGGTGAAGGAAAAACTCTGTGGCGAGATGGAAAATGTCTAATCTACCAGAAAAACCCCGGTCACAGAAGCCCACCCGCCACTGAACGCTGGCGCTGCTCGAGCACTCGGCGCGGCGCAGGCTGCGCGTCCGCCCCACGAGGCCGGTGTGGTCGCTGTAGTCGCCGTCCTGTCCCCACAGCAGGCACAGAGCGCGCCCCGTGCCACCTAGAGGTGCCTGCCTTTGGTCACCTGTGCAGGGCTCTGGGCTCCAAGGTCACCCCCGGCGACTGCCGTGTGTGACCTCACAGCCCCTGGGGACTGGGAGGCAGAGGGCAGGACGGTGGTGGCCGAGAAGCCAGAACAGGGAGGGAGCCAGGACAACCGGGGCACAGGGCCGGCAGCGGCTGAGCTCAGCCCTAGGGACCCCCGGGCAGTGCGCACAGGGCCAGGGGGGCCTGGGTTTCAGCGACCCCTCAGGTGCTCTGACGCACACTGGCCTCTGAGAGCCACCGTTCCAGGAAAAAGAGAGACTGAAGATTTTTGACAGAGACATGCAATGTGGGATGCTTGACTACATTCAAATTTTGGGCGGGGTGGCTCGGGGAATAGCCGAAAGGGATGCCACTGGGGCCACTGAGGACATTTGAAGTGTCCTTGGATCAGAGCCTCTCGGAACGGAACGCACGCAGGGACCACCAGGGCCCCGTGAAGCGCAGGGTCCAGCTCTGAGTCTGGGGCAGGCCACGAGCTCAGCACTTCCAACAGCACGGCTGCTGGTGAGGCTGACGCCACTGGCCCCGGGCCACATTTTGAGGGTGAATCTGAGACCCCCCCCATGACACGGGCATCTCTGCAGAGCCCACGGCAGCCGCCCTGCGAGCCTCTCCGGAGTGGGAGTGGGTGCGCCTCGCTGTTTCCCAGCCTAAGGCTCAGGCTCCAGGTTGGGGCAGGGGAGCCCTTCTCGCACTGCAGAGCAGGGGCACAGGACGCAATGTCGCAGCTTCAACCCCTCTGCCCAGCCTGCCCCTCCCAGCAGGGGCGGGACCCAGGGGACTCGCCCCTGCCCTCTTCCCCGGGGCTGATGACAGAAGACAGTGGGGAGCAGATCCGTCTCCCTCCCCAAACCTCAGTGACACAGCACAGAGCAGCATGTCTGTGAAAGTCCTCCCGTGCTGGGTGAGTCACAGGCCAGCCTCAGAAACGAAAGGAGGCTGTATCAGACGAGCTCTGATGCCAAAAACACCCCAAGAAGGAGGCTTGGACAAAGAACAGAGAGCAAGCAGAAGCCCAGGGAGAAAGAGCACACGGCTCTGCTCGGACAGACCGCGGAAGCCCTTCTGGGGAGGGGAGGGGAGGGGAGGGGAGGTGGGGCTGACCTGGAGAACCGGTGGCCAGCTCAGCGAGCAGCCCCACCTCCCTTTCAAAGAGAGTCTCGGACTAGCACGGGGGACACAAGTGCCAGGGAGAAAACCTAAGGGGTGTGCTGAACGAAGACAGCAGTGAGGGACACCCGGGTTTTGTTCTGGGCAGGCGGTAGCTAAAGCCGGATGATCAGAAAGCACTGTGGCCCTCGCCCCTTTACAGACAGAGAGACAGAGAGACAGAGAGAGCGCGAGTAGCCCTGGAGGACTGCCAAGCCTGCCATGGACTCCCGGGCAGGGTGAGCTGTGGTGCTCCAGTCACATCTGCAGAACAAGAAATTATTTCTGAGAAGGTCAGACAAGAAAACTGAGAAATAAATGGATGGATGCCTAGATGGATGGATGGATGGATGGATGGGTGATGGATAGATTGTGGATGGTGGATGGATAAATGCATGGATGCATGGGTGAATGGATGGATGGATGGTTGGATGGGTGATGGATGGATGGTGGATGGATGATGGATGCAGGGACAGATGGATGGATGAGGTCTGTAGCCTATCAAAGAAGGTTAAGGCATGAGAAAAATGTGCCCACTACAGGCCTCTCCTTTCAAGTGCAAATTTTGAGGCATAAACTATTTCATGCTAAAGCAGGAATCTGTATCTTGGTGGACATGCAAACACACAAAAACAGGCACTAAGGAACCCATGGGATTAGCATGGTTTCAGAATGAGAGGACTAGACTGGAATCACGGTCCTGCCAATTGGGGGTCAGTGGAGGAAATGTGAGTGTCCGCTGGGTGGCTGGACTTCAGACCCTGGGTCTAATTTACCATAGGCAGGAAGTGCAGAGAAAAGGGCCACAGTGGCTGGAGGAGAGGGAGGGAGGATTTGTCTGGCTCCCTTGTCCCTTCCTGGGACCAGGCTTTGGGCTTTGAAAAGAAAGGTGGACCCCCAGCTTCCCGAGCCGTGCCAGTTCTGCAGATCTTAGAACTGGTAGGCAGCTCACACACCAGCTTGAAAACACATGCTTGTTATACACATGTGACATCCCTGAGGTCAGAGTGCTTGATATGTGTGTTTTAACACACTTTCTCAGGTAACAAAAGCAGTTACAGCTCACTGCAAAAAAATTTCAAGAAACATAGACAAGTATAAAAAATGAGAGGTCCGTCTGTGTTTATAGTGTGCGGGGATCTTTCCTAACTTCCTTCTACGTATGTAAGCACAACACACACCCTCTTCAGGGGTGCGTGACACAAACAGAACAGGACCGCGCCCCGCACCCTGTCCCTTCCGCGCATCGCCGGCCTCACACAGGCGCACGCCGACCGCACAGCCACCCACCACATGGACACACTGCAGATGCTTAGCAACACTGCAGTGACATTTCTATAAACAGTATTTCAATGAAAATCTTCGTCTACACACCTTCAAGTCCCTTTCCTGTTATTTACTTGTAAAAAATTCCCAAAGTGGGAATTGGCTGGTTAAAGGTGGGCATTTTTATTTTGACACACCTTGCCGAATCTTTCCAGAAAGGAGGTATTCCGGCAACGGTGCAGGAAAGCTGCCTACCGCCCACTAGCACTGGGTGTAGCCACAGTTCCTGACCATGTCAAACACACACAAGTGGAAATGATCCCTCTTTTTAACTTACATTTCCTTAATGCTAGGGAATCACACACATTTAGATGTTTTTTGCCACTTTGAAATTTTCTTTTGAAATTCTACTTCGTGTCGCGACCACAGGTGCCCGTCCGGCTGTAAAAGCATGTGTTCGCCTTTGCAGGTGCCCAGTGCAGAGCCGACCCCAAGTCCTGGCCGGGCGGCTCCGCTGGACAGAGAGCTGGTTGGTTAGAGCGTCGTCGGGTACGCCAAAGGCTCCGGGCCTGATCCCTGGTCTGTGCGCACGTGGGAGGCAACCGAGAAACCTCTCTCACTCGCCCCCCCCTTCCTCTCTCTCTAAAACTGACGAGCATGTATGCTGGTGAGGACTTTGGAGGAGAAGAGACAAGACCTCGCACACAGCCGTCATGAACAAACACCCGCTGAGCCCCGCTCGCTGGCTGCACAGTCGTGTCTGTCCACGCAGGACCCTGGGCCAGGCGTTCTGCCCCGTGATCCCGAGCGAGTCTGCCAGGAACCTACCGTCTGACTTCGAGGGAAAAAATCTGGACTCTGACAAGGCTGGCCACAGTCAGAACCCCCCCCCCACCCGAACCCGTGGCCTGACCCCATGGACCCCCAGCCCGAAGCTCAAGAGAAAGAGAAGAGCTCCCATATAAAAACGTAACAGACCAGGAAGGAGAGCAGGGCCACCCACCTGGTGCCACTGAGAGGTGCCACGGGGCTGGCCTGTCAGCAAACCTTCCTCCTTTTGGTCTGCCAAGGGCACCCACCAGCAGGCCTGCATTCCCAGCCAGGTCAAAGAGCTGTCACTCAAAGAGACAAAGTTCCGACGGCCCAGCTGTGGAGCCGTGACAGATGGAGAGAGAAATGTCTTCCCTCCATGTTGGCTCGGCCCGTGGCGGCCCCTCCTCCCCGCACCTGCCCGAGCAGGTCTGAGCGGCCGGCCGTCGGGGCGGCTCCTGGCCTCCACTTCCGAAAGCACGGCAAGTCGCTGAAGGCCCCTGAACCCAGCGCTCAGCGGGGGAAGCCCCGAGGTTCTGCTGGGCCTCCTCAGACCACAGGGCCGGTCACCGAGCAGCACAGAGCAGCAGAGCCCGGGGGGGTGGGGGGGGGGCCTGGGAGCTGACCCCACCACGTGGAAAACAGCCATGGTGAGTGGGGCGGGCAGCGGGGGGAATCGCCTTCTCTGCTTGAAGCACACACACCAGCTCCACGGTCTGCACCTTCTCAAGCACAAGGACCTCCTTGTGACGTCAGAATTTTAGTAAGTGTATTGTCAGTAGAATCTAACTAAGTAAAACTTATAATAACCAAAAGGTAGTGTAAAGTCAGTAGTTATGGTATGTACTTATGCCCTCCCTCATATTTTAAAAAATTTTGGCATGTTTGCACAAAACAATCTTTTCACTTCTAAAATGATGCAACTAGAATCCCGACTCAGGGACACTGTGCAATAACTCCATGGCCCACTAGGGGTCCCACTGGTCAATCCCACCGAGCTCCTCATCACACTGGGCACCTGACAGGTACAGCCTCAGATCTGCAAACTCCCGGGGAAGAGAGTCAACTACACATTGGGATGACTTTCAAGTCAGTGTTTATTTATTGGTCTGGAAATACTAGAACACATTCCTCTTGGAATGTAATGCCAGGAACTATGTAAAACACCCATTGTCTCTCTTCAAAATCGTTTAAAAGTTTCCCAGCTTTGTTGAGATATAATTGGCATATAACATTGCGTAAGTTTAAGGTTTGATACCTTTATGCACTGTCAAATGATACACACCACCACAGCATGAGCCAACACCTCCATCCCATCACAGGAACTGCGCATCTCTGAAGGACGGGTACATCTTCTCCTTCCGGGCAACACGGACTACAGAACGCCCCTCTGTTCCGTTTTTCCTGGCTCCCAGGAAACTGACAACGAAATGGAACTGGCGATCGCCGTGGGCCACAGCCGCGGCCCCGCCTGCTCCTTCCTCAGCACAGTCTCCTCCTTCCTCCTTTGCTCCTGCTCATCTCCCGGGGCGTGCCTGTCACTGAGGTGCCCTTCACTGGCACTGGATGGGCACGAGTTGTGAAGAAGCACCAGGCCCCTCTTTGACCACGAGCCTCTGCGGTGGTTACAAGGAGCAAATGCCCTGTGTGGGGACTCCCTCAGTGGCCCCAGCTGCCCTGCCACCTCCCCTGCCAAGCACCTGCTTGTGCAGAGTGCTCGTCCAATCTCCGCGTCCAGCTCTCCAAGATAAGGGAGTGCGGGGCACATGGTGGCTGAGCAGGGCACTCAGGACACCACCACCGACCCTCCACGGGGCTCCAGGACAGAACAGAACACACAGCAATGCCTCCTCCGTCCCAAGGAGCCCAAGAGAGCTGACCGACAGGGACGGGCAGCTAAAGCAACGGCCCTGGTGCCCGTCAGGACTCTCCCCAACATCCTCTCTGGCAGCCTCCCCCGACCACTCTGTCGGGACACTTCTCTCCTGCTCCACCTCCTGTCTGACCTGTGGCCACTGCCTGGATCCTGCCTCTCCCCGTCTCCCTTTCTGCCTGCTGATGAGGCCCTCTGGCCACTGGGGGGCAGTGCTGCTGAAGGAACCGAGAGCCACGTGGCTGCAGGGCCGGGCTGGAAAGTTTTAGCAGTAAAATCAATCCATACGTTGTGTCTTTCTCCAGGATTAGTTTTCCTCTCCGCGTCTAAACTCACACTCTGGGGAGATGCACACCAGTGAGTGTGTATTTGTGTTAATGATTTTATACACAGGTGGTCCTGGGTTCTGTCAAAGTCCTCTTCACAATAAGGTGTCACTGCACACAGGGTGCTACGACAAGAAAAACCGGCACAGAGACCCAGCCCGGCGGGGTGGCCAGCCGGGCAGAGCGCTGCCCCGGCACGCCGGGGCTGCAGGTGTGTGCCGGCCAGGGCACACACACGAGTCCACCAGTGAGCGCTTAGGTAAGTGGAATGGCAGATCGGTCTCTCGCTCCTCCCTTCCCCGTTCTCCCTTCCTCTCTAAAATCAATCAGTAATTTTTTAAGTGTTTCAAATAAAATAGATAAAATTACTACCAAACAGAGACGAAAAGGCCGTTGCACCTGACTAAGCCTCCCTCGGGCCCAAACCACAAAGCGACGAAGACGGCATCTCTCTGAGCCCTTCCGACGGCGCCGAGACTCCTGCAGGCAGCAGGTGTCTGAACGGATCCCCCGCGAACCCGTCTCTTCATCACCACACGGGCCCTTGGGGCTCGGGCCTGTGTGCGGTGGGTCTGGTCAGCGCGAGCCCGCCCGCGGAGCCCACTGTGCCGGGCCCAGCGCTGCGTGGAGCAGGACTCACAGCCCTGCCTCGGGCAGCTGCTCTGCATGGTCCCTAGGCGTCTGCCTTTCCTGTCCACACACGCTGTCTGCTTTGCTCGTAAGAGCCCGTGCCTACAAATAAAGGTGCTGGCCAAGGAGGGTGAGCACTACGACACACACGGCCACTGCTCGGCTGTCAGTCCACGCCGGCCACGATTCGATGCGGGGGCGGGGGGGGGACCCTACGGGGCTCAGAGCAGAAGGGAGGGCCAGTGCCCACTCAGAGAGTGGCCTGTGCTCCTTAGACAGGAGCCTGACCCGAGATGGGCCTGCACTGAGGGAGGGAGCGGCTCCCAGAGACGTGCTGGGAACCCTCTGAGCGAGGAAACAAGGACGACGTGCGGACATTCGGGGATAGTGAGGATTCCTGGGTATCTTCTGTCAGGGACAAGGACTCGCTGAGGCAGAAGAGAATCGGGCCTGGTGTGGCGACCGTTGTCAGGAGGTACAGGTATGAGTCACTGTGCTGTACACCTGAAACTGCTAGGGTGTTCTATGCCAGCTACACCTCAACTTTAAAAGGGCGGACTGTCTAAAACTAAAATGAAAAGCAAGCAACAAACTGCTCGGCAAGCAGAGCCCAGGCTCGGCGGGAGGCTGGGAGCTCAGGCGGGTCTCTGTGTCCGGGAGACAAAAGGACCTCCGCCCCGGACTCGAGAAGTGCTTTCTGTCCCTGGCAGTTAGCTGGCTAACACGGACAGTCGCCCTGCCGAGCGGCCGTGAGGACGGACTCTGGGTGGCTGGCGGGGCGTCACACCGTCTCCCTGCAGGACTGGCTGTGGTCTGCTCTGCAGAGGCACAGCAACCCACCGACGGGCGGTGTCAGTGGGAGGGGTTTCGGGCTGCTGCTGTGGTCTCTCAGGAGAGCGCTGGGCTGTGTGTCACAGATGGCTCTGACACTTAGCCGACAACAGAAATGCCTGCTTTTTCTAGAAGAAAGCAGCTGAGGACAGAAGGGGGAAGACAGGGAATTTCACAGGGGAGAGCACAGCGAACAGAGGCTCCGAACGTGGCTGGAGAGGGGCGCCCGCTGGGGCAGGGCTCTGTCACTGTGCCGAGGGCTGCTGTGCCCCTCCCACGAAGGAGGAGACTTCGTGAGGGGCGGTGATCCCGCAGTCTCTGGGGAAGGAGGCGGGGTCCCCACCCAGCCCTCATTCAGTGTTGGGGGAGTCCTGACCCCAGGGTCTGCTTTCCCGACCACCTCTGCAGAAGGGCCCGCGCACCCAGAGCCGGGCCTGGGAGGGCGGTGCAGGGGCGCAAGGGAGGCGCCCCCGCCCAGCTTCTCAGCACCCCTGCCACACGGACGGGTGAGCGGAATTTGTCTTCAGTCCCCTGGAAATGAACCTCTGTTTCTTTATTGCAGTACTCTGTGCCCGAGGGTCCTTCCTTCTCAAGTGCGTCAGGCATCAGCACAGAGAAACCATTCAGAAGATACGCTGAGTTTTGCCACCCAAAGTTGGGAATGAGGAAGTCTACAAAGTTGGATGGCAAGTTCACCTCTGGGAACTAAGGTGAACAGCCCTGTTCATCGGTCCAGTCAAAATTATGTAGCTCACACCCATACGTTCTGGGGGAGGCGAGCACACTATTTAGCGAGAGGGAAGCACGTGCTGAGAGAGGCGACCGCAGCGCCTCAGAACTGGAGTCACAAGCAACTGCAGACACACAGTGCAGGGGACCTCAGCAATGGGTGGGGGTTACTACCAAACACGCCCTGCCCTAGCCCTGCTCCCAGTGCTCCGGTTTCGCCTTCCCTGCCCCGTCCCCACCCCCGCGCCCCCTTCCCCACCCTGTGTTGGCAGCAGACCCCCTCCGCTGAAAGTGACAGAGACCCAGGCCCGGTGGCTCACGCGCACAGCACGAGGAAACGGAGTGCCCGGAGCTGGTGTATGAGAGCGTCAGGGAGTCAACAAAACCTCAGGTCCTTTCACCGCTGGGTCCACTCTGTGTGGCTCCCTCAAGGCCACCTCCTGCCCAATGTGCCTGCTGTCCCCTCTGCGGTCCACGCGGCAGCAAGGAGAGGTGGAGATGAGCGCTTGCTCTGTCTAGAAGTCCCACGCACTGGGGACAAAAATAACGGGCCAGAGCTCATCGCAGGCCCACAGCCCCGTGGTGAGCGGAGAGGCGTGGCCTTCCACCCGAGGAGGGGACGCGCAGGGCTGGAAGTCCACGCCCTGCTGCCGAGGAGGACGGCCGGCCCAGGGCGGCGGCCCGGGCCCCCTTCAGACGCTCCACCGCCCTCCCCCGCCTGCGGCGGGGACCCCAGCCTGCCCACAGTCCAGGGCGCCGCACAAGCCTCCGGCAGCCTGTCTCTCTCCAGCCTTCCCTTCCCCGTCCACACAGCTGGTTGACTTTTCCAACAGACCTCTCTCCAGATTGCAACCTCAAGTTCACTATGTCTAGAACCAAACGTACAGCCATCCCACTAACCCCCAAGCCCGCTCCCACACAGCTCTCTGCGGCCGAAGGCCGGCACCCTCAGCACCTGCTCGCACCCTGCGGGACGGCCCCCAGTCCCTCTCGGGGCTGCTGCCTCGGCCGCTGCGTGCTCTGGCCTGCACTGCACATCACAACCGACTCTCGTGTTATGTCATGTCCATTACTGTTCTGTAAAAAAAACCTTTCAGTTTATCTTTGGTAACGTCTGCATGCAGCAAAGCCTCAAGATGTGGGCCTAGCCTCTCCTTCTGGCTCGTCTTTATCCAGTGCCGCAGGTGTCACCACCTGAAAGGGGGCAGAGCAAGTGACCAGCAACATGGCTCTGCAACCGATTCTGGTTTCTACCCGTTGGCCCTTCACCAAATTGTCCTTAACCAGGCCTCCGGGCATGTGCCACGCGGCCTTGCTAGGGGACTGAGGGTCCGTTGGTGAAGGTCACTCACACAAGCTGGAACGCCTGCCAGCTCAGAGAGCTCCTGTTCAGGTCAGAGCAGATTCTTCCCAGAACCTGCTGTGCAAAGAAGCCGCGGAACAGCAGCAGCTTCTCTATGCAAACAGAGATGGGGCGGGGGGTGGGGGTGGGGCAGACAGCCCACGGGGGAAAGAGAAATCGCAACAGGTTTGGGGCAGGGGCAGGGGCAGGGGAAGGAGGAAGGGAGGGGCAGGGATCTGCCCCCAGTTGTCAGGTTGTCAGAAGACGCTGTTACTGTAAACAGAGGCTGCAGAAGGCAGCGTCGATGCCCCACCTCCACGACTGCCAAGGTCGAGCTGACCAGACGTCCTCCGTCCTCCGAGCACGCCTCGGCTGACACTGCCATCTCCGAGGTCAGGAATGCTGAGGGCCCTCATCCTCGCCCAGCCCACCCGGCCGCCCCACAGCTCGGCACCAGCTGCGATCGCCCTTTCCCTGGGAGTGCACCGCACCTCCTGTTCTGGCGCCCGCAGTCAGGCCCCCACTGTCTCTGCGTCTGCCGCATGGCCGGCTCCTGCTTCCTCACCCTTTCCGATTCCTCCACCCCCCCTCTGCCTTCCTGCTCATGGAACCTGCTCCCAGTGTTAACTAACTTCATGCTCCTGTGGCCTCCACCCCCACGTGTGGGCCCTGACTTCTTTTCCGATCTCCAGACCAGCCATTTTCATCCCTTTTCAGCTCATGGCATACGTGATTACTAAAATTCGGTGGCAAAGCACCAAGTATATTTTTGCCAATCTGACAAAAAAATAGGATTTTTGACCGATTTACAAAAATATTAATAATAGTAATTACCTATTCTTTTGCTCCAAAGTGACTTTTAAAAAACTCAGGAGCCTGTACTAGTCCATAAGGATTTCTGGTATAAGAATTAACCAATCACATGCAACCTTATAATGTGACGTGACCCACAAGAAGCAACTCTACTACATGACCTACATTCATGGTTCAAAACAGGGCATTCGCCCCAGACGGCTACTGTTGTGTTGGCTGTTGTCGTTTTTTATTTGACAATCTGAGGGAAAAGCGGTCATGCCTCCGGCCACATAGCCAGGTACTGCGTGTTAAACATTCTTGTGGCACACGGGTTGGAAACTGTAGCCCCAGACCCATACTTCCGTCCACTGGGCACCTTCACCTGCACGACTTACGGACATTTAAAGCGCACCACACTGTCTTTCTGCGCGACTCTGCTATGGCCTTCGCATCCTCCGTCTCGGTCAACGACGCCCCAGCCGCCATGGCGCCCAGGCCAGGAGGCTGGGGGTTGTCCTCGACCCCCGGGCCTTTTCTGCTGCCGCCCCCTCACCAGTGACCCAGGTCTGTGGGTTCAAGCGGCACACGCCACACAGGCGAGCGCACCCCACAGGACACCTGGGCTCCGTGAGGGGCTTGAGGCTGGAAACCGTGCTGGAGACCACCTGCTCGGCGGTGGACCCTTGGACGAAGGGCCGGGCACTGGGCACACTGACTGCTTGTAGATGCTTCTGCATTACTGCGGATTCTCCCAGACGCGCACATTACAGGGATCACTCAGCCTCGGTCCAGGAAGGGACACCGAGAGGAGGACACTCCCTGGCATCCCTGTTTCGACCGACAGAGACGGGCTTCCATCTGTGCAACAGGTGCCAGCCCACACACCCGGCATTTCTGTTTCTGGAGAGAACTCAGGCTCACCGTCCCCTTAAAGGAAAGGGTGTGAAGAGAAGGGTCCCGTGGGGGTGACAAAGGTAAGAATGGTCAGGCAGTTCCTGCGGGGAGACGGCCTTCGTGGGGGATCCCCCCAGCACCACCTGAGACCAGAGAGATGGGTGACCGCAGGAGTAAGGGGCGGGGGAGCAGGTAGGCCGAGGAAGAAAAACTGGGAAAGAGGGGTTTACTGGGCTGGTTTCCACTGTGGGTGACGAGCTGGGACCCCGCCAAGAGGGCCCCTCCGGACCGCTGTCCCCGTGCAGAAGACTGGGTGTCTGTGTGCTGACCGCCGCCCCCCAGAGGAGGGTCCCCGCTGGGAACACAAACCCCCTGCGCTGGCGAGCGGCCCGCCCGTGCTGGACAGGGAGTCCCCCTGGGTGTGCTGCAACCCTGCGGGGTGGGGGGGGGTGGCTGACGGGGAAGAGCAGTGACCTGCACGACCGTCCCCAGGGCTGCCGCTGGACTCAGAGGTGGGCTGTGAGGGGACGTTTCTGACATAAGACAGGAACGGCGGCAAGACAAGAGGGACAGGTTTGGTGGCACCTGAGCAGGTCGGGGGTGTGCGACGAGGGCGTGGACGAGTCTGATGACCACGGCCACTGGAGGCACCCTTGCGCACTCTGTCCTTCATAAAGAAGATGGCATTGCGGGGGGGCGCGTAGGGAGCAAGAGGCGAGGAGCCTTTCTGAGCTGGGGACCAACGTTGCACGCTGGCTCCCGCACACCCGCGCCCCGGCCTCTCCCACCTGTCTGTCGGACGGGGTGCAGGAGCCCAGGCCTTTCTTCCCCAGGCCCCCTGCAGGGGCCCGGGCCCCGCCGGACACCACTCCGGCAACGAGAGGTCGGAGGAGGCCTGCGGACACTTGCCCTTCCTCCCTGCCCCTCTCCTCCGGTCTTAGATGGGCCGCTGTGACACCCGCAGGGGCGACATCCGTCTCGTAACCACGACGCAACAAGCGAGGAAGAAGGCGGGTCTAAGGGATGCAGAAGAGATGAGAACCCCCCCCTGGGGCCAGGCCAGGCGGGAGGCCAGGCCAGGCGGAAGGCCCGGCCACTGCTTCCCCCAGCAGGTGCCCGACCTTCTGGCGTCTCTGGGCCACGCTGGAAGAAGAGAGTTGTCTCAGGCCACACATTAGATGCACAAACACCAATGAAAACTGACGGGCAACCAAAAAGTTTTTAAGTAAATCTGTGGTTTTGTGCTGGGGAGCACTCACAGCCACCCTGGGCCACACCTTTCTCTTCTGAGGCGGCGGCCAGCCCGAGCCCGTCTCCTGCCCGACTGTTCCAGGACAGCCCTCCGGGCATCTGCTGTCCGACTGTTCCGGGACAGTCCTCTGGGCATCACCTGCGCAGGTGAGCCCGGCGTTCCACCCACTCGGCACACTCGCCCCGCCCTGGTCCCGCTGCTCCCCGAGTCTACCTTGTTTCGGGCCTTTCACCTCCGCTGGCACGCCCCCCGGCCCTGGAGCCCCTCCCTGCGTCACCCTGTTCCTGCCCGGCCTTGCTGTCCTCTGCTCCCACCTGCCTCGCCCCGCCCTGCTCAGACTGGGCAGAGATGACACCATGGGAAGAAAGGTCTGCGAAGTGTGACCGGACCCCGCCCCCCCCCCCCCCCCGCACGTTCTGCCCACGGCGGAGTTTTCCACCGGCTTCCGGAAACCAACCGGCAGCGCATCTAGGAACTGCGGCACCCTCTGAGGGGCAGGGAGGGCCGAGGCCTAGCACAAGAAACGGACGGGGTTCGCTCTTCTGGAACCATCCCAACAAGACAGACATCCACACAACCAAAATGCAGAATTAAGTAACTCTTAATGCTAAGGCTGTCATTTTTGAGAATCAGCATCTCAGAGTTACTGCTTTCTCCTCCAGGGGGAGCCCCAGAGGCCACCAGCCAAGAGCCACAGCCACCAGCCTCTCCTTCCCTAGCATGGACTCGGCTCCCCGACATGGGGGCAAGTCCTCTGGGGCAGGGGCAGGGCTTCCGCACCCCTTGTCACCCCCTTGTCACAATCTGGCGCACACGGTTGGCACCGGGGGCTCGGACAGCCGGGGGCCGGGGTGTGTGGCAGATCACGTCTTGGCTCCAAACCCATCTCCCCCCAGAGGGAGTCCGGGCCGCAAGTCACCCCCTCGGGCGGGGATGGAAAACTGCTGCTCTCCGGTGGTTGACGGGCCGGCGCGAGAGGGATGGTAGGTGGTTTCTGTTTACCACTGTCAGTGGATGCCCGTCTTTGTGAAGACGTCGCCTTTTCCAGTAATAGCACTCCCGGTGTTTTTGGTTGGGAGGCGGAATGAGTCACGGGGCCTCAGGCCACAACTGAGGCCGGTCTTAAAACCACATGGGAAAAACATTTTACCTAAAGAAATCTAAGTGTGCAGCTCTCTAATCATGAATCATCGCCTTCTACTCTCGTGCTCGTTCAGCACATCGGTGAGCACCTACTGGGCGCTAAGCCACAGACGCTGGACCCTGGATAGCGTGATGAGTGAGACGGGTGAGCTGCCCTTCTAGCTTCCGGTCCAGCTGTGGGTCCTGGCAAGTGAAGAGGGGACTTCAGTAGAGAACACTCCCAAGGCGATTGCCAGGCAAGTGTGCACAGCACAGGCGAGGCAGGTGCTTACAGCCCTGTACACCAGCGATGAGGATGGAGACAGCCAGGAGGCCGCCACCCGGGGACCCGAGGGGCCTGGGGAAGAGGCTCTGTTTTTCGTGAGGATTCAACTCTCGGCAACAACAACGGCGGCATTTCTCTGTACTCACTGGACAAGTTCCACACTGCTGCAGGGTGTTATCTCACTGGGTCCACTGAACCACCCTTCTGAACCCTGTTTGATTCTAACCCTTCGGGGGAGAGGAAACTGGGGTGAGTCTGGAGGACGCCTTGCACAGTGCGTGAAAGACACGTGGCTCTGTCTGTGATGCGCATGCTCAGTCCTCACGGTGGTTTGCTCACGGCCATCCACTTGCTGAGTGCAGCCCTCGTCAAGAGGACTTCTTCCTATACAAACAGGTGCACAACACACCAAAGATAAAAGCACCTTATGAGAAATGACTTGGAGACTGTGACTAAAAGACCCAAAACTACTTAGAAATTTCAAGTCTCACTTTCTTTTATCTTGGAATTCTTTTTAACTTTCTCAATTTAAAACGTTCCGCTCTCTCCTACATGGAAAAAAGTAAAACCTGTCTTTCTATTTTAAGTCTGTAAAAACATGTTGACCAGCCCTTCCCAGTCAGTGTTCTCGGGCCCCCAGCTCACGCCGCTGCACCCAGCAGCTCCTCACAGCCCCCGAGGTGGCCCTGCGGGGTCTCAGAGCACGAGGCTTTGTGACCGCGGTGACGGCGAGAGCGCCCCCCTTCAGACGCGTGCCCCTGAGAAGGAGGAAGAACTGTGAGAGCTGATGCATTCTGGGCACCACCAGGCACCCCAGAGTAACACCTGCTGGCTGCGGGCTGAATGCTCTCTGACTATGTGTCAACACTCAGAACACTGAAAAGACGAATCTGAAGTTGTTTTTCAAAACCAATAATTAGAGCACCATATTGATGACTATGGACATTTTAATTACTTTAAATGTTTTCGGTCCCCACTGCAAAACCCATGAACATCTTACATGAAAACCTCACCGCAAGCGTGTCCAGCACAGCCATGTTTCTGTCCCTCCCAAACTACCCCCGTCACGTTCTCCTCTTGGGCTCAGTGGCATCAAAATGCCACGAACATTTCGGGGGATTCGGCTGAGTCGCGCTTTCTCGGTGGGGAAGCATCTTGCTCTGTGTACGTATGAAGTACAGGGGTAGACACTGTCGAAACCCATGTGCAACGTGTCTTTGGTATTACAGTCTCATGGGGGGGCCAGGAAAAGGGCGATGAATGGACAAGAGGTGCAGAAACACCAGGCTAAGGGGATGTGTTCAGTCTAGCTCTGTGGCGTGTCCTTACGTGGTTGGCAGTCCCTTTGTTTACAGGTGAGCGAGGCTGGGAGCGGCCCCAGGAACGCGCCACCACGCTGCGCCAGCTTCCCTGTGTGTGGCAGGGAGGACAGGGCTGGCGGCAGCCCCGCCACGTGGGAGCGGGCTACCCTGCTGGGCCCCGGCGCAGAGAGCAGGGAACAGGTTTGAAATGTGCGAAGCGAGAAGCTGCTCTGTGACAAATTCTTGTCATCACCAGCCGCATGCATGTACAAGTGAAGGACTTAGTTCGCACAGGCATTGAGTAAAAACTGGGAGTTTTCCTCACAGTGATAAGGCAACATAAATACACCCGACATTTCTATGGGGACCACGCACGTTCCCCACAATTCCTTGTGAAGTCCACCCACGGTGGGGCTGTAGGTACTGAGCAGCTATGTGAGCCCGGGGACTTCCATGTTCTACACACTGACAATCACTCACAAACGATAAAGCACAATCAGCTATGCTGCAGAAAGTCTGCATTATTCTTTTATTGACCCAACAGAGCAAAACTCTTAGCGACCCAAATCGGTCGTCAAGGGAACGGCTTTGGCTTCCTTCCTTTCCCGTCTGGTGGGAACGTGTCCCATGGCTGGAGAACCGATGGAGTGGACCCACATCACCAGAAGGTGGATGGGCAATGTCTGCCCGGAGCCCTGAGCCTGCGCCTCCCGCCGCCACCGCCCCACTCCACAGACACACGAGTTGTGGCGTCTCCCTCCGAAACCACCCTCTGCTGACGCGGGGCACTGTGCGCAGGGTGTGAACCCTCAAACTGATTCCTGGCTCTGCCCACAGCAGCTGTGCACCCTGAGCTCACCGCTCGGGGCTTCCCTTTTCTTACCTGGGAAGTGGCGATCGCAAGGGTTCCCACACCGAAGTCCCCGCTGAGAGCCCACACGCTGACGTCAGGCCTGGGGGAGCCCAGAGCGTTCAGGACTCGCGTCGGCACCCATGCGTCCAGGGCACAGAGCACGTGTGGCCCCACCGCAGTGTGGCTCTGGGGCCAGCGCCCGGCCGCCTACGACGCTGGTCAGCAGTGACTGCCGCTGCCAGACCCTCTTCCTGTTCAGTGCCAGGTGTGGTCAGCCCCAACCCCCTTCTGCCTCCGGGGCGGTTCGTTTCTTTGGGCTGCCGTGACGAAACACCACGCCGCGGCTGGCTTGAAGCAGCAGAAACCCGTCTCACGTTTGCCGTGTCAGCGGGCATCCTCCCCTGCAAGGCTCCCCTCGCCCTCTTGGCTTCTGGGGGTCACTGGCCGTCTCTGGCGTCCCCTGGCTCGCATCCGCACCGCCTCGGTCCCTGTCTTTGTCGTCACTGGGCGTCCTCCCTGTGTGTCTGTGACTTCACACACGGCCTTCTTATTAGGACACGAGTCAGATTGGGTGAGGGCTCCCCCGCTTCAGCATGACCCAGTCCTCACTAACAACCTCTGCGATGACCCTCTTTCTAAACAAGGTCACACGCAGTCTGCGGTGCTGGCGGTTTGGGCGCCAACACATCCTCTGTGGGGACAGGGTGCGACGCACACCCTGACACCTGGCGTTCCGCACCCCAGGCTGACCTACGCAGGGCCGCTCCAGCCAGGCTACGCCCTGTGCCCAGCAGTCTCGCCCCATTTGGATGCCTGGAAAACCTTCCAGGAAACTGTAACATCGAGTGCATTCGATTTAGGTGGCATGAACGAATACACCTTAGGGGCCACTGTTCACTCTGCACAAGTGAGGGGCCTCCTGCTCGACATGCAGTTCTTCCTGCAGAGCCAGCCTGGTGGCGGGGGGGGCAGGCGGGGGAGCCCCGAGCTGCCAGCGGGGTGCCTCCCTGAGCCTGGCACCCAGGCCAGGCTTGCAGAGCAAGTGCAGGCACGGGGACCATGCCATTCCTCAGGAAAAAGCCACTGTTTCAGCCATGGTCTTGATCCTCTGTATTGACTATTTTAAATACATTTTTAAAGCCTTCTCCTTTATCCCTGGCTGCTGTGGCTCAATGGTCAAAGCGTCTGTACACCAAAAGGCTGCAAGTTTGATCCCCAGTTGGGGTGTGTACAGGAGACCACCAGTGGATGTTTCTCTCCCACACCAGCGTCTCTCTCCTCCCCCTCCCTCTGCATTCAACAAACATTTTTAGGAAGCTTGCCCCTTTGATGTCACCCACACAGTCAGTCTGAGCACCGGGGGCGGGGCGGGGGGGTTAACAGAAGAGCCGTGCCGATCCCTGGGGAGGCAGAGCAGATGCCATTGTGAAGCCAGCCAGAGGAACGCGGGCCACCCCGCAGACGGTCTGTCCCAGCCGTCCTCAGAGGCTCTGCTTCCTAAGTGGCCCCCGGCTGAGGGAGCCCTTCACCCACCAGGACGAGCCTTCCTGGGCCTGCGGCTCTGCCCGGAGAGCCTGAGGGCTTCTCTCCTCACACGTCCTGCGCTAGGCAGTCTTCACAGCCAGGGGCGACGCTGGGGTCCGTCCGTGAGGAGCGCTGCCCTGTCCCGCAGGGGAGGACATGGGAGGGTGTGCCTGGGGTCTGGGGCCACGGGCGTCCTTTCTGCGGTGAGATGGGAACTGGGACATCTCAGATGGGGAGAGGACGAGGCTCTGCTTAGGGCCCTGAGCCCTCGTCTCCGTGGTGGCAGCACAGAAACACAGCATCTCCCTCACTGCGGAGGAGGAGAGCGAGTGAGGATCTCCATGTCAGGGCTGTCAACTCCTGCAGCAGAAACAACCCCCAGACACAGTGGTTCCTGGCACAGGGTTCCCAATTCTGGAACGGTTTTCAACTCGGAGTATAGAGTATAAAGATTCAAGGAAAGAGGAAAAAAATTGCTACAAGCCTAGGGAAAATTGGGCAAGATTAAACAATGCCTGATGACAGCTAAGGACGTGTAAAGTGTCTAACTGTTCCTAAGTATTCTTATTTATTGTTCATCTTTTCTGTTTTTTTAACAAACGACTTATGCAGATGTTTAGTTTTGCTTTGCAGTGTTTGTTCACGTTTCAAAAACTCCCGTGGAAAAGGCTACATGTCGTTTTATTTCCATGACTCCTTTCTACAAAAACCCAGCCATGCCCTCAACGACATTCTGCCCTGGAGCCCCGCCATCCCAGTCAGCACCTCCTCTCCTGCGGAAACGGTGTAGGGGTGAGGAGACGCCCCTGCAGGGCAGCATCAGGGGCCCGTGAGGGTGGGAGCGGGCCGAGGTGCCGGGGCAGGGACCTGCTGGGGGCTCCTCAGGCCTCGGGCCCCGCTAGCGCCAGGCGCCTTCTCCCCACTCACCGAGCCCCACAGCCACCCTCTCTGAGCTGCCACCATTGGCATTCTCGCTCCTCTTCTGCCTCTCTCCACCTGTCTCCCTTTGCCCAACCCCGTTAGCTCAAAGCCCCACCCACTCCTTCTGCGCTTGCTTTCAGCCCTAGCACGAGGTCACAACAGAAGCACGCAGGTGACCCGCCGGGGCCCCCGCTGCTCCCTGGCAGAGCTGGGCGCCTTCTCTCTCCCCACCGCGCCCCCACGTGTGCTGCCAGAGCCACTCTCAGAAAACAGCTTCCTGCCCTCCGAGGGTGGACCGCGGCCACGAGACACAGACCACCTCTCTGTTCCGAGGTCCGTCTCCCCGGCGTGTCGCAGATGCGCCCAGACTGCCCCTCCTGGCTCATTCCCAGCCCTCTGCCAAGTCGGCCCCAGGAGCAGCGTTCTCGCAAAGGATCTCTTCGTTTGGAGCCTAGAATCATCCCTCTTCACTGACGGTTTTTCTCTATTAATAACATGCTTTAGCACCTTCCAGTCTCTGTGCTTTTATTTTAAGATTTCATTTATTTATTTTTAGAGAGGGGAAGGGAGGGAGAAAGAGAGAGAGAGAGAAACATCAATGTGTGGTTGCCTTTCACATGTCCCCTACTGGGGGTCTGGCCTGCAACCCAAGGATGTGCCCTGACTGGGAATCGAACCAGCAACCCTTTGCTTCACAGTCGGGTGCTCAATCCACTGAGCCACACCAGCCAGGGCCAGTCTCTGTTCTAAGAGAAGCGTTCTCATGTGTTAACTGTGCTAATGCTACTTGTGCACATGTCTGGTGTCTTTTACTGCAACGGAGACCCCTGAAGCCCAGGAAGCCAAACGTGAACCTGTCATGCCCATGCAAGCCTAGCACCGAGCCTCGCCTGCAGCAGGCGCACAGTGCACGCACTCTGGAGAGGGTTTTCCACCCAGCTAAGTCGTCCTTGGGCTCTTCCTGGTCTCTGAGATGTGGTCATGGGTGTGTCGCACTTGTCACGGGGTGTGGCTGTAGCCAGACTAACCCTAACCCGCGGGGCTGAGAACGCCAGCTGGCCGCCTTGGGCGCCGATGTGCACCGCCTTCCTCACGGGAGCCGCCGCTGTCACGGCCCCTTTTCCCTTCTCATTAGTGATGTGAACTTCACAACGAGGATTAATTCCATTAACGCAGGTCTTCAGTCCTTCTAAATTAGCAGCAGTCTCTGGGGGAGGGTTACATTTAAATTGGAGTAAGTTAATTTTTCTATTTTTTTTTCTTTGGACTAAATGGTATAGGTGGGAGAATGGAAACACTGCCTTTTGTCCATAGCAAACAGGGGCAGAGACAGATGCTTTGAGGTTCTGGAAGCTACCAGGACAGGCAGCCTGGTCTGTGGGCCCGGAGCCCCGCCGGCCCGGTGCGCCCACGGGTGTGCCCCAGACTCCTGTGCTGCTGCCCTGCCAAGAGGGCTCTCGTCCCCCGGTGGGCGCTCTGCACGGCCTGGACGACGGAGCACAGACACCGCTCCTGGCAGGCCACAGCTGAGACGCGGTCCGTGTCAGACAGAGGAGGGCAGACAGCACCTGGTCTCACTCTCACGCAGACGCTCACGAGCACCACGAGCGAACGGACCAAGCGGGAACAGACTCGTGCGCATGGAGAATGGATGAGGGGCGCCGGGCGGGGGGACTGGGTGGGAGGCAACCGGGTCGGGAAGCACGGGTCTGCAGCCACACCACGGCCGCGGGGATGTCCAGGCCAGCCCAGGGAGCCGAGTCAGTGACGCTGTGATCCCTGCAGACGGGGCCAGGTGGGCGCTGGACTATCGGGGACCACGCTGTAAACCACGCCAGTGTCTGACCCCTACGCTTCGCGCCTGGAGCTGACAAGACGACGCAGCCAGACGCAGGCTGGGGCCCTGCTTCAGCCCCGTCTCTGCCATTCACAAGCGGAGGGCGGTCCTGCGGCTCGTCCCAGCAGGGGCCAGACGGACACTGGACGGACACCGGATGGACGCCACTCTGCTGAGCCCGCACGAGTGGCTTGCACTTCCCAAAAACACCTGTTCAGTGTACGGGTTGTGATACTGTTCCTTCCTTCCAAGTTTCCATGACTTCAACTGTCCTATACAATTCATACACGAGGGGAAGGGATGGAGAAAGGGGGGGAAACGCTGAGGCGAGAGAGAGACACCGACTGGCCACCTTCCACGCGCGCCCTGACTGGGGACCGAACCTGCAGCCCCGGCTCGTGCCCCGGCCAGGGGTCAAATCTGCAACCCCTCCCCTTCCAGGGCAGCGCCCAACCCCCTGCGTCACGCTGGTCAGGTCCGCATGTTTTTATTTCACAAGAAAAAAGAGGAAAGTATCTAAAAAGTACATCAATTATAAGCTTCAAAGGAAAAAAAGATGGTAATATCTCTGAGGCTATGATGTTTTTCCTAAAGATGAATTGTGGTAAAAAATGTTTTCTGCAGTACACAATATTAAAATTAGATCTGGCCTCCACCAATTCTTAGTCACCCAACTTAAGGACAGTTAAAAAGATCAGACAGGAAAAGCAAGGCAAGGAAGACCTACTGATATAAAGCAAACATGCCCCCCCACTGTACGTAATCACAATTGATACGAAATTCTACAACCTTCCACACATACACACTCACACACATCACGTGGTGGGCACTTCTGATTCCCCTAGCAGGAAACATGCCGGACTTCACCAGGGACTCCCGATCACGATGCCCTGGCGCTCCACTGCAGGGCTCAAACCCCCGGCGTCCCCCCGAGCTCCGTGAGCAGCGGTAAAGGCGCCCTGCACTCCGCCTGCCCCGAGCCGGACACTTCCCAGGCTCCACAGTCGGGCCGGGGCCTTGCCGGGAGCACCACAGCGGACCCACCCGCTCATGGAGGCCCTTGCCAGGCTGCCTTCCGGGACCCCCAGGGCGGACACCCTCTGGCCCGAGGCCCTGCGCCCCGCCAGGGAGGCAGGCTTCTCTGCAACCTGGCGGCGCACTCCATCCCTCGGCCCACGCAAACCTCAGCCCTTGGCCCCGGCGGTCTTGTCCTCCTCAGCCCCGAGGGGGGCACAGGACAAGCGCCACGCCCACTGGGTCGCCGGGGCTCCAAACCAGTTCTAGCAGCCAGACAGCAGCCAGGGGACAGGCACTGCCCATCACTCCATGTTCCTCAAGGCCTTCCTTCTGCCCCGGCTCAGGCCCCAGAGCACTGCTCCGCCACCCCTCTGCCCGACTCTCCCGCGTTTCTGTGGGTGCGGGCACTGCTGCTGGGGTGCAGGGGGTCAAAGTCGAGGACGTTCTCTGGGCTGGCCACGCGCAGCTCTAGGCCAGTCAGTCAGATGCGCTGTTGCAGCTCAGATGCCAGGACACTGACCCGTCCTTCAGTCTGGGAAGTCAGGCAACGGGCCATCTCAGACCCCAGCTCTGAACCCAGGTGCCGCCAGTCGAGCCTCAGCCTGCAGGAGCTCCTCCCGCGCCCTGGGGAACCCGACCCTCTGTCTCCAGTGGAGTCCTCCCCCACTGGTGGGACGCTCATGGTGCCCGCGGTCTGCGCAGGAGCCCCTGCCCGCTCGGCGCCTCGCCACCCCGCCTTCCACAGACGGAGGGCGTCCGTGGGCTGGTTGGGACAATCCTGGGTCCCACGGCTCACCTGCCTGGTATCCACAGCCAGGGAGGGTCCCTTCCTGTGTCAGAGGGTTTGAATTCACAAACCAGCACACAGATCCGGCCTCTGCTTTCCATCTGACTTTAACCCAGAGGAGCGTGTGTTTTCAACCACCCCATGGGCACGCCACGTGGGAGGTTTTTAAAGGACGGGGGAGAGGAGAAAAGGGGACTGGGGTCGGTCCGCGAGCAGGCAAGGGAAACGCAGTGGGACAAGGGGCTGCAGCAAACGTGTGAAAAAGAAAGAGAAAGTGGGGCAGGCCCGCCAGCCTGCCAGACTCCTCACTTCCTCTGAGAAGGCACAGTCGAGGTGCTGATTCAAGAGCCCCGTCCGTCCGGGGTTCCTTCAAACCCGGCGCCTGCCCCGAAGACGAAGACGGGGCTCCCAGGGAGACGGCCACCCCTTCCCTTCGCCACCACAGCAAACACCTCTGTTTTCCCCCAAATCATCCCACAACTAGACTTCAGTTCTTCCACTCGGTGGGCCCCTTTAAACCCAGCCCCGAGTCTAGGAGCTGAAACTGAAAACACTCTCCACTTGCCATTGAGAATCCTTTTCAGTTGGTGGTTAGGCGCTGGGGAGAAGTTTCTCTTCCCACGGCCCCCGCCCTCCCTGAAGGCCCTCGGCACTCCGAGGCAGAGCAGGGCTCCGAGCTGTCCGGACCTGGCTGGGGTCCCAGGGGAGGTTTGCTGGGCACTGTTTCGTGAAAGAAAGTTGCTAAGCTGTTGTCAACACCCACAGATCTCCGAGGGAGAGTGAATCAGAAAGCTATAAATAGTCACCAAACCTGATCGTTTCCTAGTCTGTGTCAGCCACACAAGGGGTGAATAGGTCAACACCTTCTGGAGAGTGAAAAACAGGACAGGATACGGAGCTCTTCAGAAGCACTTCCCGTAGCAGCGGCAGCGCTGGCCTGCGGGCCTCGGCCTTCTCCACTGAGACAGGTCGTGGTGCTGCGGGCCGGGTTCTAGCTCCGGGCCGGCCGGGGCGCGGTGGTGCGGCCACAGTCAGAGTCCTCTCCACCTTGTCCCCAGTGGCCTTCTCTGACGAAGGTCCTGGACACGGCCCTCCATGGGAACTTGCCTTTCCAAACGGTGTTAACAACACTAGCTGGGAAATTTAGGGTTATGTAAATTAATGAGACTTTAATAAATTGCCCACCTGGTTGAAAGTTCGGGTAGCTCTCTGGTTCTGCCAAGACTTGAGGTCTTCAGGGCACCTGGTCACTCCCAAGGGGAGTGCGTGGCGTGACCAGCGCCGCCCAGGCCCCAAGGAGCTGCCCTGCATGCTGGACGCTGCCTCGGGGACAGGGTTCCGAGGGCCAGCACTGGCCCGTGTCCGTGTCTGAGTTCTGCCTGCCTTGGTCCCGGCCTCCCCAAGCGAGGAGACCTTCCTGAGAAGTCTGCTTGCTCTCGGGAACCCGGGGGCTCCGAGGAGCACCGGGCTCTGGGGCAGCACCGGGCTCTGGGGGAGCCCGCCGCAGCGCCGGGCAGGACCGTGAGCTCTCAGTCCTCGGAAAGGGGCCGCCCCGGGCCACCAGCTGCTGCCCCGGCCCTCAGCACACCGCACACCAGTGCGCGCTCCCCCTGTGGCGGGACCGACTGCGCCGGCGAGCTCTGACGCGGCCACTTCTGTGGGCCACGCAGCCCCCAAATGCCCTTCGAGCAGCATGCGGGCCTGCGGAGCCTCGTCCTTCTTCTCTGCTGACTCAGCCTCAAGGCGGCAGTTGTTCCGTCACGAGGTGAAAACAAGGCGCCTCTCTGTCATTGCTGAAATAGAACCACTGGGTTCTGTTCCTCCGAGTTCTATTGCCTGCCGCCAAAACACCGTGATCCCAATGCCAGAGTCTTGTGAAGAGGGACTATTTACTCAGAAGTTACACAGGTTTAGAATAATGGCAGAATTTTGCCATCAAGTCCCACTCCCCTTAGAAACAAAAACACCCACACCCACGCGGCCTGCCGCCCTGTGCCGAACCAGCCAGTGAGGAGGACCAGCTCCCAGGAGAAGGGACAGCGTCTGCAGCTCAGCACCCACCCGTCCCAGTTCAGCGCTCCCGGCTTCTCCCCGTAATCCGTGCTTGGCTAGGCTCCCGCCTAGTTTAACCCAAAACTGCATGGCCCCTCCCCCTGGCGGGCCGGTGAGGGTCCTTCGGCATCCTTTCAGGTCACGTGGCCAAGACTGCCTTCTCCACTCCCGAGCCGCACGCTCGCAGAGCCTCACACGGCTGAGAGCGCCTGGCCGCCCTTCGCTTGGGTTTAAACCCCAGTGCGGATCTTCCTTCGTAACCCCATTTCCAACTCCTCCCACAAAGGGTTACCCCTGCCAGCACTCTGGTCTCTTCTGCCTTTCTGGCTGCGGTTGTTGGTCCGGGCAGTCTAGGTCCCAGGGCGCGGGAACCACCTCCTGCTCTCGCTCCGGCGCAGCCACCGGGGCACTGCCTCCCAGGCCCCAGGCAGCCCTCCAGAGCCACAGGCACAGCCGTCAGCGTCGCTAAAACCCTGGCCGAGTTCTCCAGACGTGCAGAGTGACTCTCCGTGGCCCTGCTCCCCCCCCCCCCAGCCGTGCTAGTGGGGGTGCGGGGGCCTGCAGCTCAGCACCCTGTCACACTGCCTTGACCTGGGCTCTCCACTGCTCCCTCGCCTGTGACTTGCCACGGTATTCCCTGGTTATTTTTCCACTTTTGTGACAGTTTTTCTTCCTGGCACAGAATGTGTCAGTCATTTTAAAATCGAGTCTGCTCTGTTCGCTTTTTCCTTGGAACACTCGGGGGTCTGATGTTAGGGCTACAGCTTACGCGTGTAGCTCAAGTGTGTAATCGGGCAGTTTTTCATTTTTCTGTGTCAGAGTGAATCCCCTTAACTTATCCCCTAATACCCATTATGCGATCCTTCCCTGTGCCATAATCTAAAGACAGGAAACCACAAATTACCTCACTTTGCACAGTAATTATAAACTCTGACTCAGAAGTTCTGATTAGAATCACACAATCTAAACTTGGGAGGGAATACAGAGGTCATCTTACTGACTTTATCTTGGGAATCGCCAAGGTTTTTCTTTTGTTTGTTTTAAACACCAGATTCCTGCCCCTTCTCCCACACACGGAGGTGCTGATTCCCCGGGCCTAACTTAGAGGTCCGAACTCTGTATTTCCCGAAGGCCCCTAGGTGAGTGAGAGGGTGAGCAGTCAGTGGTCCAGGGATTAGTCCTTACGACATTCTTGGTCTGTGAACACCCAGCTTCTGCAAGCACAGGGTAAGAAACGAGACCTTTCCTGGAGTCACGCATGTCGCCCTGTCACACACTGACTGGGCAGGACAGTCATCGCTCCCCGCTTCCACTGGGATGCGTGGAAGCCGAGGCTGTGGTCTAGTGCCGGCCGGAGGGCCCGTCCAAAGAGGGCATCCAGTGGGCAGGCGCTGCCCACGGCTTTTCACAGGCAGTCCCGCGAGGCAGGTGTGTGCAACTGCCCCCATTGTAAGAAGAAGTTCAGGGGAGCTAGAATCTAAACCTACATCTGCGAGGGTCTACAGCTCATGTGTTTTCTAGTGTATCACGTGTACCACCCAGTTCCAAAATAATTACATAGATAAGTAGACACGCTTTGCTTTTTGTAACCGAGAGAACCTACTTTTCTTATGACCATCTCAATTATGCAAAATTAGTCACAGCCAGTAAGTACTGACCACTTACCATGCCCCAGGCACTTTACATGTGAGATTAATTATACTACTGGCAAACCCTGTGGGAAACGCACTACTTATTTAGGTCATAAGAGGCTTTGTGACTTAAAATGTCTACTTCTTTAGAGGCCTCTTAAGAACAGGATGGATTCCCACCGACGGGAATGGTTAAGAGACTGTGCGACCGGCAGGCAGACAGAAGACAGCTTGGTCTCCGGAAGCCCCGCTTGCTCTTCCGTCCCACGAGACCTCTCCCCGAGAGAGATCCCTGGCGAGCGGCTTCCTATTTCCTGTCAGATTAAAAAACGTCCCCAGCGCGCTCATGGATTGGACAGGCCCTAGGTGATCACAATGGTTCACTTTTCCCATGAGTTCAGTAAGTTATATTTTTAGCACATTTCTAAAGCCAGAAAAAAAATTCACCGAAAAAGCCCAACGAACCCCAAAGTGTTACTTTCAGAAGGGAGTTTTTTTGGCCACTGCAGTGGATTAGTTTTCGAGTATTAAAATTTAGCTCAAGTTAAATTTAAGATATTCTCTATTTTTTTCTTCCATTCAGACTAAGGACATTTTTAAATGTGTAAATAAACTGGAAATAACTAGAAATACTTAACTCTGAGAATAACTGCTTTTCTAACTTGAATCTCTAAACATAACTCCAATAAAAAGTAGTCATATGTATAAAGTTAGAGTAACATCTAAGATAATGAAACTTCCCTATATACTCCATATTTTTTTATATCTTGAGTATAAAATGATTAATTAAGTCAGTAAACTTTTTTAGGGCCTGTGACAAATCAACAACCATGCTTGCCACCAGGTACACTGAGATGAATGAGACCAGGGCTCTGCTCTTGAGAAGTTTCAATATGCTTTTATATTACGGGATCAAACTGTATCATATTATGCCAACTTACCACTTTTTAGCCTATGAAAATGGCAATTTTGTGTGGTTCAGCCTACAGTTACTATGTTACATTGTACTGACTTATCGTAAGTACGGATGTAACTGCGCAGAAACCCCACTTCTGTGCGGCGACCCCGTCTCCTCTCTGACCCTCCACCCCCCTCCTCCACCACGAAGTCAGTCCTCAGGACGTCGGATTCTGGGCAGCATCCAACTGTCACTAAGAACACAGCCTCGGGTCTGCTGACCACAGAAACAGAGTTTCCTGTCACACTGAAGATGACGTGTGACCTGGGCGGTGCTTCGGCCCCAGGCCCAGGAAAGCGGACGACCCTGGGGACCACACCCTCGGGCGGAGCATCGCAGCGGCACAGGCTGCCAGCAGGACCCCTCCCCCTGCCCCAACCAATCAGGAGAGCCCACGACCCCCACTCCTTCAGCCGCCAGGGTCCCTGATTGCTCCCCGAGGCAACCCACCCTCCCCCGGCAGCCACCGGGAGCCGGGTCTTCCAGAGCATCAGCTCACCTGGGACTCTGGGCGTGGCGCCATTCCCTCCACTTACAAACCCTTTCTCCTGTTTGCGTCTGGCTGTGCTTTGGTGAGCACCGGGGTGAAGGGACCGCTTTGGCTGGTCCCTTCCCTCAAGGAGGCACTGCCAAGTAGGGAAGTGCAGGCAGAGATGAGGAGCCCACACGGCTGGGACGGCTGGGACGGCGCTGAGCCCTGCAGCCTAGGATAGAGCCCCTGCAGGGAGCCCCATGCTTGGCACAGGGATGAGGGTGGAGAGGGCCGCTGCTTTGTGCTATTAAAAGGTATGATAATTGGGGGGACAGGTTAGGGGATAAGTGTAAGCAAGGAGAGGCTGGGTATCGTGAGATTAGTTTTAAGGCTGTGCCATTAGTTTAGGTGAGACATGATGAGGACCTGCATTAAGGCTACTCTTCAAGTAGTATAGACAATATTTATGAAATTAACCATTTCCAGGCTATTTTATTTAATTTTAATTTTGTTCTTGACTCTGTTACAGATGTCTCCCATTTCCCTCCAATCTCCCCTCCACCAAGCCCCCACCCCACCCACCCTGGTCTTTACCACATTGTTGTTTGTGTCCATGAACTTTGCATATATGCATATATGTTTCTTGGTTAATCTCTTCCAGTCCCCCCATCCCCTCCCCTCTGTGATCTATCAGTCTGTTCCATGAATCCATACCCAACGTTTTATTTTGTCAATTTTATTCATTAGATTCCACATGAGTGAGATCATGTGGTATTTGTCATTCTGAGTGGCTTATTTCATTTAGCATCATATTCTCCAGGCCCATCCACGCTGTCACAAAAGAGTAAGAGTTCCTTTTTGTCTATAGCCACGTAGAATTCCATAGTACAAGGGTACCAAGCTTTTTTATCCCCTCACCTACCGATGGGCACGTGGGCTATTGTAAATAACGCTGCGATGAATGTAGAGGTGCATAGATTCTTTCCGATTAGTGTTTCGGGATTCTTAGGATGTAATCTCAGAAGTGGGACTGCTGGGTCAAAAAGCAGTTCTATTTTTAAATTTTTGAGGAAACTCCATACTGTTTTCCACAGTGTCTGCACCAATGTGCATTCCCACCAACAGTGCAAAAGTATTCTCTTTTCTCCAAATGCTTGCCAGCACTTGTTTGTTGACTTATTGATGATAGCCATTCTGACGGATGGGAGGTGATATCTCACTGTGGTTTTAATTTGCACCTTTTTGATGATTAGTAATGTTGAACATTTTTTCATATGTCTATTGGTCATTGTATGTCCTCTTTGGAGAAGAGTCTATTGAGGTCCTTTGCCCGTTTTTTAATTGCATTGTTTGGCCTCCTGGTGTTAAGTTGTGTAAGTTCTTTATATATTTTGAAAATAAACCCCTTATTGGATGTATCATTGGCAAACATTTTCTCCCATACAGTGGGTTCCCTTTTCATTTTGTTGATAGTTTCTCTTGCTATGCAGAAATATTCTATCTTGATGCAGTCCCATTTTTTTTCCATTTATTTTCCTTGCCCTAGGAAATGTATTGGCAAAGAAATTACTATGAAATATGTCTCAGGTTTTACCACCTATGTTTTCTTCTAGGACATGTATGGTTTCATGACTTACATCTAAGTCTTTTGTCCATTTTGAGTTTATTTTGGGATATCGTGTAAGTTGGTGGTCTAGTTTCATTTTTTTGTATGTACCTGTCCAGTATCCTCAACATCATTTATTGAAGAGACTATATTTATTCCATTATATGCTCTTGCTTCCCTGATCAAATATTAATTGAACATAAAGGTATGGGTTGATTTCCAGGCTCTCTAATCTGTTCCATTGATTTATGTGTCTGTTCTTATGCCAGTACCAGACAGTTTTGATTACAGTGGTCTTGTAGTAGTATAGTTTGATATCAGGTATTGTGACCCCTCCAACTTTGATCTTCTCTCTCAAGATTGCTGAGGCTATTTGGGGTCTTTTTTGGTTCCATATAAGTCTTTGGAATATTTGTTCTAGATCTATGAAATACATCACTGGTATTTTAACAGGAGTTGTGTTGAATCTATAAATTGCTTTGGGTAGTATGGACATTTTAATGATGTTAATTCTTCCAATCCATGAACACAGTATATGCCTCCGCTTACGTTTACCTTACTCGATTTCTTTTTTCAATGTTCTATAGTTTTCTGAGTATAGGTCTTGGTTAAATTTATTCATATAGGTACCTTATTTTTTTTGTTGCTGTTGCAATAGCAAATGAGACACTTAGTTTCTCTTTCTGATTACTCACTACTAGTATGTAAAAATGCCACCAATTTCCAAATATTAATTTTGTATCCTACTACTTTGTCAAATTCACTTATTAGATCTAGTGGTTTTTTTATGGAGTCTTTATGGTTTTCTATGTACATGATCATATCATCTGTCAATAATGACAATTTTACTTCCTCCTTTCCAATTTGGATGCCTCTTATTTTTTCTAATTGTCTAATTGCTGTGGCTAGTATTTCTAGTATGAGTGGTGAAAGTGGACACCTTGTCTTGTTCCTGATCTTAAGGGAAACACTTTTAGTTTTTACCCAGTAAGTTGGCTGTAGGTTCTTCATATATGGCCTTTATTGTTATGATCCCTCTAGTCACACTTTGCTGAGAATTTTTATCATAAATGGGTACTGGATTTTATTAAATGCTTTTTCTGCATCTATTGATATATGATTTTAATCTTTCATTTCATTTATGTGATGTATAACATTTATCGATTTACAAATATTGTACCAACTTGCATCCCGAAAATAAATCCCACCTGATCATGGTGTATTATCTTTTACTGTATTCCTGGAATTGATTTGCTAATATCTTGTTGAGGATTTTAGCATCTATGTGCATCAGAGATATTGGCCTATAATTTTCTTTTTTTGTAGTATCTTTATCTGATTTTGGAATTAGAATAATGCTGGACTCTTAAAAAGAGCTTGGAAGTCTTCCCTCCTTTTCAAATTTTTGAGGAGGACACGTGTCAGCTCTTCTTTAAATGTTTGGTGAAACTCACCTGTGAAGCCATACAGCCCAGGACTGTTGTTTGCTGGGAGGTTTTTTTTTTTATTATTGCTTCAATTTCATTAGTTATTATTGGTCTATTCAAGTTTTCCGATTCATCCTATTTGAGTTTTAGTAGATTGTATTTCTAGAAATTTGCCCATTTCACCCAGATTGCCTGATCTTTTGGCATATAATTGTTCATAGTATTTTCTTCCAATCCTTAGTATTTCTGTGATGTCAGTTGTTACTTTTCCTCTTTCATTTCTGATTTTGTGTGTTTGGGTCCTCTTTTTTCCTTGATGAGTCTGGTGAAAAGTTCAACAATACTGTTTATCTTTTCAAAGAACCAGCTCTTGGTTTCATTGATCTTTTATGTATTTTTTTAGCCCCTGTGTCATTTATTTCTGCTCTAATATTTATTATTTCCTTCCTTCTACTTACTCTGGACTTTTGTTTGCTGTTGTTTTTCTAGTTTTTAGGTGTAGGGTTAGATTGTTTAAGATTTGTCTTGCTTCTTGAGGTACCTGTAATGCTATGACTTCTACCTCAGGACTGCTTTTGCCTGTGTCCCATAGATTTTGGCTTGTCATGTGTTTTCATTTGTTTCTGGGTAATTTTTGATTTCTTCCTTGACCTCACTGATAACCTGTTATTTAATAACATGCTATTTAACCTCCAAATGTTTGGTTTTAGTTTTATCACTATAGTTGATTTTGTTTCCTGTCATTGTGATCCAAAAAGACACTTGGTATGATTTTAATTTTCTTGAATTTGTTAAGACTTACTTTGTGTCCTAACATGTGGCCTGTCTATGAGAATGTTCCATGCTCCCTTGAGAAAAATGTATATTCTGCTGATTTGGGATGAAATGTTCTATAGACATCAATTAAATCCATCCAATCTAGTGCATCATTTAAGGTCACTGTTTCCTTGTTGATTTTTTGTCTGGATGATCCATCCATTGATGACAGTGGGGTGCTAAAATCTCCTGCTATGATTGTATTGCTCCCAATCTCTCCCTCAATGCCCAACGAGAGTTTCTTTATATATTTAGGTGCTCCTATTTTGGGCGCACATATGTTTACAAGGGTTATATCCTCTTTTGGATCATTTCCTTCTGTATTATGTAGTGACCTTTGTCTCTTAGTATGGCCTTTGTTTTGAAGTCTGTTTTGTCAGATGTAAGTAGTGCTATCCCAGCTCTTTCTCTGTTTCCATTTGCATGTAATATATTTTCCCATCCCACCACTTTCAGCCTGTGTGAAATCTTTTGTTCTGAGGTGGGTCTCTTGTAGACAGCACATATATGGGTCATGAGTTCTTATCCATTCAGCTACCCTATGTCTCTTGATTACAGTATTTAATACATTTATATTTAAGGTAATCATTGATAGATATTTATTCCTGTTTTTTTCTTTATGTCAGTGTTCCTCTCTCTCTCTGTTTTTTCTTCTTCTTAAAACAGACCCTTTAACATTTCTTGCAATACTGCTTTGGTGTTAATGAACTCCTTTAGTTTGTAAGTGTGTATGTGTATGTTTTGTCTGGAAAGCTTTTTATTTTGCCTTTAAGTTTTAAATGACAGCCTTGCTGAACAGAGTAGTCTTGGTTGCAGGTTGCTTTTCATTACTTTGAATACATCATGCCAATCCCTTCTGGCCTGAAGGGTTTTTGTTGAGAAATCAGCTAACAGTCTTGTGGGAGTCCCCTTAAAGGTAAATAACTGTCTCTTGCTGCCTTTAAGATTCTCTCCTTGTCTTTAAATTTTGACATTTTAATTGTGATGTGTCTTGGTGTGGGTCTCTTTGGGTTCATCCTGATTGGGACTCTGCACTTCCTGAATATCTGTGACTTTTTCCTTCACTAGGTTAGGAAAGTTTTCTGCCATTATTTCTTCAAAGATGTTCTCTATCCCTTGCTCACTTTCTTTTCCTTCTGGTACCCCTCTGATGTGGATGTAGTTGCACTTCATGTTGTCTCAAAGTTCCTTTAAACTAGTCTCGTTCGTAAGTCTTTTTTCTTTTTTTGTGCTCTGATTGGATTTTTCTACATTATATTCCAGATCACTGACATGATCCTTTACTTCATCAAGCCTACTTTTCATTCCTTCCAGTGTATTCTTGATGTCATATATGCTACTGTTCATTTTCAACTGGTCCTATTTCATGGTTTCTATATCCTTTTTCATGCTGTTGTAGTTCTAAGTTCCTTGGGCATCCTTATAACCATAACTTGGAATTCTATAGCTGATAAATTACTTGTCTCCATTTCATTTAGCTCTTTTTCTGGAGATTCCTCCTGTTCTTTCATCTGGGTCCTCTTTGTCTGCCCATCTTGGCTGTCTCCTTGTGCTTGTTTCTACGTATCAGGGAGAGCTGCTATGATTCCTGGTCTTCATGGGGTAGCTTCATGTAGTAGGTGTCCTGTGGGTTTCCTCAACCTCCTGAGCTGGGTGCTCTAGACATGTCCCTTGTTTATGTTTTGTGGGCCAACCTCACATACCAACCTCAGCAAGGTATGTTCTATTTCTATAAGATCTTTATTCTAATTCTTACTAAGAGCTGCAGGACTCTGGGTTCTGTCCTGAAAAGGGAATTCTGGAGACTGTGACTGGCTTTATGCTCAACAGACAGGGCAGGTTAAAAATTGGAAACTATCAGGACTTGGGTTTCAGAACCACCGACGGAAAGGAGCTCGTGTGCACAGGCAGGTGGGCGAGTCACGGGGCGAGGACAGACGCTGTGGGCACAGACAGCAGCCTCTCCAAGTGGGTGTCTTTTTCATGTGCTGTTTTCTTCCCAGGCCCAAGTGCTCAGTTCTGCTGCACACAGGTGCGCTGTAACAGCCACACTGTGGGCACCTGATCTCATATCCACCTTTCCTGTTTGCTGCCACCTCACAGAACTCTTGGTCTGGCCCTTGCTGTGTCCCCCTTAGCCTCTGCATTCAACGTGCTAAAGCTACCTGTCTACCTGCCTGTCTTCCCAGCAGATGAGTAACTATTGCTGGCTGCACTGTGTTCACCTCTCCAGCCTGGCTCTCAGCGTGGCACCTTCTCGTGTTGGTCCTTGGCCACCACCCCTGCCATTTGGCCTCTCTGGCTGGCTGCTCACACCTCCCCATCCATGAACCATTGGCCACCAAGAACCCCAGAGACCTAGCAGCCCCAGAGCAGAACCTCAGGCCGCTGTGTCACAAGAATGTCTTAGGTTTGATCATATGTGTTGGATGTAAAATAATGTCTTCAATTACTTACAGGCTAGACTATCTCCCCCCGCCCCACCCCGAGCTTCAAGTCAAAGGAGTGCTCATCGAACATTCTGGTGTGAACGTGAGGGTGGAACTCCCCAGTCTGGAAAGCACAGCTGGACCCTGTCCACTGTGGGCCCAGCTGGTGGGTGTTTCTCAGCTACAATCTAATCACAGCCTTCTACTTAATAACTTACAGAACTTCCTAGCTCCCCATCAGGCTCCCACCGGCCAGCCGCCTCCTGTCCTCCTGCCCCAGGGGACACAGCCCCCTGACCAGCTTGTCTGCTCACGGTCCCTTGTGTCGTGCTCCATTTTATCTCTGGGCCTTGTGCTTATTCTCCAAACTGCTACATTTTCTTTACTCTGTTTTTCTTCATCTTTCCAGGAAGAACTCATCTACCTCCTCTGAGAACACTTCTACCCAGCTCAGGAGTGCGTACCTTCTCCGTTACAACAATCTGTTATGATTTCTCACTGTGCCAAGCACGTCTTTGATCTTTTCCGCTACTTTTAAGCAAGGCTCTCCCCTGCAGCCCCCACCGGCTGCACAGCGGGCACGGACAGATCAGAGAGCCAGCCCTCCTCCCACTCCGCGGCCTCCGGGTCTGAATACACCATACTACACTCTCTTACGAACCAAACATGCCTTTTCTCTGGCTTCACTGCAGCTATGATTACAGAGAAAAACCATGTATACTTAAGGAGCAAAGCATGATTTTCTGACATCTGCACACATTGTGAAATGACTTCCACATTAAGCTAATTAACACATCCCTCACTTCGCAGTTACAATTATTTGCCAGCATGAGTTGAGTGTTTATTCACTACTTGTAAGAATCTGCACACGAACAGATCAGAAGATACTGGTCTTGCCTGAACATTTGTCGTGATTAAAAGCTTAGTTCTTTACAAGGAGGTTTATCTTTGTTTTTGGACAGCTGTGCCAAGTTTTTCTTTATGATGATTTGAAATACATTTTTTTTCTGATTTTAGCTCTCGCTGGAACAGTTGAGAATACATCTAACATCTAACATCATTATAACGGCACCTGATGTCCATGGCATCTGTCTTGCACAGCTCTCTCCCCTGCCCCCCTCCTGCGCACCCTTCTCTACAACCTCACGGTTTCTAGACTCTTCCGGATCTTGGCTGTCTTCTTCTGAGCACGCCCGGTTTACCACAGCCCCTCGGAAACTCAGTGTGCAGTGCTGCTGTGCGATCCCCAAAGTGTCTGCTGATGAATCAGGGCACTTGAATGTCTCCGTCTGCAGAGCAGCGTCTCAAGTGACACACAGCATGCCTTAGTTACTTGCACACCACCCACCCAGTCTGAACTGCCGTCTCAAAGTCAAGCTTGCTGACTGCCACCACGTACTAACGGATACCATCTGCTATCAACAAATGACCAGCAAAGGTGCACTGCAGTGCAGAGCCCACTGTGTGCCTGGCGCATGCCTGGGTGCTAGGTACACAGTCGTGGACAGATTTTTCTAGAAAGAAAAGCAAAGAGGAAATAGGAAACAAATTAATTGGTATAATCACTATAACAGAAACAGACAGGACAAAGTAGGGGGTAAAATGGTGGGACCCTCGTGGTCAGGGCAGTGAGGGGCGGTATCTCTGGGGCAGTGTCTCTGCGGTGCTGACCAGAGGCTGAGATCTAGGAGGACGGAGGTGGCCATGCCAAGCGTGAGAATGAGGACACTGATTGTGCCACAGTGGCAGGGACGGAGGGTGGGAGGGAGACCTGGGTTCAGTTTTAAAACCAAACTGAGGCCGGAGGGTGGGACCAGAGGGCACAGACAAGTCCAGACTGGAAAGGTAGGCAAAGGCCAGGTCATGGGGTGGGGTGGGGGGGGTTCTGGCAACTTCTATACAGGATAGAATGAGAAGTGATTTTTGATTTAAAAATATTCTGGCTGCTAGAAGCAAACTGCAGTGGTCCAGGCCAGAGGTGACAGTGAGAGGCTTAGACCTGCATGGCTGTGGCGAGGCTGAGAACAGAGGGATGAATTTGAGATCATGGAGGAGCTAACAACTGTTTGCTGCCATGTCACCTGTCAAAAACGTGCATGTGAAGCCCTGGCTGGCGTAGCTTAAAGGATTGAGCATGGGCTGAGAACCAAAGCATCACAGGTTCGATTCCCAGCCAGGGCACATGCCTGGGTTGCAGGCCATGGCCCCCAGCAGCCACACATTGATGTTTCTCTCTCTCCCTCCCTCCCTTCCCTCTCTAAAAATAAATAAATAAATCTTAAAAAAAAAGATCTTTAAAAAAAAACGTGCGTTAGTGAATTCTTTCTAACCAGAAAAGAGGGATTTTCATGCAAGCCATAGGCACAGCAAATAAGCAAACAGACTTTTTGTTGTCTTACAAAGAAGTGACATACAGCAGAGCTTTTGTCTGCATCGGCAGGAAGTGGCTGTTCATATACCAGATCTGAAATCTTGGGCTCTATTTGTTCTGAAAACATGAATGAAAAAAGGGTAATCCAAACATCCCAGATGCAATGCCCCTCTGCCCCTCGGAGAGCAACAGTGCACCCCAGGCTCATTCTGGGGTCAAGGCTTAAACGCTAGATTGGGTTCAGCCTTAGATTCATGAGCTGACATGCCAGAGAAGCAGACCTCTGCTCATTGCGTGGGAGAACTGTCCCACAGCCGCCTCTGAAGAGGTGCACTTCAGGACAACGATCTGTCAGGCTCCCCGCCCTCTCCACTCTCGCCAGGTGGCCCTTAACCGGCCCAGCGGTGTCCAGAGAATGACTTACTTTGTTTTCAGGGACTGGGGAAATAAAAGATGCATTTACTGGTTCTCAGGATGGAAATCAGCACAATATCCCAGAGGCTAATGCTTAAAAGATATAATTGCCTAATAAAGACCCAATGAGGAGTGTCAAGACATTCCTATTGTTACAGAGATCAATTTTGTTGTCTTGGACAAGATTCTCGGTTATTCTGTGACTTGGTTTACCTAAATATTAATTAAATAGTTATAAAGATCAGTGGATCTCTCTTCTCCTCTTTCTTGGTAGCAAATTAAAATCTGAAAAATCCCCAAAATTGAAAAGGAAGAGTGAGAGAAAGTACCTAACAGTCAAAAATGGAAAGGGAATTATTCAAGCTTCTGGCAGGATGAAGCAATCGTGACTCAATGAGCAGAGAAAATCAGTGAGTCAAAAACGAACCTTCTTCACCTGAACAGACTTTCTCTGCTCCTTGAGCCTTGTTGTTTTGCTGATTTCGAGTCCCCTGAAAGGTTGTCGGGTCTCACGCAGTGAGGGTACAGGTGTCACCAGGGCTCTGTGACCCCATCCTCACTGCCCAGGCACCTCCATCCTAAGGTGCAACTGTCCTTTAAAGTGTGACCCATGGACTGTTTCCACAGGTGGCTTTTCTAAAAGGGAGGCCGACGCGGCAGACCCACCGGCCGGCGCTGTTGAGGACAGGTCTCTCTCCCTGAGCCCGGCTCTGGACCTCTGGACCCCCCTGTTCCGTCTGTACAGTGAGAATGACAGCGCCTCACTTGCGCCCGCTGTAATGTTTAAGTGACAAACTTGAGCAAGACTAAAAAACTCTTGAAAATGTTTTATGTTAGTGACATACCGATCATGTTAGTGACGACAAATGATAGCTAGTATTTCCTTTACATTCTTACTTCCGGTCTCAACCTCAGCCTCCATGTGAACGCTTGTAATTCCCAATCACTACTTAGCCTTTGTCACGGCGTCTTGTGTCCCCTCCTCCACAATCCTCAGCCCACCACCGTAGCCCTCTCTTCACTGAGCTCACCGTGCGGGCCCCGGCGTGTCCCACAGCCCTGCCTTGGCCACGTCCCTGCCCACCCCTCCCGTCCCCTTCACACCCGCTCACACCCTTCTTCTCACGGCGGCCAGGCGCAGTGGCGCACTCGGGCCCCGTCCCTCTGCTTCCCACGGCTGGAGCGTCCTCTTCTCGGCACGGACAAACCCTGCTCGCTCTTTAAGGCCTTCGGGTCCGTCCTCCTTCCAGCTTCATCCTCCCGAGCTAAAATACATTTCATCAGTATCAATTTGGTACTTAACTATAGCATCCTTCTTTGAGTTTTCATTTGTTTCCAGAGTGCAAACCAAGTTTCTCCAAATAAACTTGGCTCCCCGAGGGCAAAGAGCGCATCTCTGGCCTCCCGCAGGCTCCCACAGAGCCGGTCTCTAACGCACAGCGCCTGGGCCCGCAGCACTGCGGGCTGCAGCGGGCTCTCCACCAGAGCCGGCTCTTCTGGGAGCGGGCTGAGTGCGCCGGGAAGCTGGCTGTGGGAGTGGCAGGGGCCGGCCTGCAAGTCCCTAAAGCCATTCAGAATAACGGCCCAGGACAGCCCGTCTCGTGTGCCAGACCCCATCCAAGGCCAGACGAAGCCCTGCTCCTGAAGCCTGTTCCCGTCTCCACTCCGTGGATGGAAAAAAAGAGAACGGTAAAGTAATTTTCCCCAGGGGACAGAGCTGGAGGGCCATTATGTGCTTTTCCTGTTGCATTATGAAGTGTCCTTATTCCATCAGCAATGTAGCAGAGACAGTCTGATCTTGTTTAATTTCTTATCTGCAATCTCTGGAGCTAGAAGTCACAAACTGGCACTCCTGGCTGAATATGGCCGCCAAGTTGTTTCATTTGGTTTACATGTTTTATATATATATATATATATATATATATATATATATATATATATATTTATAAAAGCAGACCTGTTAAAGCAAATGATTTACATGAAAAGTTGGATTCCTCACTAAATTTGAATGAATTCACAGTTTCAAATAAAAAATTTGAGAAAAAAATATAGTACTAGAAGAAAACATAAACTGATACTTGCATTCTCTTGGAATTGTGAAAGTCCTTTCTAATAGATATGTGAAGTCCAAATGTCGTAACTTTTTGACATAAAAATTAAAAATATCTATATAGTGGAAACAGAGAAAGAAAATTAAGAAGTCAAAAATCAAATCAGGAAACAATATTTTCAATATGTAAGGAGACAAATACTAAACTGTCCCTAATATATAAGAAATTCATCAAAATCCGTAAGAAAATGATTATATTCCCAGTTCAAAAAAATAAATAACTAGGAATTTACAGAAGAAAAATACAAGTGATCAAAAAAAATATAAAAAGATGCTGTAACTGAAAAACAAATTTAAATGTCCAAATCAATAGAAATATGAGATAAATAAATTATGGTACAGACATACAATGAAATATTAATAAGTCCTGGGGAAAATGACAAAGATATGAAAAAAATTATATAGCCTGTTATTAGATAAAAGGTATGTGTGCATATTATCATCCTATTTTTAAATAATACTTACTTAGATGTGGGAAAAATCTACAATATACACAAACTATTGACAGCAACCTTCTGAGGCGGAATTATTTTATAAACGTCTACAGTGTTTGAATTTTTAACCAGGCTGTACTACTCTTGCAAACACCCTGCTCCCAGAAAAAAGCTACGTTGGTATTTCAGGCTTCCTTTAGTATCTGCTCCGTCCTCACCCCTCTCGCAAGAGGACCGCTGGAGAAGCGGCCGTGCCGGCTCCTGTCTCCCCTCCGCCCAGGCCCCATGCGTGTGTGTGCACCCAGCCCCCAGCACGCAGGTGGGGAAGAGGCCCCCTCCACCCCCAGCGCTGCCTTCACATAGGCTCGCTTAGGCACTGGGGCCGGTGTGCGTGCCTCAGAGATGAGGGCAGCACGTTGTGCAGCCTCGGGCAAATCGCTTGGGTGTCTTGACCTCGGCTTCCTGCACCATAAACTGTCCTGACGACATCTTATTATTTCAGAGGCTGTAGAGAAGAAACAAGAACACAAGTGCCTGGCAACACTGAGTGCCTGCTAAGTGGTGGCTGTCATTATCTGCACTGTCACCCCTGTGCCCTCCTGGAGGGCCGGGACTCTGCCTAAGGTGTGTTCACTGTCCATTTCGCTTAGTCCAGTTTTATGTATGAGTGGGCACCTAGTAAGTATTTCTCAACAGGTATGGCACACAGCCCCAAATGATTTCTGTTCCTGTGAGTGTGAGTGAAGAGTGTGTCTTTTCGCACGTCTCAGTTTAGAGGCTGCTCCCACAGGCTGGCCCTACCTAGGCAGCGCGGACCTTGTGCACGCAGGCTGGGATTTATGCACGGAATGAGAGAATGCCGGACCGGGCAGCCGCGCTCGGGAATGAAAGGGTTGACTCGCACATGCAGAGGTGAACCTCAGCAGGCAGAGCAGGGAGGAAGGGGACAGAGGAAGAGACTGTGTTTGCATAAGCCCAACCCAATCTTCCTTTCAGTTTACTCATCGAGATCTCACTGAAGATAAAGAGTAGACCTATGTATTGCCTACCCACCCTCCTGAAAAAAAAAATTAAACAATCTTTTCAGGTTTGAAATCTTAGAAAGTTTTTGTAGTTTGATAGTTCTTGTCAAAAGAACTTCAAAGGAAGATACGGGCAATCCTAACTTAACAAGCCTCTTAAGAATTTGATTTTACAAATGTCTTCATGACTGTGTGTCTGAGACACAGCTTCTTGCGTGACTAAAAAAGAGCTGTGCCAGGAGATTCTTTGTGAGAACGGCCAGGAGATTCCTGGCGCGATCAAACCACTGGACCGCGTTTTTCTGGGTTTGTGACCAGAAGGAATTTCATTTCCTCCACAGCGAATTTCCTTGCCTTTGTTGGCTGCTTTTAATCTGAATGCCATTAAAAATCGGGCATTTCAAACAATGTAATCTCTGAACGTGGAAAAACAAAGTGCTTGCTCATTCTCCTCCTCAGCGGTGGAAGGTATGAGTGCAGCCGCGGCGGGCACACGCCGCCCTCACTCTCGGCCTTCCCTGCGGTGAGCTATGGAAAGTCATGAGGACGGTAATTTGAATAAAGGTGGGAAGACCAAGTCTTGGGCAAATGTCTCCATAGCTTTTGCCTGTATTATCAAGTTGGTGTGAATAAAAACTCCAGATTTTTAAGGTAAAATTAATGCCAGGATTTCAGCATTTTTTCCATTATATCAACTCTCTAATCAACCTCCATCTTCCCCATTCAGAAGGGGAAATACATACCAATGTTTGAGACAGTGCCTTGTACCCCATTTAAGTTTTCCATTTTTTAAGGTTTAACTTTTTAAAAAGTCCGTATCATCAGGACCCTGGAAAAAACCAGAACACTAGGAATGCACTATGAATACTCCAGGGCAAAAATTCACATTTGATTGGAAGGGAATGGTTTTTCTGTTTGTTCGTTTTTTGTATGTGCATCTCAAAGTCACTACGAATACGAGCAGCACAAAAACAATGTCTGCTCCTTAGGTGAGAACGCACAGGAGGCCACCGGGCTCCAAGCCCGCACTGCGTCACACACGTGAGGCAGCAGAGCGCAGAGGGGCCTGCGGCCCGGAAGGGGCCTTCAGCCTGTTTCCTGGCTCCTGCTACCCGCTCCCCTAACAAGGGGGCGGCTCAGAGTGGGAGCACAGGGCAGAAGGAAGGGGGCATTTGCCCAAGGCCTGGCTGGAGGAAGAGTACGCCTGCCAGCCCGGAAAACCTAGCCCAGGACAGACCGGGCTGACCGGGAGAGCGGAGGTGTGGAGCCGGCCTCATGTCCACACAGCAGGAAACCCTGGAGAGAGCCACTGAGGGGCGCCAGCCAAAGAGGATGGTCCGGACTGATCCAGAGACCGGGTGTGAACAGGTCTGGCTTATTAGGAGACCAGGGAAGGGCAAGCAACTACAGTAAGTTCTACTTTTAAAACCTGGAATTACTTAATTAAACTTAGAAATATATAAACCTGAGACCTCACTTGAGCCCTAAGGCACAGTGGACAATAATCTTCCCACTAACAAGAGGCAAATGGTGAGCTGAGCCCTTCCCTTCTGTGCCGGTGACCTGGGACTGGCCCCTCGGCCCGGAGGCGCCGCCGTGGCCACACTGCTCTGACAGCAGCAGCCCCTGGTGAGCCTCAGCAGGCGCAGGACCTCCGGGAGAACCCCTCCTCCTTCCTCAGTCCTCGGCCCACGGCAGCCGGGTGCCTGCTCAGTCCGTCAAGACCAGTCGAGTCCAAGCACCTCGTGAAGAATGTCTGCTTCGGCTGCTGCAGTGGGTCCCGCACAAGGCAGTGGACACTGTCACCTCGTCGTGAACCGACAGCTTTGCTGTCCCCGGCCCATGCCCAGGCCGAGGTCGTCACACTGGCTTTAAGGAGCAAGCCAGCCAGACAGCACGCTCAAGTGTCTGTTCCAAAGGCTGAGCCCCCTGGGTAGGCCCGTCAGAGCAGGCCCCTCCCCCTGCCAGGGTGCCCACCCTTCAAACTGCAGGAAAGGCTCAGCAGAGCCCCCCAGGCCATCTGAAAGGCCCTAGTGAACGGAACCTGGAGAGGCCCTCTCCCCCCAGCTCCAAGGAAGGTGCAGCATCACTGCATATCAACCCCCTCCTCTCCAGCTGCTGGGCTATGCCCCAGTTCTGTCCCACCATCCCCCGGGGGCAGTGGGCGTCTGCGTCCTCTCGTCTGCATACCATGTGGGATCACTCACACTACGGTCGTGAAAAAGGGGACCCGCAGCGCCCACCCGTGCCAGGGACGTGCGAGCAGTTTCCGTGCTGGCGGAAGTGCTGACATTGCCAGCCCGCAAGGCACTTCACAGCTGGACCCCGGAGGGAAGGAAGTTCAGGGAGAGCAGTGTGGCACCTTATGCCGCACCTCCCCTGGCATTCGGGTCGTCTGGGCAGGCCGGGGCAGCAGGGCAGCACACGGCGGGCCCCTGGCCTGTGGGACTGGCGAGCCTTCTGGGGGAGGAGGAGTCAGTGCAGACAGACGCAGGCGCCCACCCCCTCCAGTCTGGCCCGGGAACAAGGACCAAGGCGGGCAGAGGGAGGGAGGGGACTGAGGCCGTTACAGCTCAGGTTGTCTCTCATGAACCCAGCTCCCATGAACCCAGCTCCTGTATCTAAGGGAGAAGGGGCTACAAGAAAGTGGAAAAAAACTCAAACAGCTGCTTCATTAAACTTTGTAGACCTTGGGAAACCCGAGAGTACTTTCCAGAGGAAAATCAGGAGGGGGAGTTTTTCCAGAGTTTCGGTAGAAGCCAGCAGGGCCCTACAGTGCAGGCAGCTTCAGGCAGTGGCCGAGGGGAGCTGGGCAGGAATGGAAAGTGCCACGTGGGAGCAGTGTGGCCCGGGACCTCCCACCAGGCCTTTCAGAATTAGCTGTGAGGAATTTCTGCAGCGCAGGTAGAAACATGGCAGGCACAAGACCATTCTGTGGCTGTCACCTGCCTCTCTGTGCCCTGGCCCGGGCTGGGACGCAGACACACCGCGGAGGCTCGGGCGCTCGCCCCTCGGAAGACTGCCAGGTCTTCTGCACCCATCCCCCCTCTGGGAACGGACAGGCTTCAAGAGCTGTTCGACAGGAACCCTCGCGAACAGCAGCAGCAGCCGGTGGCTGCAGGGAGGAGGCATCACTCTGCACAATGAGCCTGGACTGCCAGGCAAGGACCAGCCGCCGGGAACTGCACGGTGAGGACTCGGCGGCAGGGCGGGTGTGCGGGCCCGAGGCGCAAGGCCTGACGGGTGCGTGTGCCCTGCAGCCCCGCACCAGCCGCGGGTCTGGGCGTCTGAAGGACCCGTGCGCCAAATCCTGAGCCCGTGTCTTCACTGCTCAGGGTCTAAACCTGCCTCTTTCTGAAGGTTAGAGCAATATTATATTTCCATTTTAAAAGCTCTTTGTTTTGCTTTTTTATTGAATAATCTCTTAGAAGATTCTCTCCTCTTTATCTTATTTTTCTTTTATTTTTGTTCCATAAGTGGATAAGAGGAAGAAGAACAGAAGAGTATCATCTATAAAGGGAAGGCTGAAACTGCTTTTCTCCCCCAAAGAAAGCAGACTTCATTGTTACTGTTATTATAAAGGTAACACTGCTTATGTCAAAAGTTCAAAAAGTATAGAAAGATGTAAAGAAAAAGTAACAATGATTGCCAATTCACATTGTGCAGAGGATAATCACTATTAGTGTTCTAGTGAACTTACATGTGTCTGTCTATGCACACTCACACACACACACACAAGACAGACAGGTGGGCAAGTGGTGGGACACTGAGCATGTGAGAGCCTTTCTATTCCTTCAAGAAAAGCCTGGCACTGCCCCTGGAACCAGCGCCCAAATGTTGTCACTTAGAGAAGACAGATAGATAAGCAAACCCCATGTTTCAAAATTACCCACAATGCACGCAGCAGCTCCACAGATCAAATTAACCACACAGGACATCCCTAAAGACTGCTCAGGAAAATTGCTAGAACCACACTGTTATCTAGTTTCCAGAACAATTCAGAACAGCATCAGTGAGGAAACTCACGCAGCGAAAGCATCGTCTTTGACGCACATCATCTGATAGGGGCCACAGCTCCTGAGTGGCTCGAAATACCGCAGGTGTGGGTGGGGGGCCCTCCCGCCCAGGAGAGTCCTCCGGCTCACTCCCCCGCGTGATGCTGCAGAAAGCCCGCGTGTGCAGGGCTACCCCTGCACTCGGAGAAGGCCCACAAAGACTCTGACAAAACCTTTGGAAACGGTTAATTGCTGGTCTACATCCAGGATAAACTAACTGACTTTCCATCAAAGCAGGAATTTAAGAAAAAACAACACAGAATGAAACAAAACTTCTACCAGCGAGGAGGAGAAGCGGTCTGGTGCAATCCCCATGTTTCCTCTCTGCGGTCAGGCAGTTCTGAGTCAAAGCCCCTCACCTGGGCCGTGTCCCAGTGTGTTCCATGCGGCATTTGGGACACCATCGCACGGAAGGGCAAGGCGGACTGGGCGTCCTGGACTGTATTTGCCAAACCTGGCACCCCCTGATTCCCCCACTTGGGCCCACACAGGCACGCTGCTTCTCAGAGTCGCCGGCTCTGTGTGTGGGAGGTACCGAGTGGCAGTCAGTCACTCGTGGGTCACTGAGAAGCACCTAGCGTCTGTCCAGCGGATGTTTCCTGATGCCACTGTGGAGGGGGCTCTGGCCTAGGCCCAGGCAACATGGCCCGCCCTCCAGAAGACTCCATGACAGTTAAGTGCACAATGGTTACTGACCTGACACTGTGGTTAGCACCACCGCCAGGGCAGCATGTTAGCAGATCCTGGCCTACTTGTACCCTGCAACTGGCACAGAAGCTTTCTTTGCAGACATGACAGTTGAACTGGGAGGCATGTATCCAAATATGTGTACTTCGGGTACCTGAAACTCAGAATGTCTAAAACTGAACTCAGTACCCTTCGTCTTCTGCCCCAGAACTGTCCTTCGTGTTATGTCCTTGAACTTTGGCTGAAGGGCCTCCCACGAGTTGCCCAAGTCAGAAGCATGGGAGCTGTGCCGAACATACTCCCGACACGGCCTCTCTCTCTCAGTTCGGTGACCGAGTTTTGCCCGTTTTACCTTCTCCATCTGCACCCCAACCCCCACCCCCTTTAATAGCTTCCTGGCCAGTTGGCGTGGTGGCAATTCTGTCCCCTTTAAACCTACATTTCACACATGGACTGGGAAGTTATTCTATTTCCCTGCTTAAACCATTTCAGTGACGTTCTCACTGAAAGTCCAAGCTCAGTAACCTGGCAAACAGGGTCTTCATCCGTGCTCCTGCCTGAACACCGACGTCCAGGTTGCTCCGAACTGCCTGCGGTTCCCTGCACACGGCACAATGTTCCACGTGGCTGTGCTGCTGCGCAGCCTGTGGCCTCTGCCCGGAGCGCTCCTCCCTCCTCGTCCAGCTCTCACTGCTCTCCAGGTTCTGCTCTGCCGTCCTCTCTCTGGGAAGGCGTCCCTGGGGGCAGCGCACTGCTGTGAATGGCCAGGCCAGGCCAGCTGCACCGACCCACGGGAGAGCCTCGGAGTGTCTGACGCTCGTTCTGAGCGCGGCCCCCGGCCTGAGTTGCCACAATGTTGGCCCAGGACGCACCAGTGAGGTTACAGGTGGCTGCACCAGCAGATCACAGACCGTCCTCAAAGCCCCGCCCTCACCAGGAGACCCGTGCTATGTGCTCTCCCTGACCTAGCACTGTGCTCAGCTGACATAAGGATGGGCCAGTGTGGCCTGAGCCACACTCTTGGGGAGCGTGAATTCACAACACTCAGCATCACAACCAGCAGACAACAGTTTTGGTGGAAGCCAGGAGACAGTGAGTGGGAGCAAGAAACAGAGGCCAGAGCAGAGTAGAAGCCACTAGTGAACGAGTGGGGTGGACATTAAGGTCAGTTCACTTGTTAGCACAGTCGAGCCACAGCCACACAGTAGAGCTGACTCTACTGCAAGCAGCTGACACCTGCTTAGGGGGGAATCACGCAACTGCCAGCGGCTGCAGTAAGCAGCGCACCTGAGTGGGCTTCCCATGCCTGTCCCAGGGTGCGACTGAGCCATCTCTGCTGTCTCCAGAATGATGTTCATGTCCCCGTTAGACGGCTCTGCCCCAGTGCTCATGGTCTGCCCAGCGTCCTTATAAGAATCCCTCATTTCCTGAGGTCGCCTAGAAACGCTCCTCACAACTGAGGGGCGGGGGTCAGCCAGCACCCGCCCGCTGGCTCTCCAGGCCCTCCGACCCGCCTGGGAGAGCCTGCACATCCCCCCCACCGCCCCGTGAGAACTTGGCCAGCAGGCCTGGACCGGCAGCCACAAAGCCTTTCCTGTGAGGAAGGGGTCATCACACGAGGAGGAGTGGCCGCACCAGTGAGCGACACGGGCAAGCCTGGCTCCGCTTCACCTCGCTCGGATGCACTGGGCAGGCACTGCGTGTTCTACAGACGGTAGGTGTGTGGCCACTGGCACGGGACGAGTCTACTAGCGCCATTTTCCAACATTTGCTCCCTCTGTGTCTCCGTGTCACATTTTAGTAATTCTAACATTCCAAGTGTGTCCATTATCACTTGTTATGTTGATGTTAATAACCGAGCAGTGGCCTCTCAGTGAAAGGAAGACCCCACGACTCTCACTTTAAATCAAAAGCTCGAAATGACCAAGCTGAATGAGGAAGGCATGTCAAAAGCTGAGACGGGTAGAAAGCTAGGCCTCTTTTGCCACTCAGCCAAGCTGTGAGTGCAAAGGGGAAGTTCCAGAAGGAAATTAAAATTGCTACTTCAGCGAGCACGTGAGGGATGAGAAAGTGCAACAGCCTGGTTGCTGACATGGAGAAAGTTCTGGCGGTCTGGATGGAAGACCCAACCAGCCCCAGCGTTCCCAGAGGCCAAAGCCTAACCCAGAGCGAGGCCCTGCCTCTCTTGAATTCTGCGCAGGCTGTGGGGGTGGGGGGAGCTGCAGGAGGACGGCTGGGAGCTCGCAGAGGCTGGTTCACGAGGTGTACGGAGAGAAGTCTTCTCCCTAACACCAAAGTGCACGGTGCAGCAGCCAGCGCTGACGGAGAAGCTGCAGCAAGGGCCCCAGAAGGTCTGGCTCAGGTGATTAATGAGGGTGGCTACTCTAAACAACAGGTTTTCCATGTGGACAAAGCTGCCTTTTATTGGACTTTCACAGCCAGAGAGGAGAAGGCAGTGCCTGGCTTCAACGCTGCAAAGGACAGGCTTACTCTGTCATTACGGGCGAATGCAGCTGTGACTTCCAGTTGAAGCCAGGGCTCATTTACCGTTCTGGAAATCCTAGGGCCCTTAAGAATTATGCTAAATCTACCTGGCCTGTGCATCTATAAATGAAAAAATAAAGCAGGGGTGACAGCACATCTGTGCACAACATGGTTTACCACATATTTCCAGTGCACTGCTGAGAACTACTGTCCAGAAAAAAAGATGACTTTCAAGATGCTGCCGCTCACTGACAGTGCGCCTGGTCACCCAAGCTCTGCAGGAGACGTACAGCGAGATGAATGCTGTTGTCATGCCTGCTAACACAGCACCCATTCTGCAGCCCACGGATCAGGAAGTAATTCTGACTTTTAAGTTTTAGAATTTAAGAAATTCATTTACTAAAGATGCCATAGATGGTGATTCCCTTGAAGAGTCTGGGGAAAGTATATAAACTGAAAACCTTGTGTAAAGGATTCATCCATTCCAGATGCCATTAAGAACATCCATGATTTACGGGAACAGGCCAAATATTAACATTCACAGGACCTTGGAAGAGGCTCCTTCAGACCCTCACGGCTGACGCTGAGGGGTCCGAGACGTGAGTGGGGGAAGTCACTGCAGGGTGGTGGGAATACTAAGAGAGCCAGAACTGGAAGTGGGGCTTGAAGATGTGACTGCGCTCCTGCCGCCTCGTGACCGAACGTGAACAATGAACGAGCAGGTGTTTCTTTTGGAGGAGCCGAGAAAGCAGTTTCTTGAGATAGAATACGCCCCCAGTGAAGACGCTGTTAAGAGTGCTGCAATGACAAAGAAGGGTTTGTAATGTGGCGGGGTTGGAGAGAGCTGATTCCAATTTTGAGAGTAGTTCTACTGTGGGTAAGATGCTATCAAAGTGCATCACACACTACAGAGAAATTGTTTATGGAAGGAAGAGTCGATCTACATGTCGACTTCACTGTTGTCTTATTTTTAAAAGGGCTGCTGCCACCCCAGCCTGCGGCAGCCGCCACCCCGCTCAGTCAGCAGCACCAGCCTCGCGGCAAAGCCTTCCACCGGCAAAAACACCATGACTAGCTCCAGACTCAAATGGCGGTTAGCATTTTTTAGCAATATTTTTAAACTAAGGTGTGTATATATTTTTAGACATAGTGCTATAGGGCAGTTAATAGACAACAGTACAGGGTGAACATAGCTTTCATTATAAGAACTAGGAAACCAAAAGATCATGTGCTTGCTTCGCTGCAATTGCTGCTTTGGTGCAGTGGCCTGGAACCAAACTCACAATGTCTCCAAGAGATGCCTGTAACTATCATAAAACTGTAACATACATAAAATAAAACCACTCTCATATCCTACTGGCATATTTCCAACATAGACAGGCCCTTTAAAGTGCAACCTGACAGTATCCACCAGGAACAGCTGGACACCCTGCGACGTGGTGAACTGTGTCCCCTAGAAAGGTTATGCTGAAGTCCTAACCCCTGGAATGTAGGAACGTGACCTTGTTTGGAAGTAGGTTCTCCGCAGACGTGATCAGTTAGGACAAGGTCACACCGGGTTAGGGCGTGTCCTGAATCTGACGGCTGGTGCCCTGTACGGAGGACCTGGGAGGACGCAGAGAAGGCCGCACCACGTGTGCGCACAGAGACGGAGGCAGAGGCGGCGCATCTGTGAGCAGGGAAGGCCAAGGACTGCCAGCACCGCCAGGAGCTGGGGGAGCACTGAGGAAAAGACTCCTCGTCAGACCCAGCCCTGCCGAATCCGTGGTTTTGATGTCTATACTCCCGAACTGTGAGAAGGAATTGTGCTGCTTTAAGCCACCCAACAGGTGGGATTTTGTTACACTCACCCTAGGAAACTGAACATAAACCCCAACCCCCAGACAAAATGAAGCCCATCTTGGGAAGCTATCGCAAAAATACAGTTTAAAATATGGAAATATTTGAAACATGAACATGTTCCTCGTGGTGTTATTTACAAATGGGAAAAAAGAAAACTATAAAAAATATAGTAATCCAAAATGGCTACGTAAATTATGCTCATGAAGACTATGTATCACGAAAAGTGCTTTTGATGCTTCATTTTATTTGTGCCGACCTGACTGGGCCACCGGGTGCCCAGAGAGCGGGTCACACGCTCCGGGGCGTCTGCAAGCGTGCTTCTGGACGGGGCACCTCGTCCTGAGGAAAGTGGTCTGCCCTCCCTGGTGTGCGGGGCCTCGCCCTCGCCCGGCAGTGGGGGACCTGCTCGGACAGGGCCGACGGGCAGCAGGGAGCTCAGCCTGCTGGGCGTCTGGAGGTCAGGCCAGGTGCTTTCTGGAGTCGTACCACACACTGAGCAACTTCTGGGACTTCCGTCACCTTCTCCTCAGGTGTGTCTTTCGGGTTCACCCTGAGCAGCCCACAACCTACTCAGGGAATCAGGACGCTCTCCGTCTCCCGATAACAAACAACACAGACTCTTAGTCCACCTTCGGCTGCTGGAGGATCTAGGAAACACGGGGTTGCTTCTGAGTAGGAAAAACAGTAACATGCCCAGAACGGAGATAGAAAAAAAAAGATGTCAGGAGAATTCTGCCCTTCCAAACAACGCATGCCTGTTTTACTTCAGTCGTGTGGCTAACCCTGCGTGTCCGGGGCAGAAGAGCACGCAGTCCCGAGTCTGTGCAAAGGGCGGCCATCACCTCTCCTCCACATCTGACACCTCCTGTGAGCGAACCCCCCCTGCCTTGGCAGTGACCCCTGTTCTCCCGAGTTAGGTGTGGGTCTCTGGTATGGACTGTCCACGTGTCTATCACTGCTCTGCCTGAGCATCCAGTTTCCATCAAAAAATGAAAATATGTGTCATCTCCCCTCAGACTCCAGTTGTGAAAAACCATTAGCCAGTTCCCCAGACTCAAAAGTCTGGAGTAATTTCCTACTTCTCTCGGCCTCAGAACAGGACCACCAGCGTCTAGGGTGAGGGGGCCGCACGGAGGAGGGGGACGCTCTGTTCTGACAGAGCGCAGAGTGGAGCGGAAGGCAACAGAAGAGATTACCTCCTACTCGCTGCCTTGGCTCCAAGGAGCTCTGGGATTCCAGGAGGCTCGGCTGTCCTGGAGTCACCAGGAGGCTTCGACTTTTCTCTGCGCAGAGCAGGACCCGCCCGGGGGTGCGGGATGTGGGGGCAGATCCTCCAGTCTCGCCCTCTTCTGCATCCAGCTCCTAGACGCTATGGGAACAAAGCAGGACTTAGGAAGGCCAAAGTGAAGTTCCCCTTGCTCCAATCCCTTTTCCTTCTCCTGCAGCCTCTCCACACCCACTGCCCAGCGAGCTGTACAGATGACCAGAGAGAAGATACGGGAGTCGAAGCAAAGTCGGAGGCAACTGCTGGGGCTCAGGCAGGAAAGCCAAGTCATCTGCGCCGTCTGCAGAGTTGCACAGCGCTAAAGCAATGAGGGCAGAGGGCGGGTGGGGAAAGGGAGAATCAGGACCTCTCATTCTTCACACAGACGCTGTGAAGAAGTCAAGAGAACAACTTCTGTGTGGGGGGTAGTAAGAAACCAGGTCAACCACAACTTCCTGCAGCCTCAGTTGCAGTTCAGTTCTCCAGACCAACTGGACACCTCTGGATAGGAACCCTGGAAGGTGGGCTGAAAACCACAAGGTAAGAGGAGCCAAGAATAGCACCCAGTCTCCCATGTCCAGGAGGGCTGCCACAGCGAGGCGTCCAGGGCACTCCGACAGGATGGGGCGGCTGGGCTGGGCAGATCTAGATGCTTGTGTCTAGATCTGTGTCACCACCTACAAATCCATTTCCGGCTCCGGGAAGAAAGGAGAGTCCTCTGCACTGAACAGCGTGCACTTATGTACTTTATCCAGTTGGCAGTGTGTGACTAACACTGGGTTTGGTTTACCCAGACCCCTTCTCCATAGTCTCCTACCACCCTGCCCCCTTCCTCCTGCTTAAAATGTGAAAATGAAGCCCTGGCTGGCGTAGCTCAGTGGATTGAGCATGGGTTGCTAACCAAAGCATCACAGGTTCGATTCCCAGCCAGGGCACATGCCTGGGTTGCAGGCCACAGCCCCCAGCAACCACACATTGATGTTTCTCTCTCTTTCTCCCTCCCTTCCCTCTCTAAAAATAAATAAATAAATCTTTAAAAATATATGAACATGATGTCTACAATTTCAGCAGTCATGTTGTCACCATGAGGTGACAGACATATATATTAAGGCTGAGAATCACAAGTAACCTTGACATTGTTGAGCTACTAAGCCAAAACAAGCAAATTCATATAGCCAGATTCCTTATGTGACACGAATAAAACCTTATTTGTTTAAGTACTATATTTGGGTTATGTTACTCTCAACCTCAAAGCTTTCATAAAAATACAGGAGGTCCAGCTACCTGTACTGAATTATTAAAGTGTGGTTCTTGATAATGACTTAGGTCACAGTAAAATAAAAAATGCATAGCTTGGTCAATTTTTCTGCAACTCTGGTTGTGCATGCAATAGTCATTCACTCTAAGCTCTTAGGTGCAGGAGAGCCCAGGGAAGAATTTAGCTAGTATCGAGAGACAGGTACTTATTTGCCTATGAACACACAATGAAACAGGTTTGGCTAAGGAAGAGACTGGAGCTAATGCTCCAACATCCATTGTGTCTCTGACGATCAGTGCAAGCCAGCCACGGTAAGACCGTCTCCCTTGGAACTGGTTAATTAGGAGAGGGGCAGACCACAGCCAATTTGGGTCAAGGGCCTACTTAAGTTTCTGGGAAAAGGAGCTAGTTTTACTCTCTCCTTCTGGATGTGAACAGGGCAGTATGATTTTTCTCACTGCTGCTGGCAGCCACGTCATGACCATGACAGTAAGGAGTCTCATCAGGAAGCCAGCTCTGTGGCAGCAGGGAACAGGTCCTTGGTGACATCACTGAGCTGCTGAATCAGCTGGCTCTGGAGTCTACCCTACTTTCAGATTTCCTAATACATGAAAGAAATGCCCTGGAGCTCACATCCACTCGAAGCAGGTCATCTGTTACTTATGGCTGGGGGTATCCTATTTGATAGACTGTTTGGTCCATGAAACCGAAATTCTACAAGTCTCAGACTCGAAACACGATGTGAAATCTGTTCAGTGGAGAAAGTGGAACCAGTGGCAATGGGTACCCTGCTATCTTAGTAAAACCCTACAAGAAAGAGATAAGCAGGGACTAAAAGTGGCCCATCTGATAGCAGAAAAGAAAAAAAGAAAATATAGGTCTTTTCCAGAGAGGCTCATTCTGCCTATGGCCTCTAATCTAAGTGTGTTGAGAGTCCAATAATTTTGAGCTGTGCAGGCTGAAAACAGACAGACATACCAAACAGAAAGGTGGAAGAGGAGAGGGTGGGGACATCCACAGAAAGAAGGAGGCTCCCAGACACTCTGCAAGGGTCACTGGTGAGGGTCCTTCCTGGTCAGAGCCAATATGTCAAGATGAGGAGAGGTGGCTGTTTCTTCAAATGTGCAGATGCCATTGCAAAACTCCAAGGAACCTGAACATTCATGGAAATACGATGGAACTAAGAAAAATAAAGCTCAAGTAATCAACTCTAAAGAATTGGAGATCTATGTAGTTTCTAAAAAAGAATTAAAAATAATTGTCTTAAAGTAGTTCAGTGAATTACAAAAGAACAGATGACTAAATAAAATCAGAAAAACGTAACATGAACAAAATGAGAATATCAACAGACATGAAAACCATAAAAAAGAAACCAAACAGAAATTCTGGAGCTCAAGAATTTAACTAATGAACTGAAAAATTCAACAGAAAGCTTCAACATCAAACTTGATCAAGCAGAAGAAAGAATCTGTGAACTTAAGGGAAGTCATAGTCAGAGGAATAAAATGGAGAAAATAATGAAAAAGAGCAAAGAAAGTCTAAGGGACTTGAGGGACACCATCAAATGAACCAATATATGCATTGCGGAGCATAAGAAAGAGAGGGAGGAAAAAGGCGACAGAAAGCTTATTTTAAAAAATAATGAAGAAATGACCTCAACATATCTAACGAAGGCCATACTAAACAGTAAAACTGAAAGCTTTCCTCTAAGATTACTGACAAGGATGCCCACTCTCACCACTTCTATTCGGCATAATACTCAGAGTACTAGCCAGAAATATTAGTCAAGAAAAAGAAAGAAAACCCAATCAAAAAGTAAAGGAAGAAGAAAAATGATCTCTCTTTGTAGATGACATGATCTTACATGTAGTAAACATGGATGATGCCATAAAAAACTGTTAGAATAAATCAGTAAAGCTGGAGGCTACAAGGTCAACACACAAAAATCAGCTTCATTTCTATAAACTATGAATGAGCTGTCTGAAAAAACAATGAAAAAAACAATCTCATTGCCCTAAATGGTGTAGCTCAGTTGGCTGAGTGTTGTCCTGCAAAGTGAAGGGTTGTCAGTTCAATTCTCAATCAGGACACACGCCTGGGTTGTGGATTTGGTCCCCTGGTCAGGATGCGTATGAGAGGCAACCTATTGATGTTTCTCTGTCTCTTTCTCCTTCCCTTCCCCTCTCCCTAAAACTAAATAAATAATATATTTTTTAAAAAGCCCATTTACAATAGTGTCAAAGAGAACAAAATAACAGGGAGGTGAAAGACTGATATACTGAAAAACTATAAAACATTAGTAAGAGAAATTAAAGAAGACCCAAATAAATGAAAAGACAACCCATGTTCATGAACTGGAAGATTTATTAATGTCCATAGTACCCAAACCAATTTTTAGTTTCAATGTTACCCCCTTAAAATTAAAATATTTTTAAAGAATTGGAAAAAATACTAAACTTTTTTGAAAGCATAAAAGTCCCAAAATAGCCAAAGCAAAGAAAGAAGCATAAAGCTAGAGCCATCATACTTCCTAATTTCAAGGGTATTACAGAGCTACAGTAATTAAAACTGCATGATATTGGCCCTGGCTGGTGTGAATCAGTGGATTGAGTGCTGACCTGCAAACCAAAGAGTCACCAGTTCGATTCCCAGTCAGGGCACAGGCCTGGGTTGTGGGCCAGGTCCCCAGTTGGGGGCACATGAGAGACAACCATACACTGATGCCTCTCTCCCTCTTTTTCTCCCTCCCTTGCTCTCTCTTTAAATATAAATGAATAAAATCTAAAAAAAAAACCAAACCACTGTATGATATTGGTATAAAGATAGACATATGGCCCAGTGGAACAGAATGGAGACAGCAGAAAAAAACCTATGCAGTCAATTAATTTTCAGCAAAGGTACAATACAATACAATGGGAACAGAATAATTTCTTCAACAAATTTTGTATAGAAAACTAGATATCCACATGCAAAATAGTGAAACTGAACTCTTATCTTGTACCAGACACAAAAATCAACTTAAATGGGTTAAAGACTTGAATCTTAAGACCTGAAACTCTAAAACTCCTAGAACAAAAGCTTCTTGACACTGATCTTGGCGAGTTGTTCTTGGATATGACACCAGTAGCACAGCCATCAAAAACAGCAATCCACGAGGGAGACTACATCAAACCAAAAATGTTTCTGCACAGCAAAGAACAATGTAATGAAAGGAAACCTACAGAATGGGAGAAAATATTTGCCAAGCATATATCTGATATGCTAATATCCAAAATATATAAAGAACTTCTACAGCTCAATAGGGAAATAAAAACAAAAACAACCTGATTAAAACATGAGGAAAGGACTTGGACATTTCTCCAGAGAAGACATACAAATGGCCAACACACATGTGAAAAGATGCTCAACATCACTAATTATTAGGGAACTGCAAATCAAAACCATACTGTGATAGCATCTCACGCCTGTCAGGATGGATGTTATTAAAACAAACAAATAAAAGATAAACGTTGGTAAGGGTATGGAGAAACTGGAACCCTTGTACACTGCTGATAGGAATGTAAAATGGTGCAGCTGCCATAGAAAACTGTATGGTGATTCTTCAAAAAATTAAACATAGAACTATCATACGATACAGTAAGTCTACTTCTGGGTATAGTCAAAGAATTGATACCTGCATTTTCATGTTTATTGCAGCATTATTCACAGTAGCCAAAATATGGAAACAACCTACAATAAACATCCATCAACTAGTGAGTGGATAAAGAAAATGTTTTATATATGTACAATAAAATATTATTCAGCTTTTACAGAGAAAGAGATCCTACCACATGCAGTAGCATGGATGAACCTGGAGGACGTAATGCTAAGAGAAATAAGCCAGTCCAAAAGGGGTAAACACTGCATTACTCCACTCACACCAGGTAGCTAACAAAGTAAAACCCCTAGAAACAAGTCAGGATGGTTGCCAAGAACTGGAGGGAGGGGGAAATCGGGGGTCGGAGCTCAACGGTATGAAGTCTCACTTGTGCAAGAGAAGTTCTAGAGATCTGCTGTACAACTTGGTGCCTATTGTGATCAATACTGTATTGTGTGCTTAAAATTTCTGCTAACAGGTTAACTGTTACTACCATTAAAAGGGGCGTACAAGGTAGATGTTTATTAGCCTGACTGCAGTGCTGGTTTCATACACACGTCTATGTCCAAACTCGTCAAACTGTATACATTAAATACATGCAGTATTCTCTATATCAACTAGACTTCGATAACGCTGTGCAAAAAATGGTACCTCTGGAAAGCCTTTGTATTCTTACAAATTAGGTTCAGATATAGTTGACCGATCTCCTTCACGTGGTCAATTACCACACGTAAAACATTTTTCCAGTTCAATAAACTGATTGTCCCTGAAACAGTACCCCCGGTTATGGAAGATTTTTGAGTCACACACACACTGCAGACAGAATTAAAAGGCAGGGCTTGCTTCTGTGACTGCTCCTCCATGGGATCTCCAGCTCTACCTTGTGTGCCACGGGTTGTGGCTTCACCTCTGTTTTTCCCACCCTCGACCTCACACTGACTTGAAACTGGGAACAGAGCTGCTCTCCCCCAGGAAGTGAAGCTCTCTGAGGTCCCCCCGGAGCGGGGGCAGTGGGCTTACTCCCAAGCTCCCTGAACGTGCCAGGCCCTTCTCCTGCCCCCGCGCCAAGCCTGCGGTCGTCTGTCTGGAGAAATAGAAGAAATATCGCGTTGAAAATCTGGATTAAATAGTAAATTTTGAGACAGTGGGAGATTAACCATTTTCCACTAACTTAATAAATTTAATATTTTACCTACCCTGTTTCTAGTAGCCAATTTATGATTTGGACAGAAATTCCTAGCCCAGGATACATGGCCAAGAAGCACTAAAATCCCACTAACAAATGACAGGGAAGTCCACGAACCACCTTTTGTGGAGCCGCCCCACATTTCTACAGCATTTGTTTGTACAGTTGTCTATTCGGAAGTGCAGTTCTCAAACACTCACACATGCTGACGCGCTGACGGTTGCTGTTTGCATTTACGAGTCAGAGAGAGAGCACGACCGCTTCTTCGACGTTTGGGACTCACTTAGGGGATGAACTTTGGCAACAGGAGTAGTGACTGAATGCCATGTGGTATCTCGCCACTTAACAATAGACATTTATGAAGTTCAATTCATTTAGTTCATTCTTTCTAATTGTAGTAACAGCTTTTCACACATGCTGGTTATGTACACAATTCTTAGAGAGAAATAGAGTTTCATTTGGGGACCTTACTTATTTCAGTGTAGCCGCAAACCAAAAGCACACTATCTATCTTTCAACCACAACTGTGAAGCTAGCAAAAAAAAATTAACAGCTTTGAGATATAATTTACATACCCTCAGCATATACTTCAGTGGTTTTTAGTATATTTGCAAAGTAGTGCAGCCATCACTATCAAACTGCAGAATATTCTCAGCGCTCAGTAGGAAACCCCATGCCCACGGGCAGTCACTCTGCGTCCTCCCTGACCCAGCCCCTGGGGACCACGGGTCTGCTTTCTCTGGACACTTCATACACAGAAGCAGGCAATGTTTGGCCCTTTGTGACCAGGTTCTTGAAATGAGTATAGTGTGTGCAGGGTTCATCAGTGCTGTGGAATGCATCAGTCCTTCAGTATTTTTATTGCCAAATAATATTTCATTGTATGGACATACCACACTTTACTTACCCACGTATCAGTTGAGGGGATTGGTGTCATTTCCACTTTCTGCCTCTTTGGATGAATGCTGCTATGACCATTTGTGTACTAGTTTTTGTGTGGTCATGTTTTCATTTCTCTTGGGTATATACCTAGGATTGGAACTGCTGGGTCATACAGTATAGTACTTAATTTTTAATGTTTTGAAAAACTACCAAACTGTCTCTCAAAGCAGCTGTACCATTATTTTCCATTCCCATCAGCAAGGCATCATGGTTCCAATTTCTTCACAACCTTACCAATGCTTGTAATTGTCCTTTTTTAGTTCAGTTATCCTAATGGGCATGAAGAGGCATCTCTTCCTGGCTTTGATTTGCTTTCCCTCACGATCAAAGAGAAGGAGCATTTTTGGTGTGCTTCCCAGTCACGTGTACACCTTTTTGGAGAAACGCCTATTTCAACCATTTGGCCATTTTCAAGTTGGGTTGTCTGTCGTTCGGTTGCAAGGGTTCTTTTTACATTCTGGATACAGATAACTTATAAGATACTTAATTTGCAAATATTTTTCCCATTCTGTGGGTTGTCCTTTCACTTTTTTACAGTATCCTTTGAAGCAAGTTTTAAATTTTCATGAAGCCTAGTCCAATTAATTTTTTCCTTTTATTAAACTTGCTTTTAGTGACAAATTTAAGAAACCACTGACTGATTGAAAGTAAAAAAAATATTTACTTCCTTGTCTTATTTCAAGTCTCCAACCTACACTCTGAAGTTTAGGTCTGTGACCCACTGTGAGTTTATGTTTGTACAGGGTGTACAGCAGGGCTCTAACTTCCTTCTTTTGCGGGTAGATGTCCAATGGCCTCAGCACCAGCTGTTGAAGAGTGAACATTCTTCCTCCATCACGTTGTCTGGGCACCCTGGTCATAAACCAATCAGCCACAAACGTAAGGGGCTCTCAGTTGCATCCTGTTGATTTTGTGTCTGTTCTTCCACAGAAGCTAGAAAACGTCCCCCTTAGTGATGGACTGCCTGCCTACCCCCTTGCATTCACTGTCTTACAGGAAGGCACCCCTCCCTGTGTCTGTTTTACAGGTCAAGATAACTCAGTTTTGATGGTGAAGGGTAGCAGAATAAGCCACCTCAAAATATGCCTCTTTGGTGAAAGGATCGTATTTTGAGTTTATTAATTTGAGAAACTGCAGTCAGGAGAAGCTCCAAAAATGGAACAGACGTTAAACCTTGTATAAAGGACACCCACACATACGAAGGAAGTTTGTATTAGCAAGGGGGCCTACGCCAGGGAGAGAGCTGTCACCAGAGAGAACCTGGTCGCCGAAAGGCTCGTCTGCAGGGTAGCTGACTGAACCCTTCCTCTTCCCTCCTTCCCACGCAGCCTTCCCCATGTCTCGAGCCCAGACCCCTAGCTCCTTCCTTGGCTGAGGATGGTATATAAATCTCAGCTGTCTGGCTGCCTTTGAGGCTCATATCTTTGTGGGGCTCCTGTAGGCACATACATATAATTAAAATGGTTTTTTCTCCTATGAATTTCTCTTTTATTACAACTTGGGAGGGGGGAGGGGAAGGAACTGATCCTCAGCAAAGCACCTAGAAGAATGAAAATAATTGTTCCTTCCCCATAATGGACAGGGATACCCTCAGATGGAACTGACCTATTATGCAATAATATTTCTGTTACATTTTATCCTCTCAGAACCATATAGAACGATTAAAATTATTTGGACAATTAATTAGATTTTTCCCTGAGTTTAATCTGGGCAATGCTGGCATGGTCGAAATTTCCACCTGTCTCTTTCTCAACCCTTAAATCAGGCAGATTGGTAAACCTGGATGTATCAAGAAATTATGCAAAACAAGTGTCATCATTTAAAAAAATGTGTCTTAAATGGAAAGGGGGAGGGGGTAGCATAACCAAAACAGCTCTTGTGGTCACTCATTCATTCCAAGTTAACAGATTAGTGCTGGGTGCTTTTATTTAAGCTGTCTTATTTGTCCTTCGTAAGAGTCCAGTGAAGTCCAATCTGTCATTTTAGAAAGGAAAAAGCAGGCTCAGGGGGAAGTAACTTGTTCAAAGTCACATAGCCAGTGAGTGACACAGAACTTGCTCCCTGCTGTGGACCCTCGTGCAGGGGTCTGACAGCCGGTGGGCGGACATTCCCCACGCCCTCTCCAGTCTCTGTTGTGCTCCCTCCCCTAGTCAGTAACGCAGAAGCGATGCAGGCAGCAGAGGAAAACAGGCTCCTCCCACTGACAAGGAGTGTCAGGTTGTTAGGAACTTTCTGAATGAGCATCAAAAACCTTAAAATGTGCATATATTTGGACCGAGAAATTCCACATCTAGGGTGTTAACCTAAGAGGATAATCAGAAACTTGCACAAATATTTATGTGCAAAAGAGTTTAGTGAATTATAGCACTATTCATAATTGTGCATGATTGGAATTAATGTAAATTCTAATAAAAGAATAGAGTCACACAAAAGAATTCTACAACTGTTAAAACTATTATTTTAGAAGAATACTTAACATGAGACATTTATAACATTACTAGGGGAAAAGAGCATGTAGAAAAACCACAAAAAAAAGACTAGATGGACATATATCAGTATGTGATAACTCATTACCAGAGTTACCTTTACCTGGTAAGAATACAGTTAATTTCCATTTAATTTTTTAAAGCTTCATTGTATTTTCCAAATTTTCTATACTGAATATTATTTTATAATTATATAGTAGTTATAATTTTTAAGTCAGAAATAAGGCTATATTCTTTCTTTCTTTCTTTTTAGAGAGAGTGGAAGGGAGGGAGAAAGAAAGGGAAATATTGATTTGTGAGAGACACATCAATCAGTTGCCTCTCACATGCCCGCCCATGAATGGGGACCCAGCCTGCAACCCAGGCATGTGCCCTGACTGGGAATCAAACTGGTGACCTTTGGGTTCACAGGCTGGTGCTCAATCCACTAAGCCATGCCAGCCAGGACAAGGATATATTCTTTAAAATATATATCTAGTATTAAAAGACAATAGGCCCAAAATAGAGGCACCAATGCTCAGCACCACATCACCAAACCACGAGTTAACTGCAGTTTCGGCTCTCCCGGGAATGGAAGCCTCCAATCAGAACTCACCTGATCGGCACTGGTGAGGTCGCCAGCCTGGCACAGCCCAGCCATCCCCTCTGGCTTTGACCCACAGTGGCCTCTGCAGGTCCTTACTTTAGACACAGGAGAAGTGCTCGGAAAACATCGAGTGCCCGAGTGCTTTTAGAAGACCCCCGCCCTGAAGGAGACTCAGAACATGAGCAGAACCCCACTTCTGTAGCTACTGTGTAGACCCAGCTGCTCTGAGTTCCTGGAAGTGGTCAAGTTGTTCCCAGGGGCTGCTCAGGTGAAGGGAGCTGATGCCGCGAGAGAGCGAAGGGCGAGCGACTGGAAGGCACGCTCTGACCCAGCCTCCTCCGCGGGGCCTCGTGGGCCCAGCACTGGGCATCACTATCTCACACGGAAAATGCGTGATCACTGGGAACCAGGAAGGCTTGGGTCTCTGCTCCACCGTATTTCGCCATGTACAATGCGCACTCACATTTTTGTGCACACTTTACATGGAGTTATTATACCCATGGCATGTAATCATTATACTCACGTATAATGTGCACATTTATTTCCCCCTCAAAAATTTGGGGGGAAAAGTACGCATTATACACGACAAAAACATGGTGATGTCACCTCTAACTTAAGAATGTGATGTTGGTCAAGTCACTCAATCTCTATAAACATCGAGTTTCTCACCAGTAAAATGTGACTTAATGAGAGAATGAAAACACTTGCAAAATGGCAAGGACCGAGGAAATAATTCTCCCACTCCAAAGGGTTATGGACACTATTAAAAGTGGCCACACACCGAAGCACACGTGGACGAGACTTAAGCGAGACACGGGGGCAGACGCGCAGGCGTGGTGTCACACTGCAGAGGACCCCCGGAGTCACAGACACGAGCGCCGGGCACCGGCCCACGCCTGAGGAAACGCTGCTTTCTGTGGGAAGCACAGCTGCTGGCTGAGCTCCGGGAGGTCTGGAGTTGCCGCACAACGTCGTGATGTCCAAGGGAGAGAATGTGTCTTGCAGAGCCCGGAGGCCCTCCGAGCCCCCGATGAGAGATGCGGAACGCAGGAGTCGCGCTCCAGACCAGACCGAACCAGACTTTCACGAAGCTGGGGCGGGAGCAGGAACTCCGGTGGCAGCAGGCGGAGCCCTGGGAAGCCAGCTTTGAGGGATGGATGGCGAGCCCCAGGGGCAGGGTTTCCTGTTTTTCAGAACTTGGGCCGCTCGTGAGTCCAAGAGGCTAAGTCACAAATGACGCTAATGAGCGACGAAAATAGCTTCTTACTGAATAGAAAACTGTTATTTTCAGAGAGGAAGCAGGGGGGTGACTCGAGGCGTAGTGAGCAGTCTACTGCCACCTCTGTCACCACGACAGTCACAGAGGCCAGCTCATGTGTCAGACATGGTAAAAAGTGAAAGCGCCTGCAGCCTAAGGGAGCTTTCTCCCCAAGCATACCAAGAAAGAAATGAGGCCAGCCTCCATAATGGTGTCGGCTACGCAACAGCGTTTCTACAGGGTCCCACAAATGTCGCCACGCTGACCCATTCTCTAATGGAAACAGCTGGAGAAGAAGTACTGAGCCCCGGGGAACATCAAAGGCCCCGCTGGAAAAGCCCCCACACGGAGCAATGTGTGGGCCCGAGTCCTTCCATTCTGGAAGGGTGAGGCCTGCGCTGATGATGCCGGGATGAAACACCAGAGTCTTGAGAGAAGTGAAACAAGATCACCAAGTAGCCTTTCCCTTAGAATGAATGCTAATTTTGTGGTTTTGATTTGAAAGGCACAGAGAGGTGTTTTGCATTTTTTAGTAATATAAAGAAAATATCATGACCATTTGTCTCTAGCCCCTGTCTCCTCTTCTAGAAAATACCATCTGTCTCTAATCTGGCTTACCTTCACTTTTTTTTTCCACCTGAGGAACTACAATGCTTGTTTTTAAATTGTACTGTTTTCTACTTTTCAGAATATTGCCTACTGCATAAATAGCACCAAATCCCTTCTCTGTTCTTTGCAACCATACTCGGTGAGTGTCCCTCGGGTGCCTACCCTTGTCTAGTCTCCACACAGGCGTGTGTCTAGCACCTCCAGTGCCCTCGGAACGGCACGAGAAAGCCCAGCGTGCTGGGGCCCGGCCTGGTCACAGCCTTACGGCGAACCTGGTGGGCGAGGCTTTCCATTGTGCAGATTAGAAAACTGAAGCCCGGAGAAGTGCGGTCATTTCTCCTGCCCACCCGCCCTCCTAACCCTGCAGTTACATGACCACAGTTTGGCCACGCTGTCAAGCCCAGGTTAAAATCTGTTCCTTCTTCAAAACTCTCTCTCCATCTCTCTGGCAGCATTGCCGGCCCGTCACCCAGGTCTACACACGTCTCTGTGCACGTCTGCCCTGTGACACCACAGGTTCTTTTAGAGACATTACAAGTGGCCGCAGAGTCAGAGCTTTCTGCTTTCAAACCCTTGTTCTGCCCCTTCCTGCAGTAAGGGCTGAATGACCCAGGAGAAATGACCGCACTTCTCCGGGCTTCAGTTTTCTAATCTGCACAATGGAAAGCCTCGCCCACCAGGTTCGCCGTAAGGCTGTGACCAGGCCGGGCCCCAGCACGCTGGGCTTTCTCGTGCCGTTCCGAGGGCACTGGAGGTGCTAGACACACGCCTGTGTGGAGACTAGACAAGAAGTGAGCGTGGCAGTAGGAGTGGAGGAATTACACACAATCTCCTTGAAAAAGGACAGAGCTGGACCTTGACTGTGCCCTACTGAAATCAGAAACGTCCACCTAGACCGCCAGCCAGCCAGCACATCACACTGTTGACAAAGGAGCACACGCCCTAAGTGTCCTCCTCGGTCTACTGACGAAAAAATACCGATCTTCTTCCATGACCAGTACTGCTACACCCATGGAGCCCCAGGAGCTTCAGAAGATAAGTGCAAATCTATTGAAGAGGTGACAATATAAAAACTAGAAACATATGGATCGGTTTATAATGTGACCCATGTAAAGTCTGTTTATTACAAAACTAACATCAGCACCCTTGAATGCAAACTCTCTTCTGCCTTTGTTTGTTACAGTTGCTTGGAGCTTACTCATTTTCTCGTGAAGGTGGTCCAGGAACGGTCATGGATGTGCCCCTAACAACTGCTGTCACTAAGTTCTGCCTGCTGCGTTGGAAGAGTCATCCTGGGGTAAAGGAGCACAGCTACCCCCGCCCTGGGGTCTGCTCTCCCCCCCCGAGCACACACGTGCCTCCTGGCCCCACCTCCTCCTGGCTACCCATGCCAGACACAGTAGGGGGCCACTACCGGTACACTGCATGCGGGCCACACGATGTTATCTTTCTCCTAAAGGATGTGCAAATGGTGTCCAGAAACCCCACTTAGTAAGCTTCCTTCAGATACACTTGGGGATCCCTACTGCTAGGCTTGTTTTCTGCCTTATATTGAAAGGAATATAAATAGCATGTGTGTGAGTAAGAGAGTAGGGGTGGGGAATGAAATGGACATGGGGAGGGATCTAATAGCTCAGGTGATCCCTTGGAAACCAAGAGGAAGTAGGGCATCCTTGGGTCTTATAACATTCCAATTCTTTTTTTTTAAGATTTTATTTATTTATTTTTAGAGAGAAAAGGGAGGGAGATAGAGAGAGAGAAACATCAATGTGTGGTTGCTGGGGGTCATAGCCTGCAGCCCAGGCATGTACCCTGACTGGGAATCGAACCCGCGACACTTTGGTTTCCAGCCCAAGCTCAATCCACTGAGCTATACCAGCCAGGACATTCCAATTCTTGTTATATCCCCTTGATGCCCAGCAACAATAATAAAGGAGCAAAAATAAAAGTCTTTCTCTCTCATACACACACTCCCCTAACATCAGTACCCTTGGATGCAATACATCTTCTGAGTATTTGTTTGTTGAACACTACATGTTTTTAAAAAGTTCCACAGACAGAAAGAGATCAAAACAGATACAAGAAACGTTCAAATTAAAACAACATAAAACATCTCAAGATCAATGAGCATGACATGGGTCCTGGTCTTAATATTTCTCTAGCTGATTATGCAAGAAGTGGTCTACTGTGCTGCATGCATTAGCTGAGGCATTGTGTAGATAAAAAGGTAAAACCATCCTGAAACAGGAAACCAGTATTCTTCCTGTCTAATCAACAAATCTAAAAATTTATTTTGTTTTAACTATTTACTCTGGCTTTTGTCCACCACAATGGGGTGAGCCACATGTTCAGTGCAGAGAAGAAAATGTTCATGAGCCACTTTTGTCTCCCCGCCCCCTTAGAGAAAGAGGAGGAAAAACTGGTTCATACAGGAGGCGCGAGGCGTGTGCTTTGGAACCGCCGCAGAAGTGTGGGCTCAAGTAACCGGAGGGATTTCACCTACATCCATCCAGTCAACTATGGGGGTTTAAAGAAATTCCAAAGAGTCATCAGAAGAGGAAAAATAAAGGTAATGCTTTTTGCCACACAGGTAGCATCTTTGAAAATATGTGTAATATGTAAAATATTTTGACACCCCCATGTTATTTTTCCAGAAATAACAGTATAAATATCCTCTCTTGTTCAAGAGCTGTCAGCCTCTCTAATCACTACTCACAGCAAGCTCAGTGCCTGCCACAATGTACAAGATGCACTTCTTAGCCTGCGTTGCACTAACTCTCGCATTCATCGTAGACGGTGCGCCCACCTCCGGCTCCCGCAGGGGTGCCGGGCAGAAGCTGGCGGACATCGAGGAGGACTTGCAGAAGCTTCTGAAAGGGGTCCACGTAAGTCTCCCCCCTCTCCTACTAAAAAGACACCATTTCACTTTTCTGCCTGGAGTGCACTCCGTGCTAACAATCTGTTGTGCTTTCTCAGAATTACAAGAACCATGAACACTCCACGATGCTCACGTTTAAGTTTTACATACCCAGGAAGGTAAGTACGACTCTCTTAAGTTCGTTTTTGGGCTTTATGAAGATTCGAAGTAGCCTGCAAACTCACACACTGATTGCATTAATCGCATTTCAACTGAGAAAAAGAATTAGTAACTTCAATTTTTAAAAAACCCAAGTTTGATAATGGGGCTTCTGTAAAATGGCTTTCCCTGTATATTTTTTATGTATACTTGGCTTGTGTTTGGGAGGAAGGAAGTGGGAAGAAGAGACAAGAATGCTATTCTCACTTATTGCTGGGACAGCTTTAAAACATATTATGTTGATTTACTGCTTTCTCTGAAAAGACAGAGAACTCCAGAGATATTCTATGATGCACTTTTACCATGTGGATGATGAGAGCCAGTGTCAGAAGAGCCCACTTGGGAGAAATCCCTTGTTTTAGGTGGGGGGGGGGGTGCGCCTAAGGGTCTGCCCTGAGGACAGCAGAGCCCGCGTCCATGGCACAGGCCGAGGGCCAGGCTGGTGGAGCGGGAATCTCAACTCTGCCATGTCCTAGCTTTTGTGAACTTGGGCAAGTCGCCAACTCTTTGTAACTCAGTCTATTATCTGCATCTGTGAATGACTGTACATACTTTATATGGTTCTGTGAGGATTAACGAGTCAATGAAAAGGACTCCCGATAGCCCCTGGCATATGGCAAACACCGCATGAGTACTGGTTATAAGTAGCAGTAAGTAGTGAAGATAAACTTCTCCCCGGAGAGGAGAAAGTAAAATTTCTATCTGGCTGTTTGGGGATTGAGGCAGTGAGAGCAGCACAGCCGGCCGGGTCCTGGTCACCCGGCGAGGGCTGCTGAAAGCCGGGCAGTGACTGCCCACAAAGAACGGGAAGAGCCCATCCCAGGGTGCAGCTCAGCCCACAGGAGGGGACTTACCGGATCCCAGAGTCAGCCTCATTGATCTACCTCTCAGGTTATGTTTCAGGTTACTCTTTTGAAAGATGAAAAGAAATAACTCCAGCTTAACCAGAGGCACACATCTCTTACCTCCAGCAACTTAAAAGGCTCTGCTTTGCTGGCGGGACTGCCTCTAAGTCACGCATGCCAAGATCTAAAGCCTTGAACTCATAGAGCTTGCAGTAGGAAGCTGAGAGACCAGCAGATGCAAATACCAGATGTGTGGCGCAGTCCTGCCTCTCCCCCTGAAGATTGTTAGAAAGATAACAGGCGATGTGTGCACAGTTTAGGGGGTGGTAGATTCTTTGAAATCTAACAGTTTCTAAATGACAAGTCAAGATCTAGTTGAAACCAAAAGTAATGTGATAAACTCCATTCAACTGTTCATTTTACCACCATTCCATGATTCTAAGAGATTCTGGAAAACTATAAAAACGTTTAACTCAAAGGATGCTATGTAATGCTATAAAAGAAAAAACTGAAATTTAATCCTGTCTCCCCCTCGTCATGTGGCCTTGGGGAGAAAACAAATTCTGAGATTTACTTTCCCTATTTGTAAAACTGAGATGACACTGCTTTGCCTATCTCAGAAGGTGGCTGTGAGGCTTAAACGGGACGAAATTTAGGAGAAAGAGCTTTGAAATGATAATGTACTATAGAAGTGTGAGACCGTATCATCGTGTGTGTGTGCGCACACAACTCAAGAGGGCCCATCCAAAGTCCTTCAAATATTGCCATGTTTTATTTGGTTGGCGTTATTTTTCAAACACATCTTGATGTACTCATAGAAGAGCCAACGATGGAGATGCAGTTATGTGACTAGCTGTTCTGAGGGTCATTACTATATACAGTGACAGTCACCTGGTCTGTAAAGCGCTGGGACTGTCCGATGGCCTCCCAGAGCCCTTCTGTGAGTCTCAGCTCTTACACCGCGACACACTGGCGTCACAGAGCCTGAGCCTGGACCTCCGCTTCCTGACGAATGACCTCCGTCCTAATGACCTCTGTACAGACTGGGAAAGAATTTAGCCTCTATCTGTGATTTGCAATTGGGTGCAGAAATGTTGACTTTCCAAAGCCAAATTAGGCTGAAATTAATGACTCGTCATTTGTTAATGGTTCATTCTAATGGTGGGTCGCTGAACTCTAGTTTTCCCCGTTTTGTAACGTAAACACTATTGGTTCATCTTGACAGTAATGCTGACACAGGGAGGAGAGTGGAAAAGACTATATACTGCTGCTCTCTTTTAATAGAGTAAATTTGAGGCTACCTTCTGATTCACCCTTAGTCAGGGCAAACTGACCTGATCATTATTTTTATTATTCAAGGTCACAGAATTGAAACATCTGCTGTGTCTAACAGACGAACTCAACCCTCTGAAGGACGTGCTAAATTTAACTCAAAGAAAAACCTTCCACTTGGAAGAGATGGTGCGATCAGTGGAAAACATCAATGTAACAGTGAACGCACTAGTGGTAAGGCCTCGCTCGCTGCTTGCCTGGAAAGGACGTGAGAGTGGGCATTCTGCGGTGGCGCTGCGTGTTGGCGCTCGGGACGTGCTCTTACGTTGTAGGCCCACTGTGAGCACGAACCAGCTCCGTGCTGGGCGACTCAGTGTGGGGCTGGGAGGGTGAAGGTGTGAGGTGAGAGCCAGGGGGCTTCCTCCCACCGAGGCAACAGGGACGGCCCCACCCTGCACTGGGAGCAGAAGACACTTGGGTTGAAGTTCACAGAAAACAGGCAGGTGTTACATATTTTTAAAATTCCTGTAGACCATTTTCCAGAACAGCCAACACTGATTACCTGACAGGCCTTTCAAATGGGGCTTCCCTGCCATTGGTAGAAGGACAAAGAGATCTTTCAAAAAAAAAATGGCAGCTATTAAAATGGCCAATGGACTAGATGGTTAACTCCTTACTTAGAGACAATACTTTCACAATCTTAAGTATCTTTAATGCCTGGGAAGCATGGACGCTGCAAGGGACTCAGGTGCTATGAGAGAGGTTCATGGCTTTTTTCCCCCATCTCATTTGCCAGGATACAAAATTCCTGAGTGAAAAACTGCCCTGAACAAACAGCGTAATTTTAATGACAGTAGGACCAAGGTTCTAAAAATGTTAGTTAATGCTGTTTCCAAATAGGAGTCATTTTATTAGTAGCCTGTTTCTTTCCATCTAATTTTTAAAAAATACGCTGACAGCAACATCATCTAGGCATCAACAGACTGTTTCTCATCTATGTCAGAAGGTTTGCCCTAAAGTTTTTGGTGAACATAGGTAAACTCACTCTAAATTCTTGACTCAAAAATTAAGATAAAATTATGTGAAAATCAGAGACTGCATTTCAAAAGCCAGGTATTTTTAAAAATGTAACCCTCTAAGAGATCACAGTATTCAATTATACAGCCTGGCAGAAGTAAGTCCTGCTTGAGTTGCTTGGTAGGATAATAAGAGTGTAATAATAATTTATAGTTTTACTTTGAGCATTTCACCTAAAATGTCACATGGTGTGCTTGAGTGTGATATTGTCATGTTACAAAATTACATGCTTATGATTTTGTAATAACACATTTTGTAATTTAAAAAAGGCATTATTTGTGCCAGACTCATAGGTGAAAAAAGAGTATCACACTACAACAATTTTCTCTCACTCAGTTTATGTTTCCAGGATAGAAATTACTTCAAATTTGAAAGATCCTCTTTTGTCTTCCTATGAATCAGTCTTAGCTTGGCCCAAAGAAGACAAGTTGAAATAGCTCTTATCGGCCGAGAAGGTTAATTTCCAAAAAATCAGTCCAAAGAACAAAATTTCTAACGTCTAGGTTTTCAAAAGTTGGTACCTGACTGATGCTGAGGTGGAGTGGGGGTGGGTGTGAGTATTTAAGAAGGTGCTTTTCATGCAAACTTCCCCCAAACAAAAGTTTGTCCTCACTCTTGGCTGGTTCTATCTGGTTTGGGGGAATATGAAGAGATTCACTCAAGGGCAGTAACAGGAGACTGGAGGTTTAAAAAAAGAAGGCACAATGTGTATAGCACTGCATACATGTAACCACAGATACAGATGTGCACCCAGAGGAAAGGAGGGGTAAGAACTTTATTTTGCATGCAGCATTTAATGAAATATTTGCCTAGATCTGTTTTTATTTAAAACGCTTCTAGTTCAAAGGAAAAAAAATCTTGTGTTCATTGAGACTGACAAAATGACCAAGCAAGGGAAATCTCAGATTGTGTGTTACTGTCACCTGGTATCGTAACGTAATTTTGGCACATCAATGTGATCATTTCGAGAAAATGTGAATGTTTAATCTACTTGAAAATGAAGCCCATGAGCTTATTGAATAATATATTGAAGGCAAACTACCCTAAAATTTTTTTTAAAAATTGTTTTATAGGAACCCACGGTGGGACCCCCATGCGAGTACGACGACGAGACGGTCACCTTCGTGGAGTTCCTGAACAAGTGGGTTACCTTCTGCCAGAGCATCTTCTCGACGCTGAACTAAGGGCTTCCCATTTCAAATGGATTAGGCTTTCTATTTATTTAAATATTTAAAGTTTTATTTATTTTTTGATGTATGGTTTGCTACCTTTTGTAATTATTGTTCCTAGTATTCAGATGGTAAATATGGATCTTTTAAGATTCTTTTTGTAAGCCCTAAGGGCTCTGAAAATGTACGTAAATTATTTATCCCAAAGTATTTATTGTTGAATTGTTAAATATAATGTACATGTAGACCAGTTAATAAAATTATTTAATAAATTTGATGGATAACAACAAGCCCGGACATGTTATTCTGAGAACAGCACAGGCTGATCACTAAAATATTTCCAAATCGCTCATGTGACTTCAGACAGTTACGATGCTGCAGAAGCTGCTCTTCCCCTGGAGAGGCAGGTGGAAGAGAGAATGGGCTTCTTAAAGCTCTTGCTTTCTCCTGCCACAAGCTGATCAGTTCCTTAGTTCTAGTCTGAGAAAACCTCATCAAACTGTAGGATTTTCCTTCTCCAGGTCATGCCTTAAACAAGACACCAAACACGGTCTTGAAACCCTCCATAAAACTGGTGCGCCTCTCCGCCACCTCTCCGAATCTCACACCTGCTCTCTGCCCTCAGTCTCCTCCCTGTCCTCCAGGCCTGGCTGCTGAGGTCCAGGTGGGAGGGCTCAGGGGCAGCAGAGATTCCTGACTCTCCCAGGGGCGCAGCCTCTGGGTGGCTGTGCCTCTCAGCAAAGATGGCCTCGCTCTAAGCTTTTTCCCTCTGAGTCCTGCTAACCTTTCTTTCCTCTCCTCCCTTCCAGCCAGGGTGGTGCACGCCCACCGTTACTCTTCAGGTGCTGTGCTGCCCTTACAGTGCCCCTGGGCCCAGCTTCGGGAGTCACTGCTCCGTGAGATGCTCCCCGTGTGACTCTCAGTGTGCCATCTGTTTCCTGACCCAGACACCATCACTGCCCCAGAGACAGCCTCTCACACAGGCTCCTGGGACTCAGAGTTCAAGAGCACAGTGATGGTGGGATATGGGAAATCTCTGGGGTGTAGTAGCATCCTTACTAAATTATCATCAATGGTAGCACAGGATGAAATGCAGATACAGGGCAAGGTGTTGTGAGATCCAAGGCCATGACATTTAACTGCTACAGCAAGAATAGTAATAAAAATTGATTATCACCTAGATTCTTCTAATGGTCCAGACACAGGACAAAGGGAAAAATTAGAGTTGTGAATATGAATATATAACTTCATAAAAGAAAAGCATGCATAGCCATGCTCACTGGCGGCTTTGAAACGGTCTGACAGCAGTGCCCGATCGGGTCTGCAGAGAGGCAGCGGGCTCCCCCACGCCTCTCACTCTGAAGGCAGGAGGCGGAGGGACCCTGAGCGGTAGGGTGTGCACAGAGAGGCTGAAAACACCCCTCTGTCCTACTGATGGAGACAGCTCTTTCTCCCAGGAAAAAACCACTCCTCTCCTTCAGAGCGTCTCAACGACTCACAAATTGAGGGTGATTTTCTGCACAACCCACCTCTCCCCGCTTTCGTTTCCTCCAGGCCTAAGGTGGGAATTGCTAACATCGCAACATTGCTGGGCAGTGAGCTACAAAGTGTGTAGACCAACAGGGGGTGGAAAACAAGTCTTGTTCAGGCTGATTTAACTGAGATGCGTGAACCCCCTGGAATTCAGAAATGAATGAGAACTTGCAAATGCCATTAATAGTTGACTGAGTATATGCGTGGACTCCAAGCGGCCTCCTTTACTGATGCTGAGGCGCCCAGGACCAGGGAAAGGCCACCGCTGGGATGGATCCACACAGGCGGACTTCACATCTGGTGCAGGAAGACACCAAGAAACACCTCAGTGAGGGGGCGGCAGCAGCAGCCACCTGAGTTCTGCGGAGATTTTCCTCCTTAGGGCCAGAGATGACAGATGGTGTTCCTACGGCACCACTAAAACCATTAAGACACCAAATGTATCTGACATCTATTACCACAGAGAAAATGGCAGAGTAGTAGGTTGCATTTTAAGTCAATTCATAGGATGTTTTAGGATCAAAAGATTTTTGAAGAGGAAATTCTCATACTTCCTATTCACATAACAATATTCTTTCTCCTTTCTCACATCAAAGAACAATTATATTTAGGAACCATGAATTTCACCTCATTCTCAAAGAAAATAAATTTGCCTCTGTAAGTCACAGTAATCCTTCATTAATTAATTGTGTGAAGCTTGATGACATTCATATCTAGCTCCCATCAATATCTGCAAAATATTTTTATGTATTTCATGCACACATTATACTCAAATTATTTAGTTTCATTTAAGGCTCTCTTAAAATAATGCTCACTTCATTTCATGTGCAAAATGAAATACAGGGCCTGGCACAAATAACACCCCATTTTTATTACAAAAACATAAGCATGTAATTCTGTAACATAACAATATTAATATCACACTCAAACATACCATATGACATTTTAGATGAAATGTTCAAATTAAAACCATGAGTTATTATACCCACATTACTACCCTACCAACCACACTCAAGCAGGCCTTATTTCTGCCAGACCCTGTAAAATTATCTAAGAATACTTCCCAAATAAAAAATTCTAAGTTTCTGTAAGAGATACAATGTTCATTTGACTGTTTTACCCCTCATGAGCACTGCCTTAATACATGATGAGCACAACTACATTTTTTACTAACAGGTTTAGGACACCACCCTCTAACCACTTGTATCCCGCGGCACAGACAAGATGGGGCTACCGAACACGGGGTAAAAACCGGCCGGGCCGACCGCGAGGGGCCGACTGCGAGGGGCTCCAGCTGTCCCTGGCCCCCACAGGCTGAAGGGACCGGAAACCAAGCCCCCATCATAAGCCCCCACTCACGCCCAAGCTGAAGGGCCACACTGCTTCTCCGGACTGAGCAGGGTGGAGGGCAAGGGAAGCCTGACCAAACGCAGGCCGAGGGTCTGTCTGAGCACTCAGACGGAACATGGCCTGGACGCAGCGCCCCCACCCCCCCACACCTGCCCACCCTCCCTTCCTCAAGGCCACTGCTTGGCTTCCGCTCAGTCCTGCTTGCTCCTCGGGGCTCCCTCCCCCGTTCCGTTCAGTAAGGCACTCATACCACACAGGACTCCCCGACGACAGGGCCATGTCCCCGACCTGCTAGCACCCACAGCGCCCAAACAAGTCACAACCATTACACTAGGTGGCTCCACTATAAATACATGCACATCGATGAAATCTTCCTGCTCTTATAAGCAAACATTAAAAATCAAACACACTCCCTAGCCACAGCCCTGTTCTCACCATCAAGCCACTGGAAGGCAACCTCAGTCTCTGCCTCCCTCCCAGCCCCCACTGCGCATCCACGCCCTGACCACAGCAGTCTCACATCGCCACGCAGCTCTTCCTGCCGGGAGGGTGGTGCTTCCCAAGGGTGCTGGCAGACCCGCCCACACCAGAGCGCCACGGGCAATAACTTGCTCAGGGCAGTGTGGGGCCTTCCACAGGGAGTGGATCAGCACGGAGTCGCAAAAGCAGCCCAGCACTGATCCGGCCGGCGGAGTCTGCGTCAGCCTTCTCCCACATCGGCTCCACAGCGGGCCTTGGACGGGCGCCTCCCCCGAGCAGGCAGGGTTGGGTAGTACAGTTCTGTCCCCAGAGGACTCGGGGGATCTGCACTCCCCTGGAAATCCCTGGTTTGCTGCCCCCACTCCTCAGCTCCCCACCAGACAACCCCATGCATTCCTCATACTTTTGCAAATTCAGATGTTCCGTGTTCCTTGATGTGCTGGTCCTAATGTTCTCCCTGTATTCTCCCTGAGTGGAGGCAAACACCTTTCTCCACAGTCTACCTACCTCTGTGCAAGTGATTCGAAAGTTTTTATCTTTATCAAAACTTTCAAGGTCTCCACCATGGCATTTTCAACTGCAGACCACCTCCACCTGACAATCTTACTGCCACCTCCCAAACTGAGAAAATACCCTAGACTCAGCCCTCAACTTCTCCACCCAGAGTGCTACACTGTAGCCTCAGAGTGACGCCATCGAACCTTTGCTGTATTACATCCAATGGGTGTGTATTCTCTGTCGCAGCCTTCCAAATTTTACCCATGCTTACTCAGATAACAGAACCTTGAAGCTGAAAAAGAGCTTTGACTTAGATGCAACTAGTTCAGTGGTTTTTGAACAATTTTGGAGGTTGAAGTTTAGAAGTCTGAATTTAGAAGTTTACTTTTCTACGAGTAAAACAGCTGTACAATCCCAATACGTAATAGATAAAAGATAATAAAGCATTTCTGCTTTGACAGAGAGTAGCCTGGAGCCCTTTTTTCTATCAAGCTTCTACCCTTGAACAATAACCACTAGTAATACTTGCATCCTTGGAATAATGAAAAACGGAGCCAGGAGAGATTAGCTTGTAACTGCCACAAAAGGCAATGTCGGGTTTCATACCCTCTCCTGACCTTCGATTAGAGGAAAGCCTTCTAGGAAATGCTCTCTCCGTCATCCTTCACGTAGCCTCTCTTGCCACCCCTGTCTAGATACGACCTTTCCTTCTCTCCACTGAAACACGTAGTGGGTTCTATCTGTGAAACAGCTGGGTCCACTTGTTTTCCCTTACTCTCAGCGCTGGGCCTTTTTGAGGAAACGGGGAGTCTCACACTGGCTCTCACAGCAGTGCCTCCCTCCCTCCGGGCCTTGACCGGGTGGGCACTCTCAGGGGCAGCCTGCCCACTCCGTGCGCTCACTGTGTGAGTGCCTGTCCGAGCAGAACACATACAAGCGTGGAGAGCCAAGGGAAGGTGAAAGATCTTGTATTGATATTAAAGGCAAATTTACTATAAAAAATAGAAATAAAGGCTAGATATTAGCTGTGGGAGGAAAATTTAAAAAAGAGACTAAAAATATTTAATAAGAAAATACCAGTTTGGAGAAATGAGCAAAACAGTTCATCTAATTGACAGAAGTGGAACTTATTAATGGTATATTTATGTTTCTCCATATAAAACCGCTCCATTTATGTTGCTCTGCATAAAACTGACCCCTTAAAACTATCAAAAAATGGCAATTTTGCATGGTTCAACCTACTAAGTATCGTGTCCACTGTGTGAAAGACATGCATGCCTTTCCAGAACAACTTCAATGCTCATCAGCTAAACTCTGCCATCCTTTCAGAATAGACACCCCCCAAAAAACAAACCAACCAAAAAAACCCCACCATCAACCTCTTAAGAGATTGTAAGTCCATATGGGGTGGCATGAAGCTTATAGATCTAATGAAGATCCAAGATAAAAGGGATAAAGCCTGAGAACCAATAATGATTTACCTGTGACTGAAACTAAGGACTATGCTGAAGAGGCTGAAGTTATGGAACACACAGTTTCACTAAAGGAACACATCCTAACTTAAGAGCAAATAAACTGTTCCTTTTCATCTAAGCATTGTATCAACAAATGTAAAGCTGAACAATCTTACGATCTTACTTCCCTACGCATCTCCATCATAAAGGGTTGGGTCATATTGGGATCCATCTTGCAGGACACTTGAAAATGCGTAATCTAAAGCATTTACGATACTCCTATTTAGCAGAAGAGCTCATTTACCACATTATTCCCTAACATGTCTAACATCATTCTGTATTTACATGTGGAGTTTGACACGAGAAATGATGTTTTAGTCACTGCTTTTTACTATCATGTTAACATGGTGATTGCAAATATTAGGCACTCAAATGTCTGTTGAATTAGCCAACAAATGAGTAAAAATTATTTGTATTGTTGGATTATAATTTGTAATAAAAAAAACTTAAGTGAGATAGCAGGACACAATGTTGAATGTATTTTGCTGTGCAAATAGCTTTAATACAACTTAAAAGAATGAATTTCCTTTTAAACTACAAAAAGGGTAATGGCTTTCTAATGTTTGTAAAAACGAATACAAAATGGCTACATAATGGATAAGGTAATTATTCTTCCAAAAAATAAAACTTCGAAACCCTCATGCTTCAATGTGATTTGACATGAATGTTTACAAATTTTTGGCAATCTCTAGACACTGCTGTTGCAAGATTCTGAATTTGTAAGCTGAAAATCACTAATATGCTTTAAAATTTTTACTAGTCAAAACACACCCAAAAAGAAGAGAAGATTTTTAATGTGACAGTGGGTTGCCTAATTCACATACTAAATTGCTCTATACAGGGAGATTTCACAATCCAGGAGCCATAGCCATGTTGCTGTAAGTAGGATTTCAACAAAGTTTTAGCTTCTTGATAGGATCCAGACATACACTATAGAAAGAAAAAAAATGGAATTATAGAACATAGGCAGAATTTGGCTAATGAAAAGTAAGTAGCCCTAATCTTGTCTCTTTAATTTCACATTTTAAAAATTAAAATGTTTGAATTCCTATTTTTCCTCAATATTATTTTTGAAACTGAAAATTTTCCTTCCCCACACTCCTGAAAGAAAATTTCTTAACATTTTTGATTAAGAGTAATCATACTCACTACATAAAATGGGAAAAATAGATAAAACATAAAGAAGAAAATAAAACCACCTCTAATCCCCGAACTACAGATAACCACCATTCACATCTGGGTTTACTTCCTATGTCAGCCTGGCTTCCTGGTGGTTGCCCTGCGTCTGCAGAGCTTCGGGAACAGCCGAGGGCTTCAGCAGGCTCTGCGCCTGGGCACACTCACGTGGGTGAAGCTTCCAGCGCCTTCACCGGTTCACTCTCCGCTGGCTTCTCCCAGGTCCCCCTGCGCACAGGGGCAGTTTCTCAGGCAGCCAGGATACACAGAGGATCGGCCTCAGCCCTTCCGTGGCTCTTAAACTGCAAAATCTACCCAAGTCCCTGGCTGGCTCACCACTTGCCCCAAGCAGGACTGCACTTTTGATTTTTCCCATTAGTACCCTACCACTTTGGGCACTTTCAGCTGACAAAGCCCCAAATCAAGACTGCCCTCTAGTAGCAAATGCCCCGCTTTTGGGGGCGTTCTCCCTCTGATAAAACTACAGTTCTTGCCATTTGAACTAGCAAAGAGGAAGAAGAGGGACAGGAATGGCCCCAGCAAAGGCAACACAAGCTCCTGTTGTGATCCTGAGTTTTAACCATTTTTCAACAATATACACTTCTCAGTGTGTTTTCCGCCTCTAGTCAATGTCCAAAGTCATGAAAAGAAGCCTTTTGACTATTTTGTCTAGTTTCATACTTGTTTTTATAGGGATGATTTGCAATCTCTTTATGCTGCCAAAACCAGAAAACGTCCACATGAAGTTTTACATTTATGACTGTGTGTATGTGCACACACACCCGCACTGAGCACAACCGCTTCACAACTGCGGCCACACAGTCAGAGCACTAAGGTACCGGTGAGACTGAGAGATGCTCACAGGATGCTACATCATTACTGAGACTGGAATTAGACGATCAGCCTCTAATTGGATACCTTGATAGCATGGATGTCATATTATGTTGAATAAAAAAAAACATTAAAAAAGATCATTATCCAGGATGAGCTTAGTATTTTAAAATCATGTGTACCCCAAAATTTATATGCATGACAAGAAACTGAAATAACATGCTTACAAGATTATTATATTTGACTAGTACATGGGATTACAAGTAGTATTTTTCATCTATACTTTAAAAAAATTGCCAAATTATCCACTTAAACATGCATTATACTAAAAAAATATTTTTAAAGAAAGAAAAAGGTTATCTACATCACCTATTTACTCAGGCCAAAATTACAAGCTGGAATTAAAGCTGTTTCACAACTTTGATACAGAAAAATTAGTTTCTTTCGGTACCTTAATGTATTATTTTAGAACAGTTAACTTCTATAGTTAGCACAGTTAACATGCAAACAGACAAAACTTTATTCCCATTGGTTGCTCTAGGCATGGCAGTAGGTTCTGAGCAAGGCTGTCAAAGCACATGCCATACAGAGGACATACCATGGCTACTTCAAGTGACAACACTTATATACCTCGTTTCTAGCACGTTTATTTAAAAATTAGGTTTACCGTTACATGGCAATATCCTGTATTCAAGACCTATTCAGACAATTTGTGCTTCACATAATCATGAAAATACTACACTATTTTTGTCTTAAATTCCATTCCTACGGTCACTGCACTCCTTGCAGGACTTACCTTAGCTGCATGATATGTACTAGCTCCCAGTACATCCTCTTTCTTCGCTTCCCCAGCAAGCAGGTTAAATCGACTTAACATTGCGGCCTTGCACAGCCGACTGGCCATGGACACGCCACTTTTAAACGGGGAGCTGAGACAGAAAGGAACGCAGCAGTCACAAGTCGTCACTCAAGGACTTACTACGCGGGCAACTGCAGGGATTAAAATCTGCCCAGAATCAACAGGTCCTTACCTCAATTATGTACAATGCATATAGTGAAATTTTTACATAACAATATTTGGAATATTTCATTACTTTCTGAAGTTAACTTTTTTCTTTTTTTAATCTTATTTTTTTATTGTTATTAAAGTACGGTTGTCTCCATCTTCCCCCTCCCCACTCTATCCACACTCCATCCCCACCCTCCCCACCTCCCACCCTCAATCCTTCCCACCTCTGGCTTTGTCCCTGTGTCCTTTATACATGTTCCTTGATGACACTTCCTCCCTTTCCCCCCGTACCTCCTCCCCACTCCCCTTTAATGAAATTACAGTTTAAGTTATTATAGTATTGCATTAGAAATTAAAGTAGACAGTGGTTCTACTACTTTATTGACTGAAGTGGGGGCACGGGAACATTTTCTGGGATGACAGAAACGCCCTGCATTTTGACTGGGGTAATGGTTGCACAGGTATGTACCTATGTCAGAATTCAGGAAACTGCCCAGTGCATTTCACTGTGTATAAATTCTAACTCCCTGCTAAAGTAAAATATGCACACTTGAACCTACATATATGGGGGCAAGTATGTACGTGTAGATGTATATATTTTCCTGTTTTTAATAAAAGTGGATCCACATATCATGAAATTTTTGGTTATTGTAACTCCTTTCCTTCGTATCTTCTCATTACTTGCTCTCACGATAGACTACAAAAATGGCCCAAATCCTTCATTTCTCTGTCTCCACACTCTTTACAATATCACCTTTCAGATTCACCCATCAACAAGCTCTCCCCTCCCCCCGAACTTGGGCTACCTTTGGGACTGGTGGAGGCAGACACACTAGCCCATGTGCCAGCTCGGAGCTGGGATCTCCAGAGGCGCTGTGTTCTCATTCTCTCGGTTCTCCCTCCTCTGCCATGGGAGCCAGCTGGGACAAGTCTACCAGGCTGTGAGAAGGCAGGCCCCAGGCCCAGCCGTCCTGCTGAGATCCGCCAAGTGGACCTTCGGTTAACCTAGAGCTAACCCTAGACACATGGGGGAGCCCAACCAAATCAGCTCAGTGGACCGCAGGACTTGGCGGTAAGAATGATTGTTGTTTTAAGCCACTTAAGTGCTGAGGTAGTTTGTGTGCAACAGTAGTTAATGTACACTCCTCTGTATGAAAGCTTCCGATCTCTATATATTAATTTTCCACTGACTTTCATTCTTACAGTTTTTCGGATTATTCTCTTGGGCTTTTCAGGTATAGAATGGTATATATGCAAACAGTAGTGATTTTACCTCCTTCTTTCCAATATTTTATATCTCATTTCTTTCTCTTGTCCAGCTGCATTAAGTAAAATGGTAAGTAACAGCAATAACAGTAACCAATCATGTGTGTCTAGATGTTAGTGAAAATGCCTCTGAGATTTCTCCATCAATCATGATACTTCTGGACTAATAAAGATACATTTTATCCTTAACAAAAAATCTGTTCCTGTTTTATTATCTAGAATAGTTGTAGAGCTGTTTTATATGTCTTCCTAGAATTTAGAGATACGGTGTTTTTCCCTAGATCAATTAATCTGACAAATTACATTAGTAAGAGCTTCTAACCTGGTATTATTTTTATTATGTTACTACCCACATGTTCCTAGGGAAAAAACCCAATTGATATTGTTGTATAAAATACATTATTATTTTAATGTACTGCTTGATTCTGCTTCCTAATATTTTATTTAGCAATTTTGCTCAGATATAAAAATGAGTTTTCTCTGTGACTCTGGCAGGGAGGAGCAGCAATCTTCCATTATACTCAAGAATCACTGATACATGATTAATAAAAGCATATCAATGTTTTCCTTCTTTTTAGATAACACTGGATATTTGTGCTATTTAAAGGTTTACAAAATTCATCTGAACCACCTCAGAATGGTGCTTTCTCTGAGGAAGAGTTAACTTCTTGATAACTTCCTCATGAAAATTATTTCAATTTTTTCTTCTTTTGTACCCATTTTAGAAATATTTTTTCTTAGAAATTTATGTATTTCAACCCAGATTTTCAAATACATTAGGGTGGTTGAGCAAAGAAGTTTCTTATAATTCTTTTAATTTTCTGTTTCTGAGTAATTACTCCCTAATTCATTATTTTACAAGAGATTAGCTAGTGATTTTTTCCACAAAATCAGTTTATGATTACTTCTTTTCTATTCTCTAGTGCTTAACATTTCTTGTTTCATTCATTTCCTCATTCTGCTCATTTCCATTATTTGCTGACATAAGCATTTAAAATGCTGGCTTTTCCAGCAGCTTTGGTTTAGCTGCACACCCTACAAATTCTGATATGTAATACTTTTACTAGCCTTGTTTCCTACATATTCTGCCATTGCATTTTACATTTCCTCTTTGAACCAAAAGTTAGAGAACTGTTCCATGGTCATGAAATGACACTTGGAGAAACCCAGGTCCTGGAAACTGATTTTGAGAGCTGGCTCCACCACTTTGACAGCTTCAGCAAGTTACATAACTTCTCCAGGCCTGTCTTCTCTTCAGAAAAAAACACATTTTTTAAATTAGTACACTGCCTACAGCATAGTCACATTCAATTAATGATATCTATTATTGTTATTGTTCAGAATTCAAATAATCGTATCCAAAAAAGTTAGAATAAAAACTTGTATTCAAATGTGTTCTGTGTAATATGTCATTTTTAAAGAAATTAACTATGCTGACCTCTCAGTGATCTTCCCACTTAGGCCATCCACAATCTCCAAAGAAACATCTCCTTGTGCCCAGTTCAGACTCAAGAACCTGCAGTCCACATCGGGCTGGAGCAGAAACGCAGAGGGCACTAGGCTGATGTGAGGTCGGTTGACCAGGTAAAACATGGGAAGTTTTGCCGTGAGTGCGTCATCCACACGGTGCTTGATGGCAATTTCCAAGCCTCTTGTGTCACTGCAGTTCTCATCCCCTGGAGGGCAAAAACAGAACAAACACTACCGATATCAGAGACGCCCCCCAAAATCCACTGAGGAGTCTCACATCCACTTCCTTATCCCTTATCCTGCAACCTGCCCACCCCTGCTGCTCTTGGGCAGCTACTTCCATATTCCTGACCAGAACCAGGGCAAAGCAATGACAGTCAGAGTCTCCATTCAAAAAAGAACCCCCCCCCTAGAAAAGGATGAATTAGCATCCCAGTGAATAAAAGCAAAGAGCCAGAGCTGATGCAAAAGGAAACTGGTACTTTTTACAGGGTTTGCCAGAGAGAATTGGCTCCTTTTGTCTGGATTTCTCAGAATCCAGCATGAAGGCAGCAGCACATACGCAGCATTTAAATATGCTGAGAAAAAGTTAGTGAAAGTATGTTCCTTTTCCATACTCAAGGGCCACAAACTGCAACTGTTCCAGCATCACAGTCTAGACTCACAACACAAAGTTTTTTTTAAAGATGACCATTTCTAATTGAAATTGCAGGCAATACCAAAAGCTTAGAGTTTTCAGATAAAATAATTGTTGAAGAGAGCTCAAAAAGATAGTGGGTTTAGTAGAATGTAAGGGCTGTGCCAAACTTAGCATAGAAGTCAGGGAGCAGTCATTCCTATTCAATAGTGAGTCACTAATTGAATCACTATTCACTAATGAGTGATTCTACAGCAGATCTCTTTTTGCCTTGGAGTGCTGGAGGTTTTCATAAGAGAACCTTGTTGGTACCACGAGACCCATTTCACAAATAAAGCTTTGTGTCCACATCACTGGAGGAGTTGACTCAGCCACTGGACTCACTCATGACTCTCTGGGAACTAGAAAGCGATGTAAAAAGAACCTGAGTCGCTTCTGACACCTTCTTCCTAAGCACACCTTTGAATGTTTCAAATCAAGAGATACTGACAGATGAAGGCTAGTCAAGGGTGTACTTGGGCACAGAAAGAAGCTGGGAAGACATAAGGTTTGTGGTATAGTCGTTATTTCTGCAATGAACAGAAGACATGAATTCAAAAGAAAACGTTAGGTATTTTTTACACACTGTCCTACAGACTAAATGTGTCCCTACAAAATTCACTGGCTTGCCCTGGCTGGTGTGGCTCAGTAGACTGAGTGCTGACCTGCGAACCAAAGGGTGGCCGGTTTGATTTCCAGTCAGGGCACATGCCTGGGGTGAGGGCCAGGTCCCCAGTATGAAAAACGCAAAAGGCAACCACACATTTGTGTTTCTCTCCCTCTCTCTCTCCCGCTTCCACTTGCTCTAAAAATAAAAAATATTAAAAAAAAAAGATGTTACCCAGGTGAGAATCTAAAGCTTGCATGTGGTGTAATTGTTACCAAAATTTAACAGACAGCAAAAAAGAGCCACATAATGGTGGTGCTTAAATTGATCCACAGGAGTACCTACAGCTGTGAAATAACTAGGACTTTACAAAAACTACAGAAATGAGCTCCAAAAGTGTTTGTCACTGAAATAATGTTTGGCAAGCCACTGAAACATAAATACAGCATTCTGTAATATCCCCCACCAAAGAAAAATAATTTACTGATTCACCTTATTGATTTTGTGTTCTACTTACCTCCTACTCAGAGGACAGAGATCATAACCAAATGTATGAAAAAGGCATAAAGGTAGGAAAGAACCAAAACAGGCATTTAGTATCATTCTTGTTTCAGGGATAACTAAATGTAAGCTATTAGATTTGAGAAGTTCAAGGAAACATCTTCTGACAGAAAGTAAAAATTGAACATTGTGTAAATAAGTTCCAGACAGAGCACATCTAATTGGCAAACCAAAGTATTAAGTCTCGGCCTCTTGCAGGATGATGGAAGCGACATTATACTAAGTGTGAAATAATCACAGAAGAGTGGATCTGTTGCCTTCCCTTAACTACAGTGTCACATTGGACAACCCGAGTTCACACTGATGAACCCTGTATTTCCTTGTAGGAGCACCAGGAGGTACGGGGGCGCACTCACCGACAAGCACGCCGCTGATATAGACCGGCTGTATGAAGTGACTCAGCAGTGCCCCCTGGACGCCAAGCACTTCCCATTTCATCAATTTGTCACTCGCAGACATACTGCTCACTCCGTTGGCAACGTCTGCGGGACAGTAGACAGTCAGGTAAACTTTGCCTTCAACAGCCACATGGAGACTCAGCTCTTCATTGGCTTCAAATGCAGATATTGAATGTGGATTAAGACGCCTGGAAAAAGAAAAGGAAGTTTCTTCCTTTAACAAGCAAAGTTGACAAGGTAAAAGCCACATGTATGTAAGAACTGATCAAGTGTAACTGGCCAGCGTACATTTAATTCAGCAGCAGAGGCAGATGCAAACCCAAACCGAGGCAGGAATGCAGTGGCTTGGTTCCAAACATTCTTTGTGTGCCTTAAAATCAAATGAAAACCTAACTTTTTGTCCTTACTACAGTTTCAAAAATGAAATTTTTTTGTACAAAAGTTTTTAAAAACTACAAAATGAGGTAATTAAAAAAACAAAAACTGACAGTCTTTATTCAAGATTCATCTCCAACACAATGTTAAAACAATAAAATCTAAAATTATTTTTCTTGAAGTTTCTCTCCAGAAACAACCACTGCCTTTGCTTTCAAAGGTGTGAGAATAATTTTTAACAAAATATTAACCATGGTTTTCTGTGGATGATTGGACTTGAAGTGAATTTTATTTTCTTTTTTTGTGCTTCTCTGTATTAATTTTCAGGCTAAGGTTACCCATTCATCAAGATAATGAAGTGTTGGCCATATACTCACCAGAAAAACAAAACTCGTTCTTTAACTCCTGCATTACTACTGCGTGAATGCACATAAAGCCACTATTCTCTGAAGTATATGAATTCTTAAAACTGGAGATTTTTCAATAGCACAGAAAAGTAAGTGCTGAATTGCATCAATATTTAAGTAGCAGCATTTAAGTAGCAGCAATAGATCAATCAGACTGAGTAGAGGGAGGGAGGCAGGCAGAATTTGTGGCCTCTCGCAGCCCACAGATAACATCTCATGGCTGGAGGGGAATACGTGAGAGATGATGTGACCTGCTGTCCCGCGGAAGGGACTCAGCCACCCCAGCTGCTCTTAGAAATGACTCCTGTGGTACTTACAGCTGTGACTTGATTTGGGCTGATCCTTTAGGCAGCTGGTTCATGTACAGGTAAATGCTGATGTTCTGTTTGACAGTGAGTAAATTTGAAGCTGGCTCAGTACAAAATATTGATTTTTCCATCATAGCAGGATTTTTGCTGTAGAAGAGTAGAAGTTGTCTGTAAAAGTACCTAAAATAAATGAATGACAACGTCACCAAGTCATACAGCTTAAAATTATTATCTCAATGAGCATCACATCCCCGTGTGTGATGAGCAGCGTCCCTGTACATCAGCACGTTCATTAATAAAAACTCCTAAATAACCTCAGAGCCAGGCCCTCGAGAAGGCCTCAGCTGGGGCCCCGCTGCCCCCGGGACCCATGGTAAAGCACCCCTCACTCCTCGCCTGCCGCCCCACTCCCCTCTCACATGCAGAAGACCCGTTTTCTTCCTGACCCCTCCCCTCCCCTCCTTCCCTCCCTCCCGTTGCAGATTTTGGAGACCAAAACCCAAGAGCACAGGAACGATACAGGGAGGACTGCAGCTGTATTAAGAAGTCAAGGTCTCCTGAAAGACACTACTAATCAAATCAGGGACAAACAACTATTCTGCTTAATAAAAAAAAAAAGGCTTTAATCCTATTACCAGAAATATGTACATAATACAAAATTAAGTACCAGTATGTAACAGTGCCAAGCATGGAAAGAAAGAAGTCTGAAAGAGGTGTCTTTAAAGAGGTCAAATAATTCAACAGCGCCAGGGGGGATGGGAGGGCAATGACTTGCATTACCTCAATGGACTCCCTCAGACTTTCAAGATCCATACTTAAGTTTTTCAGATAAAGTAATATACCTAAATTTGTTTAAAAATACTCCAGCTAACAAAACACCACCTACAAAAAGTGAGGATGCGTAGGTTAAATAAAAACAGACCCATGCTGATAACTAGATACACTGATTTAACTTGACATTGGTATCAGAATGCTGAAGTTAATTACCCCGGTGAAAATGTCCGCTAAACAGTTTTATATACTGTAAGTTCAGTGGGGTAGGAACACTCACTTCCCACCTCTCTTGTTTTCATACTAAGGGACTTCCAAACAGTAACACTCCTGGCCTCTCTCTCCTGCCTGTTACTGACCCGCTTATAAGGAGTGGAGGGACTGATGAGTTCAGAAAAAGAAACTAGGTGTGCTCACCTCACCCCCTTTCTCTCTGAGATCTGTCAGCCTAAAGGTAACCTTACATGGTAAGGTGACCTTACACTGTTACATGGTAAACTTGCACAGACCTTCTGAATGGACACCCATCTGACTCCCACGCTGGCCTGGACAAGCATGGCTAACTGAGAGGTGAAATACTACCAAGCCTACATGGTCCACATTTAAAGCTATACTCTCCAATTACTTTCATCGGTAATAAGGATGGTATTTTTATCTTGGAGAAAAAAAGGTTGTAGGACCCTTACAACTGGATTCTTAAGGTCTTGTTATTAAAGCCACTAAAATCCACAGATTGGACACTGCAGTCCCAACGAGGAGGCTTCCAAAAGTAACACGGAAATAACCAGACCAGACGGCTTGGATAAGAGACTGTCACATCCCCGGCTCCGAGAGCAGTGAAACTCCATTTGCAAATAAAGACAAACACAGACAGCTCTTTTTAGGCTGGAAGCATTAACGTCTGGCGGCACGAACTGTGCTTACTACCTTACCTAAGGAGAGACCTTCTTGCCGTAACCACAGCATGCGTGTCGTGCAACACTCTTCCATCCGGCTTAATGCACTGGCTGTAGTTGTACTCGCCTGTGCCGAGAGCCACCACTTCATGCCGTCCGGCTGGAGGGAGCAGGGACAGCAGCAGGTTATTTATTCTACCTCCCTCTGCCCCAGGTCCAACCACCACACCTCCAGCTGAGCATTTTACAGTCAGTAAAATAGACAGTCCAAAATCACAGAAAAATAATTCTACAATTTCAAATAAGGGTTTCAGAGTCTTCAACAGCTCAATTAAAAGAGCATGTTTTGTATTATGCTATTTTATCTAAATTTTTACAAGCACTAGAATCACCCAATATTCTTTTCCATCGAGATTGATTTTGCCTGCTAAGATGTCACTTGCCATTCTACTTGTGTAAAGCAAATTATAGAACACCTCTATTTTTTTCTTAATGCACTCAAACTCGCCACACCAACTTCTCATTTCTTTGTTTTACTGAAACTTTTTGAGGAAACAAGCACCTTGTGCTCTTCCCAGTCTTGCTCCATTTCCTTTTGCTGCGTCTTGAGATTTCCTTGACACTACGCTCCCAGGAGACACCGCTCCCCTTTCCCTTTGCATTAACTATGGGAGGGGGGCTTCCCATGCCTACTTCATCTCTCTCTCTTCCGTCCATATTCTCCTCTAATTATCTTGCTTATTCTTTTACTTTGGTGTTGATGATTTGAGAAAAATCTATCCTCGTAGTCTTTCAAGTGAAGTTCAGTTTCACATTTATAATTACCTAAGGGACTTCCATTAATTCAACAAAACTTGTTGAGGTCCTAACAAGAACCAGGCACCGAAGTGGACGCTGGGAGTGAAAGGCTGAGCCAGATCCCCTCATGAAGCTTCTAACAGGAGACAGAAAGAAGACTGAATAATCCACGAACTGTGATCAAAGCCTTGAAGGAAACAAACACGGGCCTAATGCAAAGACTGGAGAGGCAAATGCTACCGCGCGCAGACCCTCAGACCGCATGCACAGTCCTCCCCTCCGACACTGGAATGGAGTCTCAGGAGGCGGCGCCAGCAGCACAGTGGGGAGGGAATGGTATTTCAGTCACTTAGAAACAGCTGCTGCAGACCCAGGCCTGACGGAGACCAGTGTGGCTGCTTCGGGACAGGGCCACGAAGGGCATGGCATCAGAGGAGGTGAGAGAAAGAGGCATCGTGAGCTGTACTAAGGACGCTGTGGATGTCACCCAGGAGCTATGGCAAAGCCACTGAAGCTAAGGAGCAAACAGCATATTGGGTCACAGTCTCTGTGTGGAGGACACGGTATGCAGGGTCCAAGAACCTGAATGAGGGGCCTGGCACAGTAGTCTAGGTAAGAGGCAATGACTTCAGTCTCACATGATGGAGGTTAAATGGCAAAGAATGATCAGGTCTGAGATGGAGTTTGGGGATATAATCAAAAGGACCCAGAGATAATTTACACGGTGTTGGGGAAAGGGATCAAGAATGGATGACTCAGACTTTCAGTCTGGCTGAGCAACTGGGGGAATGCCGGGTACTGAGATGGAGGGTGTCAGAGGAGGGGAGGGAGCAGATGGGAAAAAGAAAGTTCTGTGACCTCCAGTGTGGCTGCCCCATCCATAAGGGGGGCAGGAGGTAGTAAAAGGGAAAGTCCTGGGATGGTGATGCAAGTTCTGACTTATGTAGGGCAATAGTGTGGTCAAGAATTCAGCTTCTTTCTCAACCTGTAACTCAACCTGCAATGTTTCATGCAGGCACTAATGTCTGATGATGCAGAGAAAGGGGGATAACCAAAAAGAAGGAATCAAGATGGGAGGAGACGGAATCAGCATTTAAGGGGCGGGATTAATCTTTCGGAGGAGACCCTTCCTCTACTCCAACAGTAGAGAAGATGGACACGAGAGCAGGAAAGGACACAGACTTGGTGGCAGCGGAGAGAAGCAAGCTTGGATTTGATAGCTTCTTGCAGACCGATGAAAAATTATGAGGTGAGGCCACCAAGTGACAAGGATGAGAGAGAGGTTGCGGGGTATTTGGGAACAAAGGAAAAGTGTGCAACAGTCATCACACTGGGCATGCGTGAGCAATCCTGCCACAGACAGGCTGGCTGGGCAGTGAAAGCACCCACGTGAGGTCTCTAACCACACAGTTTAAGTGTGTACTGATTGTGTGAGTTGTCCCAGGAACATCCATGTGGTTTTCCTCAGGCTTTCATCCTGTTTCTAACTTCTTCTCTCCCATGCTCTCGCCACACAACCTCATGTCAGCCTCCCCATGTGTATAGAAACACCTTTCTCCCATGTAAACTTCACATGTTTTTTACAAGCATTTTTTCTCCTCCTGTTCATGTCTATCTCAACTCTCATATTGCACTCCATTAGCTGTGATTCCCTAATTCAGATCCAATCCTTATATTTGTAGCAAATTGTTTGTTGCCCATTATTGCTTAAACATCAATTATCTTAATCATCACAAACGTAGTTTATTAAGCCATTACTAAATGCCAAGCATTAGGCTAAGTACTTTATTTACATTATCATATCCAATCCTAACAACTCTATGAAGTAGAAGTCGTTACAATTTCGACTTTTAAGAAACGAGAAGAAAATTGAAGCAGAGAGATGTTAAGCATATAACTTGCCCAATGAAGCAGCAGAGCTAATCTGACACAGATGTTCCCAACAACCACAGCACATTATCAATCCCTGTTTAAACTCTGTCACAGCTCACTATCGACCTCATTAAATCCGACTCCTGGCTGGCTTTTAAGTGCCCCCATAAGCGGGTGACATCTCACCAAACTACTTGCTTTGTATCACTCCACATACAGACTCTTCCGCACGCACCACCAAGTCCTCTCACTGTCCCGTGAACGTTCTCTCCCCTCAGCTGTGTCTGCCTGCCTCTCTCTCCAAGAACATCTTCCTTCCCTCTATTCGTCCAACCTACTAACCCTTAAAGAGCCAGCTTGAGCCTCACCTGTCCCAAACAACTTAACTGTATCAGTTCCTTCCTATGAATTCTTATGCATTTGTGGATTACAGAACACAATTTTTAACTTTTGTTCACCTTTGACTTAAGAATGGAGACCAAATCTAAAATTGTTTTATATCATCTTTAATACTTTATTCAGAGATGACTATACAATCCAAAGACTTTTAATTAATGGTCAAAAACACTAAAAAGTAAATAAATAATAAAATGTAGTTGAATCACATATTATATCCACACAAAAAACCAGAGGGTTCATGATTTTTTCATATACTGACAATTTCTTATTTGAAAACAAAGAAAAAGTCTGTTAATTGTTACAGAGCCCTTCTCAATGTTTGTTGTAATGGGGGTTAGACTTCAGAATTACTGTTTAAAATGCTAGCATTTTACCATTCTGCAGTTCTCTACCAGTTCCTGCTAGGTACACTTCACCTTTGTGAAGAGAATCTGTTTAATGGCCCACACCTATTAGAAAAGGCCACTTCAATAAAACACTATCGTCAATGGGAGCAAAGACAATTAATTAAAATACGATTATAGTGTAGAGTTTGGATCATTAAGATATCTAATAGCTTTTTTACACACCAACACATCCCAAATATTTGGACTTACCTCTTTCAGTTATAAAAGCAGCCAATGAATTGCTACATTTCAGATATTCTGAATGACTAGAAATTAGTTGATTAAACGTTTCTTTAACAATATGAGAAATCTTTGCATACTGCTTGTGTCTCCCTTCTAGAAAACAAAACAATCAAATGCAATATGAATTTGAACATTGTGTTTTCTCTCAGAGGCCTCTATTATTCATATTATAGTTTCACAATTGGATGAGTTAATTTATAAAGATATATAAGAAAATTTATATCTGTCATGATTGAGCTTTTAAAGAATTTAAGTTGTAGTTTTCTTGGTCTTGAGTGACAAGTAACTACCATTAAAAAATGAGCAAATTAACTGACATGAATTTCCAAACACACACCAGAAAGCCACTGCTTTGTATTAATGACAAGACTACCAATGATAAGGAACAGAATTCTCAAACAAGCAGTTACTTGAAACCGATGAACTATCTCCTTAGAGAAAAAAATGACATTTCTTCAATCTTTCTTCTCCATTCCCTATTTCTTTAATTTCTAGCAACATATGAAAGGAAATTCTCCTCTTTGAGAAAATATGACAGGTTTGAATAAAATATTAATGTTTATTTTCATACTTGTGCATATCTTAATTATATGTTGTTACTGGGATGGCCAAAAAGTCTGTTACAATTTTTCCATAAAAGAAAAAGACATATTTCATTTTCACCAATAACTTTATTGATCTGGATATTCTGAGTATGTTGGCTGTCTCCCACCATTGGCTTCTAGTGGATAGAGGCCGGGGGTGCTGCTAAACATCCTCCAATGCATAAGACAGCCCCACAGCAAAGAATCATTTGGCCACAATGTGAATAGTAACCAAGACACTCTGCAAACCACTCTTGACATGTTCAGTCAGTCACAGCACCTTCTCCACACACTGCACAAATCTTTTTTTGTGTTTCAGTTGCATTTTTACCTTTTTTGAAATAATAAAGCAAAATATATTGAAAACATGTTATTTTCTTCCATCTTTACTATTAAAATGGCTGCACAAAAATTCACCAATTTTCGTTAGTTTTTTATAAATACACGCTGATATGACAGCTGTCACAATACAATCTAACAAAATTGTTTCCAGTGAAGTTAAAGATACCATCGTAGGGAAAAAAACGTAACTGGACTTTTTGGCCAACCTGATGCAACTTCTAGTTAGGTTACTCTTCTAAAACAGAACACTACAAAGGACTTTCCTACCATAGTGCACTTTTGAAACATACGCTGGCTCGGGTGAAGCAACAGGTTCTGCAGGGATGGGGGGAGGACCTGTGAACAAAGCCAACAGAGAAGCAAACGTAAGACGTCACTGTTCCAAGAGCCAGTAGCTCACTACTCTGTAATAAAACAGCAGTCCAAGAAGGACTAGTTTGCACACCTCTGCGAACTCCAGACCATCAAATACCACTGACTAAGCTCGAGGAAGGTCCTTCCTATTTGAAGTCAATTACACAAACGCATTTCTGGGTTTCCTAATCTTATGCTACTATAAAGCTTGCTTTGTAACAGTTATGATGTTCTGAGAAGATGTTCAAATGAAATCCTGTTTTAAATGGTTAAGAACAATTTCCTATTTATAGTAATACTGTGTAAAACATTTAAAACTAATATAGTTTATTAAAAATTTAGTAAGCAAAAATGATCATTTTTAGCGTTATTTTGACTAGAGTGTTTTCTAGAGGAATACTACATGCAAAGTTTTCGAAGTTTTTAGTCCCATCCTTGGCAATGGCTTTGCAATGGCTTTGCAATTTGGTTCCCAAGTTAGGAAATCCAGGAAAAACAAGAAAACATGACACTAACCCAAGAGGTAAACCAAAATGGAACCTAGCATGAAATGAACACATGCTTACTATGCCAGCTTTTGTAACACGTTAACCTGTTCCTCAAAGTGATGTTTACTGGGAAGGCCTATCATTTGACTGTGTGTTATTCACACCCCCTGCCGAAGGGCTTTGCGTGTCAGTCACAGGAGGCAGGTACTACCGGTGGCCCCACTTTTCAAATAACAAAAACCTAGGCTTAGAGGGCAAGTATTTTTGTCTTCCCAGCATCAACAGTCCAACCTGAGCAATCCAATTCGGCAGTTTACTCTCTTAGCATATTTGATATGCTACTTTAGGCTGTTATTTTCTCAAATAATTCCAGCATTACTGAATTGAACACAGGCAAATGTCACAAAAATTGCATTAAAAACCTCTAAGTATTAAAAGCACTTAGTTAAGTGAAAACTAAGAATCCAGTAAATTACAGAGAAAAGCAAATTTCAGGGCTGGAACCCACTGACAATCTGACAAGTTATCAGACAGTTTAGCAACATGTTTTTCTCTTTTGGGATTGAAATATATCAGAACAATTTTAACTATTAAATACATCAGCAATCAAACAGCAATGGTAAGGAGGTTATCCAAATCTTCTCACTTCTACCTTGTAGTTGCCCAGTACCTCTTCACTAACATAACATCCTCCAGGTGATTCCTTCTAAGAAAATGGTAACACTGTACTAATGCTTTATAATCAAGGTACGTACCTGAGGCTTCCAAATGTCTTGGTTCAGGCTCATCCAGCTGTAGGAGCTCATCAAGAGCCAATTTGGCTGCATTGGATCTCGACTCCTTTTTATTCTGCCCCAGTCCAGTCTTGTACTGAATACCATCCACCACAGCACAGAAAGCAAAATACGGTCCCAAAACGTTTCCTTGAAAAAGAACTCAGAGTGAGTGCTGCAGGACTTCACAGCATGAACCCGCAAAAGGGATTCGTCCGTCACACAGGGTAGCGTCGAAGAACCACCGAGGGGAACGAGCTATCCCGGCCTGTCCGCCTTTCTGCAGGGCCAGCCAGGGTCAGAGGGAAGCTGCTGGCTCCCGGGACCAGTTCCGAGGAGTCCCTCGAGCAGCCACACTCGGCAGTAGGGCCCGCTTTAAGGACAGGAGTGACGGCAGCTGGCACAGTGCCAGGCAGTGGTAAGCCTCCAAAAGAATCTGCCAAATGACCAGGGACAGGCAAAAGGCGGAGCCTCTGGCAACCCCTCTCCTCCTGCCAACTTCAATACCAACAAAATTGCCTCCCCCCGCCCCCCCACCACCCTCCGAGTGCCCTGACACTCTCAAAAGCTCCAGGACGGAGGGGAGGCCTTTGAAGAAACCCCGTGCCGCTCTCAGGGAGTCGCGGAAAGCAGCTCAGCCCACCACGGTCGTCGGGCAGGTGAAAGGGATTCACAGGGAAAACCAAACAAACAAAACAAAGAATTAAAATAAATGTAGTCATCCAAAATTCCTACAAGGATTACCTTTGCACCATTACTTTGACCAGATTTCACATGTGCCTGATAAAAACTGAAATGGAACCATTTCCTAAATTTACAGGCCAAGGAGTTTCCTGGTTCCAGTCCCACTTGCTGGTGCTCGGACCTGAGGAGGCCTTTAGGAGACGCCGGTCGCTACTCTGGTTATGGATGCTGAGCACAACGTCACCCCGCACCAGCCTCCTTATCATCACCTCATCTTCTAGGACAGTCCGTTCACCGCTGGTTGTTTGTAAAGAAGTGCCTCAGGTTCCAAGCAGCTACCGACTGCACGTGGGAAAGCTGCTTCCCCAGCTTCTCCCCCCAGGACCACCTGGGTTCCAGTCCAGGTTGACTGCACCTGAAAATGCTGTGTGTACTTAACAAGAGGCCCAGACGGTCCCTACAGGTGAGACACGCCCGGCGAATCCCTTCACGAGGGCTGTCGGAGCCCCGACACACCCGAGACTCTGGAGCTCCGGAGTGAATGGATCCACAGTCACCCGTGGAGCGCGTGCAAAGCACTGATACTCTGGTCTCACCACCGACCCACTGAATCAGAGTGACCAACTGGTACTCCGCACATACGAAGAACTCCACTCACACTCAGTGGGCTGTGTTTTACGTAGTTTGTGCTCAGCTCAGTGAAGATGCATGCGCCCCAATCAATTCTTTTCTTCCTGGGAGCCATAGTTTACCTTTCCCAAGGGCAGTCTGAAGAACGGAGGAAGGCCGGCTGGTGCACAGAAACCAGGCCCCCAGTACTGATCACACAAAGTAACCCAACGAACAGTGACGGACCACTCACAATCAGAGCTCCCTTCCACTCCGAGACCCCCTCTGCCCACGTGTGCACGCAGTGTGACAGACCGCCGGCGCCTCTCAGGGGCACTTCCCTCATCCCTCCACTCCCCTGAAGTGCCTCCTGGTCGCTGGGCACAGGTGACACAACCAGAGGCTGCTTCCCACCTGTGGCTGGTCGGCACGCCTCGGCCTTCCGTGGGCACGTGTGGTGACAGAGGCTGCTGGGTGCAGCCGTTTAGAGACAGCTGAGAGGAAACAGTCGCAGACAAGTCTGCAAACGACTATGTGTTTTTTCAACCTGTGATCCCTGAATTTCAGAAGCCAAATTTGACCATAACTTCTGTTAGGCATCAACCTCACAGAATCCTGGTCATGAGATAATCATAACCCAAATATTTGATATCCCTAAAAAGCATCTTTATTCTACATGTATTTACAACCAAGAGTAACGCATAAGGCTGATGACATTTCAGTTCAACAAGCCATACACAGAAAAATTAAATGCTATGATTAGAAATATTTTGTGAGTTATCTAGATTCTCAAAAAGCCGAATATTAATGTAAATTTTCTGAAATATACTAGTAAAAAATACTAGTAGTTACCTAGCTGTAACATCACGTGAATACAGAAAATCACCAAATTCAGCACCACTTGCCTGCGCTGCTTTCAACAGGAGGCCCCCCCCCCCACCCCAATAAGCAGACGCGGCGTTCACTTGCCTGTTGTTACTGTTTCCTTAAGGTCAAGCTGAACCCGCTGCATCTGTGCAAACTGGTGCAAGGCCGACACGGGGTTAATCTCTCCACGCTTGTATTTCATTATAAACTCCTTAGGTATTTTTTTTGGAGGAAGGACAGGGTTTGAAATAGATGAGAGACCTTTGGAAAGCAATGGTTCTGGAAAATTACCTAAAAACAAATGTTACACTTGTCAAATTGGTAAACTTAAAAAAAAATAATAAAGTGAGCAGAAGCACTAACCCCTCCTCTCAAGGGGAAGACTGTCCCTGACACGCTTAGTCTCGTGTGTTTCTCATTACACCCACGAGTCTGCTGAACAACTGGCACCAACGCCCAGTGCAAAATGTCGCTCTGAACACTGCGCGCACTCTCGGGGTCCTGAGACTGATCTGCAAAGAAGGGCTCTGGCCGCCCCGTCCCCAGCGACGAAGGACCATGGGATTCCAGGGACGCGGAGGTCTGCGGAAGCTCTGCAAGCCCTTCGTCCCCGCGGCACCACTGATGACTGCGACGGAGCAGACACAGGCCTGGGGCTAGGCCCGCGACTGCGGTTTCCCACCTGGCTTCGTACTGTCCTCCGCACCGAGCTCAGCCCCACTGTTAAAGGGAGCTTGGCCCTGCTGCACGCGGCACGCTCCGCCCAGTGACCTGCGGGGAGCACAGCCGGGAGCGGCCGCAGCCTCACCTGGCGCCGGCAAGACACCCCCTGAGCGGGGGGGAGGCTGGGGGCCGGCAGTGAAATGCACCTGAGCAGCCGGGCGAGGGGCGTCCACGGGCCGAGCTCCAGGGGGGGCCCCGCCGCAGCTGCTGGGGGGCGGCCAACCAGTCGGTCGCGTTCATTCCGTAAAACCACCTCCTTTTCACCAGTGTTACTGATTTGGATACTCTGAGCACGGTGACGATGTCCTGCTATTGGCTTCTAGCGGCCAGAGGCCAGGGACAGCCCCACAGCAAAAAATTTTTCCCCAAAACGCCAGCGGCACCGAGGAACTGCCGGAAACCCCTTCCGGCAGTTCCACCAGTCACAGCCCCCCCGCACCAATCTTCCCGGTTGCATCTCCACCCTCACCCCTCCAATAAGCAAGCACACTGCGCAGACAATGTCGCGGCGCGTTCCCTCCCACCCTCCATGTTAAAATGGCTGCACAGAAGTGCGCCGCGTGCGATGGACACAGTTTCAGAGAACTGCTCGCCGACAGGGCGGCCGTCAGGACACAGCGGGGCGAGGCGGTTTCCGGCGAAGTGGAAGCCCGCTCCGCGCCCCCGGAGCGCCCCGCGGGGACGGACCGGGCGGACCCGGAGGGACCCGTCCGCCACCCGGCCCCCGCCCGCCCGCCCGCCCGCGGGCCCGGGACACCTCCGCCCGGCGGGGCGCCCGCAGCGTGGGGAGCTCGGGGAGGACGCGCACCCGTCACCGGCGTGACCTTGGACGCCAGGCGCGCCAGGCCGTCGCTGTCCGCCGAGGAGGGCGCGGCGGGCGGCGTCGCCGCCGGGGCCGGCGGCGGGGCCGGCAGGTTCTTCTTCAGCATCTGCGCGAAGCTGGGGACGCGGTCGCTCTGGAACCTGCCATTGCTGGCCGACATGGTCTCGCCTGCGGACGGCGGGAAGGGGCTCAGGGCGGCACACGCGCCGGCCGCCGCTCCAACTGACGCCGCGGCAGCTCCGGCACCAGTCTGCGGGGGCAGGGGGCAGGGGGGCCGGGCCCGCGGCTCCCGCCCCCGGCACCGCGCCCGGGGGGAGGCCGGGGCCCTCGGGGCTGCGGGGAAAGAGCGGGAAGCAAACCGCGGCGCCAGGGGACGCGCCGCGGCCGTTGAGGGTGGTCTCCCCCCGCTCCCGCCAACGCCCACCCACCGAAAGCGTCCTCCCTGCCCTGCGGCCCGACTCCGCGGGCGGAAACCTGAGGCCGGGCCACGGCCCGCGGGCTCGCCGGCCGACGCTACAGCTTCGCCCCGCTCCTCGCCTCAACCTCTCCCGTCTGGCCTCTGTGAGAAAGCCACGCGGCCGGCGCCCGCTGCCGCGCTCAGGAGCGCTCTCGCGATAGGAGGCCCGGACTGACAACGCCCGCTCCCGCCCTCGTCCAATCACCGCCGTCTCTGAGCCGCGGACCCGCCCCTACACGTGGGGTGCGCCCGTGGAGGGGGAGGAGCCGCCACGGGTCTGGTGCGTTGGGGAAGTCACGTGCGCTGGGGCCACGTGGTGCAGGCCTGCGGCTCCGAGCGTGAGCAGCGTGGGCGTTCGGGCCGGCGCGCCGGGGCTCTCCGTGCCGGGGAGTCTGGCACGGCGGGGGCGGCGCGGGCCTGGCCGGGCACTCGCAGCAACCTTCCCAGAGCCCTGCGTGGGGCCCCTCGCCCGTGGGGCCCTCGCCTTCGAGGAAACCCTAGGCTCTGCCTCCAGTTCCACGCAGACAAGGCTCAGTGCGTGCCCGCGGCTCGGCTCCCGCGGAGCCTCGGGCTGGCAGAAGGCACCGGAGACCTCCGCTGGGATCCGGGGCACACGTCCCCTGTCCGGGCCCTGCGAGCCCGTGGCCGCCGGTGCGGGCGTTTTCCCTGCTTCGCTCCCGGGGCCGTGCACGAGGCCCTCGGGGCGGTGTCCGCTGGTGGCTCGAGGAGCACGTGCTTCTCGGGAATTGCAGATGGGTTTTGGCGCGTAACGCCGGAGGAGCCGCCGAGTGACGTCGTTACAGCACAGTTGAAGTGCGCGCTGCTGCTTTTTCCATGGGCAAGGGTTCTGAAGTTACACCGCTGCGCCCAAAAAGAAGAAACCCAGGAGACTTGATGGAGTGATGCCGCCCGTCCAGCAAGAAGCAATATCCACGTCCAGATACCGGGCTAACTGGGCGGAAAAAGCAGCTTAATTCCGCTCATTGAGCAGGGCGTTTTCAGTCAAAAGCCTATGTTTAGTGATTATCCAACTGTGTTGATTATGTCGTTTTGATGAAGTGTCATTTAATAGGTGTAATCTAACTCAATCCAGAATTTTACTTCCTAGCATTTAGAAACCTTTGGTCGCAAGAAATTGAGAAAATTCAGATGTTGTTGCCGAGAAGCATGATAAAGATGAGGAATCAAACTTTCAAGTACCAAAGTACATAATTACATTAGGATCTAATTTCGGGGGGGGGGGCAGGCAATAGACATAAAAGCTCAAGAAGTAAAAGGAACGGGTAAATATTACTCTTACAGATGGAGCATATATATGTTTTCTTCTGGAATAATGCTATACAGGAAAATTAACAGCAATCCCTCTGTACCCTGGCACGCACTTTCCCTTAACGTTAACATCCTGCCCTTACCACAGTCTGTCAAAACTAAGGCGTTAACGTTGGTACTAAGTTTCAGTTTCTTTGTTTCACGAAGTAACTTTCGGACAGTATCATCTTAGATCTAAAGCAGGCATAGACACCATGTTCCCACAGCCCCTGCAGCAGGGGCGCCTGGGGGGAGGACAGAGATCAGGCGGTAGATGAGGTGCCCCACCGCAGGAACACAGAGTTCCCAGCCACTGGGGTTCTGGTTTTCACTGTGCTGCTAAGCTGCAGCGTGACAATGGCGAACAATTATTAATTCCCCTACTGACACTTTCTGTCTGTATAGCTATCTGTCCATCCATCCATCAATCCATGCCCTTGGTGGACTGATCTAAGTATGTTGGGTCTTCTGGAGGTTTTTTGTTTTGTTTTGTTGTTAAACTTGTCAGGGAGAATACTGCCTTATTTACCCCAGCCCAAGAGTCCGCACCAGAGGCTTTCTTGAGGTGTCTTCTAGCTCCAGGCTCTTCAGTTCTATTGTTTCCCCGATTTTACATTGATTGTACCAACTTGGCTGATTTTAAACCCGAGGTGTGATTAAGAGGATTATAGTTACTTTCGAATATTATTTTAGATTTTCTACTCTTTTAAAATCTTATACTAATGCATGTACATTATACATATACCTTCATAAGCACAAAATATATATGCAGATGCACCCACCTTCACATGCACAAAAGAATACATGTAGACATACACATGAAGAACATACTCCAATAAAAACAGCTGTGTCGAGCAGTAGTCAGGAACTAGGAGAATACCTGCTGTTTCTGAAGCGTCTGCTGGGCCTCTCCCTGGGTGCCCCCTCCTCGAGCTCCTTTTTATACAGACATCATTTTTACAAGCATTGCTTACCTTCTGTGAAAACATTCAGTAACTGACACAGGGTGGGCATCTATTATTTTAAAAAGCTATCCAGGGAAGAAAAGACTCAAAAACAACTGCAGACTGAAACCAATTATTGTCACTTTATTACAACAGTTGCAAACAATATTTTAATAGTATTTAATCATATCACAATTACTTAAACTATATACAAACAGATATTTATACAAGTCTGCATTAAAAAAGGAAAAGTAATTAATAACCAAAATATCACATTATGAACAAGATTTTTTCTAAAAGTATGGCCAATAACAAGAAATTCACAGTTACTCTGGAAGTGTTTTGAGATGCAGAAATCATATTGCACATAATACAATTATAAACCCTGTGGAGCAGATGTATATATTTTATCTAGGATTCTTCACAAAATTTACATTATCATGCACTACTTCACTGTATACAGAATGGTGGAACTAGAACAGGTTAACTTATAAACCTTCAATATAATGGCCACAACATTAGAATTACTTTAAAATTATAATTAAAATAATTTTACTATACAAAAAAAAACAGTGTAATAAAACTTAATGGACACAATGACAATTTGTTCACAGATCAAGTGACTTTTTTAGTGTTCTTCCTTGTCTTTTCCTTTCTTCTCCTTCTCGTCCTGTAGTGCGGTCCCGAGCTTTTTGATGAGAACGGACAGAACTTTGTCCAGGGGGTCCATGACTCCTCTCTGAAGCCACTTAGGAATGGTAGTCCTGGCATGGTGAAAGCCCAGCTTTTGAAGGATATAATCAACGCCCACTGGATCAATCTTCCTTCCAGTCCAGGAAATTAGTCTAAAATAAGGATAAACAATAATTAGGAGCACAGTGTCCGAGCACTGTCCTGAAGGAAGTTCAATAGCATCACCAGCCTCCATTATGTGCGCCAGACAAAGTATTTTCAGTAGCTGCATCTGAATAACGTAACCTACAATTCTCGGATTCACTGCAATAACATTAAAAAAAATGTGTGATTATTAGTAGCCTCGATAAGCCTACACGCAGTAATGAGAGGTTCAGTGAATTTCACCTGATTCTTTCGAGCCTAGTGTTACACAGTCATCTTAAACATTTATAGGACATCTGGTTCACTCTAAAAGATGTTAATTAACATGGTGGGAGAAGTCCTTTCACAATGTGCAGCAAGTCAGGATGACATACACTTCAAATATCTTTCTGTTTTGTCAATTACACCTCAGTAAAGCTGAAAAAAATACAAGTTTGTGTATGTGGCATAGTGGTGGGGGGGATAAAATACACAGAGTGTTTGCTGTGTGCCCAACATGTTTGAAGGAAGAACCGTTTCCTTCCAGTTCTTGGTGGTCCTTTCCCTGTGGAAGAACAGCTGTCCATGGACCACGCCTGGCTGGCTCCACCCCTTGCTGCAGGCTTGTCTGACTGCACGGTGACCGAGGAACGGAGGGCTGTAGTTCAGTTCCCTCCTCCCCGCCTTCTCCTGGGAACCGTTCCTGGCGGCTGTCCCTTTACGCCACAGGTTTTCCAAGGACAGGACCCTAAATCGGTGAGGCCAGACTGCTCTTGGCCGCCTGCCCGTGGCTAGGGGAGCACTGGTGCTGCTGGCTGCGCAGCTCCGGCCGCCCCCGTGAGGAAGGTCTGCGGCGCCGAGACCCCGAGGGGCAGCCCCCCCGGACCCTGTGGTGGAAAGCCAGTGTTGCTAGACACCCAAACCACAGCCTCTGTGACCGGCTTCATCAGTAAGAAAATTGTCATCATGATCTCCAGCTGCCCCTCCCACTGTTTCAGCCAGGGGAAAGGCTGGTGCTAAGCTCGGACCTCCTGAAACTCTTAACAATCATAAGCGTCTGGTGTTAATTAACTTGTGTCACTACTGCAACAACCCTATGTGACACGTGATACCGTTTTCTAAATCTTCCTTGTGTGACAAGTGAGGCAGAGAGCGGTTCTTAGGGCCGCTGGGGGAGTCATTTCGCCAGAAAGCAGGGCTCAGCGCCCCAGCCCTGCCCCACGCTGCCCAGCCCTGCCCCACATCGAGTCACGGGCTAGTCTGCTGAAGGGAGGAACGTACTTATGGCAAAGGAACTATTTTATGCTCATTTCAAATTAGAAGACAGGACAGGTCCTTAGACCACATTTCGTTGAAACGCTGTGGAACCTCGACTCTTACCTGGACCCCTTAGCCTACGGCAACACTGTTTCCTCATCCACTGTTTCCCTTAAAGTCACAGAACCAACTCGCTGACGTGAGGGGCTGCCTCAACTAGCCAGTTACGTTTGCTTAGACTTACAAATACAAAACAGGTTCTCTAAGTAGTTTTATGCATTATGACCTTGGCGATATTTTAAAGTTGTTCTTTAGTACTGACACTGTGAATACTTCTCATGCGTTTATGTGCTATTCATACCGAAGTGTTTTGTCGATTTGGTTACAACAAGTTTCACTGCATACAAACTACTAACACGAAGTCACTTTCTGCTTATACAGGGGCCTACCGGCTAACTTCTAAATGTGCATTTTGGTGAAAAGCACTTAATAACCTAACACATAACTGTGACCCTTTTCGAACGGCCCCGGAGCACCCAGGTGGACACGCACGCACGCACGCACACCCACCACTGACCTGAGCGTGGGCTCCAGGTGCCACGTGTTGCACATGAAGTCCCTCCAGTCCACGGTGGTGTAGGTGATGCCGTCTTCCCTGTCCTTGTCGGAGGCAGCGTCATCGTGGGCGATCACTGGACTTTTCTGTCCTGGCCGAGTCGATAAAATGCGGGGCGGGAAAATGGCTATGACGAAAATAATGGATTATTATCGCAAATGTTTAGCAGTTTACTTTAAATCACAACACAGACAGAATAACTCGCTCCACTTGTCATTTTACCTACAAACTGGCCAAAGCCTCATTTAATTACATTTCTTAAAAAGTAGTGTTTTTATGTAATCTATAAATAAGTGTCAATAATTAATACTGCTTGGAGAAAGACAATTATCAGTTATCACAATCAATTAACAGCCTCACAATCAGAAACACTGCCACCGTTCATTTTTGAGGGGCGGCACAGGTTTCACGTGTATCTGTGGCCCGAGGACGAACGGGAAGGATGCGGAGCCTGGTCTGGCAGCAGGCCTGGGGCGCTGAGCTGACAGCCGTGGGTTTCCGAGAGTGGCTTCAGGTGACCGACTTGTTCTTCTCACAGCTTTGTTGAGATGTAATTCACGTACCGTGCAGTTCATTCATTTAGAGCGTGCGACCCCGTGGGTGTAATGTGTGAACGGCTGTGTGTGCACCTGAGCAGTGGCACTAACTTAGAGGCTTCCTCTGTAAGCATCTTCTTTTCACTCTGCGCAGCAGACACTCCGCCGTCTCCTGAACGGCCGAGTCTTTCCAAGTTGGTGATCGTATAGAATGGACACCGTGCTACTGTATCAACAGTCGTTTTCCTTAGTCACTTCACTTGAGTAGTGATGCTTCTTCGAAGAGGTTTTCTTTTCTTTTTTCTTTTCTTTTCTTTTCTTTTCTTTTCTTTTCTTTTCTTTTCTTTTCTTTCCTACTCTGAGAAACTCCTGCACGTCCGGCACTGTCCGCGCGCACGTGGAAACAGCGCGACGTGGGAAATGCCACCTGGTGCGAGGCACGGCTACAGGGAGCGCCGTGCGCACCTGGCGGACCCTCCGCCCGCCACGCCGTCTCACCACCGGAGCACTTGCCGGTGCTCATCCACTGACACCCGCTGCTCAGGGAGGACGCAGACACGCTCTCCTCCCGCACTCAGCCCACCGAAGCCCGCACAAGTGGCCGACAGCTGCCCCCCCCCGAAGCCTGCACGAAAGCCCACAGCCCGCAAACACGGCGGCCCCCCGCGCACCTTTCTCCTTCTCCTTGAGGTAGGCCGACACGAGGTCGTGCAGGAACATGATGAGCTCGGCGTCCATGGTCACGCAGATGTGGTCCGTGAACTCCGTCACCACACTGCACTCCACCTTGGGCTTCAGGCTGGCGTCTGCAAGGCAGGGTCCCTTTGCAGCACGGGGCGGCGGCCCGAGTCTCCCCGCCCCGAGTCAGGGAGGGACCCCCGGGTCTGTGTGCGTGCGTCCCCGCGAGGGCGACGGCGGGGAAATGAGCGGTCTCTGTGTGTGATTTACACAGTGACGCCTGTGGACAGCGTGTGCCGTTCACTCCCCACGAACCCCCAGGAAGGAAGTCCTGTTATCGTTCTCCACTCTACTGAGAGAGAGGTGCGAATGGACTGAACTGCTGGCTGTGAGTCATGCGGCTGGTAAGAGGGTCAATTTGACCCAGGATATCAATTTCACCAGATTACACTGATATCACAAAAGTAACCTGCGGGAAGACGGTTGCCTGAGGTTCCTTCAGAATTTCCTTAGTGGCGTTAGAAACTAAAGGGTGTTTTTCCACGCACCTTGTAATGAAGGTTCCTGTGGTTCTTGAACGTGAATGGACTTGAAGTCGAGCTGCATCCTCGGCAACGCGAAGATAGTCTCCGTCTCGTGGTTGTAGGAGGAGCCGCCCCGGAACCCGCTCAGCAGGCTGGAGTTCTTCACCGCGGCGCTGTGCTCAGTGGTGTTGGCGTCCACGTTACGAAGCAGGGTCAGCTCTGCAGGCACGAGGAAGACAGTGAGGACCAGACCAAACCAGCAGGCATGGGTGAGCCTCAGCCTTCACGACACTCTGACACGAGAGCTTTGACCATGTCCAAGGTGGGAAGTGAACTCACATCTGAAAACGCAGAGCCATATAAGGCTGTGGTGTTGAGAACAGTTATAGTCTCTCTCTCTATAGATAGGAGTACACATATATTTGTTTATATGAATAAACACAGTGCTAAAATAGATGGAGTGATTTATATTTATGTATACATAGGTACACATATACATAAATAGTAACACATATAACTATTCTCAAGACTAAAACTTTGTAGTGTGATTTTGGATTAAATCCAGTAATACAATCCATTCTGTTTTTTGTTCCTTGAACTTTAAAATAAATATTATTCTCAACTGAATTCATGTCTGAATTTAAGAGTGTCATTAATCTCAGAGTTTTCCATACATTGAATACTTCACCCTTAGAGAATTTATGATTAAACATGACCCCGATCTTGAAATCAGGTAGAAGTCCTGATTCTCCTCGACAAATGTGCCGTGATCACATTACGGCTGTCTTGCAAAGGTTAGCACCAGGCACACAGCAGCAGTCCGGTGTGCCCCCGGCCCCTCCGGCGTGCCCCAGCCAGCAAGGCCCCCGCCCCACAACGTGCACTCCGGGGGGAGAACAGCACGACGCGCCCGGTGCTCCGGCGTGCCGCCGCCGCCTCCCGCCTTGTTCTCAAACAGCCTTCCATCCCGGGGGCTGCCCGTGCCACGGTAACCGTTTCCCACGGGGCCCAGGCCATTATCATCTTTCACATTTTGCCAAGTCATTTTCAAGTAAAACATTCCAGTCTTAATATGTCTCAATCTGGTCAGCTTTCCAATGCAAGTGAAACAATTTGGTAAAAGCAGTGCTGTAACCTTGAACACAAAACTAGCATAAAATAAAAATGCTCACAACTACATTATTACAAGACTGGTGAATCTAATCAAATGAAAAATCTCACCAAAACTACTCTTTAAAACTTAATGACTTTGTAGGAATAATATTATTTAGTTTCATTTTACTTTATCCTCAACCTTAAGTTTGTGGCACTCTATGACTTAGGTGTGCAATAACTTGCCCAAACCTCAAATGTTTAGCGTTAGTGTGAAAATATTTCTCCAACCATCATGAAGTACACCTAATTTCATTTAGGTGGGACAATCCTATGTTGAACGTTTTCCGTCACACGTAAAGTAATGTAAGACCATGCGACGCTGCATCCCTGGGGTGGTGAGGCCCGGTACCAACACTGTTACTCACGGTGGCAGGGCTAGAACGGAGCTTGTTTCATCGAAGAAATGAAAGCCCTCCCTCCGCTGAAATGCTGAACAGTCAGAAGAGCCCAAAGCAGAAAAAAACAAGTATCTTCAAAAAAAAAAAAAAATCAAACTTTTCACCTTCGTTTCTCGTGGCCGTAACGTAATTGAACCACTCTTTCACACTCGCCACGCCGTGGGGCGGGTTCTCATGGCGACGCCGCGTGATCTTGGTGATCGTCGCCATGGGGCTTTCCAGAGCGCCGCAGGGTTTGGTGACCATGGTGTTGTGGCCCAGGTGAAAATCCAGGGTCTGCACAACGTATGTGGAATGGTCACCGGAGCCTAGAGGAGAGGAAGTTTCTTGATGTAACAAGCTGTATTAAATGCAAGAAAATGGTGTGGCCGTAAGAGCAACAGATTTAACTAAGTCATAGAGAGGGTTGTGAACATGAGTAAATAAGTGGGAAGAAATGTCACAAATGGTTTTTCTTTCTTTTAGTTATAACTGGATTTATCCCAGTAAGAAGAAGAGCATCTGCCATTTTTTGGGGGGGTGGGGGGTCATCCTGAAGAACCACCGAGCAGGAACCTCAGGCTGCCGGGGGCGGGGTCCGTCACGCAGATGAGGGGGAAAGCAGAGCCCTGGCCTTCGCAGCTCTACGCCTCCGTCCCGACTGGCAGGTCACTTCCTCACACGGCCACTGTGCCCTTCAGAGTGCCCTTGCTCTCCCTTCCCCGGCCCTGTGGGCATCTCCTACACGCCCGTGCTCGGGTAAGGCATGTCAGGAACGGCTACCGTGACTACGGCCAGCCACAGCAGCAGAACCTGAATCCTCAACCAGAACCGGGGCGGACAGCGGGCAGGTTCAGGAATAAGTCCTTTCCCACGTTCATGGGCACTGCCTCATGCAGTGAGCTCCCTGCCACGCCGGCCAGTGACAGCAAACCGAGATGGACTTCAGGGATAGTATAAGAAAAAGCAGACAAAAGGTGCACGCCAGAAAAAAACCCTCTGCCAAGCAGTACACGACCGTATCAGGAGACAGAAGGGAGTAAGAGCTCGAAATGTGCCCGTTTACCGTCTTCCCAGATTTTCTGAGCTTCGGTCCAAAAAGCAATGTTTGGTTCTTCTAAGTGAAAAAGGGCCCAGGACTTTGAACGGAAATTCGGGCCGTGGAAACAAGCCAGCGTCATATGGTTGCCGTGCAAGCTCATGGACCCTCCAAACTGCATCCCGTCCTCTGGCAGCGGGGTCTGGAACAAGGAGATGTGGCATCCCGACACCACCTTCAGCACGCCGGGCCAGTGCCGGTGGTGCGCGGCGTCCAGCACTGCAAGAGAACCAAATGGCGCCTGTCCGGCTGCCTGCCGCGCACGTCCTCACCGGCGGTGGCAGGAGCCCGTGGGCAGCAGGACGCCCTTCCAGGGCGGCGGCGGGGACTCGGGTAAGGGAAGCGAACCACCAGCAACCCCGGCCACCCCGGTGACGCGGACGCTAACAAACGGTCTCGGGAAAGACGCTGCGCAGGGAGGACACGACAGGACAGGAGCAGCTTGCTGAGGACGGTTACAGCTCGCACTGCTGCACTGCCTCACACATGCTCGCGTGACACCTCCTACAGCTCTCACAGCAGCTCTGCGCGTGGGGCTCTCATCCGGATGCTGAGCAAGCGGCGCAGAGGAGGGGTGAAGGGGAACAAGTGGCCACAAGACTTAGGCAGCCCCCTGATTTTCGGTACGGTTTTTTTCACTCTTCCGTACCCCTGCTCCTCAAAAGTGAGGTCTGAGGACCATCAGCACCGCCCGGGTCCCCGTCTGAGAGGCAGACTCCGACGCCCCCACACCTGCCGTGCCAGAGTCTGCGTGTGAGTGAGTCTCCAGGGGCCTCGGACGTGCCATCACGGGTGAGGACGCTAACTCCTGTTCCCCACTCACTCCCACAACAGTGTCCTTCTCGGCTGTGCCCACAGCTCTCACTGCAGACCAGACGAGGGACCGTGAGCTACGTTTGGTTGGTGAGTCTCCTGTTCCCTTCAGTCTGAAACAGGGCCCTGGGCCGGTCTGTCTTCCGTGACGGGGACTTTTTAGGGGAGCCGGGCTGGGCGCCTTGGGACGCCCCCTCTGCTTGCAGACACCCGATGCCAATTCCAGTCGGAAGGCAGTACAGGGGCCGAGAGGAACAAAATGAATGAAGCCACGGGGAAGCAACTGAGAAGTACGTAGAAGGCAGAACATCCTAGACTGCAGGAGAAGGCAGAACATTCTAGACTGCAGGGGTACCGTCCAAATCTCTCAAACAAGTGAGGTCACCGAACAAAGGATGATGCTGAATTAAAAGAGTAAAGGAACAAAACCAGATTAACCTGTGATCTTGAACTGGAGACACTGTTTTGGACGGTTTTAGGATAACTGAGGTCAGCTGTGGAACTCGGCCCCAGGCTGGAGCAGGTAAACCAGCGAAAAGGAGTGTGGGGGGCTGCTAGGTGGAAATGGCCGTGAAGCAGTGCGAGCACTTTGGCAGGAAGCACGCACGCACGCACTCACGCACACACAGGTGCGCAGAGAAGTGTCTGGGGGTCCGGCCTGCAGGTGTTCGTGGGGTAGTTTCTGGGTGGAATGAGATGCCTTTATTTTTTGCTTGTACTTTCTAGTTTTTTCCCCCAACGTACAAGTATTGCTTCTGTGGTAACAAAAAGTTATTAGAAGTCACCCTGACTCTAACAACACTCTGCCAGCGTCACCTCCGTCCCCTGGCTACTACAGCCCCCTGGTCTAGCTGGGCTCCCGCAGCGGCCCCTCACTGAGGTGCAGTGAGCCTGTGTGTCACAGTGGCAGCCGCGGGGCTCGGTCGCCTTCCTGCCACGCTCAGCCGCCGGCGGCCTCTTCTCCCCACAGCGGCCAGGGCGACACGTCACGAAGGACTATTTTCAGACAGAGTTAAACACCAAGTCTGTCCAAGACTCTCCCACAGCTGCCCATCACATTGGGACTGTTATCGCACCTGCCTCTCTGAGTTCAGGTCCAGCCTTTCCCTGCTGGCTCACCCTGCTCCACGCAGTGGCACCTCCCTGGTCCTCAAACAAAGCCAGTTTCCTCCTGCCGCAGGAGCTCAGCCCCCTCCCGACCCCCCACCCCGCCACCCCGGGCCTGGACGCTCCTCCCCCAGGTCTCAGCCTAGACCTTCCCCGGGAGAACAGCCTTCCCTGACCCCCCTTTTCTGAGAGAGCCACCCCCACACACTCGCTCTCCATTTCCTCCCCTGCTCCGGCCCTTTTCTCAGCACTTCTCTACCCGAAATTGTCTTCGTTTTAGTTAGTAAATTAATTGTGGTCTGTCTCCCCCATTAGCATGTAAACTTCATGAGGGCAGAACTCTGTCCACTAGACCTTCTGCGCCTCAAACGGTGCTTAAGAACACGCTGCACTTCATGAACATGCGCTGACTGCGTTACTGAGGGAGAACGGGGACGTGCCTAAGGTGATGCAGCCGACAGGGGCACGCGCAGACGCGCAGACGCTCCGATTCCACGGCCCACGGCCCAGGGGAGAACGTGGAGCCGGCACAGGGAGTATTCGGGGGCTTCGAGGCGCTGTGGCAGGGGGCGGAGAGGGGGGAAGGGGGCTCCTCAGAGGTCGGCCGAGAATCCCATTGGCGGGTGGGGATCGGCGCCCCGCCGAGTAGACTGGAGGGGAGCGCAGGGCGCACTTTGTAAGTGGGGCGCACGGGCATTGCGTGGCTCTAAGTGAGGGCTCCCGCACGGTGGCTGAGGGACAAGCACGTGCGCGGGGTGGGGGGGGGGGTGCTGGCTCTAACTCTTACACTGCTCTCGCGAACTCCTCTCCAGGTGGTTCGGCACTGCCTTGGGCGGGAGGTAAGGAACGGGCCCCCAGGTGGACAGGGCTCGCTTGCTGGTGTCAAACTGTTGCGTGAAAAATTCCTGGAGCTTCATTCCTATCTTTATGAGGTCTGGCGTGGTTGACCTGGATATCATCACTTGGAAAATGTCCCACTTCAGGTCGCCGTGGACAAAAATCTCACTGGAACGCAAAGCAGAGTCCTCATCAGGCGCCTCACAGCAGAGCACAGTCCAGCAGCACGAGGAGAGTGCCCTCCGCACCGACGTCCGGACGTTCGCGCCCGGTGTGCGCACGAGGGACAGTCGTCCTGCAGCATGGGACCTGCTATGGGGGGTGGGAGGGGGTGGGGAGTGGGGGCGCCCCCCCCAGTACCTCTTATCCGCCATGCTGGAGTCCGGGGCGGCGCACAGGTTCACCTTCCACTCGTCCTGCAGCTTGAGGTCGGCGTTGCTGAAGATGCCCATGAGGATGCTGGAGCCCATGTAGTCCACGCGGGCCTCGGTGGAGCCCATGGTGACCTGGATCTTGTGACTGGGCTGCTGGTTCGGGTGCTCAGAAATGTGAGCTGAAACGAACGACGGTCCCCGTTCGCAGAGACGCCCACTGGGAACGACGCGAAACTCGGCTTTGGAAAACCGTGGGGCGTCAACATACCGACCATGTCCAGAGCGTTGACATCGATGGTCCCGCCGACGACCCCGCCCTTGGAGTCCAGCTGGGACCGCCCCAGCCCCACGGACATGCTGATCTCCCGGTCGCGGTGGCTCCCCACCGACAGGCGGCCCTGGCTCTTCAAGCCGCTCGTGGTCCAGCTACGGGAGAAGGTCGTCGGTGAGACACCGGCTCCCAGCGTCGCGAGTCACAGCGCGAGTGAGAGTGTTCCAAAACAGTTTAGAAAGAACTTGACTACAAAACCTGATGCTTAAATGTTAACATTTACGATGAGGCCTTTTGCTCAGCTAGAAAGTTATGCTGTTTTACTTATAATTTTCTCTTTTTAGACCGTATTTCCTGTTGTTTTATAGCATCTTTAGAATGAGATTAAGGCATTGTCAGGATAAGGCAATTTTACACTGTTCTCAACTGTTTTTACTGTTTCAAACATTTCAGCACTAAAAAAAGGTTTTGAGCGGCTTTACCACAATGTAAGAAAAATGAAAACTGACGATTAGGTACGGCTCCTTGAACCGGAATAGCTTACGTTGTGTTTCCCATCACATTGCTCATGTTCATCTGAACGTTTAACTGCTTCAGGTTGATAGCAAACACGACGAGGGTTTCCCACGGGGTCCCCTGCTGACTCGCTGCTTTGTTTGACTTGTTGAACGGAGCTGATGTCTTTGAGAGTGAGTCTGGAAGCACAAAACCCAAACGCACCTTTGCTCACACAGACGCTCCGAGGTCGCCGAGCACAAACCACGCCCACCACCGCGGCCCCAGAGCTGAGGGCACGGGTCCTCCTTGTGCTCAGGCCCCGTCCCAGAGCGCCGCCTCCTGACAGCGTCCCGGGGGGACCGGCAGCCGCGCTCTCGAGAGCCCGTGAAGTCCTGCACGCGGGTGCGCACGGACACGGACACGGCAGCCCGGGTCACTCGGCCCCCGGCCTTCTCAACGGGGCAGGAAACCCCCGGTTGCCACCGGCCAAGACAGGACCGCGAGCCAGGGCCCAGCCTGCGACGCCGAGGCTGCTGCGTGCCTCCTCCCGGGGCCCACGGACGCACAGGCGTCAGGAACCCCGCACGCGCTCACTGCACTCTCTCTCACCTCATGACACGGACTACGCGCTCGCTCCTACGTGTTCAGACACAAGTACAGTGTGAGCACATGAGAGTTCAAAACACACGGAGTCACCGAAAGACTGACTGGATGAATACTAGACTAACTTTTTCAGTATCGAACTTCTCCCACAACATTGTAGGTTTGACTTCTACAAAAACTAGAGCGTCGAGAAGTGGAGACTGACGGTCACAAAGTGGTCACAGGGTGTGCAGTACAGTGCAGGGAGCACAGTCAGTGACACTGCGATGCTGTGGACGGTGCCAGGTGGGTCCTGGAACTATCGGGGGACCAGTGTGCAAAGCACACGCCTGTCTAGCCACTATGCTGTGCACCTGGAACTCATGCAAAACGATACTGCGTGGAAACTGTAAGTGAAAGAACAGACGAAAACAACCACACCACACGAGCACACTGAAGCAGGCCACTCCCCTCTCTCCGCCTCCCCTGCCAGAGCTGTCAGCACCAGCTGTCTCCTCTGCAGGCAGAAACTTCCAGGTGTGCGCTGCTTGGCTGCCCACCCCTGCCCCACCCTCACCCGCAGAGCCCTGCAAGGTCAGACCCACCCGCAGGAGGGGCAGGGGTCTGGGGGTAACTCGCTGAGACCTGGGTCTGGGCACCGGCACCGGGGGCCACTGAGAACAGGCAGCGTTACCTCTCCGGGGCACGGAGGAGTCCGACACGCTCCTGGACCTCACGGCCGCGGGGGACTTGAGGCTCTGCGCCGCCCCTGGCGACAGGGTGCTGCCCGCCAGGTGCTCGCTGAACACGCTGGGCGACGGGGGCATGTGCGTGAAGGAGGCCGACTGGCTGGGCTGCTCCCAGGTCCTGCAGTAGGCCTTCCGCGAGGACTCGGGGGACAGGTGCTGGCTCGCCCCCTCGATGGAATCGGGGGTCCCTGGGCCGGACGCTGACAAGACGCAGAGACAAAAGCAATTAACGGTGAAATCAGCATGTCACAAAGTAATAAATTTCGCCACTGTTACCGCTTCTAACCCCATTACGCACTTCTCCCGGCTCTCTGTTTGATACGAGAGCAGAAGCCTCCAGCTTGCTCGTTCACTTTGCACAGGAAGGCTGGGGGAAGGGCTCAAGGGGCACGCAGTGCCCCTGTTACACACGAGGGGCGGGCCTGGGCCGGACGTCTCCTATTTCCAGTCGTGTCCTGCTAGCTCCCCCCTCACTCACAGTGTCACCCGACAGCACTACCTACGTCCAGGAGGAAAAACGCAGGCACTGTGACAGCACACCCCACCCAGCACCTTGTGTGCTCCGTGCCTCGCCAGCCGTGACTGACCGGAGCGGTGAAATACGCAGGGCCTGCTGGAGTGTGGTCGGTAGGGTGATAATACGGGCATGATAATTTGTTGTTTTACTTCAAACATTTCACCTGAAATGATCTATGGTGTGCCTGCGCGTGATATTGTTACACTACAGAATTACATGCTTTTGACTTTGTGATAAAAGATTTTGACACAAGAAAGGGGCCTCGTTTGTGCCGGGCCCTGCACTCCCGCATCTGCAGGCGCCACAAAGATTGCAGAGAACTCCTCGAGGCCACGAGTCAGCTGAGCACTGCACTCCTGCACACCCGGGCTCACCGACGCTTCCTGCACGAGGAGGGGAAGGCACGGGGCGACTCACGAACCGCCAGTCTCGTCACTGGTGCTGCCCAAGTTAAAACCAACCGAAGTGTAAGTCCAATCACACAGCAAGCTTACTTGGCAAGTTTATAGTCTGGTCTCCAAGGAAGAGGCGCCTCGCAATGCTTCTCCTGTACCAGGCCCTGGGGAACGCCAGGATCTCGCTGAGTCGGCGCATGTCGTACTTGAAGGAAGCAGAGCCTATGTCACAGACGGCTGGCACGGAGACAGAGAGGACCCGTTAGCGCCGGCTCCCGGACCTGTGATGTTCCCGCACGGCATGACACGGTGTCACACCGTGCTCGCCACACTCAAGTTACACTCGAGTTACACTTGTTACAAGTCGTGAAATACCAGAGAACGTGGCACAGTCTGATCAGCAAGTGATAACGTGCTCCTTCCACAGAGGAGAGAAGAGCACGTTCCAACCTGACACCATTGGCTCCACCCCTCTTGTGAGGCAGGGCAAGCTGGAAGGATCAGTTTCTCATAGAATTCTCAGAGAGGCTCTAAAGGTCAGTCTCAGGGACAGCTTTCACCTGTGACCCAGGGCTTTCCCCAAATATGGCAGATGGCTCGGGGGGACCAGCTGGGACACACCCCCTCAGAAGTGGCCGCGTGCCGGGCAGCTGTGGGCAGCAGTGGCTGTCAGAAAGCACACCTGAGCCCCCACCCACACAGCCCACCCACCCGCCCCGGAAGGCCTAGGAGCTGCGCCTTTATCTTCCACCAGCTTAGTGACCTCTCAGTCCCTCTGTCACCCAGGCAAGGGGCTGAGGCCTCCTTGCCCCCTCTGCAGCTCCTCAGCAGACGTGCGGGTTCTCTTCGATTTCTCTTGACACCATCCCCCTCCCCTTCACCGCTGTCCATGCCCATGCCGCCATGAATTCTTCTTTTACGTACAGAAACATACAAGCAGAGCGGCTGCTGGTCCGTATACAACTCTGCCTTGTTTCTTACGGTCTGAGCACTTAAGGTGAGATCTGTCCTCAGTGTATGATACGGTTTGCTACTCTGGGGATGACACTGTCCTCCCGTTTCTTCACCGCCACCCACGGCCCCACTGCCCACAGGAAGTGCCGCAGGGGCAGCGCCGGCCCGGCCCGGCTTGCGCGGAGTGCTCCTGCACCGCCAGTGCCAGCGTCTGAACGAGCTCTGCAGCTGCGGGCAGCCCCTCTCAAATACTCAAAATCAAATGTGTCTGCAACATCTTAGTGTGCTCAGAATTTGCAATTTGAAAATCAAGTAAAAAGTTAGAGATTTTACCAGTTTCTGGTAGAGGAGTGAGGAGAAGCAGCAGTTTTTGGCGGTTCAGAGAGGTGTGTCCCCGCCCCCCGTGATCTTTCTCCATGCTCTCCTGGACGCCACGCTCCTTGCGCGGGTGACCCGGGCGGGTGCGAGCTCCAGGCCGCCCTGCAGCCCCTCCCCGCCCTCCTGCTCCCACTGAGAGCCGGATGGTAAGCACATTTAATACCTGAACACTGTTAAAAGGAGGTCCTCATTTAATTCTGGAATACAATATATTTAAGTTAAAAAACTACAAAATTGCATACCGGATATATTTATGAGTGTGGTGTCCATTTTGCTTGCAGACTTGTTCACAGACTGACTTTCAAAAAACGAGGTGCCTCCTGATCGCCGTATCCGAGATAAACTCACTTTCACAAACTCGAGGTTTATGCTCAGCGAGTCTTTCCGGCCGGTGACAGACGTGGGTTCTTCGTCCACATTCCCTTTAAAACACACACACACACACACGTGCATGTATGCCATGCACACGCGCGCGCGCGCACACGCACACACACACCACCTCCTGTCGTTCCGTGACACTACCCCACACCCCCGACGAGAGCATCGATCAGCTCACTTCCGCGAGGCAGAAGCTCCAGCGAAGCCCTCTAACGCGCACTTTCAGGGCTGACGCTGCAGTTCCGAGTGCCCGTGAGAGCCCAGTTCCCCAGCTGCGAGCACAGGCGCGCTGGCCACACTCTCTTCGTGAATTAGTGAACGCGGTCACACACTTTAAAAATTCACAGTTTGTACAGCACAACTTCTTATGCCAGTAAACCTACATCCGAAGAAATTACTGTGCTGTGCACATCACTTGTAAAATATTAAGTTTTAAAATTCTTGTGTAATTAATTTACCTTGCTTACTTATTGCACTTTTTTACTGATCTGTAGGGACGGGGTAGATGTTACCGAGAGGAAACAGGTTTACGTCTCTGGTCTCGTTTCGCACCCATCACAAAAGGCATCACACGCTCTGACACGACCGAGGCCCGGGCAGGGCCGACACCCCGAGACAGAGGCGCGTGCGCCAGTGTACCTAGTGCCCCCGGCCCGGCCGTGAGGCCGGACACGGCGGTCTTCTGCTTCCCGGCCCCGTACGGGTGAAACACGTAGAGCGAGAAGTCGGACATGCAGGCCGTGAAGCTCAGCCCCGACGAGCTGCTGCTGGCCGTGGTCAGGTCCGACTGGCTGCTGCTGTGCCGGCTCCGGCCGAGAGGGCTGCCCAGGCCCGACGAACCTGCAGCCGACACAGACACCCGGAGCCGCTGTGAGCCGCGGGAAACCAAAGCCTGCCACCAACACAGCCTCAGGAGCCCGGCGCGACCAGAGAATAAACTAGAGATGCTCAACCATAAACTCATCGACATCTTTAAACCCTTGAAAACAAAATGATGTCTTAGACGTACTTTCCAACTAATTTGCTGAATTTACGCGGTGAACCGGGGTTGAACACTCTGAAAGAGCCCCAGGTGCACGTGCGAGTGGCCAGCTCCCTGGCGTCCTGCTTCTTCTCCCCCGGCACCACCGGAAGCCACAGGAGAGACGCAGAACAGTGGAGGGACAGTTAGGCAGTGGGTGGGGGACAAACTGGCCAGGCGGCACAGAAGCCCAAGTCACACAGCGGGAGCCTGCACTCAGCAGGAGACAGTGGGGACAGCGCAAGGCACACAAATGCGCAAAGTCGTGCCGTCTGCCACAGCATGGACGGACGCAGAGGGGATAATTAATGCTCAGTGAGGTCACTCACTCAGAGGAAGGCAAGTACCATGGGACTCCACTTACACGTGGAGTCTCATGAACGAACCAGACAGACAGAATTGAAACAGACTCACAGACACAGAGAACAGACTGACAGTTCCCAGAAGGGAGGGTGCTGGGGGCCTGGGTGGAAAGGTGTAGGGTTTGAGACGTGCAGACCGGGGAAGTTACAGAATAGTTACAGAAATACACGTAGGGAACAGAGTCAGGAACACTGTAACAACCACGTATGGGTCCAGGTGGGCACTTAAAATACTGGCGGAATCGCTTTGGAAAGCAGTATGTGACTGACTAACCACTCTGCTGTATACCTGAAACTAATACAAAATAATATTGAACATAAATAGAAAAAGTAGAAGAACCCCCACTGATAAGCCCCCCCTCGAAATGCAGAAAGTTATGGATCCTCTCTCTTAGAGACCAGGCGTCCCCATGGCTGAACTTTCCGTGGGTGGACAGGCTAATCCCCGGTACGCTGTCAACACAAACACCACGAGACCATCCGTGCCAGCGCTGAGCAGCCCTCGGCTCCGCACGGACAGGGCAGAGGAAGGCTGCTTTACCTGGGGTTCCCGTCTTGCCTGCAGAGGCCTTCGCCCCACCCTGGGAGGTGGTGCTTCCAGGGGACAAAGTCTCAGCTGGACACATGGTCCCTAAAGTCTCCAGCTCTCCCCGGTTTGAGGAGAACACCAAGTCCAGGGATGGCAGCTTCAGCATGCATTCCACTCTGGACACTGGCAAGCAGCTGAACTTGATCTGGGAGGGCTGCAGCGCAGACAGCCAAAGGGGAGAAAAGGGCTCCAGGTTAGACAAGCTCACCGCGGGTTCCAAAAACTACATTTCCCTTTCAGTCCACAGATGCCAACTGGCTGACACATAAAAAAAAAGGACTCTGTGTTTAACGTACCAGCTTTGGCAAACAGACCCATGGGACATGCAGCAATGTATTAACATAATGGGATCGTTTTTAAACATCTAAGTATTTGAAGAGCTACTGCTGAGTGATAGATATTTAGGTATTTAGATCATTCAGACCATTAAAGACACTTGTTCGTAATCAAGTCTAGGAAGTACTTTCCCTTATGCTAAAATTTTAAAAGACTTGCATGAATTAAAGTTTCATAAGCTCTCAAGTGCTCCGCCGTTACACGTTTCAGGAGACCCTGGGAAGCCATGCAAAGCACCAGGAGGAAGCGCTTCTGGCCAAGCAGCCGCTGCAGAGAGCAGCCCGCACAGGGCACTGACCGCCACCGCTTCTTTTATTCCGGAGACGGAGGGTACGATTCCGAGTGAGGGTGAACGAAACCCTCCAGTTTACCAACGAGCAGTTTTCAAATCCTCTAGCCAAATGGGCTCCGTCAGAGGCTGACTTACGCTCCCCAAGGGCTCTGACGGGACTGCATTTTAAAGTGAAAGAGCAAAGAGCAGTCACATGACCCGTAGCAAAACTCTCAGAGGCACTGCCGCGACTTCCTGTCTCCCCTGCACTTGCCCTCTGCCCCAGGCAGCGGGGCAAGGAACGCACAGGCCATTCTGAAAAAGATGTCCATGCTGAAGCGGGATTTGAACTCACACGCTTTTGTTTTCGCCACACAGGTGTGAGATCTAGATTTTGAAAACCCTCCTTGGCAGAAAAGTACACACAAGAAGCTGCACAGGTGCTTCCCCAAGGTGCCGGGCGCCTCGCAGCCACGGTGCGCCCAAAGGTCCGTGAGCCCCGGGAAAGACCGCGTGGGAGAAGCCAGGGGACCGCGTGGGAGAAGCCAGGGGACCGCAGGAAAGACGCTTCCCTCTCAGCCCGAGGGAAGGAAGCGGCGCCCACCTGCACGCGGACGTACACCACGACGTCCACGGGGAAGGAGGAGTACGCAGACGTGGAGGACGACACCAGCGACGCCGTGGACTCCTCCATGGGCTCTGGGATGTCGAAGTGCCCCATGTCCTCATCCTGGGAGCTGACCGCTGTGGGAAGGCCCAGCTTCAGTCTGGCCGTCAGGACCGGCCGGCCCTGCACTCAGGGCTGTGAGCACGCCGCCAGTTTGCTTCTGCGGCCCCTCGAGCCCCTCTTCGGTCCCCAAGCCTCTGCTCCACCCCCAAGCCCGCCCCCCACGGGGCCACCGAACACCACAAAGCAGTGACAGCTTTGCCTCCGCCCTCCAGGACTGCCAGCGAAGAGCCGCCTCAGGACCTCAGGAGGGGGCTGTCGTGAGCTCAGTGTGGCCATGGGGGGACCCCGCACCCTCGCCAGGACCTGGTTGGTTTACTTGTGAATGAGGACTAGCTGACCCCTCAAGTTCGTTTTCAGCTCCGTAATTCTTTTATGTTATCACTGAATACGTTAGGTAATAGCAGACAATGCCAAAGTTGTGTACTAAGTAATAATAAATGACCACACAATCCTTCTAAGTCCTGGGGCCCCAAAGTGTGCGTGACGGGGAGCGAACGGGGAGGGGGGTGCTCACTTGTGTGATTCCTCTCAACGGGGGTGATGGGGATGGTCTCCAGGGCCTTCTCCAGGAAGTCCAGCAGGCAGGGGCTGATGACCATCTCCTCCGGCAGCGACTGCAGGGCGACCCAGGCGTACAGCTTGGCCGTCTTCACGCCTCCGCTTCCCTTCCCCTTGGCTAGGGCAGCGACAGATGCGGGGTGAGCTTAACACAACACACGGCGCCCTCCCGAGATGTCCGAGGCACACGCAGTCCAGCGACGCAGTCACAACCACACGAGAACGCAATACGGAGAGCGGCTGACAGACACGACGCGTTAGCATCAGCACACACAGGTGGCGCATGCGCAGATAGCGAGTTACTGCCACCTGCTCCAGCCCACGGATTCGGGTCAGGTCTTCAATACAGAGAACTGTGGCTGACAGTCTTTGGTGGCAAGTGAAGAAAAACGCCCCTCTTCTCAGGCTTCCCTCTGTTCGTGCTCCTCCCAGCGCGCGCACGCCTGTGACTGGTCCCTGCGTGGGCTGCCCCTCGCGCCTCCTCCCCAGCCCGGACTCCCACCTCAGCAGGGCGAGCTCAGTGGCTACCGCAGACGCAGCTAACTTTGCCTTAGGGTTGCAGCTATGACAACACATGCTAGTTTTGTAAACCTGGGAAGTAAATTCAACCTCTGTGAGCCTTCACTTCCCTCACGTATCAAAGGGGAATAATAATGGCTGTCCTGCACTCAGTGGGCACAGATGTTAGATGTGCCTTGTCAACTGAAAATTATATAAAAAGACTGGCATTATCATCATGATCACAGGTCACTTGAAAAGATTTATGTATCAAGTTCCATCTCCCAGACGACCCTGTTTCAGATAGTCACTGTCCACTCTGACATTCCCTGTTTTGGAAATTCCATGCAGGCAGGACACTGTTCACGCCGTGCGGTACCCGGACTGCAGAACGGCCCCGGCGTCCTGGTCCGGCATCCGCATCTGGACGTGGCTCCCCCCACCCCCACTCTGGGTGGGGCTGGGCTGCAGGGCCAAGGGGTATTGTGGAAGGGATGACACGTGGCTTGAGGCTAAGCCATACAAGATACGGCTGCTTCAGCCAGGGACTCCTCCGGAAGACTCCCCGGTCCGGAGGAGAGGCCCACGGGGGCAGGGCACAGCTCGCGGCCGCGTGCCCTGGGACCCGGCGGAAGCAGCTGCCCCAGGCCCAGGCATGCATTCAGGTGGCACAGCCCTCGCCCAAGCTTGGCAGCAGCTTCGGGAAGGACAGCGAGGTCGGATTCACCCAGCCACACTGCTCCTGAGGTTGTGATCCACAGACGCCGGGTTTGAGGTTAGACGCAACCCGGCTCTGGACAATTTGTCGTGCAATAACAGATAATGAATGTGGCCGCACCAGTGCGCCCCGTCTTGTGTAAGTCTGATGTTTCCGTCTAGACCACCACTTCCAAACTGGAACTACAGAGAACTGTTTCTAAATATGCAGAGTTAAAAAAACTAAGTGTTTCATACACTAAGTTTACTTTAACAACTGATACTCTTAAGGTAGTGCCAGTCTGAAAAACAGGCCAGAGCAGCTGGCTCGCACTCCCATCTGTGAACCCGGTGCCGCCACTATCAAGTCCATTTCCTCTTCCCTTAAACCCGCGAGCCTGCAAGTCTCAGCAGAGCAAGGAGGTGACGACAACGACACAGTAAGCCACAGAGAAAGCAAGAGCCGGGCACGTTCCCATCAGTACCTGAGGGGAGAGGTGGGGGCTGGGGAGGAAGTAAGGTGTTAGTCTTGCTCTGGACAGTGCAGGGCAGAGGAGGAGGAGGAGAGGCGGCGCTATCTCTCATACCGGAGAGCTTGGACTCTTTCGAGAGCGTTCTGGGCAAGGACGACCCTCTGGAGGCGTTGGGCGACTCGGTCTTCAGCGTCTTGGAGTTGTAATGCAGCTGCATGGGGAAGAAGAACCTTTCGAAGTTACAGCCACGCCCACGAGAGAGAGAGGAGGTGCAGGAGGAGAGTGGAAGGAAGAGCCAGGCCCTGGGGTCACAGGTCGGCTCTGGGACCCTGGCGCTTCTTAGCTTTCTCGCTTTTCCAAAACTGAAAAGGTCACCCCAGTGGTATTTAAAGTTATTTCTAGCTTAGCATTCTAGGATTCCACAGCTCTAGAACCTAAAAACTAGTTGTTTAATAGCATTGCAGTAGGCAAGGCTTGGTAAACATGTTCTAACTGTCAATGCATAAAACATAAGATGAAGTTTCTGCTCAAACTTCGTGGCAAAAGCTGTCTCGGAGCAGCGACAGTGCACCACAGAGACAGATGCTCAAGCGATCCAGAGGAACCTCGGATGCCCCACTTGCACGCCACCGGCGGGGAAGAGCCTGGGCGGGAGGAAGCAGACGCAGCCCCCGGGACGGGACCCCGCACCCTGGACGGACCCCCAGGTCGGCACCTTCACGTCCACGCCAGGGATGTAGAAGACCGTGGTCTCCAGGTCGCTCGGCTTGGTCTGCAGCGACGACGGCACTTTCTTGCTCGTCATCAAGTGGGTGGTAGAGGCATAGTTCGTTTGAAACTTCTTCTTTGAAGGGGAATCTTGATCTAAACTCCTGGAGCTTCTGTCGTAGCTCCTAGAAACAGAGAAGTGTTTTATCTTTTTAAAAATGACACTCCCCTCCCTTCTTTTTGTTTAAAATCAAACTGTCATTTACACGGTGAATGGAATGTCATCTCGCTCAACGATGAAGTCGAGACGGGAAATCTGTTCGGGGTGTCTGGCTGAACCGGCTGACCCCTCGCCCGGCGCCGGTTCTGTCCTGCGGCCGTGACCTTGCCTCTCACTGCGCTCATGCCCATCCCACTGCGCACAGAGGCTGAGGCAAGGAAGCCGCCCCTTACAGAGGTAAAACAGTGGGTACCAGCGAGCTACTGTGGTTTATTAGAGTTCAACCCAAAATAAACGGTCTTGTTTTTTTACCATTGCTACCACCTTTGCAAGAATTTCACTTTTATCTCGTGATTTTATAAAAGCCTCCTCGGCCCTTGCTGGTGTGGCTCCGTCGGCTGGAGCATCAATACATGAACCGAAAGGTCATGGGTTTGAGTCTCGGTTGGGGTGTTTGGGAGGCGACTGATGGATGCCTGTGTCCTTGCCCTCTCACCCTCCCTCCCTCCCTCCCTCCGTCGCCCTCCCCCTGGGGTCAGCGGGCATGGCCCGGGTGAGGGCTGAGAAAGGAGAAGAGCCGCCTTCCACAAGCAGACCCTGAGAAGACCTCCCTCACGGAACACCGCGGGTGAGCACGGGAGGTGAGCGCACGGGGTTGGAGCCCACCGCCGGTCTCCCGGCTTCCCGGTCCGCGAGCCTCCCCTCTGGTCCCACCCGCGCTCCCACCCACCCGCCCAACCGCGATCTTCTTCTTCTAATTCCCTGCCAGATCGGGAAAGAAGAGCGAACCAAAGGTCTGACGGGAAAATAGCCTAACATCCCGCCTGTGCGCAGCGCCGGCTGCTACTGGTGAGGGCAGACAGCGAAGCCGCAGGTGTGCCCGGGGTGACGCCCAGCACACGCAGGCCCCGCGGGCCACGGCCCCCCGTGCTCGTGTCCCGCGGGTCCACCACAGCGGTCAGTCACCGGACCCTCCTGAGGGCGGCCTGCTCTCTAAGACAGAAGGCGTGCTGCAGGGGCAGAGGCCAGCGGAGAGACTCACGCTGGCTTCAAGGGGAACCCAAAGGGGTAACTGTTTTAACTAAAGAATTCCCTAGAATCTAAAACAGACACCCACTTCCAGTCGCCAAAAAACATCACACGCTGGTCTACAGAAGCAGTGTGCTACCCAAGCGACCCCTCGGACACTGAACCGTGACCGAGTCTGCTCTCCACACCGCACTGCGGGGTGGGGGCCAGTCTGCGAACACCGCGCCAACAGCGCCCCCCTCTGGTGAGACCGCACGCGCCCTGTTCCGGGCGGCCCCTCACCTCCTCAGGCCCATGTCGTCGTGCTCCTGCAGGAGGGTGGTCGGGTGCAGCACGCACTTCCCGCTGTCGATTTCCACCCGTATGTCGAGTTCAAAGTCGATGTTCCTCTCCGAGGCTGTGCCGCTGAGGCTCCGGTTGGCGGGGGCCGTGGGCCAGCGCTCCGTGAACAGCTGGTGGACGGCAGCGAAGCCCGTGGCCTTCTTGCGCGACGTGTGTCTGCGGCGAGAACAACTGTCACCGCCCAGAGCAGAGCGGGAGCAGTGCGCACACACTGCCCTCCAGCGTGCGTGCGAGCCGCAGTCTGTGAGGAGACTGCTCTGTCTCACAAGTCCACACCAACTGAAGCGTCTCCCGAGTGTGACGGAGCCCGTTTCACTCCACACCCACGCGCTGAGAGTGGGCACCGTGCGCCCAGCCGTGCGCTAGGACGCGGGCGCGGTCTCCGCCGCGGGGGCAGCTGCAGGTGCCTGCGGGCACCACCTCCACGTCGGGGAGGACACGGCGTTTTGCAAACGCGGCAGGTCTTCTGCGATCGGGTTAGGGGACAGAGGCACAGGGAAAGGAGAACAGCCCGTGCCCCGCGGAGCCGTGTCGCACCGGCAAGCCCCGCGCACATCTCTCGGTCTCGCTGCGCTCGCACACGGCAAGTCTTTCCCGTGAACAGTGGCACGCGATGCTTCAAGCTCAGTCCTAGACTCACAGACGTCACCCGAGGACCTGAAAACTGAAGGGTACTCACGAGGGTTTCCTGTAGATGTAAAACCTTTCCTTCTCGTGGTCTTCGTCCTTCTCGGAGTCGTCGCTCGTAGAAGACAAGCTGTCGTCCCGCCGGCCGTCCTCAGGCTGGAAGGCAGCGCCGGGGGAGAAGCCTGGCGCCCGGGGGGCACGGAACGCGGAGCAGGACCCCTCGCTGCTGGGCGAGTAGTGGGAGGGGCCGTCGATGGTGACCGACAGAAGGTCCAGTTCTGTCTCCTCGGGAAACTGAGCGTAAAAAGAGGAAACGTGGATCAGGTTCAAATCGAGAACTTCTCGATTAAAACAAGACGACACACGTTTAAGCATTTAAAAATTGTCCCAGAGTCGGATTTCCTCACTCTGAACGGAAAGAAAGGTCAGCTTTGCGAACGCACACACCGGCACAGCAAGGAAGGAAGCGGAAGGTCAAACCACAGAAAGTCACACCACCGACATGCGAAACACTAGAGTGAAACTGTGCTCAGATAAGCGTGTGCCGCCGTGCTCATTAGTAGGAAGCACAAGTCAAACATGCTGCGGAGAGCGGAGAAAACGAGGACCCGCTGCAATCAGCGGGCAGGGGAGCGTCGGCAACACAGCGACACGGAGGGGCGCCCCACGCAGCGCAGCAGCAGCAGTGGGTCCCGTCCGGGCGGGGCCGGACGGTGGGAGACAGCACAGAGCTTCTGGAAGGGACACGTCAGTCACTCAGACTTAAGAACCCTACACCGGAGGGTGAACAGTTTGTATCAGCACCGTGGCACTCACTGAGGACTGCGACCGGTGGTTCAAGGAGGCGGCAGAAACACAGCCGCCTACGACCTGCTCTGGACCCCCGACTCTGAGAGCTGCCTGCCTGCCCTCCGGGGGGCGGGGGAGGGCCCTCCCCCCGAAAGCCTCTGTCCCGTCTGCCGTGCAAGGTGAGCAACCTTCTGCTGCTGCCACTATTTGATTCCTACCGCAGTTCTACTTTCCTAATTCAAAACTTCAAGCATTCGCAGGATTCACCTTTTCTTTACTTTTTGTAAGATACACGTTGTTTAGTACATAGAGTAAATCAAAGTTTATTTATCGGAGCACCTTCAATTTTTAAAACTGTGGTAAGAATTTATGCAGATAAACATCCCTTTGTTCTCCATTCATTTTTTATGTAACCATGCCTAATGACTTACTTTGTAATTTATAATTTTACATACTATTTTTACCAACAGCATACATTGTTACATAAAAGTAGGGCTTGACTCAATGCATTTAGGAATCAGTCGTTTCCCAGCATATACACATATTGAATCATACGCTGCACAGCTGAAACTAATACAATGTTACATGTCAATTATATCCATTAAAAAACTTAATTGGTAGATTCCACTCAATTCACTGTAAATGATTTATTTCCAAGTTCATTTTTAGAAAAAGGATAGGTTTATCAAGCTCATTTATTATAATCTACTAGTTTTAAAACAAAATTCAGCCCTGGCTGGTGTGCCTCAGTGGATTGAGTGCTGACCAGCAAACCAAAGGGTTGCTGGTTCGATTCCCAGTCAGGGCACATGCCTGGATTGCAGGCCAGGTCCCCAATAGGGGGTGTGTGAGAAGCAACCACACACTGATGGTTCTCTCCCTTTCTTTCTCATTCCCTTCTCCTCTGTCTAAAAATAAATAAATAAGATCTTTCTTAAAAAGCCACATACATTTAAAAAAATTCAGTTCAACTAAATTCAGTGCAACTATGGGAAATACAGGGTCCAGCAGAAGTAATGCCTGTTTGAGTGTGGTTGGCAAGGTAATAATATGGGTGTAATAATGTATAGTTTCAATTTAAGCATTTCACCTAAAATGTCATAGTGTGCTTAAGTGTGATACTGTCATGTTACAGAATCACATGCTTATGATTTTGTGGTAAAAGATTCTGTAATAAAAAAGGGGGCGTTATTTGTGCTGGACCCTGTATATTGAGAGTGTAGGGTTAAAAGTTGGGAAGGGAAACCAAGTGTATGTGAAGAAGTGGCAATTTTTAAAAGTAACTTGACAATTTCTAGACAAAGGTTTATATAACTAGTATGTAGGTATGTTTTAAAATTCAATTTTACTTTTGTGATTTATTTAGAGAAAATATCTAGCTCATATAAAGGTTATTTTGACTTATAAATTATGACTATAGCACATTTTCCATACTATTTTAAAAATTAGAATAATTTTCTAAGTGGAGTTTTTATACATTTTTTTATACCAGTGACTCAAAAGAAATAACATTCAATGATTAATTTGTTGTTTTGTGACAGGTTTGATTTTAATTTGAACCAGTCAGCTATTTTTTTAAAGAAAATATTCATTTTGTATTAAGGATTAACAAATAACTATAATAAAACTGCATTTTTTGGTTTACAACTTGGTTGAGTTGATTTAACCTTTTAATTGTGAAGATTGAAAGTATTAAACTATGAAGAAGTATAAAACTAAAATATACTTATGCAAGAGCTCTGTAACTCAAAAAATTTTAAACCTTTATCTGAAATATTTTTGAGGTCTGAGTTCAGCATGAAGTGAGAGGAAGACATTTAGAAAGATGATTTCCGAGGTGGTTAATTAGTTTTAAAGCAGAATTTATGGTGTTCTTAAAAAGTACCTGAAAGTACCCTTCCCCGGGACAGCTGGACTCAGGTGTGCTTGCCCACACTGTTTTTTTCAACTTAAAATAATAAGAAAATTTATAAAAACTCACAAAAAGTGGTTTAAAATAAACAAATACGCAAAAAACAAACCATTTTTAACATGCTATTAAATTGGGCTGCAACTCTGAAGCTGACTTTTTTCCTTCTGGCCTCTGCTGTTACCTTTACACATTTGACCCTGAAGTGCGGAAGTACGGAATGCCCAAGCAGTCCGCGTCGCACCTGTGTGCAGGCCCTGGTTCAGTGTGGCTCTGCCGCAGGCAGGGAACGCCCAGCGGAACCTCTGCCTGGACCGCGCGGCGGGGTCTGCACTCTCCACGGCACACTGGCCGGCCAGCGGGCGGCGCCCTGCTTTCAGGGCACTCCAGCACTCCGGCCATCACAGCCCCCCCCCCCGCCCCCCGACCCCGCCCGGCTGCAGGCTGCAGGCGGGACTCGCACCCTGAAACCGCAGAGCCCTCACAGCTGGGCGGTCCCTTGGCCCCGTGCATCTAACCCAGGGCCTCGCTTACTGTGTCCTGGATGCTGAACGTCACGCGGGGCCCAGGAGATGCCGCGTCCACACGGATTTCCGGGAGCTCCTCGGGGTCTCCTGCTCGAGAACTGTGAGTGAAACGTAAACTTACAAAACATCAGCACTCCCGTTTTTAAAAAAAAAAATCCCTGGACTTTATCACAGTCTGATTCGTGACACTGCACTCTATTTCTAAACATTCACCATAACCGAAGACTGAAGTTTTGGTATTGCATTTCTTAACTTTTAGTATCCCATAAAAAACACTGAATGTTTTGCTGACACAAAATGTTCTAAAAAGGAATTTATAATTTTTACTTTCCAGTACTCATTTATTAGTGAAACAGCATTCTCCTTCAACACGTAAACCCACACACTGAGTGTGTGTGAGCTCGCACATTTTCTCAGAGGGCAAGCTCAGAGCAGCGGCTGCTACTCGGCACGTCCCCCTTCCTCGGACGGCCCGCAAGTTCACACGCGGTCCTGCCTGACAAGCCACGCACTTCGTTCCTGAAAAGCGCAGGATGGTGGCTTTCCAGGAACGAGCGTCCTCGCTGAACTGCATCTGAGGGCGCCCGGGAGGCGCGCACTGCTGGTGAGGGAAACACGAGGCCCGCCCTGGCTTTCCCGAGTGTGTGGCGCTGGTGCCCCGCTGCACAGGAGCAGCGGCCTCGCTCAGGCTGCAGGTGGCCGGGCCGCCGGCTGGAATGCACGTTACCTGGCCCTTTCCGTTCGCTTCAGAGGCGGCCTCCCAGAGGCAGAGACGGTCTTGGATCGGCTGTAGCTCGGTTTGTAGCCCAAACCCCACTTGTCCTTCAGGGAAGCAGCCTAGGGAAGCAGGGAGAAGGAGGTGAGGGCAAACCACTGCGAGCCAGTGCGGCCTCCCCAGGTCGGGGAGCACGGGCGAGCCGAGGTGCCACTTCCCCAGGCAGGCGCAGGCGCAGACAGTGGGAGTGGGGCCTCGGCCGCCGCTGCGCTCCGGCCCGCACGCACGTCTGAGGGCACGGCGAACTCATCAGCCACCGGAGTGGGGGGGGCCTGAGAGAAAGACAGGAGCAGGGTGAGCGCAGGGAGAGGAGGTAGGAAGAGAGGAGCCCGGTGAAACGGAGGCGAGAATGACAGGGACAGAGGAAAGGAACCCCAGGCCCCTCAAGTCCCACCCGCACGCCGGCAGCTGGGACAGCCCCCCATGGCGGCAGGGAAGGCAGCGGCGGCTGGACCGCTCTCTGGGCCTCCAAGCGCAGAGCAGAAGCCGTGGCGCAAAGGGACGCGCACGGCGGAGGCGTGTGGCGCAGGAGGCCGCGCCGGGCAGCTGGGGGGACGCCGAGGGAGACCCACGTTAGGGACACGGGTTTCGCCCGCTCCCCCGTCCTCCCCGCCTAGTTCTGTTTTCCAGTCATGACTGCGTGTGAGCGGCCACACGCACACTGTGCAAGCACTATTTTAATTACCCGTGTGCAGGATTACGTGTTTATGAACACCGGAAGCCAGTGATGAAGAACTCAGGTTGGAGTTCAGATTTCACTGAAATCAGTAACTCAGAACGACACTCCAGCTAGGTTGTCTGGGACGCGGGGGTGGCCAAGGGAAGAGAGTCCCAGCCGAACACTGCTGGGCCTGTCCCGCCCCCGCTCGCACCCGGCGGTGCTGCCTCGGTCTGTGTGCGTGTTCATGTCCAGGGGCGCCTCCCAGCACCCTCCTCCGGGACGAAGACATGGAGGGTTCTGCTGTTTATCTTTTTGTAAAAAGCAAGTTTTCCACTAACAAGACCCAAAGCAATCTACTTCCAGTCAAACAAGTTTTAGAATTTTTTTCTACTGTGTGTAGCATAGCTGTGTATTTATTTTAACTGCTCAGCAATTGGACTAAATTCCAGAGAATGTGGTGGCCAGTGGGGTCGAAGATAAATAACTTGCTCGTCAAGAGACTCTCACTCCACCACAGACAAGCGAACAAGCACATGGTAGAGCAGGAGTAAATCTCTGAGAGGTGGAGCGAGCCGTACGAAACGGAACAGGCCGGGGTAGAAGGGAGGTCGCAAGAGAATTCCCGCTTGAGGTTGAGACTGAAAAGAAAGGGCGACTTCGAGAAAGGCAGACCAAGCCCGCCGACCGAGGGCACAGGCCGTGGGTCTGCTTCCCGGCGCCGTGGGGACTGCTGGGGCCTGGCCGTGGTCACGTGACCCCATCTCTCCCCGGCTCATGTCTCCATTCCCTCATCCTTACAATGGGCAAGGACACAAGCCCCTCCCAGGGCAGTCCCACGTGCAGTGCTCTACACAGTGCCTGGGGCACGGCAGGTGTGGGCGCACGAGCCAGCCGGTGCTGTCACCAGCAATGGAGGGAGGGAGAGAGGGAGGGAGGGAGAGAACAGCACAGGTGCCATCGTCAAGTTCAGGAAGTGAGAAACAGTCTGCTTCGATACAACTCCGGGAACTGCGGACTCACCCGCATACTGGACCTCCGTAACTTCTTGCGCACGTCCCTCCGAATGTCGTTCACAGCCACGGACTCCAGCTGCTGGTAGCGCTGGATTTCTTGGTTTATGGTTCCTTCACTAGCACCTAGTTTTCTGGGTGCAAAACACATGTGGCAGTGAGTGTAAAGAGGTTAAAAATTAAAGCTGATTTTTACTTGCTCCTTCTTAGTTCTTTCACTTTCCAGAATATCAGAGACCACGTACGAACAAGCCAAGACCCTGCAGGAGGGTAACGGTGGAACTGGGCAGACCATGCCGGCCCGGCTCCGACGCTCCGGGGAGCGGCCCTCTCATCCTGGGGGCTGCGGACCGCTCCGCAGAAAAACACTGGCAGCAGGTCCTGCCTGTATATAACTTAAGCCTCAGGAAGGGTTTAGGGGAGGAAGTGTATGTTTGCTTCAAGTCATTTTTTCCACCCAAGGACAAAACTCAAGCTGTACCGTGAGTCAACAACAGGAAAGTGTGAATCACAGTATCACTATTAATTTTCAGACAAGCTTTAGGGCACGCCTTTCACCACAAAAATGCATCTGTTTGTGTCAAGTCCTTGAACTCAAGAGAACCACAGGGACAGGTGTTGGGGGGTCAGAAGCTACGAGGCGAGGCGTGGCGACCCTCTCTGGGAAAGCGGACGTTCAAGGCTGCCGAGAAGAGCCCAGCGGATGGAGTGCTCCTCAGCGAGCGGGCGAGCGCCACCCGGCCGACAGGACACACAGAGAACAGATTACGGCCAGGCGCCCCTCCCCAGCCCTCCCCTCGCCCGCCCCAGTGCTGGAGGGGGGCCGACTCGGGCAGGCCGACAGGCAGGCACTGAGTGCAGACACACAGGCTCCCGCTCTCACTCTCTATCCCGCCCCCCAGCTGGCCCTCTTCACTGCAGGGTTGCACGAAGCCACCCCACCTCCCAGAGGTGCTGTGGACAGCAAACCGGGACGACGTGTCAGGTGCGCATGCTGAGAAACCCTCAGCTTGTTTCCCCTGCCAGAAATGTCGGTTCCCAAAATACTGACGTCCCCGAAGACAGGTGGACAGATTCACGTTCGCACGTGAAGGTACACGCAAGCGGCCTTGCATATGTGGGAACACGTATGTGGGACACAAAGCCAGCCACACACGCTCAGAAACGAGGCGCCGTGGTGGCGTGGGGCCAGGAGCTCGGGCCCGGCCCTGTGCCTGCTGGACGCGCGGCCTCAGGCAGCTGCCAGCAGTGGCCGTGCTCATCACCTTCACCACGCCCAGCACCCCCCCCCCGCAGCCCCCTTAAGACCCAATGGTGGCTCCGTCGCCGGGGAGCGTGCACTCCGTGGGTCACCGGGGCACCTACTTCAGATCATCGATGACCTTGGCCTGCTCGTTCAGCTCCCTGATGTCCACGATGCGCTTCACCAGCTTCCTGCCCCGCAGGTCCCCCGGCTGGCTGCAAGGCGCGCCTGGCCTCCGGTACTCAACCGCTTCCTGCAAAGTCAGAGCGCGTCTGGCTGTCGGTGCCATCCTCCGGCCACCCGGCGGATCTACTCTACCTCAGACCGACACCAATCAAGGATGCATGCAAGAATCAGAGGCATCTACAGTAGGCGGGGTGATTGGAGTTCTCCAGTGATTGGCAGCCCTGGGTTTTCACGGGAACCCACTTCGTTGCCACCTACGTTTCCCCACGAGTGAGCTCTGCACACTCTCACGTGGGCCTTGCTAGCCTGCGGGGGGACCCGCGGCCCGGGGCCGCACAGGTACTCTGCGGGGACAGAATAGCGCTGCTGCTGCGGGGGCGTCAGGCCCAGCAGGTGGTTTACAAGTCGCTGCCCGAAGGTGAGCTTGTGGCCGTCTCCACTGACTGAGCTTCCGTCTGAACTCTGAGCGACACACAGGAATGTTAGCTCTTCGCAAGACGTCTTTCCAAGAACAGAAGTACTTCATCATACAACAGTTAGAAGTAGCTTGAAGTTGTTTCATGGTCAGTAACCAGAACAAAGCAGAGTAACTGTCTTTATAACTATGAAAAAATCTGATACCATAAAATGGACAGCATAGATGGAGATATATATCTTTTAAACGCCTACATGTTGTGGGCGTGCACTCTGCTCTCCAGCTTCCTTTTTTAGCGTCCTTACTCAGACACAACTCACACGCGTAGAACGCACCCACGTCGACGGCACACTCAGTGGGTCCACACACTCTCAGGGCTGTGCGCCATCAGCACAGTCAGCCCAGGACGTTTCCAGGGCGCGCGAATGGAGCCTCGAAGCTGCTGGCAGCCTCTCTGGGGCCCTCCCGACGCCCCCGCCCCCCGACGCCCCCCCGTCCGCCCACGCCCCCAGCCCAAGGAAACCACTAATCTACTCTCCATCTCTAGGGATCGGCGGCACTTCAGTTTGTCACTGTGTCGCCTGCAGGTCAAGGCACAAGGTGGTGGACAGACGTCATGATGAGACAAGAACTCAGTTAAAAGACAGTATGAAAGGGGACCCCAAAAACCTGGAATATACGTATTTAAAAGTGGTGTATTTATTCTTCCACGTTTAAACTGTAGTCCCCTTCAAAATGCCCCCATCTGATGATGTAACACACCTACTGGGAGTGTTCCCGCTGCTCCCAACAGTTTCTGAATGCGTCACCCTTGCTGCCTTTCAGTGCTTCTGCCGTTTCTGGTTTCACCTCTTCCACACAGGCAGAACGTTTCCCTCTGAGACTTTTCTCATCCCCATGGGAGAAAAAGTCACTTGGGGTGAGACTGGGTGAACAGGAGGGTGGGGCATGGGGGTCCTGTCGTTTTGGTCAGAAACTGCTGAGCACTCAGCGCGGGGTGGGCAGGCGTGGGCGTGCTTGTAAACCACCCAGCATGAAATGGGCAACCAGGTTGAAAGAGTCATAAAAAAAATTCACGGAAGCCCAACACAGCCTCTCACAACAACACCAGCTGGTCCACTGATACAGATGGGTTCCTAGAACACTCACGGGGCAGGAGAAGCCTGTAATAAAGGGGCCCCCCTCCAGAAGATAATTCCAGGTTTTTGGGGGGTCTCCCCTCATATTATGACATTAAAAACAATATCATGAACTGTGGACACAGGAACCACCACTCCCTTCCTCCCTGCACAAGTAGCCACTGCAATATAATAAACACCACTGAGTTAGCAGCACCCCCGCCTCTGGTCGAAGCACGCCCAAGAGCGAGATTACGTACAGTGTGGACAGTGGGAGACATAGTGTCCACTTCGTCCTCGTCCGACAGGTCGCCGATGTTCACGGAGTTCAGGTCGGCAATGTCGTCCACGTCCTCCTCGCCGGTCAGGGTGGTCAGGGTGTTGCCCAGGGCGTTCAGCCGCTTGCCGATGTTGGGGTCCATGTGCACGTCAATCCCACACATCTTCCACAGCACGTTGAGGGTCCAGGTTCCGGCGCTACTGCTCTCTGTTTGCACAGAGAAGGGACATTTAAGCAATTCTACATTTCAGGGGTCAAACGGACGGAGGCCCGTGCAGCAGGCCACGGCCCCATGGCCCCGACTGTTCAGGGTGCCCCGAGGCTGCCTCGGGCAGCAGCAGCTGCTCCTGGGACTGGGACTCCCTGCCCCTCGTCCTGCCCCACGGCTGGGCGCCCGTGGCCATGCTCCCCTGTCATTAGCCAGAGCAATGGAATCATCAGCCCGGTGAGGGTCTGTGCTGGGAAGCAAGAGCCCTGCCCTGGACTGCAGAGCTCGGTCTTCCCGTGTCGGGGGCGCCGGGCCCTGAGTGGCTGGCAGCCGCGTGCCCGTCGGGGGCCCAGGGACATGAAGCTGGCTCTGATCCTAGTATCCTTCCAAATTTGGAAACGTCCTCTCCCTCCTGTACCTGTCCATAGCGATTGGAACTTTGTATTTCATTCTACTTAGCACACACTATAGTTTAATTACACTGCAGAGCCTTAACTACGTTATTATAACTTAAATCTACAGAGTAGAAAGTATACCTTGTTTATCTTCCTCTTCCCTGAACATGAGCGGTCTATCGCGTACTGAGCAGAAGTCTGATTTACAGTTGTCAAATAAGAACATGCTGGTGATCAGTACACACGTGTAAAATTTGGGGAACACCAGCGTCAGTTCACAGACCTCCCCCCGCCCCCCAGTCACTGTACAGGCAGAAAACACGCATGAAGGCAGGGCTCCCCCGCCCAACAAGGAGCAGGAGTGACACAAACGTGGACCTACCAGCCGCCGCTTGTCCCGCGGTCCGGGAGCACACTTCGTAGGTGCCGTCGGGAACCACACCTGCACACAAGCACCCAAAACGGTTGACAACGAAAGTGCGCTGGAGGTCAAATACTGTACTGAAACTTTTCACCCAAAGAAGGTTGTCACCCAAACGTAACCAGGACCACGAGCGTCTCTAGGCATCAGCTGCCAGCCTGGAGACTAACAGGGCTGCCTCCCACGACGGGCAGCATCGGCTTCCCATCCCTGGAGTTTCACCCGTAAGGGCAGGCGTTTAGCTGTGGCTGTGCCTCCACCTTCTGCCTGTGCCGTCCTCGCCGGAGCGACCACATCTGGCTGACCAGCCCCTGCCCCCTGCCCTGCCCCACTCAAGTCTCTGGGTGCTGTGACAGTCTGTGACAGTCTGAGCCAGCGGGCGCGAGCAGCGCTCTGCAGAAAGGTGGCTGCTGCCGTGCTGCCAAACGCAGACGGTCCCAGACCCGTCATTTTGGGAGAAAGGGTCAATTTGTTCAGTAACAACTTCTATTACATGGTTTCTATTTTTAAGATCGTGCCAATGACTTTAACATCTAAATTATATTTTTGAACCATATGGTACCTGTGCCTCGCACACAATTATAAAGAAAGAAAGAACTAGATCTTGTTTCAGGGGAAAAGACCACCCAAGTCACCCTTACAGTCAACCCTCATAGTCGGTTACAGTTCGGAGCAAAAGAAGCCCAGGTTACCGCCTCGAATCTAAGAATGCTGGAACGAAAACAAAACCTTTGGAAATCTGAGTAACATAATTGAGCCCAAGTGAAAGGAAGAAACAGTAAGTAAAAAGAGGGTAACAAACTTTTGAAATTTCCTATTCCATTAAATGTCAAAGGATCTCTTAAAGTTTTTTAAAAAAAGATGAGAGATTCTGTGAGTTCACAGAACCCAGAGCCTGGAGAAGGAGTGAGGGCCAGCAAGCTGTTGAGGAGCAGCCCCGACCCCTGAAGGCGAGGTCCCCTGAAGGCGAGGTCGGGAGCCCAGAGACTCCGCCCAGGGGGCGCGGTCTCTGCGGCAGAGACACATCCCCCAGTGGGGCCAAGCCCCCTTCTGGGTCCAGGGTGACAGTTCCAAACCTCTGGTGACCGAATGCTGCCCATGTGTTGACAGAGAGCTTGCAGTCTTTCAAAGGAAGTGAACCGTATATGTAATTTTCCCAAGTTCGTGTTAATGAAAAGAATCTAAGATTTACTATCTCCTCACATAGTCCTTTGGACTCTTCCTACATTCTAAAACTTAGATTGGCCATTCTAATTTTCACTGTATTTCCCAAAAAAACCATTAGAGAGGAAATTTGACCAGACCATCTTTTTCTTAGGGTGGAACGTTAAAATGATGTATAAAAAAATCCTCAGGCATGCTCCTACTGTTCTTATTTCTCTTCCCCATACTCAACTCTTATTTTTGTTTTGTTTTTTTTTAAGATTCCATTTATTTATTTATAGAAAGAAGAGAAGGGAAGAAGAGAGAGAGGGAGAGACACACTGGTATGAGAGAGAGACATCAATCAAGGGCCTCTCGTACGTGCCCCAACCAGGGATCGAACCCACAACCCAGGCATATGCCCGACTGGGAATCGAACCAGTAACCTTCTGTTTTGTGGAATGTTGCCAACTCACTAAGCCACACCAGTCAGGGCCTCAACTCTTTTTTAAAAAAATGTATTACATGTTAGTTATATCTAAGTATACTTACTGGCTAAGAAATTTAAGTTCATAATCTTTCCTTCTTCAAATATAGTTTTTCTTCGTTATTAAGATTAATGATGCTTCATTAATCCTGCTATAATATTTAAAATATTAAAATAGATAAAATAAACCCCGACACCGTCAAAACAGCAGAAGAGCACAGCTTTGGTTACTCCCAGCGTCGAGTATTACGGGATCGCAGGAGTCCGCGCAGTTCACACCTTGCGCCCCACACACCCGGACGTGCGGGCTCGCTCACGGGCACGGCAGCGCCAGCGAGGGCTGGCTCCCCACCCCTGGCTGTCCACAACAGCTCTTCCGCGTTACGTGAGGAACTGCACGTCACACTTTCGCTGCAGACCCCCAGGGCGGGTGCTCTACCTGCCCCCTTGGGAGTCAGCGCAGGAGCGACCAGGCAGCGAGCACACCCTCGAGGCCGAGCCGTCAACAAGAAGGGCTGCGTGGCTCACGGGCTGACACTGCAGAAGGCTGCAGTTCCCACCGACATGTTCCCGTGTTTTGAAACAGACACAGCCCTCCTTTTACAAAGCCCAATAATATTCCCACCTCTGAGCATCCTTTCACAGGTGAAGACATTAGGTGGTGGTTTCTTGTTTTTGTTTCTTAACTTTTCAAAGGCCCACTCCGCGCACAGAAAACAGACGACACTCACAGGCATTCATCACGAGGTCCCCACGGACTTCCGGCTTCCAGTCGTCCCACGATGTCTCAAAGCCGTCGGCGAAGCGGATACAGAAGTTTTTGAAGTGCCCCTTGCTGACCAGGGACTCCGAGGAGCAGGCCGTGATGAGGGTGCTCTCGATGGTCAGCACCAGGGCAGAGCCAGCGTCGAGGTCCCCAGCGTGATTGGACTGCCGGGCGCGTTAGGGAAGCAGCGAGACAAAAGGTGACAGCTGTTTACATTTGGAGAGTCTCGTAGGGCTCGTAAGAGCCAAAACCCATGAAGGGTCAAGCCCAGAAAGCTCCATTAAAGAGCAGCCGAGAAAGATGCCTACTTGTAAAAGTTAGCTTGCTCAAGTGAAATGCATTTCCATGTCTATTTTTTAAATAAACTTGCAAAAGGCTAATTGTCTACGTTTCTAACTCAAGCTTCTGATTTCGCTGTGAGGAGCATTCATCCTCATGCGCATCACCAGCCTGGGTGTGAGCAGCCTCTGGGGACCTGTCCACGTGCCGTGGAAGCACCGCCATTCAACTCCTGACACCCAAACGTATCACATGTTGCCAGTCCTCCACCCAGAGCTTTTCTCAACACGGCTGTCCACACAAAATACTGGAGGATAAATTCACTCAGTAACTGCTTACAGGCTATTTGAGATAAATTATAACAGTAAAATATAGGCATCTGCTCTTGTTGTAACTGCAACTTCTTCGTCTGACAGGGTTTTAATAGCCTTCTTCTCTCTCAGGCACATGAGTGTGCAAATATGTATTTCTGAGAAGTGGTCCCAAATTATGAAGAAAAGATTCTATTTTTTTAAGTCCTTTTTGTTTAAAAATTTTACTTATTTATTTTTAGAGAGGGGAAGGAGAAAGAGAGTGAGAGAAACATTAATGTGGTTGCCTCTCCAGTGCCTCCGCTGGGGACCTGGCCCACAACCCAGGCACGTGTCCTGACTGGGAATCGAACCAGCGACTCTTTGGTTTGCAGGCTTGCGCTCAATCCACTGAGCCACACCAGCCAGGGCTGAAGAAAAAATTCTTGCTTTATCCAGGTGCACATGTAACTTGGAAGTTTCATCACCATTAAATTTCAGTTTAAAAGCACTTTGAAATTTCCCACCCTATTTAAGATGAGATTAGTAAATGTTATTAACTACTACTGTTAAATGTTCTTTTGTTTCTATTTTGTTAACAAGTGTATGCCAAAGCCTTCTCTGGTTACAAACAAGAACAATAAAAATATTCTGAAAACTACGATGCTTAGTGGTCAAGGTCGAATGAGGGGCTTTGAGACGGTGTCAATGTCATCCCTGTCCAGAGGCCCAGCAGAGCCACCAGAGACAGATCTCGGGGGTTCGAATGAATGAAGAGTCCCCGGGGAAGTTCAACCGTACCTGCCGTTTACGAGGCTGAGATCAGAATCTGTTCTCCTAGGCAAATGCACCGTGGCGCACTACGGCCCTAGAAAGGACAGAGGACTGCCTGGCTCGTTCCGCACCTGTGCCGCGTTTGTGATTGGCAGGCAGATCCCCAGGTCGTTGACCGTGAGCTGCAGGAAGAGCGTCCCGAAGGCCTGGGCGGAGGTCTGCTGGATTCCGGGCAGCATGTCCACCACCTCCTTCGTGGCCATGTGGATGTCCTTATGCAGAGCCATCCGCTGCTCGTTCCAGTTGTCGTAGGCAGCCTTGTAGTTCAGCCAGAACAGCACCGCTGTTCACGATGAAGGCAGGGTGGAAACAAAGTTGGAGTCAAAGCCGTAAAGCTGTGTAGCAAGTAAACCTCAACAGCTGCAAACTCCCATAGACAAATGTAAAATTACTCGCAGGAAATTGTCGCATTGGAATTAGAAAGAATCTAAGAGGATATAGTCTGCTTGACAAATGAAAAAAAGGAAGCAGGAAGCAGACAACTACAAAACGGCAGAAGGAAGACGCAATCCAGGTCCGTTCACTGATTCAGCAATATAAAATGTTACCCACAACACCGCCCACGGGCACTTTCCCGGCCAAGAGACAAGCAGCCAGTGCCCGCCACCAATTAAATCTTCAGTGGCTTCCTACATGGCTCTCTGTTACTTCTGAAACACGCCTCCCAAACAGTGGCCCAGTCTGCACTGACTAGGCCCCCATCTGTTCAGCCTCAGTCCCCACGATCTTCCTCTGTGAACGCTGCTGCTGCTGCATGCTCTGAGACCCCTGTGCTCGTGCGCCCTCGTCATCAGGCTCTCCCTGTTTGGCAGATACTGAGCTGGTTCTGGCTGCCCACGCCAGGGGCTGCTCCAGGTCGGGGGTGCAGAGGCAAGGGAGAGCAGCTCTCATTTCCCATCTCCCCGTGAACTCCTAGCTCCAAGTCCAATCTGAAGAACTGGTGACCCTCTAAGTGGCTCAGGACAGGGCTGAGGCCCCCTGGGGGCCTAGAACACGATCTCTAATGCCCCAGAGTCCACCCCGCTCCACCCACTGTACTGAGAGTCCCGGGAGAACAGGAGACTTCAGACTGCACTTCTAGACCAAAAAGCAATAAATGTTAGAGAACAAGCAATAAGGATGATACCAAACAAACGAGTGCACTGGTTTGCCAGACCAAAATCTCAGCAAATAATTTTACAAAGTAACGTGACTCTAAAAACCGAAGGGAACAAGCAAGGACCTCCTGCGATGCCCACACCGCAGCTTCAGGGGACAGCGAGCTGTCCCTCCCAGCACTTGCACCGGGAGCTGCAGGGGACCGCCAGCGGGACCGCCCTCCTGCCGGGCCTCACCTCTGTCGAAGGCCACGGGCTGCGCGTACACGATCGGCCTGTTCAGGGTGATGAGCACGGCCTCCCTGTCCGAAGACCCACTGATTTCTTCTCGGAGGGCATTTCTCAATCCGATTCTCGTTTTAAAATAGGCAACTTGATGAAAATCAGAACCAGCTTCCTCATAAACCTAAATTAGAAGTTCAAGAAGAGCCAATAATGAAAAACGTTTTAATAAAAGAGGCTAAGGGTTTTTTAACAACATTAATGGTTTTGTGCACCAAAACAACTATAGTACATTTTCCCCAATTTATATTTTATACCACAAATACCCGAACCTCATATACAACATGAGTGGGTATTTAAGAAGTAACTATAAAGTCAAACATCAAGTTCACATAAAACCAAGGGTGAGGTCCACACTCTGAATGGCAAAATATTACATGTTTCAAGATAATTAGATACTCGCTCCTCTCAAAATATTTTTATTTGGACAAATTATTGTTTTTTTAGAGATGACAAAAAACTTTTGTTCATTTATTCCCACCACATATTCTTTAATAGGGACATTCAACTGTGAAACTGTGGTATTCATTTAATCAGTTTTTCAACTCACAGAAGGGAAAAGGCTAAAATTTACATAATTTCCAACAATAAAACAACAAAAAGCCTCCATGATCTGTGAATATTAATTTTTATGAAACAGAGTCTGATCAATGTGTGTGTGTGTGTGTGTGTGTGTGTGTGTGTGTGTGTGTATATAAACATAAAAAGATATGTTTAGCATTATGGTATGCAAAACTTGCTAATACTATAATGTAACTAAGAAACTTAGTAACATTGTAAGAACTCACCAATGTTAGTACAAAGCACTGAAATAAGGATAATGTTTAATGAAATGAAGAGAAAACAAGCAAGCATTTAAGAAGATACTGGCTTAAGTTTCATGTGACTATACTTGCACTGAACTCTAACAACAGACCACCCAAGTACTCGATGAAAAACCCAGGTAAGATTGCAAAGGCCTTCGTAAATAAGTTTTCATTACAATTTTCAACCAGAAATGTTAGCATAAATATATGTGCTACTTAATAAATACCGTGGTATTGAGAGTAGGTAAACCTGATGTGCACAAGCGCAAAGCCGCAGTGCTGATGTCGGCACACTCTGCACTCACCTGATGTTTGACAATCTGTCCCAACGCCAGATTCAAGTCCACTTGGCATTTCCCGAACAGTTTCAGGTAGCTGCTGCTTCCTGGAGAGGCTTTGGTTTGGAGCCGGTTCGAAAGTTCCAGTTCGATCAGCCCAGTTTCGAACCTCACGGCCCGCATTGACGGGGTCGTGGCCGTTACCTGAATGCCCTGGCAGAGTCAGGGGGAGAAGGAGACAAGAGCCTTGAAGCAACAGGGCCGCCCACCTTTCAGCGCATGATAAATCAAACAGAGTGCTTTAAAACACGTGCAGGATGTCTAACAAACAGATGAAACTGCCAATAGTCTTTGATCTCTCATTAGTAGGGACCTTTTAGCTACTAAATTTGATTTCAGTATTTTGTATGTAAAATCTAAACTGTTTATGGGTTAAATACATTACAATTAAATAACTATTCAGTCTAAATAGTTTTTAAGAACATTAATGTCTTAAATATTATAAATATGAAGGTTTTCTATTAAGATATTACTGTTAATTGCACAAATGTATAAAATATCTCTTACAATTGATAAGAGCAATTATTTTAAAAAATAAAATGCTAACAGAAGGGAGTAAATTGTTGCAAACGTATATGTACATAGTATGGCTGTTCAAGAAGACAAGGTTGATCTGAATGGTCCGCGTGGAAAGGCACCCGAGGCTTTTAAGATGTGCACACACGCGCACTGAAAAGACCTTCGCAAACAAAGCAAGGCCCTACAGGACATCCACACGCTTGCTACAGCTTTTCTCTGAGTGGACACAGGTCACCTCCGGGCTCTATCTGGCAGTTTACGTATCGCGTGCGCCTCCTGCAGCAAGCGCGCCCTGATTCACCAGGCAGACGCTCCCGAGGGCAGCGCCAGCCTCCCCGCGTCACCTTGAACTGCAGGTTGAGGGAGTACAGGAGGATCTTGGGCTTATCCCCGTCCGCGGTGCCCTCGTGCTCGTTCCAGAGAGGAATCGGCTGCTCCCCGCCTGCAGGAGGCGACACGGTCGAGGGTGAGGGGCAGCTTCTTTAAAGGACCACCACCACCATGGCGTGCACTGGACACCCCCATAAACACTCATCTTCCCCGAGGGTTCGCCCAAGCTCTGGAGCAGGTCCGGCTCACAGAGGCGGGCGCCTGTAAGGCGGGGACGATGCTGCGCACACACACACTGCGCAGCACATCTTACAAGGACTGAATTAAAACACTGCCCGTGTAAGTAGACCACACGTGACTACACATTTCAGAGAATTTACCTGAAGCAAAAAACATAAACTAATTTCTTTAATCACATGCTCGAACTTTGTTGTTTATATTTAGATGTGCTATAAATGAAAGAACAAAAAAAAAAACTAAAGGTGGAGAAAAACCAGCCAATTTTGCTTTGTTTCATAAATCATGGACGTACACATTACATGTGACAAAAGTAATCAGCAAAGGCGCCTGCAGGCGGGAAAGCCAGGGCAGGCGCACCTGGTGTGCAGGGGGTCCTGCCCAGCCCCACCCAGACGCCGGGCCAGTGCTCGTCCCTCAAGCTCCAGGCCCCATGCGACCCACGAGGAGGGCCGCCCACTGCCCTGTGTCCCGCGCCATGCGGGGACAGGTCGGCTCACCGGAGACTTTCTGTATCACTTCGTTGACTTCCTTCATGAACACTTTCTGCACGAACACCAGGTGGTTCAGAAGGTCGGTTGTGAGGTTGTGCTCAAAAGAACCAACCTGGCAAAGAGAGGCGGGGTGCGGGGTTAACGCTGCTGCCTGGAGAGTTTCGGATACATCTCTCGCTCACATAAGTGATCCCCAGCTCCGGAGCCAACGATTATCCACACACTCTTTGACATCAATACCCCGAAGAAGGGTCAAAAATATTCAGATTCCCCCATACGTCACTGACCTATTATGGGCCATTCCCCCAGTTTAAAAAAAAATAACAGTAGCCAATAAGGTATAAGAAGTCATTTGAAAATGATAAAAATTATACCTTAATTATGTAACCTGCTAATTTCGAAGCTGAAATTTTGTCTAGAGCAGTATTTATTTTTAACAGCCACTGCTGTATCGTTAGAGCGAGGAGCAGACGCCATCATAACAGAATGAACCACGAAAACATTGCAGAGAGGGTGTGAAACCCAGCGCAAGAAATAACAAACTCAAGCGCGTTTCGGTAGCCCACAGGGAGACAGACAGACACGCGTGCACGCCCACACCAGATCTGGCCCGGAATTCTGGAGAGTAAATGGTTTAATGGTTCGCCTTGAAAGCTGGGGTCGCCACGTATTCCGGTACACCCAAAGCTTGAAGACGCCTAATCACGAAGAGTAAGAAATGACAAGGGGAGCGTACCTCCGCCACGCAGCGCAGGTAGTTCCCCTGCAGGTAGTAGCCCTGCTTGGTGGGCAGCTCGTCGATGCTCCACACCTGGTCGGAGTAGCTGTCGTGCTCCTCCATCACGTACTTCCCGGACATGGTCACGGGGGGCAGGTTCAGGCTGGCAGAGGGGGGGATGGTCGACATGTCCGTGGCAGAGACTTTGGAGGTGAAACGCAGTCTGTGGTTGGGCAGCTCAAACGTAAACCTGGTCTGCGCACCTGCGAGAAGGGAGAAACGCTGCTTCGCTCAGGAGCTCGTTCACACGCGTGTTCCCTGCTCTGTTCACAGTGGCACCTAGGAAAAACTCATGCATCCCCCAAACCTGCGTGGGGGGATTTGGAATGCTGCTTCCAAAGAAAGGCAGGATGCTTCCTGCCTTTAAAACCGTCCACGGGTGCTACAGAGAGAGGGTCAGTCAGTCGGCGTCGTCAAGCCTGGAAGAAGCATCCACGGAGGCCACTAGGGCCCAACACGTGTCTGGTGCCAGAGAAACACCCTTACCAACGCCCTTCGTGTCACGGAGGGGAGAAGGAAGAGCAATTACTCTTATTGCAGAAGAGGTACAGCAAGCAAGTCAGGTGCAACAAGTGCACTAAGCAGCAGCAGACGTCGCACTAAAATCAGAATTTATCGCCGACTGTCACACACACCGTGTCCTGTGTACACATGCGCCGCTCTCCAGCCAACCCAGTCTCTCTGCCGAGTGGCCTGTGTACCACCAGCTCTCCCCACTCCCACACAGCTGAGCAGACTATCATGGGTACACACACAGGTATATAAACACAAAACAGTACGATTACATAGTCCCAGTGTCCTCAACTGTGCCAGAAATCAGTCTTTCTCAAATACTAACGAACGGTCACCTCCTCCTGTCCCCTTCGCCACGTTCACTCACCCCACAGTGAGGTCTGCACTGGGACCGAGTCAGCCACACACGGAGGGGCTCTCCACCAGCCGGTGCCACCGTGTGGGCCACCGAGAGGTCCCGGTGGCTCTGATGGCTGCGCTCCCCACCCCCGCCAGGCACGTGCCCAGACTGCCACTGCAGGCCGCTCGGGGGCCGGGGGCACTGGCCACCGCAGGAGCTGCCACCGCTACCACCACCACCAGGGTCACCAAGTACAGGGACCACTGCCAGCCGCACCCTGAGCCTCGGACCACCCTGTGTAAGCGCTGCCATCGTTCGACTGCTCTGGTCCCGCTGCTGCATCTCAAGAAGAATCACGGGTCTGGCCTGTCTGGGTATTTAACAATACGTTCGCTTGCTCCTGGACACCTGTATCCTCCGAGTCCAGAACTGCCTCACTGGCTTTCCGCCTGCCGCTCCTGCTGACCCTCATACTCCAGGGACGCCCTGAGTAAGCGACCAAGAGGCACCTCACTGCCGCCCCAACGTCTGCGGGCCTGACGCTGCTGACTCCGCCGGCCCCAGGACGCTGGCAGAGTATCTGTTTCCAGCGACACAAAGATGCGGATGCCCGGGCCAACCCCTCCCCTAAAGAAGGCCTCACGTGCTAGGGGCAGGAGGAAGTACATGCGCATATAAAGGCACACGCCTGCACTCATATATGAGTGTGTACGTGAATGTTTTTAAAAATGTTAATAAAACTTACCATGTTAACAGAACAAAGGAGAAAAATGTTTTAATTTCACAGATGCAGAAAAAAGTATCTGACAATATTTCCCAATCAGTCTTCATGGAAAGTCTTAGCACACTAGAAATAAAAATATTCTTAACCTGATAAAGGGAGCCAAGCAAAATCCTACAGTAAACATCATATGCATTGGCAAAATACTGACGTCCTTGAAAAACTGTGGTAGGAAAGGATGCCTGTAACATTCCTCTTGCTGAACATTATAGAAGTACATAAGACAAGAAAAAGAGAAAAAAGGGCAAAAATCCTGGAAAGAAAGAAACTCAAGTATTATGTGCACACAGAATGAATGTCTATTTGGTAAACTCCATAGCATCTTATTAGCAATAATAACGAGGCTTAATATGGTTGCTGAGTATAAAATTAACATAAAAGGGTCAAGTGCATTTGTACACATGGACACCCAACAGTTTAAAAAGTGCCATTTTACAAAGTATACCACTCGCAATAACTACCACCACCACGTTCAGTAACGAAGGATCTAAGTAAACAATCTTGCAAAAGGTGCACAAAAGCCTTAAGCAGAAAAATTTTTAGCTTTGTAGAAAAACAATACAGAAAACCTAAAGACACAGAGAAATAGACATATTTGGGAACTGAAGGGTTAAATATTGTACCAATTCTCAATATCAACAATTTTCCCTAAGTAAATCCAAGGATTCAATTAAGTTCCTATAAAAATCCAAACAGGCTTTTTTCAGAGAACTTGACAAAAGACTGTAAGATGTGTATGAAGAGCACGGACAAAAAATAACCACCAGAACTCCCAAAAGAAGGGCAAGTCGGGGAGCAGGGCAGCACTGGAGCCGAAAGCCCAGGGACACAGAGCTGAGCCCCGGGGCTGACCCGGCGAGCAGAGCCAGGTCAGCCCGCCCGCGGTGCAGAGGTGACCGGTTGTCCAGACCTCCACCTCCACACCGAGTTTAAGAAAACCATTTCTATACAGACAAAAAAACATGAAAAGGAGAACTTCAAAACATTTAATAGGAAATGCAGAATATTTTCATGATCCTGGGAAGAGAAGTGTTTAAGACATAAAAATGCACACGACAGAGGAAAACAATGGTAAACTCAGCCACATTAAAATTAGTGTCTGTCTGTCGAACAATGGCTCGGAGTGAAATGATGAGCCTCTGGCCGGGTGACAGTGCACGTTAAACACACAGCGTCAAAGGGCTAACAAACGGAACACATAAGGAGTTCCTGTGAGCCAAGAAAAACACAAGTGACTCCACAGTAAAATGGGCAGCAGACAAACAAGAACCGTCAACAGGAGTTCTGTGTAAGAAATCACACTTACAACCCCAGGTTTGTGAGTAACCCCTACAATGGGACTCCAGCCACCGTGGAACACCGTGCCACAGCTGCCGGGCGGGCAGAGATGCGGGGTGCGGCGAGAACCTGGGGCAGTGGGAACTCGAGCCTCGCCTCGGGGAGGCAGTGCTGGCGGGCCCAGCGCTGGGGTACCCTGCTCTCCTCAGGGAAAGGAGGGTGCGTTCGCCCCAGTCTCGCCGCCCCTAACACACACCCCGGAAAACCACACCCAGGGCGTGGACGTGAGACCGACTGGAACAGCAAAAACACAGAATGGGCCAGAGGTCCCTCAGTGGCAGAGTAGACACGTCAACTGTGGTACAATCACTTAGCGAACTACTATATTTCAGAGAAAAATGAATGAACATCAGATACATGAACAGACGAAACTTACACAAAATGGACAGCAAAAAAATACTCCGAGTCAAAAAAATGTCAACGGGATTCCGTGTAAATGGAGCTCAAAACAGGCAGCGGCAGACTCTCGGTTGCTCATGAGTGTGCGTGTGTGTATGTGTGCGTGTGCGAGACTGCACAGGAAGCCAAGGAACGGGACGGGAAGCTCTCGGCAGTGGGCGCCCCCGAGCAGCCGGGGGAGCCGCCTGCTGGTGGCAGCATTCCCTGAAGGCGACTGCCAGTGCGGGTGCTTGCTAACTTCCAGGTGTGCAACGAATTGGTAAGTTTGCAGTTCTTTACTATTCCTTAGACTGCGCACATAATTTTAACTTGTGTATATGACACATTTTAGGATAAAAATGTAACAGCAAAGAATTTCAGAGCAGGAACGTGAGGACCACAACACTGCACAGAAGCAGCTATCTGGAGAAGTCAGGCGACCGCTAATTTGGGCTGACGGCGCCCGTTCAAGCAACGGGAACTGACAGGGGCAGAAGCTTCTCCAGCTTCACGTCAGGTCGGAGCAACGACGTCTCAAGACTTCAGAAGACAGCCAGATGACACCGTGGTCATCGGTGAGAGGACTGATGGTTTTACTCGGCTCAGGAATGTCACTGATGACATTTAAAAGTACCTTAACTAAAACTATTTAAGTTTTCATGCAATAGCTACAAAACCAAATCGGCCCTTTCGTCAAACGGCTGCTGGCCCCACAACCGGTGCGCACCCGAGGTGGGCGTGGGCGGACGTTACCTGTCATCCCGTGGCTCCGCATCCGGCCCGTCTTGTACTCGGCCCGCAGGGAGGGCAGCAGCGCGGCCCCGATGGCGATGCCGTCCAGCATGGTGCTGAACTTGAGGACCAGCGGCTTCTTCTCCAAGCCTTCCGGCAGCTGCGGGAACTCGTTTGTCTCTACGGGCGTCTGATTCACGCTCGTCGGGGTTTTTTCAGAGGGCAGGGGGGTTGCAACATCTTCTTTTACTGGCGGTGGGCTACAAAGCAGAAACAAAAAAGATACAGCAGTGTATCCTGTGTTATATAGTTATCATGTGAAGTTACTGGAGTTCTCAATGAAAAATACACTGTGAACAGACATTTCCTTCCTAATGCAGCTCACACTCCTGGAACAGCCACTGAAGGCTGATGACCCAGAGCAGTGAGTCAACACCACGATGAACTGCAACCCTGCACTACCACCAAGGTGGGCTCTAGACTCAGGTGGTCTGATTGGGAACCCCGCCTGCGGCGTGCTGCTCTCTGCTGCTCACGGGAGGCCCAGCACCGCTGCGGCTGTGACTGCCGCGCCCACGCCTGAGAACACAGCCACCGCCAACACCCACGAGAACCAGGTGCTTACGTGTGCCAGGGGCTCTCCCGAGTGCCGCGTGTTTTGGAGCACGTGTCCGTGTACCTCACGGAACCCTCTGAGCAGACACCGTCACCTCCACTTTGCACGTGAAGAAGCGTGGCCGGAAAGTGAGGAAACCAGGACGTGGACTCGGTCGGCCTGGCTCCCGAGTCTCATTCCGTAACTGTCACAGCCTAGTCGGGCCACACAGCGTGCTAAGGAACACTGCTCAGGGTATTTCATATTAAGGCTCACGTGCACGTTCTGGATTCCAAGTTCCATCAGCAGGAGCAGCATTCTAATTACTACTACTTGGGCAACTTCAGACGTGAATTAATATTATATTAGAACTGAAGATCTAGATAGAACAGTTGGAAAAGTCACTGCTTTAGGATGCCATCAGAAGACACACTGTTTTTTTTGTTGTTGTTTTACCTCAGAGGACGGGGGAGGAAACACATGTAAAACCTGTTTTCCTTGGCTGCTCAGCAGCTGCAGCTTCGGGAACCACTGAGTCGGCAGCGCAGCCCCACGAACAGGGGCTGCGAGCGGCCCCGGGAGGACGGCCAGCGCACCGAGGCCCGGACCGCTGCCCTTTACGACGCTCACGGGCAGGATCCTGTCCTGCCGTCACAGGAAGGGCGGCACGAAACCGTGCACGGGGCAGCAATGGCCACTGAGTCCCCGGACACCCACGCAGCCACGCGTGTCCGTGCACTAAAGGCACACAAGGACCGACACAGCCCGCGAACTGGCCGGTTTGCTCTGTGTTGTCAGCGCCCCCGCACGGTGCCCACTCGGCGCCGGGGCCCCTTCCGCTCTGAGCGGCAGGGCACACTGGCAAGGGCAGCCATGACGTGTCACCACGTGACGCCCGGGACCACCCACGAACACGCCAGCCTGCTTCCCACGGGCCCCACTCCCACCAGGCTGCCGTGCGGGTGAAGGTGAAGCCTGTCCCCCCACCCCACTCCCGCTCAGGCGGCCGGAGGGCCCGGCGGCGGGACTTACGCGGCGGAGGGCTGCCTGATGAGGTCGGAGATCTGCTTGGACAGCTGGTGGGAGCTGCGGACCATCATGCTGTGCAGGGTGGCGGGGTGCTGCGGGATGTTGACGCTGACGGCGCCCACGCGCAGCACGGCGGCGTTGCTGGTCCTCAGGCCCCGCTGGGCGCTGTAGAGCGCCTGGGACTTGGCGATGCTGCACTTCACGACGGTCCTGGCCACAGAGACGGGGCGCCGTTAAAACGCGGCCCGACGCAGGGGCAGCTCGCAGACAGTGGCTCAGAGAGCGAGGCAAGTGCCGTTAAATCATTCACTGAACTAACCGAGTTTAGGTTTCTCATGCGTCTAAATCACTTATTGAAGAAATAAGTATCCTAAAAATATTGAAATACATTTATCTTACAATGTTCACTGGACACAGCAAATTCTCTATTTCAATAAAGGTCTGTGATCACACGCCAGTAAACGCGTGAACACTGACACATTACATGCACGCAACACACAAAACTCCACTTCCATTTTTTCTCTACTTAGAACTCCATTTTCCCCTCCAACCTATTTTTGGGATCCGTGTACAACCACTAAGAAAACACAGACACTGACTATGAAAAGATAAAAATGCTCAATGTATTTCTTAAAATCAAATCGAGGAAATGAATGATCACCTAGTACGTTAAAATACACTGAGAGGAGTCAGCAGAAAGGAAGACATTAACTCGGACTTTCTACTGCCAGTGAGCGGCGGGGAGGTGCGGGAAGTCCCACCCAGGAGGGGTCACTGCGCCTCGGTGAGAAGGCGCTGCGCTGCCCGGGTCTCCTGTCCCCTCTCCCCAGGGGCTGCAACAGCGCCCTCAGCGTGACCAGTGCTCCCTGGAGGGCGTGAAATGAACGAGCAGAAGGAAGAACGGCAGAAGGACCAGGCTGCCCACAGTGGCTAGGGACTCAGGCCGACAGCCCGGGAGAGGCCCCACGCACAGGGGACATGTGACAGTGCCCCACTAGGCAATGTGACACTGGGGAGAGGCTCCCCTCAGTGAGCTGCCCCCAGAAAGGCCTGCTTCTGACTTGAACACTATCTTTCAAACGGGCAAGGACTCCTGAAGATGAGTAGATTTAGCACAACACCCAAAACGCAATTCCGTGCCAACCCCTGCGGGTTCACAGGCATCTCTCCGCTGAGGCTGAGAGGGCTCACCGAGCGTCTGTTTGCAGTCTCCAGGACCTAAGGACTCTGCCACCACACGGAACGCCTGTGAGACAGAGCCCTGAGGCCAAGGGTGGCTGTGTCAGAGGTCTGGATTGGTTACAGGTGGTGAGATCCAGGTATTTTTATAAAACTCTCAAGTGGCTACAGAGAACTAAACTGCTTTCGTCTGCAACGATGACCATTTCCCAGAGACTATCACTGACTAGAAGGAGCAAAAGTGTTCTGCGGAATTGGTCTGGCCAGCACAAAGGTCTGACCCAGGTCTGGGAGGCCGACTCGTCACTGCATTTTGAATCCTTTCTGACGTGTTATAACAAATAAAGCAACTGTTAGTCATCCGTGATACTTCATTTTAAATTCAATTTCAGTATCAACCAGATCACACTTCCACAACGCTCAAATGAAAGTGGCTTTCTACTTGTAAACTGCACCCACCTACCGAATGCAACTCAACACACACTGACAGAGAAGTCTGTCTCGTCATCACAACGGTCAAGAAGCGCGATCTCACTGCTTTACCCTCGTCAGCGATGGCAATCTGCTCGACTATTACTTTTGTCCAGGTGAGCACGTCCCTGACACCACTGGGTTTCCAACCGTGCGCCACAGGCCAGGATGGAGGCTGATGGGCTGGCCACTCTGCTGCTGTGGACCCGCCGTGGCGTTTCTGGTGGGAATGCCGCTGTCAGGGACTCGGGCTACGTGTGGTCTTCGCCACGCGCCCACCGCGCCCACCGCGCCCACGGGGGTGGTGCCGCCTGCCGCCGGAGGAGGACGTGCGGGTCCCACTTTCATCACACTGGGCCAGAAACGGCGAGGACACCTGAGCAACTCTCGTCAGAGGGGTCAGAGGCCCAGGGTGAGGAACCACGCACTTCGCAAGCCGCCAGAAGAGCTGCCCACTCCTAAGTGTAGTCCGCTCTTTGAGGAGAACGGCCACATGAGCTGGAACGTGCCATGTGCGTAAGGCTTCTGCACGGCAAAGGCACGATGGAAGCTCCTCTAAGGAGAAGACGAGGTGAGCCTCATCGGCACGAGAAGTTCGTGGCGAGGGACCGGGGGCTGCAGAACTCCCCGACAGTGAGTCCGGGCCCCTGGCCCTGTGGCGAGCCTCACTGCTGTGGCCACGGTGCCTCCCGCCTGCATCCAGGCAGTGGGGCCTTCGAGGTAGGCCCGGCGCCCCTGCCCACGCAAAGGGCGAGAGGACGACTCGAGGATTCTCGCTGGGGTCTCCCTGCCCCACCCCCACCCCCGGCCCACCGCTCCCTGTGGGCATCGGCGCCCAGGCCTGAGGGGCAGGACACGGAGCCAGGCTGATTCACGCTGCCGGCCCCACTCCAGCTGTGCGCTGGGGCCTGCAGTGCTGTGACCACAGGCTATTTACTCAACTCTTGAAAGCCACTGGAACTTTCTTTCCCATTCGGCAACTGTGCCTCCCCTGTTAACTTTCTCAGCGGGAAACCCGAGGGGAGGGGGTGGCCTGAGACAGGCATCACTGCAGAGCCACCTCCCCTGAGCTTGCTGCCACACCTCTGAGCCAGACATGGGGCCCAGGACACAATGCGTGACCAGTAACTGCTGAGTGGATGGAAACGTCACCTTCGGCCACTTAAAAGCACCGTCTTTTAAAGTCACGTAGCTACTGATTGTTCTGGCTGTACACCCAGATAACTCAGTGACAGAAGGGACACAATAAGCTCTCTCCGGCTACTGCGACTACCAGTGTGCAGTCAGGTTGTTTTCAGTATCTGCGAAGATGACACTGCTGTGGAAGAGTGATTTCTAGAAAACAATCCTTTCTCTAATATGAGCGCATTTATTCTTTATTAGTATTTTCACTTGGCTGATAAATGACATCCATCCCGTTAACCCCAACAAAGGGCTGGTAATTGACATTCTGTCTATGGCCTGTTACCAATACGCATGAAACGAACGTCACCAGGTGTGACACTGTCGTGCTCGTATGCTCTCATCCCTTTACCACCGTGGGACACAACACGCAGACTCACACATTCACTCGGCACGTTCAGATTTTACAGGCAACGTCCACGGAGACAGCCAGTGCCAAGTAACACATCTGTCTGCCGTAGCGGGGAGACTCCCGTGACGAACGCCCCAAATCCGGTGCTCAGTACAGCCCACTGCCACAACACAGTGCACCCACTGCCGCAACACACCCAAACACCGAAGCACACGCAGAGACAGCCACACACGGAATCCGTCCGTCAGGGGAGCAGAACACGCTCCTCCTCTTATCAATCAGAATTATAAGGTTGAGATGTGTAGGCGTTTTCAGTGTTGGCGTTTTAATAATTACTTATGCAGTTAGTGGAAAATCTTTCGCAAAGCGAAACACTTTGGCTTCTGCCGTCACGTCGAATGTGAGTAAGGACGTGTGACGGCATACACCTTAAGAGCAGCCCGTCTGAAAGGCGGCTCTTGCCCATGCGTTCTCCTGGAACACCAGTAACCTTACTCTACGACAGAGTCTACGTTGAAACTACACGGTAATAACTAACCACACACACTCACAGCCATGCAGGTAACATTATCTCTAAAACTACGCAACACTAAGTCGACCACAAAGCCCGTGAAAGAGAGTAACAGGACATACAGAAACTCTTGTTTGGCTGTGCTTGTAGGAGATGTAGGGAAGTCCTCCAGCCTACAGGCGAAGATGCAGGGAAAGCAGGAGACAAAAAGGATGCAGGTAAACATTCGTGCATGAATCAGTTACAGTATGACCCATCACCCGGAAAGTTTTTTATTTCCCACTTTCAACATTTTCCTTCCAACAACCTTTTGAACTAAATTTTTAGTTGTTTCCTTTTCATTAGAACTGGAAATAAAAAGCCTAAGAATAAACCCAGAAACACTTAACACTACTAGAACCTGGCAGTGAGTCATACCTTTTATTTTTTAAACATAAAAGTTAAGAAATCTTTCTTGTTTTTTTGTAAAAGGAAAAACAATCAACCACCTAGTGTTACTAAACATCCGTTTTATAGCTCTGATTTGCGAGCTCAGAGACTGTGCATGCCAGTCTCCGCAGAGCTGGCAGATCACGGAGACATGAGGTGCCGTGGGACTTGGGAGACACGACAGAAGGGACCGCCACAGACCCTGTTCCCTTCAGAAGAGGGAGGGGCGGGGTGCTCCCGCTCACAGCCCAGGGGGCCATGGAGCCCGGGTCGGAGGTGACTCTGACTAGGGCCAGCGACCGGGAAAGCAGCGTTTTAGGCAAACCCTTGGGTCTTGGCAAATCTCAGTGTGCTGGTGGGCAGTGGGGATGAACCCGCCCCGGGCCAGAGAATGGGAAGTAACCTCTGAGAGGCTCCTGGCCCACAGCAGGCGCTCTGAAGGGTGCAGTGGTTACGCGACAGCCCCTCTCCCACAGGCGTGGTCAGGAAAGGGCTTGTCGTCTCTCCCAGCTACCGGGACGAAATGTGTTCTCCTTGGTTCTGAGGTTACAAGTCCAAACTGCCTGGCAAGACTTACACTTCCCCTTCAGAAAATGTTCCCCAAGACAGCTATCACATTACCCATGTTTAAAATACTATGAATACGCCTGTAACTAGTCAATCTACGACTAATATTTAACTTTTATAATGCTGAACCAAATCTGCTCCTCAGTAAAGAGGGCATGACAGGAGCTTCCGGGGACCACAGTAGGACAACAATAACTAGTTATAACCTTAAGAGCAAATTCTCGAAATCTGACCTATCCGTGTTCTGTGATCACAAGATGCAGCTGCTCCACTGAAAGGAAGCTGGAAACATCCTACCACGTGGCATGCACTGAGTCAGCGGTTTCAGGGGCTGGTGACGGAGGGGTGGCCGGACTACCGTGTGCACAGGTGATCGCTATCAGAGTGACTCTGAACAGATCCAGGGGCAGGGTTCACAGGGAAAGGACACAGGCCAGAAGTGCCATGGAAGGTAAGCGGCACATAAGCAGCTCACCTGGACAATGAGAAGGGCTCATGGGCGCTGCTGTTAAATTATTTCAAGGCAAAAGTGGCAAGAGGAAGTTTTAAATCCCAGCATGAATATGGGTAATAACTGTTTAACATAAAATCAAGAGAGTCTGCATCCTTTGACTATAATTTCATTTACCTATTTGAATTGTGTGAACTTTTGCATCTTATATGTTCAACCAAAATTTGTAATCACTTTTCTTGATACACAACCTTACACTGCCCCAGGAATCAATGTTTTAGGGGGGAAATGAGGTAGTAAAAACAGCTTTAAAGAGGAAAAAAATCATTTTTCTGAGAACATTTCATGGGGTGATATTCCCAACGGCAGAACCGCAGCCCCTGGAACACTGAGTACACAGGTATCTAGACTCGGAGGGAGGGAGGTTTAGCCCACGGATCTCCCGTCCCCCACAAAGCCGCAGCACCCGACCCCGGACAGGAAGGAGAGCCAGCAGCACACTCACTGAATGTTCGGAGTGATCCCTTCGAGCAGTACGATGTTGACGCCTCCGACGTGCGCGGTGGCACAGGTCTCCGTCATCTTTTGATGTAAAACGTCTGAAACGCGATAAAAGATGATTATATGAATTCTGGAAATAAGATAATTGCAATTCACATTAAAAATGCATTTCAGTTATATACGTTCAGTGACAAAAAGTAATTTTAAAGTTGTGATAAAATTTAAACTACATTTTGAAACTACTTATAAAAATCTCCTTGAAGTCCTAGTTCAGTATGTTCAGATATCCATATACACTACACGTCAAAACTGGAATAACGCTACACGCACAGGTGAGCACAGCACTCGTGCGCCCCAGGGCCTGAGGGCATCACACAGCCTCCCGACCCTGTAACCCAGAAGGAACACTCGGTGCAGAATGCCTGGCATTTTTTAAAAACCAGAAGGAACAGGAGAGAGGCAGGGCCCGGGCTAACCCTCCGGGCCCGGGGGCTGGCCGGGTCTGGAGCAGTAAGGGCGGCCTCGGGCCGTGAGGGGCGCATACCTTTCATCTTCTCCTTCAGGGTGAAGCTGCCGTGGATCCTCTTCAGCTCCGCCTCCATGGTGAGCCCGCCGATGTCCGCCTCCAGGTGCGTGCGGTTCACCATGCCGATCCCGAACACGATCAGAGTGACGTGCTGGGGCTCTGCCGTCACCAAGCTGCGCTTCCTCTTGGTCATGCTGCTGCTGTCCTGTTCGTTCTCGAACACCACGCGGCAGACCGGCTCCGTCGGGCTCCGCACGCCTGCACGAGCAAGGGGACACGCGCAGGTGAGAACCTCACCATGACAGGACACTCCAAACACCGTCCCTCTTCGTCTCCGTCGCCCTCCTGACCAGCCCTCGCCCTCCCCGTCCCCACCAAAACGACTTCACCCTTCTCCACAGGCCCCTTGGCCACACTGAAAGCCAAAAGCAGCACCCGGGATTGGCGGGCAGGCGTGCGTGACTCGGGATTGGGGGCGCTGTGCCTGGCTGGGGGGGCGGGAGGCAGACGGCAGGGGTCTGAGTGTCGTGACTGTGCCCCCCACGGCGCCCGCCCCTGCTGGGCAGCTCCGTCACCCACTCGCCGCGTGAAGAAGGCCGGAACAACCTGCGGCCTTTCTTAGCAGCTCTGCGGTCCCAGACAGAAATTGTAAAGACAGAGAAGCAGCCGTCACCTGTGGGTCCAAAAGCCTCGGAAGACTTTTCCAGGATGCCCGTCGGGTCGGAGATGAGGGAGTAGAAGTTGAGCAGCTTGTACATGTTCTGCCAGCACTCGGCGGAGGGCTCGCTCTGCTCCGACACGGTGATGGAGTCCGAGTCGTCCATGGGGACCGCCACGTGCTCTGCCACGTCCTTGGAGCCCTTCCGCGACACCCGGGAAGTCCTCCTCTCGGACCGCCCCAAGGAGTTTTTGTTCCGAGACTCCTTCCTGTTGTTCTCGTTGCTGGCCCGTTTGCTCTTGGCGTTGTTCACTCTGCTGCCACCGTTGAGACTCCCTCTGGAGCTGCGGCTGAAGTCGGAGGAGCGGAAATCCCGGTGTTTCCTGGTTTTGAAGGTGGGCGTCGGCGAAGCAGAGCCCGCTGTGTACCTGCTCAGCTTGATGTCCGTCTGCGTGGCCTTGATGTCGTCGACCATCGTGCTGAACTGGTGGATGAGGCGCACCAGCGCCATGTCCACATGCTGGCTGATGGACTGGCAGGAGACGGTGAAGTTGCAGTGGAAGGTGCTGTAGTGGCGCTTGCCGAGGTCGTGGAAGGACAGCGCGCTGGCGGAGCTGCGGGGGGCGCACGCGGACTTCTCCATCACCACGGCGCTGAGGCTGAAGGTCTCCAGCATCAGCGCGGGTTTGAACTCCAGCGGAGGGAGATTCACGTGGCCCTGCCTAAAAATGAGAAAACGAAGGGGTTTTTACCTTCTCTTTTCCAGAACCACACACTTCTTATTGACTCATTAGAAAAATCATCTCCAGGCCATTTAAATAATTCTAAGCGTGAAATCAAGTGGAATTTACTTTTTTCACTACGCCAGGCTATTGGAAGCTGGAAACTGGGCCTTAGTCCCTCCCCGTTCTTGCTCTACCGCTGACTAGTCAGAGTCAGAATTCGGTTAACAGTGTAGGTGAGGGACTGAAGACAATCTTCCTTGCCTTCAGGGGCACCTCACGATGGCACTGGAATTCAAAGTCAATCAAAGATCAACTTACCATTTTGCAAAAGCACGAACTGGATAAAACCAAGCACACAGCAAAAAATCTATGTCCATATTCTACTACCCCTGCCCACTGTAGCAAGACCCAAAGTGAAATTCAAGTTCACAAAAGATGAGTCAAACCCTGTTGGTGAGCACATTATTTCCTAGGCAAACAGTGAGGAAACTTGAGAACTATCTGCGACAACAGAGACTGACCGTAAAACACGGACCCTAACCCTCACCACACTACCTGCAATGTTCGTATGACCTCTGCTCTGTCCCTATGGAACATGCCACCTGCCACATGCCAGCTCAGCAAGGAGGTCAGGAATGAATTCTAAGTGGGATGCATAAAACTGCAACCCGTAAGACCACGGACGTGCAGCCAGTGCAGCAGTCACGGAACTCTAAGCGTCCACACCGCCGCAGGCACACGGCCGACTCTCAGGGGGTGCGCACAGGCTCCGAGGAGCGGCCTGAGAGCAGGTCTCGCCACTGCCAGTACGGCCACGCTCTTCAATAAAGGGAAATCACCCTCTCACCGAGACATTAAAACGGACTTCTCCTCGGTATGGGGAGAAGGCAAAGTTAAAAACAAACCAGTGCCATGGCCCTTGTACGAGAGTTTACATGAAAACAATGACACAAGGCACCTTCTTGCCCTTTTGCCCTTCCTCTCCTTGGCGGTGTCCGAGTCCACGATGTCTGCCCGGAGGCAGTCCAGCGTCCCGGAAAAGGACAGGTGCTCTCCAAAGTACATCCGGTAGCACAGCGGCATCGCGTCCTGCGACTGGATCCCCGTGTGGCTCAGCAGAGGCTTGAAAACGACCTGGAAGACACGGTACGCCCACGTGAGCACAACCCACGGCTCGCCGGTCGCCGGGGCTGCTTTCCCCCCGCCCTGGTCCACCCCACGCGGTGTGGGGCATGGAAGAGGTCCTCCGTCATTCCACTCAGAACCGAGCCGCGCTGTGGAGCCCCTACTGCCTGCGAATGAACCGTATGGACAAAGGTGCTCAGCGCTGCCTGAGCATCTGGAAACACAAGAAAAACAGAATTGTGAGTTAGCTTAAATCATCCACCTCTTGCTTTCGGAAAAGGCACGAACATCTGTGTTTCTGCAAACATCTGGTGTATTAGTTCACAAAAGTTCACCAACTTCCTGTGTCAATGTAAAAATTTCAGATATTAAGAATATCTGATCTATTTTTAAATGGTGTCACCTCGTTATAACAGTCATTTGACAAAGAACTTCCTTTACTTTTCGGTGTCACACACGCTTACAGAAACATGTCTCCCTGGTTAACTCTCTAGGTGACTGAGTTTCGTGGTCACCAAGAGCCAACCTGAGCGGGAGCTGCTGCTCAGGTCCAACAGCTCACGGCGATCACTCTGCCCGCTCAGGTGCCTCCCCCTCCCCCGTCTCGGACGTCCTCAATCCACGGGTCAGTCAATGCTTTCCTTGGCCCCTCCTGACTCGCTCATTGTGCGCTCTCCCTAGGGTTCACTTCCTGAAGCTTAAAATCCCTGCCACAATGGACAGGTGCCACTGTGTGATGAGAACCAGTCCACAGGCTCAGTTGTCGCTAGGGGAGCCCCTTGCTCGCGCCGAGGAGGCTGGGCCATGAGGGACAGAACGCACACGCTCCAGATGGCAGCCCCGGGAGAAACGCTCTCTCCTCCTTCCCCCTTCCGGCGTCAGACCATCCTCCATCATGCCCCTGGCTGTGCTCCGTGCCCACCGGGGAACCTGGTTCCTGACCGACTTTCCTGTACTCGTGTCCCAGTTCGTCACCGGGAATGACGGCTGCGGCCAGCATATGACCGGACCGGCACTCCCACTCCAGTCGTGTGGCTTCCTTCACCACCGGCCCTGGCTGGGCCTCGGCTTCGGCCACCACCCAGACCGCGTTCTCCACGGCACTCCCACACTTTCCTGTCCGTGTCCACTTCGGACCAACCCTCCTCCTCTGCTCCGGGAGCCGAGCAGCCAAGGACACTGAGGGAGAAGATGTGAAGGCCACAGGGGAGCCCCAGCCTCCCTCAGCCCCCCGGACCCTCAGCACTGGGGGCCCCGCCGGGGTCTGTGGGGAGCTCCCCTTCACGTGCCCTCCTCTACACACACCGAAGTCACTCCACAGTTCCCACTGAAGCATCCACGTCCACGTGCCAGGTACACTTCAGAGTGCAACACGTGAAACAGCACAGCACTGTAAAATGTGTGCTGAATGCTAATAAACGCAATGAATGTATTACAAAGGACAAAACGGAAAATACTCTTCTTCCTCCACTCTCTCTTTTAAGGAAAAGTAAAGGAGTCCCCCAAAGCAACCACAAGGTCATGGAGAAGTCAGTCCCAGAAAACTTAAGTGTCTAGGAACTGTTTTAACATAAATTACCTCCTTCTAGGAGAGAAAACGGAAGCTCCCGTTTATAGACTAACACGTAGGGTCGTGAGGTGTCCTCACCATCCCAAAGACTCAGAGGACAAAGCACCCTTTGTTTCGACAGCATCTCTCTGTGAAGGACCCCACAGCCCTCCAGGGCTCATCCTCCCCGAACCTGGCTCTACCCATCGGCCCTGCACCCTCCTTCTGGGGACAGGGCCGCCACAAGGCCTCACGGTGCAGAAATTCACTCAAGTCTCCCTCGTCCTGGGAAAACAATGGCCTTCTTGCCCAGGACCCACGCTGCCACTCGCCTCCAGGCCACCGAAACTAAGGCCACGTCAGAGGTTTCGCTCTGTGCCCTCCGTATTGGGCCCATTAAATAAGGCCTTCCCACCACTCCTCCTCCACGTCATCGGAGCCACCACGGCTCGACTGGACACCGCCGCGGTGAGCAGGGACTCGCCTCCCCACCCTGTCCCGGCCCCGCCCCGCCCACGGCGCTCCACAGGGAGCCCCAGTCACGTGACTCCTCTGGTCTGGAACCGTCAGTGCCGCCCCACCGCTCACTCGAAAGCCCTCCCAGGGCACTGAAGACCCCGGATAGGACTAACTGTATCTTCCTAGTCTGGGGGGGCAGCCAGTCTGCATCTCCGAAGAGCCAGAACGCTGCTGTATGAGACACACAGCCACACCCTCTTCTGTGGAATGAACACAGGTAAATGTCCATCAACCCACGCGCTTTTTGAAGGCCCTGGGGCAGAGCTGCCCAACCTTCGGGCATCCCTGGGCCACACTGGAAGAAGAGCCATCTTGGGCCACGCATTAAATACACAAACACTAATGAAAACTGATGAGCAAGAAAAGGTTTTAGGTAAATTTAAAATTTTGCGTTGGGCCATGTTCATAGCCACCCTGGGCTGCGTGCGGCCCAAAGGCCACAGGTTGGACACCATCCTCGGCGGACAAGCCCAGAGAAAGGCTGTCACGCAATGCCAAGGCGCCCGCTGGAGGTGGCCACCGCCGCTCCCTGCTGCCCTGTGAGGGCTGGGACGGCCAGCGAGCAGAGGGCGGCTCACCTGTGCGTCAGCCAGCTGAACCGCGGGGAAGCCCTGGTTGGCTTCTTCTACGCCCCCCACGTCGTCCTGACTCGTGCTGTGCTGAGAGTGCGTCCCATCCAGCGTGTTCTGCTCGCTCGACAACACTGTGTTGAAGTCTGAGGCTGAGGGTATTGTAGGAAGATTGGGCGCGACACCTACCGGGAGAAACGTTCGAGAATGAAACCTAAATTACTAAAAATAAGAGAAAAAAGAGCTAGTCCTTTCAGGTCCTTTACCGATAACAGACGTGATTAACATAAAGCGAAGCGACACTGAGCTCCCAGAACACGGCCGCCGCCCTCCGACACGAAGCCCGCCCCAGGGGCAGAGCGCACAGCAGCTGCTGGACAGCAGCGCGGGGGCAGGGCAGGGGGTGCAGGGGCGCATCCAGGTGGTGCCCACGGTCGCACGTGCAAACTCCCTGCCCCACGGAGGGCACCCCCTCTCCTCTTCCCCCTCTCTCCTTCAATGCCCAGGCAAGGGGCCGTGACAGGAGGAACGGTCCTTTCTGGGGCTCCTGAACCCGAAACTCCCTTTCCAGGGAAACCAGCCCTGGCCACTGGCCCGGCACCAGCGGTCCGCCTTCCCCGGCTAGACGGCGTGGAGGACCGAGGTGGTCGGAGTTTGGGGGGCGTCCAGATGCAGAGGGGGTCACTCTCCAGCAGGAAAAGCGACTGCGTGGTCATATATCAACCACTTTTCACAGTACCGTCTTTTCTGTCTGAATAGAATTCACCAGCGATACCAAAAGCTGTGGCACAGATTAATTTTATCTGCTTTCTGTACCTAGAATCAAAGGCTACCTCACACATTCTTTAAAAAATATTTTTTTTCCAAAAAAAATACATGCATCTAGTAAATTCGGAAAAACATAAAAACTAGGACAGGAGGGCTGACTCCACTCACATTCCAGGAGAGACCCCCAATCCTTCTTGGCCCATTCCCCGCCAGCCTTCTCGCTACTTAGGCATACTCCTCTAAAAAGCAATCAACCACCCTCATCTCTTTCCCTCGTTGAGGGCGGGAACCTTACTTCTTTCCTCCTCGTGTCCCCTGAGCCTGAACTGCGTGTCCAGACGACCACACGGGGCATGAGCACGCTGGTGCCTGCACCCCCGAGACCCGGGTGGACCGAAACCACTGCCTGCACTGCAGGTGCTCGGCGCTGCGACCACACACTGCTGTGGTCACACGCCTCCTTCTGCCGTCTGAAAATTAAACCATCCACACCCAACGGGGGTTTCGAACTCCTTAAATCACAGGTGCCCTCCCGCTTGACATGTCCGACTTCCACCGGAACACGGAGTGGCTGCCCACAGCGCCCCCGCCTGCAGACTCTCTCAGGTGTGTCACGAAAGGGTCCACCACTTCAACGGAACTCTGCGCTTCAGCGTTTGCGGGAGGGAAACGACGCGACCAGCGCCCACCTGTGGGAAGGCTGTTGTGCCCCGACTTGGTGGCAGGGGAGTCCTGCACCACGCTGCCCCGGTTGCCCACGGCGTTGGACATCCAGTTGTAGAAGCTCACGGAGGACGGCTCCGACAGCAAGGGGTGCTCCGACAGCATGTCCGTGGCCAGGGTGTTTCCTGAACGCAGAGTTGTGCTGAGCGTTAGCATCGGGTAGTGTGAGGGGTGGGGAACGAGCGGTGAAAGAGCATCTGTCTGCGCAGATGTTCGCAGACCCACTGCGCGGCGCTGGCGTTCCGACAGGAGGGCGGTAACAGGCAGCTTATGCGTTACACCGGGGTTCATCACTGCCTGGTCTGGACACAACCCACGCCACACCTGGGTGGAGAGGGCTGTTCAACGCTGCAATTTAAAAATCAGACCGAGGGCGAGAAGACACTAACAGGTCACCAATGGAGGTCTCCCCAAATCCTCTCTAAGACACAAGTGTGTCACGTGTAGGACACGTGAAAGATGAGTTCTACCCCCATAAACTGGAGTCTTGTCTCCGCCACGGTGCCCCCACACAAGCAGACCGGGCCCACCTGTTCTGGTCAGGGAGCTGCTCTTCCCGGCCGCGCTGCCCCGCTGCGGGGTCCCCTCCAGGAGGTTGTGCAGGCTCGGGAAGCTGCCGGTCAGGTAGCTGAGCAGGCTCTCCTTGCGCGGGCTCTCCCTGACCGGCATCCCGGCGCGGCCCCCGTGCACCGGCGAGTCCGTGGCGGTGTCCCCGCTGGTGTAGCTCAGGGAGTGGTACGGGTGGATGCCCTGCAGAGGAACAGGAGGCTCTTCCTCACGCACACGGCCTCCGAGGCCGAGAACCGCAGGGGCCGCACCCCTGCCAGTACTGCCCGCTGCGGGGCACACACCCCACACGAAATGATGTCCTCAGAACCACACACCAGCCTGCCTCTGACTGGGTGTTGGTCACGCACCATCGCGAGATTATCAGCACTCTCAATGCTCTATGTCACTGACCGCACTATTCAATGGGACTGAAAGTTGAACCCTAAGGCTTGGTAGTTCAAGTTGTCCTCGTTAATCAGTGTTAGTTATTGCTGGTGATATAATGTGCAAAGAAATGTGTGCATGAAAAGCTGCTAATCACATGAAACTCAACATACGAATACTATCTTTACCAAATTTAAATACTTACGGTGGGTACCCAATATTCAAGCTTGAGATAGCCAAAGTCTGGGTGCCCGCTGCAAGTCTGAACGACTCTAGGGACAGCAACCCGTACCTTTATTTTCAGCGCGGAGTCGCTGTGGGTGTGCGTCTTGGACAGTTTCCTCATGATCTCGGCCCCGGTGACAGGCCCCGGGCCCCCGGGGGGCGGCCGGCTGGCCGTGCCCTCCAGCAGCATCGTGTGCTCGCTGACGGTGGCTGAAAGGGACCGACAGTGAGTGGCCGCAGGGCCCCGGACCCTCCCCTTGAACGCCGCCCAGCGGTTCTGGCGCGGCAACGACACGCAGCGGACGGGCTCCCCCCCTCCTCACTTCGCTCGTCCTGCCGGCCTCCGCGCTGCGCCTGTAAGAGGGACACGCACTGGGCCCTCACACGGGCCGCCCCACTGGCGGGGGGGGGACCAAACGCCAGTTCGGCTGAGCCCCGAGAGCCCAGGGTTCTCACAGAGTGACGCCCGCATTTGCGGGGAATCAAATTAGGAGGGACACTTACCGCCATGTTCTCTCGACTTGTGTGCAGTCTTGAAATTAGTCAAAATAAAAAAATACAGCCTATTATGCCTCATAGGCTGTAACACGTTCACGTGCCACATGTAAGTGTTTGAAAACAAACATTCTGGGTGAGGCATTATATATCGGGGTTCTGAAAGCTCTAATTTTAAGACTGTCTTTCCCCATGGCGCTTGTGTTATTTTTCAAACCACCGTGGCATAAACTGCAGTGCACAGGACCTCTCACGAGAACGGTGAAACGCCACTTTGAGGAAGCACGGGAGTGCGCGCAGGGTGGGGCGGCAGTGGGCCCACAGTTGTCGGTGTGGGAGCTCACAGACACATCAGTAAATGGCGACACAAGAATAAACTCTGTGTCCCACAGACTCACAACTGCGAGCCCACGCGTGTCCTGCCCCGTGGGTGTGTGAGATGCACACGCACAGCCCGTGTGCTCAGCCATTATGCTGAGAGAATCCTGGGTGGAGCCCAGGCCCCCAACCGTGACCTAAAGTCAGGCTCAGACAGGCACCGGGTGAAATTCAAAGGCTCCTTTAAAACACTGTGGCACAGGGCAAGCTGACAGAGAGACAAATACAATTTTTAAATGGAGATTAATATGTTTCGCTCAAAACATTCTATTCACACCAAGTTGTCTGCTGTCTGTCCTGGATCAATCAGGAGAAGTCTACTACAGTTCACAAATTGAAATTGAGAATCGAATCAGTGTAAGACTCCAATATTATTACCATTTATCTGGACTAAGACAAACCGTATTTATATAATTAAGCTATGACGAATTCCAATCTCAAATCCGGGGCACAAATTACTACAATTACTACCTGTACTAGGCTACCAAGTGCACAATCATGAGCTAAAATGTTTACAGAGTCACCTGCATCGAATTCGAACTCGGCCCCATCGGCACTGGTGTCGCTCTGCAGGCCCCCGCCGTTGTCCAGCCCGAGCCCGTCCTCGTGGTCGGGGTCCGCCGTGGCCTGGGGCTGCGGGGGCCGGGCCGGCCGATGCAGGCTGACTCCTTTGAAGGCGGGTGTCACCACAATGAACTTCATCCACTGCCTGGCCAGCGCGACTAAGCCTTTCTTTAAGGTCACCAAAGCGGGAAGCCCGTTACTCTGTGATGACAAGGGTGTAGGGAGCAGTCACCTCACTAGAGCGACGACAGTTCCCCCAAAGTCCTTTGCATGTGTTGATTCACTTAAGTCTCATGCCACTCAGAAATGGGGAGAGCAGAATTTTAGACGTTAGGCTGGCCTTGAACAACACTGACCCACTGACCCCTGACCTGGCGAAAGGGCCCTGGGTGGTTCTGCTAACAGCAGTTCATGAGGGGGAGAGGGCTCTGCGGCCCTGAACCCCTGACCGCCACCTTCCAACAAGCTTCCTGCAGGCACAGGTGCGCCGAATTCCTCTGCACAACCACGTCATCGCCCCTCAGCCATCAGAGAGTCCTTGTTGTCCTGAAACGCTGCTGTGGAATGCGACTCCCGTGATGACTCCCTTGCTCAGGAGTCACTACACCTGTGGCTTCCAGGATGCCCTTTCTGGGGTCTCCTTTCCCTCGCCAGCAGTCTGGCCGCTCTACCCGCCCTCCCCACCCCCTCAACTTCGGTTTTCTCCGGGGTCCATCCTTGACTGGCTGCTCACTCGACACTCCACCCCCAGAAGTCTCATCCGCGAGCACGGCTTCTAACACTTCACGCCGCCCGCCCCACCCCCGCAGCTGCTGCAGCCCGCTGCGGTCGGTGGGCCCGCGTGGCCGCCTGCATTCCCCCTCTAACTGTCCACATGCATCCCCCGCCCCGCGGGTCATGGTCCCCGATGGCTGAGGCCTCCCTGTGGCCACATGCGTCCCGGTCACTGACCATGGTGGCGTCATCGATGATGGAGTAGTTGGCCTGGTGCAGGTAGTGGTGGAGGATATTGCACAGCAGACATGAAGGGTTTTCTTGGAGAAAGCGGGCAACTTTTGTCAGTCTGTTGTATTTACTTCTCAGGGGGAAATGCATGCTTTTATTCTGAAACAAAGCAAAACAACAGGCTTAGAACTATGTGCTGGAGACAACACACACAAGACACCCAGCAGCCCAGCACTGGGAAGTCTGGATGACCAGGGTTGCTCTCGGCGCCAACGCCGAGCCCGCCTTGGGTTGCCGCGCACCCACCTCCAGCGCCTCGGTCATGATGCAGCCCATCACGGCGCAGACTCGCAGCGTCCCCTCCGTGTCCAGCTTGTGCAGGGACGACTTCAGCTGGTCGATGGGGACGAGCCACGCACCAACGGCCGGGGTCGCCGTGCTCAAAAGGTTCAGCTGCCTTCAAGTGCATTTTAGAAATTCGTAGAGACAAATGTCAAGTTTGCATTTCAAACAATCTTCTGTATCTGCTGTACTTAGTGGCTATTGTGTTTAAACAAAATGACTTTTCCTTTTGACCACCAGATAATAGAAAAGAAAAAATATACAAGGGCCTATGAGAGGTGAGAAAAATTAAAAGTTCATGGCAGGGCAGCACATAAAACTAACACCCCAGAAAAGGAAACGGCGTCAGAGGAACGCCCACGGCACCCGAGGCGGGCGAGGCGGGTGGGCACAGCGGGTGGACGGGGCGGCCCTCGCACTAGGTGTATCTGAAAAGTGATTCAAATCACACTCGACGGAGAGCTGCACGCCGCTGAGGCGCGGAGGCGAGCGACAGCAGCGCCCTCTCCAGGCCCCTTACCGGGAGAACGCGTGAGCCGGAGAGCGCACGTTGGTGGGCGCCGCGAAGCTGAACCAGATCTCCTGGATGGTGAGCTTCATGCTGCAGGAGTCGGGCGGCGGCGGCAGGAGGGGCACGTCCTTCTTCAGGTCGTCAGACTCGACGCCTTCATCCTGCGCGACACAAGACCCGGGGCTGCGGCGAGGGATGCACAGTCCATTTTGGCAGGGGACGGCAGTGGCAGAAAGAGGATTTGTAACTTGCCGGAAGTTACGCAGCTAGTGAGTAGGACACGTGGCAGAATCAAGGTCTTCTGCTTCCTGCCAAACGCTATTTTCCACCCCACAGAACACTTCAAGCTGCCAAGTAAAGAGCCACAGCCAGCACCACTGTGCCCACGTCCAAACCAACAACGCTCTGGGAAAACCCTTAGGGATGCTCGCCTCTGAAGCCGTCCCGAGAAGCAGAACGTTGTTTTTCGGACGGGCAGCCACCGCCCTTCAGAGTGCAGGGAGGTGAGGCGCGCAACCTGAGAGGACAAACACAAGTCTCCTGCCTCTGCCGCCTGCTGGAGGTCTCGGATTCACCTTCAGATATCACCGCTCACGGTCAAGACCAGACCGGCATTCTCCCGTGGAGGGACCCTGGCACGAAGGAGGCCCACAAAGCAGCTCCGAGCCCCACGTGTCGCAACAGCACGTCGACTCCAGGCCCCAGGCACATGAGAGCGGGCGGGCCGGCACTCACCCCTGCCTCCAGAGTCTGCGATTCTGAAATCCGCGGCGCTCTGAAAACCCAGTCCTTTCCTGCACAGGTGGCACCGAAACCCGATCCAGACTTACGAGAAGCTCTTTACCCCACCGGGTATTTGATTTAAATTGTGCTGCAGAAATATTTAGGTGTTTCAAGGGGAAGCTGCCTCATGTTCACTGGGAGCTCAGGTAACACATCGTACACACCCCGCATTACCTCTCTTTCAAAGGAAAACCACCTGAATTCTCAAACGCACCCAGCCCGTGGGTTTCGGACCAGGGCTGGAAGCCAGGCACGGGGTGCACAAGGGCACAGGAGACAGTCTTGAGGAACACGAACTTTCAAAAAGGGAGGGGGGTTAGCAGACACTAGGCAACTAGTTGTGATGGCGTGGGAAGCGAGGAAGGGTACAAACCTGAGGGGATCTCTGTGTGCACGTGGCACCTGGGGAGGGGAATCTGGGAGGCCCCCCGACAGGACCCAGGAGCTCGGGGAGGGCTGGTGCTGGCGGCAGAGCCCCTGGGCAGGAGCAGAGTCACCTAGGGGGCTGACCCAGGAAACAAGGACAGAGCTCGGGAGAACCTCACAGCACGGACGAGAAGCCGCAGGAGGAAACAGGCCGGGAAGGAGCGCCGCACTGGGGGCAGTGGGCGCCTCGCAGGACGGCAGGGTCGGGGTGGGGGGGTGGGCAGAGGAGTGCGTGTTCCAGCACAAGGTTCACGGGTTCGTCCCGGTGGCAGACCCTGAGGCCAGCCGTCCATGCGAGTGGTCGCCCCCACCCTGTGCGACTCCAGAAGCGCAGAGTGCACAAACGCTCCTGCCCCAGACACAGAGGCTGGCTGGCGAGGGTGAATGACTTGCCCAAGGTCACCCATTGGTAACTGGTACAATGCTTCTGCGATCTAGGATTTCAAGTATTTTCATTACTGCGGTCCCCATACTTATCACCATAAAATTCTACCACCATAAAAAGAGCAAATGGGGGGCATCTAAGGTGTTCTTTGGGGTCTGACTGCAATTGTCAGATAGTGACAAAAATATTTAGAACTTACATGAAATACTACCAGCAACAAAACTAATTATTGAAAATTGAATTCTGCGAAAACCCTTCAAATGACGTAAGAACAAATCACGTTCTGAAATTCTGTCAACTCAGGAACTCGGTGAACATCACCGAGCGCCCACCGTGACACGGTGCCGTGTCGGGCGCTGTGACGGACACACGTGTCTGCGGCGCCTGCAGAACTGAACTCCGGCGCAAGGGGGACCGCCAGAACACCTTCACTGCCAGTCGAGCACGGTCCAATCCAGAGGAAGACAAGCACGTGGGCTCCAGAAACTAAGTCTGAGTCGGTACGTTGCTTTCCACGTTATTTTCCCAAAGTGTCCTTGCCGGACATTCACCCACCTGCTCATCAGAAACGGAGTTCCCGTTCAAGTCGGAGGAAGGGCTGGCCCGGTCGCAGGGCAGGTTGTCGTCGGAGACATCGGTGTTGTAGCCGCTGCCGGTCGGCGAGTCCGAGGAGTGGTTGGACGTCAGCACGCCGCCCCCTTCGGTGGCGCTCGCCTTGCCCAGTGTCCCAAATGCATTATACAAGACCGCGCCGGACTGTCTTCCCCCTGCAGGTGTGGGGGTGTCTGCATTAGGGCCCGTGGCACCACACTCCACCACACCCGCAGGGAGAAAATCACAGACCTCACGAAGAACCTTTTCGTTCTCACCAAAACCGAGCCTACGAAGGGGACGTGAGGTTAGATCCCCAGGAAGGCCGTCGTGGGCTCGTACGACCAGACTACTGCGCACACCCAGCCCTGACCGCCTCCGCACGAGCCGGCCTTCCCGCCTCCTGTGCCGCTCAGCCACGCGGAGGAACGCAAGCACCGCCCTCCGTCTTTATGAGTAACAGACGGACTGCAGTGTTTCCATCCTACAGGGCAAAGCCCTGCTCGTCAAAGCTCCAGTTCCCAAAGACAGCATTCGGAGCTGGGCGGCTTCGACCCGACCACAGACCGCTCTGCTTGGGCGCTGAGATGCTAGGACAAGTCTAGATGCTCCGCTCGCCTTGGACCACGCAATGGAGGGAACCGGGACGGGGCGCCCACGCCCGGTGAACAACCCCAGGGCCCACGCTTCCCGCCTGCGTGGGCTGCTCAGGTCATTGAAAGTCGTGAGTGTTCCGACCATTTCAGCAGTCCGGGCCCAGCTGTCCCCACTGAAGCAGAATTAAAAAAAAACAAAAAACCTACCTTTTATGGTTAAATTTTCGAGTCCACACTCGAACATTATCCAGCCCCATTTCTCTTGGCTGGGACCTATTCGAGTCACATCCGGCACAGCTTGCTGGTCGGTCTCGTCCACAAACGTAAACTCATCCAGCTCCTCCAGCGTGAACAGCACTTTGGACTTCTCGAAGGGAATGGCGGTGATGGCGCAGGTGCCGACGTCTGTCGCCGCAAGAGAACGACACCGCCACTTTTAAGGACAGAGGCTTCACGTATCTTTTCAAACAACAAACAATGCGAACGTCTGGCACAGTGGCTGTGCTCACGAGGCGTAAAAAGGAACAGATGAACCACACCCCAACCCCCACCCCCGCCAAGACGGTGCTGCCTGACGCGGCGCTGCTGACAAAACGCCGGCGCCCGGTGCAGGGAGCTGGGGCAAGAACGTTCCACGTCTAACAAGGTGACTGACTGCCCAAAGGCAGCACGGACTCATCTCCAAAGGGTCAGAGGGTACTCAAAAGCCTGAAGTTTAAGAGCCCCTGCACAATTCTGCTTCACAGAAAACTATCTTTAAGTATTTTCTCACTATTTTATATAAGAAATTATCTTAGTTACACAGCCTCAGAAAAAAACATTTGCTAAAAAAAAAACACAAAAAACAGCTTTTACTAAAAAAATTGCTGTATGCTGACATATCCCATATAATTCAGCACAAACAGGCCATAGTCCACCTCTTACAACTATGATATGAAAATTAACATCCCGAGTTTCCGGCACTTTTTTTCTTTTTACCTTACTTTTTAAAATTTCTCTGATCACAGCTAATGAATACAGAAAATAAAAAAGCCAAAGACAGAATACTAAGAAAACCCGGGTAAGTTCGCCCAGGTGAAGCCCCCTCCCAGCCCTTTAGCGAGCCCCGCCCTGCCCCACCTCCGGCAGCAGCGGCAGCGGCAGCAGCAGGGACCACTGGCACCCTTGGGTCTTAGCAGCTCCCCCGAGACAGCACTTTAATGGCTGTAGGCTATTCTGCCAGGAACATACCCTACTCTGCGTTCATGATTACAAAGGTTCCCAAGTCATTTTCCTGTGGTTTTCTTATCATATAATTATCTCACATTTGTCAAATTGCATGAACTGATCCTGAAATGTGGTAGAAGATGAGAATTTAACCTGCATTTCACTTAAACTTGTGGCTGGGTAACGCACTCGCAGAGCTCCCGGGGTGTGAGAGGGTCTGCAGCGAGCGCCCCTGCACGTACACTCCCCTCGCTGTAGGTAACGCCAGTCGTTAGCTACTGCGTGAGCTTTCGCAGACGTCTTACGCACAATGAACATTCACATTTTTCCCCTGTGTCATACACTATCATCTCCTTAAACTTTCCTGGGGAGTCTGATAAGTTCCATCCGGATCATGCACCTTTCAAAGGTGCACTCAGTTCCTGCCTCTGGTCTGCCCGGCACCCCGGTGCACGGGGCCGCAGTGCAGAGGGCAGATCGCAGAGCGAGGGGGCCTTTCATGCCGACGCCACTGCCTTCTGCCCCTGCGTAGGGGCTGCGGGGCTCGGGGCGTCGGACACACTGCTTCGCTGCTCCAGCCTCGGACACAGGGTGGGGACGCAGCCTCGGGAACGCTCAGAGGTCACACAGACGCAGCCATGGCGGCCCGAGGGAACTTCTGAGCCGACAGGACTTAGCAAGTGGCTCCAGGGCAATGACTGGGCCACTCAGGACAGCAGTCCCCTCAAGGACGACTAACCCACCCGTCCTCTTCTGGGCTGAACCTCGGACACTGAGGTGGCTCAGGCCCCTGGAGGAGCACAGGCGCGGGGCGCAGTGGAGAGCCTCAAGCAGCCAGCGGTGCGTTCGGTGCCACCCCCCCGCCGCCCCCGCAGCAGAGCCTCTCAGAGGCACACAGGCTGGGCTACCTACCACTCTTGCTGCCGCTGCGTTTCACAGACTCGCCGTCTGTCGCGGATGCTGTGGCTAACAAGGTTTAATGAAGTGGGGTCGACAGACCAGGCACCGAAGTGCGCAGGACAACGCGAGCAGCGGCAGCGTGGAGCCACAGGTGGGCTCCTGACTGGGGCCACATCGCGCACGTGCCTACCGTAGCCCGCCTTCCGTCCAGCCTCCAGGGCCAGCGAGAGGGCACGAACCCCTGCCCGTCTCTCGTAACACTGCCACCGCGGCAACACTCGAAGGGGAGTGCCTCCTCCCACAAAACACCTGTTGTGGAACCCTACCTGTGGTGTCGAGCCCCCTGAGCTGCCCGTGCACTCGGTGGATGTTCAGCTTGGCGGCGATTTCCTTGCCCTTCTCGGCTCCGGCGTTGGACCTGAGCGACCCGGACGACTGCGGCTGCATCCTGGTGGCCTGCACACACCGGTCCAGCCGGGACGCCCTGCCGGCCTCCGCACCGCTGGCAGCCTCCTCAACCACACCTCTTCGCGGAAAAGAAAGGGAGCGCCGTGCTCGTGTCTCAGCAGCACGGCTCCGGAACCACAGTGCACTCGCGAACACACACTCCCCTGCTCTGATTAAACCGGCACTGAAAGACGGACTCTCCGTTCTTTACTGAAGGACAGCAGAAATAAAAACAGTACAAACTTCCAAATACCTACGAAGTGAGATTTACAGTTCCAGTGCCAGTTTTGAGTTCTCACTCTGGAATTTTCGCAAGTGCACTGTAAAGACAGGTACGGCTCGTCCTCTCACCCCGCAAGAGCGTCGCGGCTCCCACGACTGAACGCTCCCTACCTGTTCATGCGGACCTGCGTGGCGATTCTGTCGAAACACAAGGCGACCAGGGACACGTGAGTCACGCTTCTGCCGGGGGCCGTGCTGGGGGCCTCTTCCACGGAGGCTTGCAACAGGCACAAGTTGATCTGACACAGAGAACGGCACAACCGTCAGCGTCGAGAAGTGAGCAGTGACCGCGCGCGAGCTGCACAGCACAGTGCGAAACCACGGCCAGGAACAGCACGTGTGCATGTCTGGAGTTGTGGAGACAAAGCGTACGAAGACAGACTCTCACAAACCAGGCGTCAGTTCCTACTGGATGGAGGCGCACATTGCCGTGTGGCACGCCTGGCATTCTGCTCAAGGGAGCCCACTTCTGTCACGTTGACTCTTACATTAGCCCTCCAAGGGAACAGACGCCTGTGCCTGCTGCCCGCCCCCACGCCGCTCAGCAAACACAAAGGACGAGACCCCGGAACGTGCCAGCCCTCGGCCCACCACCTTCGGGATGCTGACGTTGGCCTGCAGGCCCCTGATGGACACGCTGTCCGGCTTCGCCGCGAGGCTGGTCTGCGTCTGCCCCTCGGGCGTTGTCCCCGGGGCCGGGGGGTGCTCAGGCTTCGTCCCTCGGACGTCTTGCTTGGAGGACAACTGGAAACAGTGGGGGCAGGGCTCTTACTTCACGACTGCACCACGGTTTCCACCCCAGCTGCTGCTCCTTCTCCCTGCGCCCCTGGGGAGCCCTCTGCCATCGGGCTAGCACCCTGGTCTTAAAGCCCAAACCGCAAGAAACAGATTGGCAGCTTCAGGGGTCAGAGAAGGGACACAGAGAAAAGTGAAACAGGCCTACAGAGAAACAGAAAAACGGTGATAATAACGACAAGGGGTATTTTTTAGGATCGCTACATTCCACTTACTGTACTTGAGGGCAGATTTGGTTTCTCCAAATTGGCTCCTCAATTTGCTGCCCGAGAAAACTCTCCAGTCTCTTCTGACGAGCGCCCTCCACCCTAACCCCAACCCGCTCGGAATAACCGGGTCACTAAGGCCGTCAGCCCCACCCACACTGGCCTCGGGCACCCAGTCCACGCAGGACCAGACCGACGAGCAAGCCCAGGGGGGCCTGGCAGAGGAGCAGCGGGACGCCACAGCCGCGCCGCGGCGGTGGCTCCGGCCGCAGCAGGAGCTGGATGTCACGTGCTGGGGGAGGGGGCCTGACTCACCGAGTTGAGCAAACAAACCTCAAAGACAGTGAGAGACAAGTTTTCTCTTCATAGAGAAAAACCAAAATACTAACAGCTTTGCTTCCTGAGGAAGCGAAAACCAGCCCCAGAGAAGGCGCATTCACTCAGGGCCAAAGCTCCTTGGGAAAGAGCTAGAGTTAAGCTACTTCTGAAATGAAAGGGAAAGTAAAGCTGCGTTGTAATAAACATGTGCCTACTACTTAACCCACAGTGTAGCTTAATGTATTGCCATCTCCTATGGTGCCAGTGACATACAAGGGCCATTTGGAAATGTCCACGTGTTCCGATTTAAATGACTAACACATTTTTAACATGTTCAATTTTTTCGAGTTTGGATATTAGCTACACACGAAGAAGACTCAACTCGCCACATTCAACGGAAGAAGTAGTCCTTACATTTTCTGAGAAGGTGGTCTTGCTGTTTTGGACAGCTTCCCTGAGGACCTTGGCATGAAGGTCATCCACGATCGCGGCCGGGTGGCGGGTGCTGGCGTGACAGGCCATCGCCTCGATGTACCTGCGGGCGGAGAGCAGTAAATGAAAGACTCGAGCTGACCGAGACGGCTCCGCTGCGCTCCACCCCGGGCTGTGTGCACGTCAGTTCCGTCTCCCCAGACAGCCCCCGGGCTCCTCGCAGGACAGGGGGCCCGTCATCTTCCCTTTGTCCCTCCAGCGACCGGACAGCAGTGACAATATCAAACACAGTAATCAGCTACTGGCATCTGATCACTTTATGCTCGTTGGCCCAAAGCAAAAAATGAAAATTATGCAATGTAATTCTTACACCATTGCAATGTAATCCTCTGGGCTGGAAAGTAACAAATGACAACTGAGTAAGACACAGGCCTTTGACCACGTCCCTTCACGTCTGTTCACTCGAACGGCCACCACTGCACCTTCTCTGTGAACACACCCCCCACACACCCTCATCACACACCCCGCACGCATCATTGCATGAAGTAGCAGCTACGGTCCTCGGCAAACGCGGTACCTGTCTAAAGCCTCAGCCACCAGGGGCGTCAGCACGACGTCCACAGCGCCTCGGACCTCCACCACGGCCGTCGTCCTGGTCTGGGGGATGGGCTGGTCCAGGGCCCACTCGTCCGTCACCGTGTCGTCCTCCGCGCTCTCCGCGGCCCTCCTCTCCAGAGGGGTGTACGGCGTCCTGCACGTCCGACAAGCCAAGTGTGCATTACAGAGACCACGGAGAAGCAGCTGGAGCGTCCTTAGGGGAGCGAACACTTCAGCCTACGCTTAGCCCGACTGAAACGTTCGTGGAGTTGGGCTAGACATTCCTGTCCCAAATACTTTCCAAAGACAGGACAAGTGAGATACTAAGGTACAAACTGATCAAACACGGTTAACACCGCAAGTGAGAGAAACACTGTGATGTGTTCCCTTGATGAAGCTTTTCCAAAATACGAAGACTACACCCGTGAGTTCCTGCCAGCCCCCGGTCTCGCTGTGCCGGCACGGCCTGCAGAGGGAGCCACCGGAAACACCCCCGACCACTGACGGGTGTAGGCAAAGCCACGAGAGCCGCGAGTGGAAGTATTTGGGGTAATTTACTCCTAAGACAAATTCTATATTCAGATACAGGACAGATGCTGTTTAGAATAAACTCTGCATGTCTGACAGTCAAGACAGACAGGCCTGAAGCTTTCAAAGTATTTATTTCCACTTACTTGGAAGATGACCCCGAAAGCTGCACGCCTCTGTCTAGCAGAGAATTAGCGGTGAGCCCCTGCTTGATCACCTGCAACGACACAGAGCACCATGGGCAGGAGAGCTTCAGCGTTCTTCTCCAGCCTCGTGCTTTACTTGAGAGCATCCAGACCACCTCGTTAAGGTGACTCTGACACACATGGCGACATACACATCTGACAGAAAAACCGAGGAAGCCCCAGAAAGGACGTATTTGGCGCTTCACTCCCAGGTGACCCAGCGAGAGGCCGGGCTGGGCCGGGCCGGGCCCTCGGGGCTCAGCAGTGAGAGGGAAGCCCAGACAAGGCCCAGAGGCGAGTGCTCCGAGGCCTCCCTTCCGGCATAGCTCTGACATCCAGCCGTGAGGCTAGTTCGAGTCTCTTCCCAGCACAACGAGCTTGCAAGCGGGAAAGCCCACCCAAACATCACACAATAGGAAAGCTAGACTGTATTTTAGGTCCATGAAAGAAGAAAAGTATAAGTAAGGCACGTGAACAAGCAAACTGAACCCTTTTAAATGTTAGGCAGCTACTTAGAAAACAACATCAGGATTGATTTTTAAGACACAGAAAATACCAATTCACAGAGACCTGATCCTATTCTAAGAGTACAGTGTAGAAAGGGGATACCATGTTAATTAACGTTGCCACAGTTGACGTCTGCCACTATTTCTCAGTCTGTAAATTGTCATCTCTATCAATAGCCCTGACACCTACTACCGTAGTGAAGCCCAGACTTCAGGAAGTCTACCTTTCAGAAAAGTAGCTAAAGCGACTGAGCGCAATTCTGAGGACACCTCCAAACCCACTTCCCCAGGTGAGCACGCCCGTGGGACCCGACCACTGGGCCCGTACCTTGAAGGCTGGGACGCAGAGCTGCTCGCAGGACGAGGAGCTCTCCTCGCTGGGCGGCGTGTCCAGGTCGAGCGGCCGGTGCAGCGAGGACTTGGAGGTCCTCTTGTTGGCCGGGTGCTTCGCCGACCAGTTCGCCACCTGGAACTGGGTCAGGTACGTCTGGTAGCAGCCCATGGCCGGCTGCTGGGACGCGGCCGGCTCGCTCTCCGCCGCCTTCTCCCCCTCGGCCACGTGCAGGTGCTCCAGGGCGTCCTCGTCCCCACCCAGCGCGGACACGAAGGAAGCCTGGGAGGGGTGGGTCCTGAAGGGCAGGGTGCGGGGGTCCTGCAGGCTCTCCCCGTGGCCGAGCAGCGGGCCCTCCACGCTGTGGTATATGGAGCCCCGGCTGTAGTCGATCTGCTGCGCCTGCTTTCTCTTCTTCTTCCTCCCCGGGTAGGTGCCGGGGCCCTCGTCGCTGCTGATGGGCTCGAACTCCTCGGCGGCGGAGAAGTAGGCCTCGCTGTCGGCCACGGACATGCTGGAGTCCATGGAGCGGTACTGCGGGAAGGAGCTGGAGTCGGCCGAGGGCGTGTAGGGGAAGGAGCCGAAGCTCCGCCTCTGCTTCGGGGAGTCCAGGACGTTCTCGTCGCTGCGGGAGACGTCGCTGCTGAACTGGACTCCCGCGGCGGCGGGCTGCTTGTCCCCGTAGAACGCCGCGGTGAGGCTCTTGGTGCTGCCCAGGCGGGCGGAGCACACGGAGGCTTGTCGCTTCAGCGGGGACCGCAGCGGGGACTGACCTGCCGACTTGTCCTGCGTATTCGGAGACACAGGGCTGTGTCCTGAAGTTTCCGCAGGGACACTGAAACGGAGAGCAGAGCTATCACCCTGTACTGTACACACGACTGACCCCAAGTGTACACGGAAGCACTCATAAACCCCTTCCGGCCCTGACCGGCATGGCGTAGGTGGTCGAGCATCATCCCGCAGGGCGAGAGGTCGCCGGCACAGCTCCCAGGCAGGGCAGGGCCCAGGCCCGCCCAGGCCCGCCCAGGCGTGTGCAGAGGGCCGCCGGCCAACGTCTCTCTCTCTCACACCGAGGCTTCTCGCCCCCCTCCCCTCCCCTCTCTCTAAAAGTAAATACAATACGTAAACTCTTTAAAACAAAGCCCTTTAGTAAATCTGAATCATTCATTTTACAAAGGAAAACCTAAGATTTTACAATAAAACCAAAGAAATGAAACCATACAATGTGTTCTCATCTCATATAGTTTCAAAAAAATTGAGGAAGCTTTAGACAAAACAAAAAAGACTTAAACCCGTAATATAATCTATCCGTAATCCATGGAAAGTACTGCATTCATTATTTTTTTTCACATCCTTTAAAACCTTGTCCAAGAAAACATACCAGAGACCGTTTGTTACCCGAGAGGACCTGAAGGAGAGGAAAAAAAACCACGGACAGTCCCAATATTCCTGACTGTGGCAGCTGATGCGGAGCCAGCTGGCCGTGGCCGTGGCCGGCACAGGGCCACATGTCACGCCTGAGAGCTCGGTGTGGCAGCCCGGTGGACACATGTCACGGGGGGGTGTGTCAAGACAAAGGTTTGGGCTGCAGTTTAAAGACCTGGGCTACAGACCCTAGCGGAAGCCGAACAGGTGCAGAGGCCGTCTGGGGAAACCGCACAGACGGGAGAAAGGGCGCGGGACAGGGCACCCCGTCCTCCTGGGGATGGCGCCGTGTAACCAGGGCCGCTGTGAGAGGGACAGGGGAGAAAGGAAGGGAGGAGACGGAGGCTGTGGGGACAGGCCGATCAGCCCTGCAGGCGCAGGGAAATCTGAAGTGCACGGCCAGGCGGGAGGGAAGTGTGTTTCGAGAGGGGGGGGGTCAACTGCTGCCGAAAGAAGAGGACGAAAACGGCCCCGGCCCAGGGCCGCCCAGATGCCAACAGCGGTGCACTCTGAGAGGCCAGACGGCCGAAAACGCTTCTCGTTACGCTTTTCTGTATGTCCCTAGTATCTGGAATGATCTATGTTACCTTTACAAGCAGAAAGACAAGAGCAAATGGACATCTGAAAACACGTCCAGGAGAAGAATAACACTGTCCACAGAGGGTGAGTGCAGAGGACAGAAGTTTCTCCTGCCACCGTCTGGAGCAGTCATGACCCCACCCTGAGCAGCAACCCCCACACACACAAGACACTGACCTCCCCTGGCCTTCGTCTCTCTTCGCGCCGTGCAGGAGCTCCTTGGGCAGCACGTGGTCGTCGGCCCCCGAAGACGGGCTCTCCCGGTCCCCGGCCAGCAGGGGCTGGGCCGCGCTGGAGCTGCTGTTGTCGTCGGAGGACGAGGACGAGCTGTGACAGCGCAGCGGGACCTGCAGGCTCAGGTGCTGCGTCTTCCGCTCGGCGTCGGTGCTCACGGGCCTGCTCTCCCATTCTCTCCGCTTCACGCCGCTCGCAGGGCCTGCGCCGGGGAGCCAGGGCAGCTGCGTGAGTGCGGCCGCCCCACGGCGGTCTGGGACAGACACGGCACTGGGTTCAAGCCCCCGTCTCTGAGCACCCCCACTTTTTAAAGGCCCTGCGTGTGCCTTCGCAGAGACAGTACCCACCTACGCGTGGGTCCAGAGTCCAGAGACAGTGAAGTTTTTCTTTCTTTAACCTTTTACTTGAAAGTTTTCAAACTTAATAGAAAATGTTCGGGACTGGCACAAAGCCACCACACACCTTTACTTGGAACTGCCTACTTTAAGTATTCTGTCCCCTTTGCCCCGTTCACGTGTAACATGCACAGCACTTTCTGAGAGCGCCTGGCAGACACTGGGGCCTTCTCGCCTGGACGCCCGAGTGTCTGTTTCCTCAGAGGAACAAAACCACGGTCCAGCGCCGACGTGAGCCACCCGGTGCTCAGCAGCACTGTGGGTTCACCTGCCACCGCCCCCCAGCCCCTCCCCGGCCCCGCGGCCTCCGTTACAGCGCCAGGCCCCTCCCACAGGACCCGCTCGAGGACCGCACGTCACTGCACGCGGCTGTCCTGTCCTCTCCAACCTGGACATGTCCTCAGGCCCGTGGCCCGGGGCCTGTGGCATCACACACGGGCTCAGCCACACACCCGTCTCAGTGACGAGCCTCAGTTCAGTCACTGTCAACAGGGGTGACATACGACTCACACGGCAGTTTGGGGATGAAATAAAATGCCTGTGAAAATCTTCGGAAGCAAGCATTATTCAAGTGTAAGGAAGTAATATTATAAAGAAGACACTGAGGTAAAACTGTACTTAGAACTTCCTTTTCTTTACATGTCAGGAAGTTTCAGTGTTTGCTGAGTTTGTAAGACAATCTGCCCTTATGAGCACAACTGCTGAAATCAACCTTAAACGCATGTGAACACACTTATGTCTCACTCTGCGGCGAAAAACCGTTTAAACAGGAATCCGGCACATGGAGACATGCAGCCCAGCTCTCCCCACTAAGAGCTCCTTACACGTGGGAGATCTCTCCAGTAAACTCTTGAACAGACTGTTTCCCAACCGTGTCTGTCCACTGGACAGAGGCGGAGCTAAGGGGGTGCTCCTGAGTGGACCAAGGAAGAGAGGCTGAGCACGGGTGCACCGTCACGGCCTCCCGCCCCCTCCCCAGGCACTGGCCCCTGGAGCAGTGAACACGCACAGAGCTGCAGGGGCACGCGGCCCAGACCCCCGGAGGGAAACCCCCCTCCGGGGTCGTGGAGGAGGGACGCACGAGGAGCCCGCGAGGCAGCGAGCGCACCGCGCACACCAAGCGCACGCGTGTGCACAGTTACCCCACAGACTCTGAGGAGAGACCACGTTCATCTTCCTGACAGGTTCAGTGTTAGTGGCGAGGACATTCCACAGAAGCAGGTGATGACACTGGGGCCGATGGTGTGAACGTCACGTTTGTTAAGGGTTTTTTTAAATTAAAGTAAACTGGTAAAACAACTGTGACTTTGAAGCACAACTACTCCAAAGCACATCTCTGGAAGCTAGCTTCTGGGAAAATAATGACGTAGAAGGAGATATTTAGAACAAGCTTGGACGAACAGCGGGCCCATTTTTCCCTGTGCGAGTCTGAAAAACGCACGTCTGAGCTGGCATCCGCTAAGTCACCTGCCGGGCATGGGGAGATGGCCACACGCCCCTCCAGGGCCGCCCCAAAACCGAGCGGAACAGAGCGGCAGCGCCCTGCTCCCGGGCGGCGCAGGGACGGAGGCCACGGGACACGAGCATTACCCTCGGCAGGCCTGGGGACCTCCTTGGTGACGATCCACTCCCCAGGCTGCAGCAGAGACTGCCCGTAACACATCTCCGACTCTGCGCTGGCGCTCGAGAACGCAGAGCTGCTGGAAGGGGTCAGCTCTTCCAGTCTGAAGAAGTCCAGGCCGGTGGCCGTGCCACCGAAGAACCTGCAGCCACCTAGGCAGCCACACCTGTGCCTGCACCTCTTATTCCTCAGGGGGTCCTCGGGCCACAGGAACCACAGCCTGCACAGAACAGCAAGCAAACAAACAAACAAACGAATGAGAAACAATAATGGGGCGAAAACTCACTAAGAAAAACTTTTTGGCAGATACGTGTAAGTTAATTATTAATATGTAAAAAAGACACAGTAAACCAAAAAGGTTTATTTCTACTGTGGTATGCCTTTTCAATCATTTTGCCGTTCTAAAAAAACAAACAATAGTCTCACCATGTTCAGTGAGACGGAAATAAACAGGAATAATAACAAGAGCGCTATATAGCACACATTAAAAAAAACAAAAGAGCGAGGAAGAAACAAATCTTCCAGTTCAAAAACCACAGGACATATCCTCAAAAGGACTACAAATTTAAACATGAATCTAAAAAATGGACGAAGCTGTTAGTACAGATTCTGATTAGTAGATAATGTGTTACCTTTAGTACTTGAGAACCTATTTCATATGGCAAATTTAATACATTCAAATGTTATAAATATGGGGCAAGTGAAAAATTTTCTCAATAAAACCAAAACAATGCACTATGCTCTATTTTAGAGAAAAATTTATAATAATTGTGTAATAAGTACTCTACATGAAGTGAGACAATATATTAAAATTCTCAGTCTCTGTGAGTGACCCACACACACATCCATCAGCATTAACTCCCTCCCTTCTTAAAAAACGTTACATGACGCAAATCTGAGAGCTCTGTCTTTGTTCCTTTTTCACATGCATCACCTCGCTGGATTCCCAGGGCCCTCCGGGAGACGGAACTGGTATTAGCATTTTCATTTTGCACTCATTCATTCAGATTTCCCGAGCATCTGTTATGGGCTGAGTACTGCGCCAAGCAAAACAGTCTCCCCCTGTGAGGTCCACGGCGCAGCGGCTAACACGTGGTCAGCCACTGCCTGGCGGTCCCCCTGTGAGGTCCACGGCACAGCGGCTAACACGTGGTCAGCCACTGCCCGGCAGTCCCCCTGTGAGGTCCACGGCACAGCGGCTAACACGTGGTCAGCCACTGCCCGGCAGTCCCCCTGTGAGGTCCACGGCACAGCAGCTAACACGTGGTCAGCCACTGCCCGGCGGTCCCCCTGTGAGGTCCACGGCACAGCGGCTAACACGTGGTCAGCCACTGCCCGGCGGTCCCCCTGTGAGGTCCACGGCACAGCGGCTAACACGTGGTCAGCCACTGCCCAGTTGTACCAGAAACAAGCACGCCTGCTCCCCAAACTCCCGGGAGACAAGTACCCACAAGGGCACCCCAAGCCGAAGGTCGAGCGGTCACCAGGCAGGGACACGATGATGTGAGGTCTTGACTTAAAAGGCTCCTTCCTTTCCCACCAGCACTGCCTCTACAGTTGCGCAGCCACTTCCACCCTAAACGCCGCCCACCTCTTAGTCCGGGCGTCGTGAGTCTCCAGGAAGCGCCTCTGCGCCTCGTGCTTGGAGTGGTGGTCAGCCGCCAGTGCGACGTCCACGGTGACGAGCCCCAGGCTGGCCGAGCCGGCCTCCAGCCAGCAAGCCCGCCGCAGCACGGCGGGCTGAAGGCTGGCGCGGGGGCTGCGCGGCTGCTCCACGAACTGCCGCACTTGGAAGTCCTGGACCGCCGCGCTGACCCCCTCCCCGACCGTCTGGTTGTGGAGGTTGCAGTCGGCCACCCGGACGGCACCCATCTGAAGGCGAGTGAAGAAAATGAAACAGAGCTCTGGCTTCTGCACTGTGTGGCAACTCAGAATAAACTACAGGATAGGTAACTAGTTCAAGTTGCGTGAAAGAGAAGAAAAAAGGGAAAGGAAAAGGGGGGGAAGAGAAATAGAAAAAAAATGCAACAGAATAAAACTATTCAATTCAAAAAAATAAAATAAAAAGGAAAGAACATAAGTCCAAAGAAAAACAAGAGAAGGAATCAAGGGTGATAAGAAGGGTGATAAGTAATAGAATCACAGAATCTTTAAAAAGCTTGATTTTTAAAAACAAGCTTTTCTCTGAAAAACAGTATCAGCTCACTTCCCTGCCATAAAAGCAGGCTACTGGCCTGTCTCTCAGCCATAAACTAGTATTATAATAATTCATTCAGAGTGAAGAAGCAGTGAAGTTATGCCTGAAAAACAAATGCTGGCGGAGAAGGTGAGTGAGTGAAAAGCAGAAGCCACCTCCCAGGACTCCCGCAGTGCTGGGTGGGACAGCAAGTTACGAACGTGTGAGATTCCGAGACACAGAGGCCTGGCCTGGCCCGGGGGACAAAGGACCCTGCTGGCCCAGACGCGGACTGACGGGCACCTTAATGTTGGTGGCACAGCCGTGCTCCACGACGTAGATGTCGGCGCCGTCGGCCGCCAGACGCGTCATAGTGTATTTCAGGTCGTCGGACGCTGGGCAAGGCCCGGGAACACAGCTCAACTGAAAGGAAAGAGGGTGGGACAGTTAATTCGACTCAAACCAACACACAGTGTCACGGAAGGAGTCCGAACTTCCTCTTGATTCAATTTCCAAATCTTCTACACGAGCACACAGCAAATCCCCAAGACTCAGTGTAATAACGCAGTAAGATTAAGTGTCGACAGCAAACATGCAAGAGATAAGATACAATTTTTATATGTCCATGTATCTGTGAATGCGTGTTCGAACAATTGCTTCATACTTCACATACAACTACATAACTGGCTCTACATTTGCAAAAATAACTTTGTCACAGTGAAAAAAACTAAACTACAGTGCTGACTTCCTGGCTTCCCGCACATTTGCTTTCAGGCTGACCTGTCGTGTAAAAAAAAAAAAACACTCATGGAACCGCTCACGTGTTTGTCAACGCACCTTGGACTCACAGAACCGACGGTCAACTCCATGCTGACACATCACCGCCGACCTGGGCCGCTCCAGCTCATACTCGCGGCACGCCACGTGGAAGACGAAGGTCTGCCCCCACTCCAGGAGGCCGGCCAGCTGCAGACAAGCGGGGCAGAGCGACAGCGCCGTGAGCGCGCCGGGCCAGCGCTCGGGCCGCCTGAAGGAGCCCGAAGGCCGTCCTGCGCCGGCCGCTGCACAGCCCGTCTGCCCGTCAGCCGGCACCGCGCCTGTCCCACCTCGGCACCGTTCCTGTAAACTAGAGCTGCTTGTCACGCGTGAGGGACAGGTGCGTTGCCAAAACTCGAACTCATTTCAGATTTCAACTGAAAATTCAACTTCGAAAGCAAGTATTCTTCTTCAAGGTTGTGTCTTTCTTCCTATATGAAGAACCAGAACCCTTGGCACAAAAAAGCACCTGGAGTTCTCTACCTAATAGTCCCCCAGGCTTTGACGGGAAATTTGAGTATTTAATTATCATAGTGAACTACAATTTTAGGAAATCAGGTTATTTTGAAGATTGAAGCACTTCTGTTTATGTAACTAGAAGCTTAAGTAACCACTTATCAACTCTTCATCTAATCTTCAGTTAAAAAACTCCTAATTCTGTAACTGACTACAGCTGTTAATAAGCACACTGAGACGTGGGTATATGGGACATCACCCCTCTGGAAAGAGTGCACCGTTTAACCTCCCGGAAAGCGTGAGCTCCCCGTTCAACCCCACGGAGAGCGGCAGGCCCGTGAGAAGCTCCTGCAGAGTCACGAACCCCAGGGCTGCCGGAAGCACCCCGTCTCGGCTTGGAGACACGGGAGTCCGGCTGCCCTGGGGCCCGCCTCGGCTCACGGGAATCACGCCGGTTGTCCCGTGCTCCCATGTTACTTGTGCGTGTGGGGACAGGGAGTGGCAGGTGATGAGGAGAGGCTGGTTATGAGGCCCAAGAGCACTGAATATTTATTTGTCTTAATCCATTTTTACATAAAACATCCCTTCAAAAATCCTTCGTTCTCCAACTATTTCCAGAATCTTCACTTTTGCTGTCTCCAACAATTTCTTTTAAACACAGAAGGTGCTTAGATTCTTCAGTCACCTTGCTGCTACTGCCTGTCTCTCCATCGTATGTCTCGTACCCACTCCGTGACTCTTCCCTAAAATTGCGTGTGTACACTTCTGCCACACTCCAGTCCTTAGAAACGCCAAAATCAGTGTGCGTATTGTCATAAAGATACAGCTCATCCCTGGCTGGCATTGCTCAGTGGATTGAGCGCGGGCTGAGAACCAAAATGTCGCAGGTTCGATTCCCAGTCAGGGTACATGCCTGGGTTGCAGGCCATGACCCCCAGCAACCGCACATTGATGTTTCTCTCTCTATCTCTCTCTCTTTCTCCCTCCCTTCCCTCTCTAAATAAATAAATAAAATTCTTTAGAAAAAAAGATACAGCTCAATGGGTGAGGTGTTACAGTAATATGGCTATTCGACTAAATTTCAGTGCTTCATTTCCAGAAGTAAACGATCCTTAAGTCCTCCGAGTCTCCCAGAGACAAAGTGGTCCACGTCACAGTCCTCTGTCCTGAAAAGGCCCCAGGGACGTGGGCAGCAGTGTGGCGATGGCTGAGGGGAGGGGGCGTGCGAGGGGACTCAATGGTAATGGGGAAAATGCAGTGAAGATTACATAAAACAAATAAGGAAAAAGCAGACACAGTGGGGCGGGTGGTGGGAGGGAGGGGCCCGTCCGAAGGACCCCCGCCAGCCCTCCAGACCAGGCCCGCTCACTGGGGGGTCCGTCCTCACTCCTGCCAGCCGGCGCCACAGCGCTCACAGCAGGCACAAACGATGCCATCTCCTCCAGGGGACGACGAGACAAGTGAAGAACCTCGCTACTTAATCCTTAATAGCACAGATGCCATTTTCAAATCCTACTTAAGCAATAGATAAAGAAACCAAAGTTCTTAGGAAATTATTCTATATGTGGGGAAAAGAAGATTGTTCCAACAGTGGAGAACCAACTAATGTGAGTTTAATAATACATGCATGTGTAATACACATCCCATCCTGAGGTCTTCCCACAGAAAGTGTCAAATTCCTTCAACTGTCACGTGGAGCTACAAAACACCACACTCCTCTGTTCCACACGGCCCAGAGAAGCGACATGCGTCTCTAGCCGCTCTGTAGCTTGGAGAGCCGCGAATGCCAGCGGTCGGAGCGCCAGCAGCTCGAGCACAGTGGGCAGGCCCAGGGCCCAGCACCTTGCTCCCTGAGTGGGAGCGGGGGGGGGGGGAGGGAAGGAAAAGGAATAGGGATGGGGGGGGCGGCGTGGGGACAGCACCCTGAGACCCGTACCTGCGGTGCTGTGACCTTGGCCGTGAGGCTCCCGGCCTGGACGTCGATGAGCCACGCGTACTCCAGGGAATCGCTCCCCAGAGGCAAGCCTTCGGCGGAGAACATGGCGTGTGCCCGCAGCTGGAGGCCCGACAGGTTGATGTGACCTTCCCTGAGCGCTTCGTCCGCAGGGGGCCGCTGCTGGAAACAGGGACACTGCGATGTGAGCGGACACGGAAATGGCACCGCAGTTTCCAGCTGCTTTCCCCCCAGAGACAAGCAGGAGACGCGCTGCCCGGGAAGGCAGACTCCCGGCTGCGCTGGCTCCTAGCACACCTCTGGACCACAGCCGAGCCCGAGCCAGGCTCCTGCAGTGATGCTGCCTGTGAGGCCCCGCCCGCACAGCCAGGCAGCCGAGCCCTGGACCCAACGCAGGTCTCGGGGCCGCCGCCGCCTGACAAAGAAAAGGAATCCCGACTCCTGAATCCCTGTCTCCAGACAGGAGACATCACAGGCCCGGGTCTCGTGGGAAGGCCCTATGAAAAGGGTAGCCTGAGTTTACAGAGTAACTGAGGAAACACGTGTAACTAAGTCTAACTAAAAGCAGCAAATGCTTCCAGCACTGCTAAGACTCGCTGCTTCCGAAAGCTGCGGGGTCAGTGCTGAAAGGGGGCCCCACGGAGTGGTTGGGGGCCGGAGTCAGGAGCTCGCAGCGCCTGCCCGCCGGCCCCCAGGTCAACTGACTGATGATTTTGGGTGTCGGACTCACGTTCCCATTTATATGTGCACTTGGCTTTGTGCAAACCCATTTCTATTTCTAAAACACATGACCTGCTTGAATGTAGGGAAGAGCCCTAAAGGAGTGGTAGAAAGAGAAGCCGTTTGGCATTGAAAAGCACTAATTACAAGGCGGCACTCTACTCAGGAATGTAAATTAATGCCACTTGATAAGTATCATTGGTTCTCTTCCAAAGGAGCCCCAGAGAGAAGGTGAAAGAATTAGCGAAGCATCCTGTGGGTGTGTCAGACAGAAAGGCTCCATCACTGGCCAACCAAATATGCGTGTTTTGAAGACTTCTAGTACTGGTTAATGGTAGTATTTAGGTGGCGATTTTCAGTAGAGTCCACCAACATTTTCTACATTTTCCCTTCCCTAAATAAATGAAAAAGTTATAAAGTATTTATTTCCATTTCTAAAAACAATAGATGTAAACTATAAATGTCTGGGATCAGATAAACAGATAACAGAAAAAAAAAGAAAACAAGACAGATTACTGAAAAACTCTTGTACATACACACACACACACACACACACACACACACAATTTATTACGGCTGAACCAAGAGTCTCCAGTCTACAGAGCGAATGCTCCACGCCCAGGAGCCGACACAGCGTGCTGTCCCCGTGAAGAGCGCCGAGAGACTGTCGAGTCTCTGCCGCAGCGCACGGCCACATTACCTGGTAGTTGTCACTGACGAACACAGTCAGGGGCGACAGGACAAGCTGCAGCATCGTCTCCCTAAATCCTTTCTTCATTTCAAAACACAGCCTCTCCAGGAAAGCCGTGGGACACTCAGGGCCATCGGTGGTCCCGTGCTGAAGTCAGACGAAACGCCACGGTCAGGACGGAGAAAAGGTGACGACCAAGGAAGGACGGGGAAATGAAAATTGCACGTACGTGACTAAGAGATTCGATTTTAAAAAGAGAAACAGTGCTTCCTGACGCGCACGCTACCGGCACCCCCGGAGGGACGTGAGGGCCGTGTGCACCAGAGGGGACTTCTCTGCTGTACGACCCGAGGCACCTGGCACGGAGCCCACGGGCAGCACGAAGCTCGGGGCCACCCAACCCGATCGGGCCCCAGGGGCCCTGGGCTCCTGGGGGAACACAATCCCGCTCCAAGTCAGCCCGAGAGGCCCGCAGGCAACCTCCGAGCGAACCAGGGTTCAAAGCTGGGTCCAAAGCTCCAGGGACGCCGTTCAACCTCCAAAGTCGAGCCTGAACCTTGACTTTGTAGTAAGCCCACCGCAAGTGCCCAAGCTGGTCTGGAGCTGGAGACACAGGCTAAGGAAATGCAAAGTCCTAGGACACCCACCAGCCTAACTACAGACAAAGCAACCCAAGGCCAGGGCAAAACGTCCCGCAGTCACACAGAACAGCAAAGAAGAAACCGGAGTGAGTGAAAGGAGGAAAACAGAGTAAAACTGCCCATGATGGAGGAATCACATTCTGAAGAAAAGAACACGCCCGCTTCCCGAGATGAATGGATAGATCGGGAAGTCCTCCACGTGGTGGATGTTTCAGTAACCGCGAGGGTGCACGTGCACGCATGGTGTCCCGTGCCGGGGGGGGGGGCGTCTTGCCCTCTGCTACGTGAACACTTACGACAGGGAGGCGCCCGTGCACGCGGTACAGGTTCACCAGCACGGTGATGTCCCAGGGGCGCAGGGACAGCGGGTGCAGCGCCCTGGCCGCACTTCCGTTCTCCCTCCTGTCGCCCTCCATGCCAACGGCAGTCCACCCGGAGCTGGAGGACGTCGACAGGGACAGCACAGGACTCGAAATGACCTCCTCAAAGTCCATGTACATGTCGTCCTCCCCGAAGTAGTTTTCCTGCAGGTATGGGGACAGACCGCTGTCAAGGGTGTGCAGCAGTAACCTCTCTCCTTGGAGCCCAGACTCCGTAAACCGAGCATCTCTCTGACCTACGGTATTTCATTACGAGCATCTGGTCTGTTTACTTAAAAGGTACACACATTTAAGACACATGCTTACTTGACTGTTAAGTAAATCAATATTCTACAGCAAAAAAGCCCCCAAGGTTACTGACGTTTATAGAGTAAAGCTTCTTGATAGCACCACCCCCAATTACAGCAAGAACGTGCGATCTACGTCCGGGAAGAAATCTTCGGAGATCTGCAAAGTCCGACGGCCTTTGTCTGCACTTCTCAGAGCGGGAAGGAGACAGCGCCCGGAGGAATGACCGCCCCCCCCACCCCCACCCCCCACCCCACCCCCCCCCCACCACAGGGCGCAGCATCCCGTCAGCTAAGCATCCGCTGGCCTGGCCTCCGCAGCGGCGTGACCGCAGAAGAGGTGCCGGTTCCTTCAACAACATACCTTTATGCACAAAAAGGCGTTTAGCAGAGGCCCGTAGAGCGTTATCTGAGAGTCTGGGGACAGCTCCATCTCCACGTGCAGCCTGTCCGGCGGGAGCTCCGAGGGGTCGACAGGGGGGCGCGAGGACGTGGGGGGGGCGGAGGTGGCTCTGTCTGACGCCCTCTGGGACGGCCTCAGCACGGACAGCATCGTTTCCTCCATCTCCGACACTGAACGGGTCGGGGGCAGAAGGCTTGGTGAGGGGCGCCGAGGACCTCTGGGAAGTTCCCCAAGGGTCTACTCACTCAGAAGTTCTATTTGGCAAATGTGAAAGCAACTAACCCTGTTACAATGCCTACAGCATACAATGAAAACAAACCTGAAAGACTAGCAGTTAAGAATGTAAAACGGAAGAGACCCCACTGAAATACGAGCAGAAATACACGAGTCCGACTGTACGGAGTCAATGAGAAGTTCCTGGGAACACCAAGTCCCACAACACACAGCGCGTGGGTCACAGCTAGGCTTTGGCTCTGCTCGGGTTAGCGTGCGCTGGCTTTCCTACAAGCAGCTGTTCGAACAGTGTGCCGTGACCCAGCTCCACACGAGAACAATGCTGAAAACCGTTCTCTAGGGCATAACCTACTGGAAAAACACAGAGGACCCCAGCTACAAGGCACAGAGCCTCAGGGTAACTATGACGTTACCAAGTGCGTTTCAGAAACCAACGCTTCACGAAACCAAGCGCTGGAGGTGTTAACGCACAGACCGGCATACGCCGTGTCTGCTCCGCCAGCTCGGCCGCTCCTGTCCTGGCCGAGCGTGGGAAACGTACACACTGCAGGGGATAACATAGGTCAGGGCGGAGCTTGGCCTAGCATTTGGTACACAGTAAGTGCTCAATAAAAGTTAGCCGTAATTATACCAAAATCCTTAAAGGATTTTAAATGTATACAATCATGTCAAAAGAATAGATGCACTTTTCCTTTCTTGCGTCTTTGACGATTATCCATCATAACATCAGACTTTCAAAGGACAGACGATACGAAGAGACTTACGCGACTGTTTCAGCTGCTCGTCCGCCTTCTGGGGGTAAACCGGGTGCCACGTGTAGTCGATGGTGAGCACGACACTGGGGACAGCCCAGCATTCGACCCAGCCGGCCCTGCGGGAGGCGGGGCAAGGTCCCCTCCGGTCAGGAGCTCACCCTCTCCCGGGGCACCAACCGCAGGTCCAGGTAGGGGGGTGACCCCTATTCCCCGAAAGATTCTGACACCCAAGGCACTGGAGCCGCCCCACCCCCGCCAGGCACTCACTTCTCCTGAGTGAGGTTCCGCCATTTCGGCCTCACAGCCTTCTGGCCGCTCTGGCACTCAGCGGGGAGGCCAGCGTCGTGAGCCCCTTTGTTTGGGTGGCAGTTCTTTACTAGCATGAACAATGAGTATTTGCTAGGGTGGCAATCTGGTAGAAACAGATGAAGATCAACATCTTCTCCCTAGAAATTAATACACAATAACAATAATAAAATCAGTATGTGAACATGTTAGTTACTATTTACTCTGTAACAGTCTTGAGAATAAATTAAAAAGAAAGAAACCATGAATTACAAAAGGCAGACTTAACACGGAACAGTCAGATTAATAACTGGAATTAAGGTTTTACATTGACTAAAACTAAATTCTGATAAAAATGTCAAGAAAAAAGCCAGGGAAATAAGCTGCAGAATTTCCACAGAACGGTAAAAAGATTACCTTCCATGGGTACCCACGGACATTTCGCATGCCGCTCAGCAAAAAGTAAAATAAAAAACTGTATCACTAACATAAGCTCAGGTGGAATGTGCTCCTTTTTGTATTGATTTTCACAGGATGACGGTCTCTTTTGGTTCTACTGAGTCTTGATTCCTCAACGGCTTTTAGGAATCCTGAAATGGTACATCTAAGGGTCTTCATTCAGCCTCCCCTTTGTCCTTCTGGGTCTTCTAAACCTTCCCATCCTGACGCCTGGTTTCCTAACAGGCTCACAGCCCACCACTGAAAGGCTTAGAGCCCTAAGCTCGACTGCCTGGGTTCGAATCCCACCTGGGCCGCTCACCAGCTGCATGACATGTTACTAAGCTCGGCTCCTCGGTTTCCTACTCCTTACATGCAGATGATACCACCACCTGCCTGCAGGGGCTGTCCTGAGCACTAGTGATGGCACAGAAGCACTGGAAGGCCTGTCCAGACATCCGGAGTGATTCACAGTGTTAGCTGCTCTTCTATCATTGTTACTTTTCACCATCACAACCTCCGTCAATGCTACGACCATGACTGATGCCATGCCCGAAAACTGGGTGTTCCCCAAGACTCTGAATGCGTGAGAGCAGCTTTCAGGCAAAAGCATTTTCGGTTACTTGAGTTCATGGTTGCAGTGAGGAATGAGAGAGAGGGAAGTGTGGAGTCGAGTTCATACACAGCGAACACTAGATTACCCACAGAAGTCAGGAAATAGTCAACTGAAGGAACTGCTTCTTTACTGCCCAGCGTCTTAGGAGAAGTCGAAAAACTCAGGGGAGTGGCAGAACACTACAGTTAGCCCCCCACAAGAGGGCAACGGTGCGACCTGGAAGTCAGCGGACAGAGGGGGACAGCTAACAAGCTACTTCGGGCGGCCAGGGAACCCCGGGGTGGGAGGGAAGATCAGCTCTGGGAAGCCCAGCTCGCTGGCAGCCCTGTGGACGAACGTGCGTCCGGCTGTGCGCACCCGGAGGGAGAACTTGGTGCTGCAGGTGGCCGGGACGAAGTCCATGAACGGCAGGGAGAAGTCGATGTTCAGCGTCTCCCCGCAGGCTGCCAGGTACACTGAAGTGAGAGAAGAAGGAAAGTGACTTCTAACTCCAGTACAATTTTAAACAACAACTGCCTCGAACACACACCCAAACAAAATTAAATTTAAGACTATATGTTTAACCCAAGACAAACTCAAGTAACTCTCTAAAAGTCGCACACAGTCATGGAAAGAAGGATCAATTCCAGTATCTGTCACAAATACAAATTCCATGCCCCTTTGTTGGTATTTATCTCAGTAAACAGGATACTTCAGCCAACTTTTAAGAAGCCTCACCGTTTTCCTGCTGTTTGGTGGAGCAGTCGATCCAGTTGTGCTGATTAGCGGCCCAGATCATCTCGAACTGATGGAACATGACTTTGAAGTTCCAGGTGTATGGCACGAACGAAAAAATGTCCGGAGCGCTGTCACTCGACCAGTCCTGGATTAAATCTAAAATTACCAGGGTGAAAGACAGAAATTAAAATTAACTGAAATTCAGAAAACAAAATGTAAAGATTCTAACAACAGTCCAAAATGAATGTTTATTTATAAACAAAAGGAACTGTTATACGAAAACATTAAAAGATTTTGATTAAGATACAGCTAAAGGATTTCACAGCGAACAGATGTTTACTTACTAATCACAGTTCCAAACCAGAATACATTTTTGCACTTCAGGCATTATTCTTTAGAGAAACCACAGAGAGAAGAACATCACCCGCTGTGCCACCGCCCGAACACCCAGCGCTGAGGGCGCCGTCCTGTGTAGGTTTCCGCACGGTCCGGACTCCTCTCAGAAGCGTAAGTCTGCCTGCTTCGTTGTGCCCTCTCCTGCGTATTTCTTTCTACCTGTCCCCCCGCTTCCTCCCTCCCTCTTTCTGAGGGGAGGGTGCAAACTGACAGTCCCTGGAAGATGGCATCTCATTTCCCCGAATTTTTAATTGCAGCACGGCTGGTCATTTGTTGAAGCTGTTTATTCGTAAGCACACACCCACAGAAGTGCGCTGAGCGCCAGACTGAGCTCCGGAGCCTGGGGCACAGAACACAGACCCGGCCCGCTGCCAGTCGGGAGCCGTCCCCTTGCTGCCTGCTGACCTGCCCTCCTGCAGGTCTGCATGGTTCAATTGCTGCTCTCTAAGCTGTGTGCCTACCCTTAGTGTGCTCATCCTTCGGTGCCTCAATTATTGCTCACCGCAGCAGGGACACGCTCTCTGCAGAGGACGGCCGCCCTGGCCTGCCACGGAGGCTTCCTACTGCCCCCGCACCCCCCTCCTCCTCCGCACACTCTGCTTGCTGCTGGCAGGGAGGCTCTGGTGCCCGTCTCCTCCCAGAGGCGCTCCCCAAGCAGCTGCGCCACCGGGCCCCTAGGCTGACCCTGAAAGCACAACCTGCGGCATGGACGGCCGTCCCCCGATGAATCTCAGTGCTGTGCGCACCGGAAAATCACCTGTGAAGAAGTTCTTCTGTGCAAAGATGAAGTGGTAGGTGGCTTTGTACACCTCTAACTCGCACTGCCACGTCTGGGGCATGTTCCACACCCGGGGGTAGCTGGCATTGATGTGGAACTGAAAACCAACGTCAGGTCAAAAGGTTAGCGCTTTAAACGTGACCCTGGGGGCACAGCATCAGAGATGAACGCACACACACTGGTGAGTAAGGATCACTTTCTTCCTGCGGAGTGCAACAGAGGTCCCTTCGACATTTCAGTATCGCTGTGGCTCGAGGTCAGTATCCATGGTTACGTCCAGTTCCTTGAAATACTAAGCCACGATGTGGTCAAAAGCTTGAGGAACAACAACCAGGCTACAGATTCAAAACCGTGCTCGAGCTAAATCCACAGAGGAGCAGGCAACCCCCTAACCCGTCTGCACGCCCCCACTGGTCGGCCAGAGGCTCGGGCTCAGGGGTGGGGCAGGGCGACGCACACTGTCACTCGGGAGTCTGCGCCCGGGGTCGGCAGCACGGCCGGCATAAGTCCATGCTCCCCTCACCCCCGCCACAGCTGACGCCCCCGCAAAGGCACGCGCTGCCTGACCCGGCCGGCAGTGCTGACCAGCAAGGGCCCGGCAACCGTTCAAACGCTGACCGTGCCAGCTAAAGACCTATTCGTGGTGCTCAGCATCTTCCTGGCCGGTTTGAAACTTTCCTTTTCACTGACACACATCACGTGTAAGCAGCTTGTCTGCGGAACCACGGAAGGACCTCCTGGCACCACATTTTAGAAAAGAAGCCGCTCTGAGTGTCTGCCGTGCACAGAGTGGCGTCCGTTACTGCTGCTGACCCTACAGAAGTAACAGTCTGCCTGACCGCTGAGTCCCCGGCCTCACACTGGGTCACGAGCATGTCCCAAAGTTTCCTGTTTGTAACAGGGTGTCAGGATTTTCTCTGTTCCCCTCACTCATCAGGTAAAAAGCGGAATGAGCTGCTAAGCCCTGAGAAAGAATCCAATGGGGCCAAACGTCACACTCACCGCCAACATTTCCGCTTCCAAAAGCGTCCGGTACTGCATGCTGGTGGTGGCGTCGACGTGTAAGAGCTGCCCTTTAATTGCAGGGGTGTAACCTGGCGAGTGAAAACATGGAAACTGGGAGCGCAAATGTCTGCGTACACAGTTGAAAGCCCGGGACCCCCACCGCCACCCAGAGAAGAAGCCCGGAGAGCAGCGGTCGTGGCTCTGGGGACGCACCCAGTGGGGGCGGCAGTGCGCTCCCCAGCAGGCGGCCCTCCCGCGCGAGCCAGCGCCGGAGGAAGAACGCTGGTCTCCCCGTCCTGCGGACCGTGGCTGGGTCCCCTCGTGCGGAACCCCGGGCCCCCTCTCTCGGTGCCGGTGCCGGACTACTTCAGAATATGCCGGGGCCGGTCCCCCTCCCCCACTCAGCCTGCGCGTTCTTGTCACTCCCCGGCCCCCTTCTCGGGGGCAGTTTCTACACGGCCGCCCGCTCTTCCTCCGCGACGACAGGGACCCCACACGTGCAGCTCGCTCCCACGAGAGCGGCACCGGTGGGTCTCTCGTTCCTGTGGGTCAGGGCTGCCCTTCGGAGCCTCACCCTGCAGTCCTCATCACACGGCCACTTCCGAACGCGCCCTGCTCTGGGCACTTTATTTTCAAACACCCGAATCTCTGAGAAAAGGTTTCACGTGCATTCGAGTTCTGTTTTTTCACTGTCTCAGACGGAAGCCCATTTTCCCTCAGTCTTCTTAAAAGCACCTGACCTTGACCAAGGGCCTGACGGGGCTCCCCCTGGACCCACAGCCAGCGCGCCGCAGCGCGCCTGTGAGCCCCCACAGGGGCGCTGAGACCGCTCGGCCCCGGGCCGGCCCCTCCCCTGCACACCAGCAGCAGCGGCGGTGTGAGAAGTGTTGTACAGATCCCATTCAGCACACGCGTCATCAGTGTGCAAACGGTAGCGGCACTCCTGCGACGGAGCCGCTCTCAACTCCGGCGACCCCGGCCGCCTGTCCCCGTCACAGGCCTGCAGGTGCGGCTGTGCTGGAAGACGCTGCCTTCCGACCGACCGCCCACGTCCGGCCGTCCCAGGGGCTCTGCTTCAGGACGCAGTGGGGTTACTCTTTCAAGACTAACTGAAGGAAGGTTTTGCTCTTCTCCGAAACAGCCCCCAGGTGGAGGGAGGGCACCCCGTTCCATTCCGTGCAGCCTGCTGGGGGCGGGGAGACCATCCTCCACGCGGCAGTCCTGACCCTGCCGGTTAGCGGTTTAAACACCAGTGCAGTGCTGCTCCCTGCACACGCTCGAGAACGTGAATAAAGTAAGTGAAAGTTCATGTGCATTGCCCTCAGTTATAGATGTGCTAAGAGGACAGAAAGAACAAGAACAATCAAGGTGGCTACATATGATATTTGGGTCAGCCTAACGCAAGTATTTAATCATGCTGTTGATTCACTTTTATCAGAGCCCAAATTTCAAGTGTATAATGAATTAGATTATTTCAGCTCAGATGAAACTAGTTACAGGGGCATCATTTAATATCTGAAATATGAAATGATCTCGTTGCAGTTACGCTGTTCAAAGTCCCCAGCTCACTCCCTGACAAAATCTACGACGTGACCTAGAACAAAGCCCGTGAGTCACTCGGTCAGTCACTGGCCGGTCCACGCACCAGCTGCTGGGCACAGCGTCAGGTGGACAGAGTGGGAAGAGAGACACTGCAGCTGCTCCCACGGGGCCACAGGGGCCACACAGGCCACACAAACGCTGCTCACGCTCACACAGGAGAAATACAGGGTGCGGTGAAAGCACAGACGTGTAAGGCCCAACTTGACTCTTAAACGTCTTCCCCTCTCTCCAGGCACACAAATGACTTAACTATGTAATGCCTGTTGTTGATCACGACGGGCACATTAAAACACAGTGGGAAGCTGAGGAAGCAAGCCCCAGGGATGAGCGTTAGTTTGGACAGGCTGACAAACCACCGTCTGCGCGCTGGTCCCCCGCGGCTCGTGCAGAACCGGGAGGCGGCAGCTTACCGTGCTCCCCCACGGCCATGGGGATGTTGATCTCCAGGTAGGAGCCGGCGCCCACGTTCACGTGCACGGCGTTCGTCTCCTGCCGAAAAGTCAGTTCACACAGAGCATTTGCTGCAGGTGCTTCTAAAGCCTTCACTTTTGAGCTCTTACCACAGGCAAAAGTATAGTCATCAAGGACATTAAATACGTAGCCAAAGTTCTTAAGAACACAAGTTCAAACTCATACCAAAAATACACTGAAACAGTCCGGGCCAATATAAAGGAGAAAGTGAGCCAGACGGGAGTGGAAGGCGTTTTATTAACAGTAGTGAACTTCCTTCCACTTCCAGCACTTAGTGAGGGTACCAGGTGCACAGCTACTGACGTGGGGGGCCGGGGGGCAGGAAGCTCTCCCCACCCATTCAGAAGTGAGTCTACGTACAGAACTGGCCCCCAGAAAAATGCCCTGGGAAACGGTGTTCACATTTTAAACACTATTTTCTGAACGTTATTTCAATAATTACCCGATTCTTGGTAAAGAGCAGATCGATCGTGGCATCGGCGATAATGTTCATGCGCAGCTCGAAGGCCAGGATCTGCCTCGGCCTCCCCGGCTGTGCGGTTTCGGACACTTTCAGAACTTGGTAATCGGGCGGGAAGAAAAACTTCCACAGACAATCCCTGCATGAGAAGGCAGAAGGAAAAGTAACAAGTTATTCCAACAAGATGGCCTCTGGAAAGGGACCAAAATCAATATTTTAACTTCACATTATCACGACTATCTTACTTAACAAACAGACAAAATAGGAAAAACATTAAATCACAGATGCCTGCTCCAGCTTCCTCCCAGTAAGACAGAAGCCGTTTCCACCGTGAGAAAGACTCCCCACGGCACGCCAGCCGTCCGGACGAGCCGCGCTGGACGGACTTCCAGCAGCGTCTGCTCGCAGGAAAGTCGGATGTGTCCCGGTCACTGCCGGCAAACGCCCTCTCCTCGGCGCAGAACTCCTGCTCCCCGGCTAACAACGTATGTTCCAAAACTCACCGCACCTGTGCCCCGACCAAAAAAGCCTCCCCCAGTTCTCCTCTCTTTTCATCTTTAATGTGACTCATGTACCCTTATGGGCTGAACTGTGGTCCTCTAAATACCCTTATGTTGAGGTCCTAACCTCGGAGTCCGACCGTGTTTGGAGACGGGGTGCCTACAGAGGTAATTAAGGGCACGTGAGGTCCTGCCGGTGGCCCCTGTCTAACGCGGACACGGGGGCCCACAAGACACACCAGAGGGGGACCACGTGGAGACGCGGGGAGAGGACGGCGTCCACGGGCCAGAGGAGACAGAGCCTCAAACACGCCGTGCCCGCCCGCGCGGTCGCAGCCGTCCCGCAAAACCAGCCCGGCCAACACCGCGACTGCAGAACCCCCACCTTCAGCACTGTGAGAAGTTTCTGTTGTTTGCGCCACGCAGGCTATGCTGCTTTGTCATGGAAGCCTGAGCAAATCAACTCAGTACCTTCCCAAGTTTCTCAGGAGGTTTAACTGACCTCTGCTGTATCACACAATAAACCTCGTTTGTTTCTCTCATCTCCCTCTGACGCTGAACTAACTGCTTTCACCTCGGACCCTGCACAGGCCCGACCGCTGCTGACATATTCATTGATCAAACGCAAACGGGAAAACAAAAGACCCTACAACGAATGTGCCGGTCAGTCACCTTGTCTATGAATGAACTCCTCCTTTACAAACAACTCAAGCCCATTTCTCCACAAACAAGTCATTGTGTAGATTCACGTGTCTAGGGATAGCTTACCCTGCCACAACAAAACAGCTCAGAGAAATATTAGGCTGGTTTTAACAAAAATTAACAGCAGAGCTCAATACATTTGAAAGACTCATTAGAAATGTAATATACTCACGTACCTCTGCCTATCGGCCCATGGCCCATAGTTGAAATCTGTTCCTTTACCACAGACTATATCCAGTCCCCAACACGGAGGCAAATCTTGTAATTTGCAATCCTCACTGCTTATTTCTCCTTCGATGTTTTCTTCTGTTTCTTCTGGAACAAGTCCTACACATTGCAAAATACAGAGAATAAAAGCAGTTACTTAAAAGAACCACTACAATGTTTCTTTTGATCAGCAGTTCTAAAAACTTTTTGATCTCAGTAGCACTTTACACTCTTAACAGAACTATGTATGTATTTTGTGTATTTTAATAAAAAGTAACATTTCAATTTCACTTTTAATAAAAATATTTTCAATGAAAAATAACCACACTTTCTACAATAACTTAGTGAAAAGTGTTGGCGTTATTTTTATTCTGGCAAATGCCTGTAACATCCAGCTTAACAGAAAACACGTGGGTTCTCACAGTTGCTTTTGCTTTAATTCTATCGCTTACGGAGGTGACAAAGCCTAGCTTCACACAAACAGGTGGACAGAAAAGGGAGGAGTATTTTAACAGCTTTTTCTGATAACTCTGGATATTCTTCCGTGACACTTCGCCAACACTCCACAAGCAGTGTTTCTGCAAAGGTCAGTTACAGTGTGGAGTCCGGCTGTCCCGTGTGCGGCCGCACGGAAACACGCTGTCTCTCTCACTCCCAGAGCGGGTCCCTCACCCGCCGCAGGACTCCGGGACCTCAAGTGTTGCTCGTGTGGGAAAAACAGGTTCACTAAGACAAGCACAGCTTTCCAAATATTAACAAGTGTCGTTATTAGACACTTAAAAAATCACATCGATGACTACCACTGGCAGTATCATCTAGAAAAATCACCAACCTCACTGTTGCAGACCCAAATTTCCCAGAACCCTAATTTTCACAGGAAAGCTCAAAAGCACACTTTGTCCCCAGCTACCCTCTCAAGTAAAACCGGTGTCCCACGAAACAAGCCAATGGCTCATCTCGGGCCTCAGTGACGCACGTGCTGCCTCCAAACACGCGTGTGCTCTGTGTGTGCAGCACAGGTGTGCAGCACAGGTGTGCATGTGTGCCTGCCACTCATCACACAGAACGGTCAAAGCTTCCCGAGGGTCCGGATTGGAGCCACAGAAATCGTACGGCTGCATCACGGTGATGCCAGCAGCTGTTCTCCCGGAGCACAGGGCCTGACAGCCAGGGCCCCTCGCCCGGGCTGCGACCGGCGGCCGGACTCGTGCTGGGGCCCCAGCAGTTTCCCCACCTCGGCTGCAACACCGCCCGTGCTAACGCCGACTTGGCCGAGAGGCAAACCGTGCCGGCTTTACTCATGAAACACTCTGACGTCATAAACCTCCAGAAAAGTAGAGAAAGATCAGAAGCGAGGAAGGGGTAAGAACCCAGTATCTAGCTACCTTTACAACACTGGGACTGCCTGTGAGGCGCCGTAGCTGCTGGACGTGACCCCAGAACCGGGGTCTCCCATCCAGCGCACCACGCTGCTCCTTCCCTCGGCGAACACAGAGCGCCCTAACCGCCACCCCCCACCCAGAGGTGCTCACTCACTGTCACTCGCACCCACAGCCTTTGAGGTGTGTCTGAGTGGAACGTTTGCCCCTTACTGACGCTCACCGACGCCCCAAGTAAGGAGCCTGACGTGCGGTGAGCTGCCCCCTGCACGGAGGAGACAGACTCGCAGCACGGCCCCCCCGCCCTCCGGGCGGCCCCACCTGGCTCGTCCATGTAGTAGTAGATGTCCACGTCGTTCGACTGCATCACCACGAAGCCTTCCCCCATCAGCCTCGGAGGTCTGCAAGGAGGCGCAAGGCAAGCTCAGTCCGGTTCCAGGAGACGGGACGCCCCGCGCTCCAACCACGAGTGGGTGGCCTGCCGTCGGGTGGCAGCTCTGTGTCCGCAGGTCCCTCAGCGCCCCAGGCCCTCACACGCGAGCGTCCCACCACCACGAGGGGGAGCTCATGGTGCATCGCCAGCACACCCGCCTCCCGATGCGAGCAGCTACTCAAGGGGCGGGGGGCAGACCGGACAGCTGGGTGGGAAGCTGACCAGGACGTGAGTGCCAAGCCAGGCCCGTCCTAACCGTGCCAGCCTCCCTCCAACCGTTTCCCGAGAGTAATTCCAACTCGACTCTCAAGTTCCATTAACTCACAATGGTACTTCGCTCTAGTGAATTTACTGAATGTACTGTTCGCTGATTCCTTTTGTGAACAAAAAACCTACCTGCAAAGGGTATTTTCTAATATCAAATATCAAGGCTTAGTTGCCCAAAATGAGTTTCCCAAATATACTAAGAAGGAGAAATGGGTAAAAAATTATAGCTACATAATCTTATAGAAAAATATTTAAAATTAGGGTTTACCAACGGATAGCATATCCACTTCCCTTATAAAGCAGGACTACACTGTTCATTGATCAACTTGTAACAAAGAAACTGAAAGGATGCTAAAGGTCTTAGTTAACATCTGCATCAGATATAAAAAGACCATTGTTGCCCTGGCTGGTGCGGCTCAGTGGACTGAGCGCCGGCCCGTGAACCAGAGGGTCACCAGTTTGATTCCCAGTCAGGGCACAGGCCTGGCTTGCGGGCCAGGTCCCCAGTAGGGGGCACAGGAGAGGCAACCTCACACTGACGTCTCTCTCCCTCTCTTCCTCCCTCCCTCCCCCTCCCTCTAGACACAAGTAAACAAATCTTTTTAACAATCCCAGGCGGAAAGCGGTGGCCGCCCCAGGCGCTCTCACTCGTCGTTCTGCAGGCCGATGTAGCGGGGGCTGGGCACGAGCATGACCCTCGCGTTCTCCAGCTTCCCCTTCACGATGTGCATGAACTGGTCCAGGTGGCTGGACGGCGGCTTCGTGGTGTACGTCAGGAAGGCGTCGTCGAAGTTGACGCACAGGGTCTGCGGCTGGTAGTGGTTCCCGAAGGCCAGGCGCCCCTGAAGGGGGGGGAGACGCGGGGCCGGGCTGTTTAGGCCGTGTTTTTCTCCCTTAGCCGACCGAACAACAAGCATTTTCAAGCAGTGACTCAATGACCCGGCTTTACCACTGCGTGTGACAACGTTACTCCCCTGGTCGGTGCAGACCTGGGTTTACAGAGACTCGGGCCCTGCAAGCAAGCAGCCTTTCAGGTCTAATAAATTTGTGCTAAAGTGGTGCTGGGGTTAAAGCGATTCTTTCTCACTTTATGAGAGCTGGAACCAAAATAACTACAAAATTACATTCTTTTCTTAAGTGAAAATTATGTTTGCAAAAAAAAAAAAAAAAAAGCAAGCCCCTGCTGCAAACGCACGGAACAAACACCGCTCGCGCCAGAACCGACTCACCGTGCTCACGTTGACCTTTATGACCGGGATGAGTGACCGCCAGGAAGATGTGGGGTCCTGAGACTCCGTTTTCACTTTCACTCTGAGGGAAAAGAGTAAAAACTGACATATGCACTAAAAACGTAAACACCTGAGGGTAACAGTGGACTTCCCCAACACATCCATCACTAACACCAGCCGCGCCTTTCCAGACACGCCCCCCGGCGGCTCCTGCAAACAAAACGGAGCCCGTCCCCCGAGACTGACATCCCCGCAGTGCCCTGTCGCGGGTCAGTTTTGGGGTCAGCAAGCTCTAATGACAAAACTGCCCTCCCAGAACAACAAGCGTTAACATCCAGAGTGCAAACCGGGAGATGCTGTCAGCACGCCCACCCCTGTGCCCCCCGCACCCCAACAGGACATTCTGCGGGACAGCCAGAACTATCGTCCACGCACTTCCCGCTGCCCCTCACGTCCCCTCAGTGGGGGACCTGCGCGACCGCCTCTCCCCTGCTCGTTTGCCTCCAGGTCCCAGCCCTCCGGACCCTTCCGCGTGCGTCCACAGGAACCCGCTCTGGTCCCTGTGGTAACACTTCTCGCACAAAAACGGCCTCGCCTATTGACCGATCTAAGTCCCAACTCAGCTACGAATCCCCTAGAGACAGAAGAGCTGTCGTATTCCTAGCATCGCAGGTACCCCTACTCAGTGCCTAGGACATAACATCCTTTAAATACTCAGTTGCGAATAAATGTCCTCCTTATCTACTTCCACAAAAAACTATTATATGCAAGGCTGTTCAACACTCAAAACTCAATTAACACTAACGGGCTAAAACCAAAACAGCAAATGACCATAACACTAGATGCAGAAAAAGCATCTGACAACGTCCAACAGCCATTCCGGGTTAAAACCTCTCCGTGAACTAGGAACAGAGGGAAACGTCTTCATCTTCATGAAGAGCACCTACAGTTAGTGTGGCGCTGAAGCATGAGAGGCTGGAAGCTTTCCCATGGAAGCTTTGGTTTGGGACAAAGCAAGGAAGTCCTACCTCACTCCACCCTTCCAACTTTGGAAGTCCGGGCCATTGCAACAAGACAAGAAATAAACGGTACAGAGACTGGGAAGGGGGAAATAAGACTTTCTTTGTTTGCAGACGACACAACTGTCTATGCAGAACGTCTGAGGGAACTGATCCACAAAACCTCCTAGAACTAACGAGTGGTTACAGCAAGGCTGCAAGGTAGGAGTTAATAACATAAAAAAGCCTCCCACTTTCCCATATACCAAATAAACACGTGAATGTTCACGTGTCTGAGACTGATAAAATTCAAGCGTGACAACGAACCTTTCGATCTTGGACTGGGCTCTTGTTCTTCCATTTTCCCGCATTTTATCGTCCTCCTTCTTGGGTGGGATGATTGTTGGCTCCAAACCAAACAGTTCTTGCAGACGTCCGTAAAGGTCCGAGCGGTTGTAAACGTGAAATTCAAAGTCGTTGACTGTGATGTACAGCCTGGTCTCTGCCTTTGGATCTGAAGACACCAACGACACACATACGCAGTTCTTAGTCAACTTCTCACAAACGCTAGTCAGAGTTTTGGCCATGTCTTTTTCACAGCAAAGTAACTTAAATGATTTATTTTAGACAATTCTATGAGAAGGAGAATCATATTTAAAATGCATATAAAACACTGGCAAAAGAAAAAAGCTGATGTTACTAGGGCATTTTAGTTTAGTGTTCTAAATACAACCTAAATTTCTAGATTCTGGTTGTCTAATTACCAGAATTTACAGATTTTACGCTAAGAATAGGAAATTGCCATTTACAAAGTAAAAGTAAAACTTGACCCTAATATAGCCATAAATTTACACTAAAATGTAAATACTAAAATATTCAAAGTATAATGCATTTAAACATCACATCAGCATTTAAACTTCTGCTTCATAGGAAGGACTTCTCTGTGCCACCCCAGACCAATGAGAAGCAGTAGGGGTGTCAGGGAAGTGTGAGGGCAGGCAGCACAGCGGGGACGTAGAGCAGCGTCTTAGAGGAATGGTCAAGGGGAGCGGGGAGGCCGCCCGCCCCCGGGACGGGTCAGGCCCGCAGGGGTGGCGCGAGGCAAGGCTGGAAACGTGGGTAAGGGTCGCATTGAGGATGCCCCTGAACAGACCGGCACTGAGAGGAAACCGATTAGGCCAGCTGACAGGGAAGCAGTGAGAGCGTTTTCGGCCAGCGGGTAAAAACTCTGATTTTTGGCCAGAGTTTTGTGAAGTCCAAGCTTTTCCAAATATTTTTATGTTATAAAATGTGAAGCATTTCAAAACCCATTCATGAAACCTGATTATATGATTGACAATTTCCAATACCTGAGAAAATGAGAACTCACCGTGCTGCTTCTGCTTTGGGTTATACATTTTCCACCACCGAAAAATTACAAATCCATCTTGAATTCTAAGCAAGATAAATTACAAAATAAAAATGTAAGCAACAATTTACTTAACTGGATTCTTGATTAGTTATCACGAAAGGCGGGCAACTGGCAGTGAGGAAACACAAGAGTTCTCAGCAGAATCCCGGCTCACCCAGGGCCCGCCTCCCCTAGCTGACTTCAGGAGAAATGTAGTAAGACCACATTGCATTCAGCAGGGCACTGAAGTGCTAACGAAAAATTTCTTTTGTAAACATTCCTTATGGTGTGAAAACTACATAAAGCCAATCTTGAAAGGGGAACATTAGCACACTAAGGGGAACTTTTAAAGATACTCCTTCCTTTCTGTAACGATGTATCACTTCATGGTCCAAAAGGATGAACTTACAGCATCTCAGCTTTTACTTTTTACTTCTAATTTAGGAGTAATTTTAGACTCACAAAGAAGTTGCTTCTACTGTTTTATGGGAAGTGTAAGTGTGGCCAAACCCTGGCATCTCTCAAATAGCACAAATTTTTCCAAGTTGTATCTTAGTAGCAAATTTTAAGAAAATCACAAAAATAGAGTAAGCTTTTCTTTCAAGCTTAGAGGAGAACATATCAAACATATTATCATTTCTTATTACATTCAGATTTGTGTTTCCTTCTTATAAAGTAAAATTACAGTTGTTAGCAGATGCTAAACAATTCTAAAAACTTATGACCCCGTAAGGACCAAAGGGGTAAGAGTTATCTGCATCTCTGAGCCTGATTTTATCTAACAAATGGCCACCATGAATTCTACAACAGAAATGATCAGTTAATTTAACGGCTCAATTTTTCATCTTGGAATAAAATGAGATCATCTATTTCTACAGGCTGCTATTTGGTAAACTTACTACCAGTCTGAACCTTAGGTAAATTAATCCACTGAAAGAAACATTTTAAGACATTAACTCATCAGGTCTGATTTACTGAAAATAATGATTTTTGATTTATGGTTTTATTTGAACAACCAAGTAATATTAAATAAAGTATCAGAATCAGAAAAATCTTTTCAACATTTCAAGCTTAAGACAGGTTCTTATATTTGCTTTTGTTTTTGCTTCTTACCTAATAGACATGTCTTCTGTAATGTAATAGATTTCACGAACCATGACTTTTCCGGAAAGAACAGAGAAAGAGAAGGAGCCTGTTACAGGAAAAAAACAAAAACGATTAATGTAATTCTTCTGATAGACAGTAGAGCCTTTAACGCTTACAATAACCTTAGCACTCAATTTACTCAATAATTAAATGTTCTCTCCTGCCTCCCTTCCTGATATCCTTACAACCTTACTAACGTCTATCACTCTTTCAAAACATGTGCCACAAGCAGCACCACCATGGACTGAGCTACTAGATAGTCACATCAGTTTTAACAGCTGCCCCATGATTCCCTGAGTTATGCACAGCCATTAAGTAAACCCAAAGCGGTGCCTAATTCTCCATTTTTCTCCACCAGGTCGTGTGACTCCAGGACCCAGCCACTGCCTCAGACTGATGGAAGACGGTGTTGGAGAGGCGTTGGTTTTCGCCCACAACCAGGCACTCAACTCCAGGGAGGGGCAGAATGGTTCTCTTCGGGGTCTCCTCCCCCTCTGTCCCCACTGGTTGGGGACTTCCCGAAGCACAGAGCTTCCTAACACACCCTCCTATCTCTCTGCCTCTTATAAGTCGTCAGAAACTGAATGAATAAAGCAGGCCACAAAATGAAATACCCAGGATGACTCCGATGTTTAAAGTATGGCTGACTTAAAAAAGAAAAACCAACAACTAATACTTCATCGACCATTCAAAACGTCCTCTGGATGGTAGAATCATGAGAAACTTCTATTTCCATATTTTACATTTATCTATATTTTCAAATCATAGTCAAAGGTAACTCTGGCGCCCTGGCCGGTATGGCTCGGTTTGTTGACCTCATCCTGCAGACCAGAAGGTCGTGGGGTCAATTCCCAGGCTGGCACCTGCCTGGGCTGCGCTTCGGTTCCCAGTCAGGGCGTGTGCAGCAGACAACTGATCGATCGATGTCTCTCTCACATCGATGTTTCTCTCCCTCTCTTCCTCCCTCCCTTCCCCTCTATCTAGAATCAATAAAAAGGAAAACAAGGGGAAAAAAGGAACTGTGGAAACACTTTGAGAAACAAGAATGAGGTAAAGGACATGTCACAAACTGCTACATGAGAGAAATTCGTTAGACTACTTTAACCTTCATAAAACAAAGGTAAACTTCTAAAGCTACTGCCAGATCATAAAACATAAATTTATAATAAATACCTTAAGATTACACAGAAGAAAAAACTCAGGATTACTCAAACTTACCAATGTGGATATAGCCACGTTTGTATAGTCTGTTAAGAACCAATGTTAAAATCAGACCAACATTCCGAGAATTATAATAGGTGAGGTAAATAATCCATCCACAGGACAAAATGGTAGCTGTTGGGAGAAGGAAATGCAGACGCGTGTCACTTTGATCGCCGTGACATCTCAGTAAAAGCTCGTTAGCGAGCGGTCGTTCCCCGCGTCCAGAAATGAGCGCGCGGTGGTGCGTCCTCTTACACTGGAGTGCCCGGGGTTCGGGGAGCAGAGGCCGGTCCCACTTTACCAGCTGCCCTCGCTCCCTCCGGCCACTCAGCCAGAAAGGCACGGGTCCCAATCGGACCACTGAACGCCCTCTGCCTCCCTCCCCTGGTTTCCCCTTCGCTGCTCCGTGCTGCTTCAGCTGCTGGACACAGGCAAGGGTGTTCTGGCGAGAAAGCCTGTCATTCCACACGTCATGAACAACGCCCACCTTTAGGAGGCTGGAAGCTCATTCCCAAGCTATTGCTAAAGGCTAAAGTCACTCACAAAGAAAGAAAATTGATGGTTTTTTAAATCAGAGAAAAGTCACTATATTTTAAATCAATAAACTGTTTTTTAAAAAAAGTAATGGAAATAAATAGGAATTTAGCCCACTTAAAGACATATCTATATTAAATAGGACATCTTATACTATTTTTGCTATAATTGATAAGACAATAACCTTTTAAGAATGCCTACTTTTACCAAATGCACTACAATAAATTATATTCCAAACCTGTACATTTGTCATGAAGTTTATAGTCACTTATATAATGTATAATATTCCCCCCAAAAAACTAGCTCATGAACATACAAAAGGTGAAATACAAGAAAGCATTTTCTGACAATAATTTTTTTACCCATCCATTTAAAAAGTGTAACTATTTACTAAATTAGGACAAAGTCATACAAAGCAATCTAACATGTGTAACCTTTCAGCAACATCAAGTTCGGCTCTTCACTTCTAAAAGCATCATTTAATACAGATGAGACGAGGCCGTCACTGACCCGACACGTCTCGGGGTGGCTGAGATTGATGGTGACAGCTTTGGTGCAGCAGGTGCTGCAATCTGCCCAAAAAACTGTTTCTAGAGCAGTTCTTTTGAAAAATTACTTTGCTGATTTACCATGTTTTAAGTTTCAAGCCCTGCTGTGTGAATTCCTGCTATAGACCACAGCGTCCACAGCACGCTGCTGCAGGCGGCTCAGGGAGGCCAGGGGCGCCTGCTGAGGCCGTGCCAGCCGAGGACGTGCGTCTGGTGCCCCACAGCCCGGGGCTGGGGGCCTTCTCCTTGCACCCTGCCCCACCACCCCCGCCCCCCGATTTCCTGAGGCCGCTCAGTGTTTTCCTGGCGGTTGCTGCTGATTTCTCCTTCAAGAAAGGAGCTGTACACACCAGAAAAGAGAAATTCTGGATGGCAGCAGAGCAGACAAACAGGAAATAAGGAAAAATTCTGTCCTTAATTAAACTATGCTGCTTTTATGAAGTCCTACTTCATACTAATGTTCTGCATTTCATTTTACTTTTTTTTGCTTTTATTAAACGATAATTTACACTGATTCATGTTTATCCACTGGAAAAAACAGCACTCGAAGTTTAAATGGTAATCTAATCCTACAATGCATGAATCATCATTATCCCGTCCCCTGCACCCAAGGCCCGACCGCATGTCCGGGGCAGCAGGAAAGAAGCATCAGCGCACGCTCAGAGAACACGGCCCTGAGAGCCGACTGCGCGTGACCCCTACGGGCCTCGGTTCCCCGCGTGTTTGAAGGAAAAGGGTAACGCCCGCCTTCCTCAGCCTGCTCGGGGCACTCGGGGAGACAGCGTGCATGCAGAGAAGGTGCTCCATGCAGACCATTAGCCTCCCTGTGCCCTCTGAGCCCCCTCGCCCTCCTTGTTTTCCCCCTCCCCGTTTAACTCCTACCCCAGACTCCAGTCAAACGCCACTCTGCCGCGAAAACTGCCTACAGGGCCCTGCCCTTGCAGGACACTGTTTCAGTATTTCTCCCTTTCGTTTGATCGCATAGGTGCGACCACTCACACTCCATCCCTCGCTCTGCCATGTAACCACACACTCCTGTGTATTATTCGCGGGCGCCTAGGAAACGTTCAGGGTATTAGACAAAAGCATCATCACCAGGAGAGCCCACTGCGCAGTGTGTGAGAGCGAGGAAGGAGATGAGGTTCTGAGGCCCACGTGTCCCATTTTACCAGGAGATTCCTCCCTTGTGCAGGGGGGGGGGGGGTGCGCAGTGGGGAGTGGACCGGAGCGCAGAGGCATGACCAAGGGCAGTGTCCCCCCTCTCCGCCCCCCTCCCTCAGCCAGCCAGGGCAGCAGCCTAAGAGAAAGAGCTTCCCAGAGCAGTTCCCAGAGCAAATATTCATGGAAACATAGATTAAATCTCCTTTCCAAAAAGTAAACAAACGGTATTTTAAGCATTCCAACTCCAGCCAACCACTGCTTAAAATGTGGCAGTTGTTATTCCATCCACGAAAAACAGTGATGTGTAAGAAAATGCATCCCCCTTACCGACAAGGAGCCAGACGACATTGGAGTTGTGCTCTATAAGAAAGTCCTCCAGCTGGGTGATGCTGGGAACAATGCTCTCGTTCTTCTTTTGATCCATTGCTGCGGGGTTCCCAGGGCAGCATCCGCAGGTCTGGCAGAGTTCAGAGTTAAATTTAGAATCAGAGATTTATTAATCTGCAAGGAAAATCACATGAGGGAAAAAAGGTGAGTTTAATAAACATGCAAGTTTATTAAACCACAGTCTGGTCTTTCAGTGACAAGAATGCAAAAATACAACAAACAACAACGAAACATGTCCACATTTCTATATAAAATGTAAGACAATATATCGTACTTTAACATCCTGACTTCACCATTCTAAGTATGAATAGAAAAGCGGGTTCGGTTACTGTATTCTGGATCCAAATAGAAGGGACATCATTATTCTGAAATACAATCAAAGATATTCATCTCAACCATGCGGAGAGTATTGTGAAAATTACTGTAATAAAGGGAAACCTCACTTAAGGACGGGAGAGGCCAGAAGGGGGAGCCCTCACACACCACCACTCAACTTCAATCACACGCCCAGCAAAAAGGCATCAGTTACCTAACTCCAACCGGAAGAGACACACCTTGCAAGTCAACCTGCTTCACTCCTCCACAGGAGGAAGGAAGATAACATTTGAATGAGATAAATGTATCATTACAAAAGTACGTAATTGTGAACTGCTGCTGCCCAAGACAAGCAAGTATTTCCAAAGATCCTTTTCACCCTCAAGAAAATACAATGTTACATGTCAATCATATCTCAATAAAACCGGAAAAAGAATGTTCTCAGACTTTTCAAAGCTTTGAAAAACCCATCAACCAGCAACTTAAAATGTGGGGGCTAACTTCACAACATAAACTTCCTCTTTCTTCCTTTTTATTTAGTTTTTTTTTTTAATCCTCACCCAAGGACATGTTTACTGATTTTAGAGGGAGAGGAAGGGAAGGAGAGAGAGAAAAAAATATGGACGTGAGGGAGAAACATCGATTGGTCGCCTCCAGTGTGTGCCCCGACCAGGGATCGGACCCCTGACTCTTTGGTGCAGACGGTGCTCCAACCCACTGAGCCACCCGGCCAGGGCTCCCTTCCTCTCTCTAAAAATCAGTAAGAACACTTCCTTGGAGAGGACTGAGAAAGAATATATACATACGTACTTGAAAACTTTGCAGTTACCGGTTAGTTTCGGCACACGTGTAACAAACTATCTTGAGATACCTTTGCAGGGTTCCCAATTTCAATGTCAAATTTATGTCCTCCTTAACAGTTAAGAAACCAAGCAGGGTAACTGACCCAAATGCCTCAGTCTGCACCAACACAAAGGAACTCCTCAATGCACTTCCTGCCTGTCTCCCCTGTGACATAATGGCACTCCAAAACAAAATAAAACACAAATCAGATCACAACATTTTTATCCAAAGAAAGTCTTAAGAGTGTTCAGTTCCTTTGAACCTTCTCTGCAGTGACTCAAATAGCCCGAGCCCTCGAGCATCTCCAGGCGGGCGTCCTCAAGTAAACGGGTTTGCGGTGCTCCTTCCGAGTCCACGACGCTGCGCGAATCAAGCACAGAAAACAGAGCAGCACCTACTGCAACTGAGCATCTCACGTGAAAGTGGTACCCCTGCGTATATAGAGATTAAAAATCTCTGCCTAAAAATTTTTACCCATTAGGATACAATGCCTAAAATCCACCATCCATTCATTTAAATAGAGTACTAACCACTATTCTTTCTTCAAATACAAAGGTAACTCTATGTCAATAATAGCTACCATTAATTATTACCATGTGTTATGGTATGAGCAAGACCCAAGAATATTATCCAAGTCCCAAGATTCCTGAAGATGGAGAAAACCTTAAAAAGGAGGGGGTGGACAGCAAAAGCAAACTTAGTTTCTGTAACAATTTCAGCCAGGGTCAGCAGTTGTGTACATAAAGCAAAGGGACCTAACCACCCATTCTGTTCATTTAAACAAACAACAGAGACAATTACTCTCTGAAGTCAAACATTTAGACACAATCCTCTCCACCCACAAAAAACCATTCCAGGTCTCTTCCAGGCCCTGGATTCTCTCCGTGACAAGCATAATTTCACTATCCACTAACTCTAAAGCCCAGTAAAATTAAGTGGCAACACAACATTCGATCAGAAAAGCAGAAATCATCTGCCCCCTGGAGCCAGAGTGGACTTGGCAGTCAGACTTGGAATGGGAAGCTCAGGGCCCCCCACCCCCGTCACTGGGAGAGGGCTGGTGCGAGTCGCTGCTCCACCCGAGCCGCATCCTCTGTGGGAACGGCCTTCTCTGCCTTTAGGAGACGCTAACGCAAACACAAAACCCACAGCACAGTGCTTGACCAGAAACTCATTACAATCGCTGCGATTAATGTTCTTTTAAAAAAACAGTTCAACAAAAAAAGGTTTAAGGTAAAAAACAATAAAATGTATAGCAGTAAACAATGACCTGTGTCTCATTCATTGCAATATATAAGACAAAAAGTGTCTATAATAGTTAGCTAAATAACAGAACTTTATAACCAAAGACATCATTCGGCCAAACCACAAAGCGAAGATGAACAACACAGCTGGACCAACACCAGCGAGCAGCAGGGCTGGTGGGAAGAGACCAGACGCCGAGGCACGCCCGCCACTCGGCAGGCACTCACGGCCGCCGAGACGCTCACCTACGTGACTACTGACTCGAACGCTGCCCATCAGCCGACCAAACAGACGCATTTTTCAATACCGTAATGCATGCTTATAAAAATGGTTCTCCATGTTAGAGCTGAAAGAATTTTTAACATCTGGGAAATCATATGTCACCCAACAAAAAAAAAATGTTGCACTGCAGCAAACCTCACTTTTATAACCAGAAACCTAAGCTGTTTCACCTAGATACCTACTGAAAGACAAAAAAAGCCCTTAAAATGCTGTGGAGAACACGCCCACTACAGGGCGAGAACAGCCCACCGCCGCCTCTCCGCTCTCAGCACCCACCTCCAGCAGCCCCCCAGGACTCACCGCCACCGCGGTGCGGTCCATCCTGCCGGGTGCTGCAGGGGCCGGCAGGAAGGGCCGTAGAGAAGAGGGCTAACCTGCCCACTGCCACAGCCCACACAGGAATTAGTTGTGGAGTTGTTTTGCCTTCTGTACTGGCTGGTAAACCCACTGTGCAACTTTCTTCTAATTCTTTTAATCAAGAATCCAATGTATCACTTCCATCTTGATTAGAAATATATCAGAAGCCCTGACACTAAAAAGCATTAGCAAGGTAAAATTCTAAAGAAGGTTTCTTTGTAGTAAAATGATTTCCATTTTCATCTATACTCCTTAAGCTTCTCTCTCATCTTCTACCGTAAGTCACTTCAGTCAGAAAACCTTCCCTAACACTCTTCGAACTACCCGCCGAACAGAAGAGGAAAACGGAGCCCCTGGGCGTGGAGGCAGAGCGGGAGGACAGTGCGCACCAGCACCCTCACTGCATCCCGTCCAAAGGAAGTGTCTTTCATTAGCATGTCGCCATGGAAAGAGACCAACAGATTCATCCTACAGCCAATTCCTATGAGCAAAGAATACTGCTACAATTGAAACTGAACTCTTGTGGAAAAGAAATGTCAAAGCCTGCTTCAGGGAGTTTTATGGGGATATGCCCTACACCATACTACTGGTGACATCTGACACAGTACTTCAAGCGGGTATAGAGCTAGATAGAAACATACTGTACACATGCATAAAAAGCGACGAGGTACAACAAGGTAGGTCAGTAGTTTAAAGACTGAACTCTAAACATTGCAGTCAATGTTATCTTACTCTGAAATGTTACCTCCATGGAATTAGCTCGCCATTAAAACAGAGCTACCAAAGCAATGGCTAGCATGGACTCACTGCTTGCTGTGTGCCAGGCACTGTTCTAAACACTTCACGTGTATCTGTTCATCTAACCGCCACAAATAACTACCCACTTACAACTCCCCTCTCGCAGACGAGGAAACTGGGGCAGAAGCTGAGCACGAACACAGCCAAGGCCGCCCTGGGACCACAACTGGACTGCCTGGCTTTGGCATCTGTGTCCTACGGCCTGCCATCACTTACGTTCACAGAAATCAGTAACGATCTCTTGGGTCACAGTTTCTTTTCTGTGAAAAATAAGTTCCATCCTCTCAGCTCTAGGTGCTACTTTAGGAGCTAAAATGAATGTTACCAGAACTCCTATCTCGGTATAAGAAGAAATTAATGTTTTGCCCACTATGGCATTTTTCCTCCTAAAAAATCCTCCGATAAATCAAAGATCGGCAGTCTTTTTTTTTTTTTAAATAACCACAAGCAGTAGCACATCCGGTTCTGGAGCCCGACGGGCAACTCTGGCTGAACCACTTCCCCATTCTCCTGTACCTCCCTCTCACCTGGTCGTAAAGACTGCATCTCCACACCACTCTGCAGAGCTCTGACCCCTAAAGAAACTGGCAACTGACAAAAGGTATGTGGTCATTTTAAAATATGTCCAAAAACTCTTCCATCTTCCTCCCTTCAAGAGGTGGAGCTTAATGAATCCCCCTCCCAAATGTGAGCTGGACTAATGATACAATTCTAAAAGAACAGGGCAGAAGCCACGGTGTATGACCAGGTCACAGATGACACCACAGCTTCCTCCCAGCTCCCTCTGTCAGAGCATCTGCTCTGGGGGAAGCCCCCTGCCTTGTTAGGATGCTAAGAAGCCCTAGAGAGGTGCACACTGGGCAGATCCCAGGCCTCCAGGCCAACAGCCATGGGAGTGAAACACTGGGGCGGCAAATCGTCCAGCCCCAGCTGAGGCCCAGGTGATTGAAGTCCCTCCCAGCCAAGGTCTTGGCTGCAAGCTCTTAAGAGGCCCTAAGCCAGACACAATCATCTTAGTCACACCCAAGTTCTGAGCCCATAAACTCTGAGATAATAAATGTTTTAAGCCACTAAGTTTTGGGGTCAGCTGTTACTCAGCAATAGGTGGCAAATCCCATGTTTAAGAAGGTAATCTTGCAAGATATCTGCAGAGTATCTCTACCCACACGGTTCATACTTGTCCTCTTCAGCTAAACCACCCTCACCCTTCTCTCTTCCTCCTCACCGAAAGATCAGGAGCCAGCAAGCCCACACCAAAAAGGCTGCCAGGCCTGGAAAGGAACCATCTTCTCTTTCTCCTGGAAGTGGGGTTCTCCCGCACAGACTTTCTGGAGCACCCTCTGCTGGAGCTCTTACCCACCACCTGCGCCCACGACCATCCCACCGTCCCACCTCCTGTCTCGGCAGAGGCCTGCCTCGAGCCCCCCGGACCTGGGCCCACCCAGCTCGGTCAGGGAAGGTGCTTCGCCGACTCTCCTTCCTCATCCCTCAGCCCGTGTGAATCGGCTCCCGCTATGGACTTCCTCCTGCTCGCTCGACAGCTGCCTGGCTGACTTGTCCAGTGGACACTTGGTGGTCCTCATCCCGTCTGACGTCTCAGAGAGGTCTAATACGCACTCCTTCCCTCAGATGCAGTTCTTCCACTGACCTCTGCGACCCGCGTGACTTTCCCTCCTGCCTCCCTGCCCACCCCACCTCCCCTGAGGAGTGTTTCCCGCCCACCCGACACTTCGGGACCGGTGTGCCCCATCCTCGCTTCTCTCTATCACTCCGCGCCCAGCGCTGTGCAGCCTTTTGGCGTCTCTGGGCCACACTGGCAGAAAAGGAGTTGTCTTGGGCCACACATGAAACACATTGCAATATATAATCACAAAAAACATCTCATAGCGTTTTAGGCAAATTTACGGTTTTGTGTTGGGCCGCACTCACAGCCATCCCGGGACGCAGGTCAGACCCCCTGCTCCCCTGTTCTCCGTGAGTGACCCCATCCACCTGCACCGCTTTTCACTATCCCTGTGACCCGAGAGTCCGCAGGTCACATCTCAGATCACACACACAACTGCCTGATGGCGGTTCTTGGTGGAAATCCCAGAGGCCTCAGACACAGTCGCTCCCACTGAGCTTCTCCCCCGGCCGTGTTTCAACCCTACCGCCCCCACCGCGCTCCCTCAGCAGCGGCCCCGGCATCCGCTCAGGGTCCCGGGACGTCAGGTGACCCCTTTCACTCACACTGCAAGTACTTCTTACATGTTATGTGCTTGAACGTGACAGTGACAAGGGAGCACCCGGATGCCACTGTCCCTCCAGCCCACTGAATCCGACCCACGCTGGCGCCTCTGCAACTGCCCAGTCCATCTGCGTCCTCACTTCCCATCTGCACGGTTTCGGTTCTGTTTCCCACCCGCCGCCTGGGGGACTGCAGTGGCCTGCACTTGACCACCAGGCCCCCGAGCTCCTCTCTCTCCAGGCCACCATCCAGACTGCCTCTCTGACCGTGTCACTTCTGTTTGTCACATATGGAAATTCCCAGAAATTTTCACAAATTTAAGAGTTAATGTTTTCTTAGCCTCCCATGAAATTCTGCAAGCCTAGCACTATCTTCAACATGAAAAGAGTAGGCAGAAATGAAGTCTGTAAGAACCCTAGTTTCCCACTGTCCCTTGAAGTAGCACTAAGAGTATCTTCCTTTAATAATGAAAATAATATGAAAGATTATAAATACAAACATCTACAATATGGTTGCATAGGGCTGCTTTCCTAGTCTTCTACATAAACCAAAAACACCCTTGAATAAAAAATAAATAAATAAATAAATAAAAACAAGAAAATGTATGGATTTACAAAAATATTACCTTCTAGAAAAAGTCTCACTGCGCTGGGGGTCTTCAGGGCCAGGGTGACCACTGCTCTACTACTAGAGGCCTGAAATAATGCCTGGCACTGTGGTACCCACTAACTATTTACCAAGAGAATTCAATGTTCCTTAGTCCCGATAAACCATATCTTCTATTCTTCTCCAGAGGACTCACAGTAAAAGTGCACCAGAGTTCCACCACACACAGCACTCTATGAAGAACAAACCAAAAATCAACGAATTTCCATCATTTCTTTTTAAGTCCTTTACAACGTGGGAAGATCAGTGTGCACGCAAAAGAGAGAAAAGCACAGCGACACTGGGTGGCCCAGCCAAAGCTGCCCGCGGCCTCGTGCTTCCGAACACACAAGCTCAGCATGTGACCCAAGCGTCAGCAAGACATCAGTGGTTCCGAAGTCCAGCAAAGTGACTGACAGGCCACGCTGTGCGCCACCCCACTCCATCCCCAGCCCCCCACCGTTTAAAGCAGATTAAAACACAACTGAAAGAGAAAGTCAGATCTCCTCTGTCTGAGCTTTAATTGGAAATTAGATTTTCTTTCTAACTTAGCCAAAACATTTACCCAGTTTTTTTCCCCCGAAGTCTTCAGTGTTGTTTTTCCTTCTCCTTATCTTCAAAAGGCCCATCTGCAGTGTTTCATCTTATCAGACCTGAAAAACCAAACCACAGGATTTCACCCAATTACCCAGATATTCTGGCTTTACCAGCAGTTTCGCCATTTCAGATTAAATGATTTGCACCTGCACGTAAGTCTTTAATGTTAGTTCAATACTACATTTCCTTCTTTTAAGTCTCCAAATAAGAAATACTCCTAAATCCACAATAAGGACACAATGTCCAACTCATGGCCTTCCAGGCATTTCAAAACTACAGTACTTATGGAAAGCGCATGGCCTGGTAGTCAGAGGGTCCTAGCGGTCAAACCTACCTGTACAACCTTCTCAAAGTGTGGCCTTAGAGAAGTTCTCTCAAATGCTGGGTCTCTGCCAGCAAGAACGGCTCCCTGGTTTCCTTCCTATTCCCGGCCCCCGGAGCACTTTCCATCCAGTGAAAACCACGCTGCAAACTTCTAATATGCTTGGGAGATGGCAAAGCACACTGATTCAGGGGCTGCTGTAACCTAGAGCCAGGTCACCTGGTTCACTCATAGCTCTGACTTTGGACGAGCTGCTAGTTAGGGCTGCGGGCTTTAGTTCTCCCACATACAAAAGGAGAATAATAACAGACCTCACATGATAGGCTTGGTATGACGATTAAATGTGGTAATGTATGCACCTAATGTGCCACTCAGCAGTTCTGTAGGATACGTATTCTGGTAAATTCATCTGTTTTTATACTTCCCGTGCCTAGTTAACTCAGAATAAATCAGCTTCGTGGACAGGCACGGAGGGGAGGCGGCAACGTGACACCAGTTGAAACTTACACGCTCAGCCAGTTCGAACACCACGATTTCCTTACAGAGGAAATTTACAAGCTCCCCTTCCCTTAAACAAGCGCCCCTAACTTGCTGCTGCTGCAGAAACTAAGGCCAACGCGGTGGGAGTCTGGAGTCAGGAGTGGGGGGGGCGCGGACGACTGTAAAGAACAAAATCAACTTCCCTTCACCTCCCTTTGTTCAAGATAATGTTTCCGCTGAAATGTGTCCACTTCCACTGGGCAGGCTCAGCCAGCACCAATTCAGAATACCAGGCACACGTCGCCTGGGCAGGAAAGGGGGTTCCGAAGCCCCACCGCCCGGGATGAAGCGCTACGCAGCCTCCCGCAACCCGGTGCCCGCGCAGCCGCAGCCGCCGCTGGCAGGTGCACCGTCCTTTCCGCGGAGGCCACCCACACCCGCCAGCGGGCGCCGCCCACCCGCCTCAGCACCGTCCGCAGGGGTTACTCCGGCCTCCGAGCCCCAGCCGGGCGACTCTCAGGGCCCGTCAGGCCTTCCCCCTGACCTTCGACTCCAGCCCCGCAGGTCTCGGGGCTGCAGGTGAGCACGGCGAAAGCCTAGGAGAGGAGCCGACGCCGCAGCACGCAGCTGCGGCGAAGCCCCGTCTCCCGACTCCGACCCGGCCGAGGTCCCGAGACGCTGGAAAACGCGCCGCCCACCCGACTCGGCCGAACCCAGCCCAGTCCCCTCACCTGGGCGAGCGCCGCCGGGGCGGCCCGGAACCGTCCAGCCTCTCATTGGAGGGCGCCAAGGGCCCGGGGCAGCGGCAGCGGCGCCGGCTGTACGCGGCCCGCGCCCACACCCTCGAGCCCTACCAGCCGGGCCCGCCGCCCAAGATCCAGGCCCGCCGTCGGAGGTCTGGCCGCGACCCAGGCCACTGACAGAGACTGGAGGAGGAGGGCGGAGGAGAAGGTGGGAGGGAGTCCGAGCTGGGGGGCCGGCCTGCACTGCGGCTGCGTGAACTGGTAACGTCCTACGTCACGGCGCCAGCGCCCGGAGGCACGCCCGCCGAATCACGCCTAGGAATCGGCGGGGCCCCGCCCCTCGCCCCACCCCTCGCCGGGCCGGGGGCGGAGCCGAGGCACAATTTGTAGCAGGAGAAGTGGGGAACAGCCCTAACTGCAGCAGCTTTCTGATGGCTAGGGGCAGGTGTGAAATACGCACGTGAGACGAGGAGACCTGCAATGGCAAATAGTGTTAAGTGTGGGCCAGTCACTATTCTAAGCACTCACTCCTCCCAAAACTCTGTAAAGGAAACACTCTTATCCCCATTTATTTGTTCCACAAATGAAAAGCTCAGGTGCAGCGAGGTTGCATCAGTTAATCACATGGAGAGCTGGGGTTTGAACACAAGCAGTGTGGCTCCAAAGCTCATCCCTCAAATATTCCTGTATCCTACCTGCTGAGTTCTGGGTCGAAATGTCTAGTCTGCCTTCCTCCCCGAGTTGAAGTCCCTCATCTCACCGTTCCACATAGGAGTTCCACGCGTGCCCGAAAGGAACAGACATGAAACCAAATGTAAAGTCGGGAAAGGTTACACACGTAAGGTACCATGTTAGCCTTTATTGCATGGAAGGAAACGGAGGCCCAGGCAGAAGTGGTTTATGGAAGCGCTGCGTGGAAACCGAGAAACGCCCACCTATGTTAGTGCCTTCCATTGGCCACCAGGGCGGTCCTACCATCCTTATCTGAATGGGCTCTTTAGAGCTTATTTCTGTACTTCTGCAAAGAGATTAATTTCAACGGTCTTTCCAAAGTTTGGAAGAATCCTCGTCATTCTTAACCTTGATCCCCAGTAAGGCACCAGGACCCCCACAAGGGTTCAAGTTTAAACAAATTCTGCAGAAAGAGGGAAATTGTCCCAGGACAAGTTCTCTGTACTAGAAATTATGTAGATGTGGTTCTGTTTCCTCCCATCAAAACTGACTAAATTGCCCTGGGGCGAGGGGAAAGGGTTCATTACGAAGGGGCAGGGGTAGAAATTCACTGTGGATCGCACCTAAATGTTGAGTGGACTGTTGGAGAGCTTCCAACTCTACTTCCTTTCCGTCCCTATGGCCAGGGCCACCTTGCAACTGGACGTAGGCACCCAGACGACATTATCCAAGTGAACTATTTATTTTTTAAAAGGCTTTCTATTCTAAAGATGTTTGATTTTGTGAAGATCATTCAGCTCCCTGATAGTCTATTGGACTCACTGACTACCCTGGCAAGGCTCGCTCCATCCCCAGTCCCCCACCTACTGTCACTTTCCGCCAGCCGCTCAGGAAATGAGGCCACAGAAGCCACTGTCTCCATCCAGAGGCCTCAGTAAGAATCGCTCTGATGGTGGAAGCCCTCTACTGGTTTTTTATGTTTAATTTTTTTATTTTGCAATAATTATAGAGTCACAGGAAAATACAAAAAAAAGTACAGAGTAGCTTTGTGTACCTTTCACCCAATTTCCCCCAATACTTGTATCTTACATAATTACCATATTTTGCCACACATGATGTAAACCCACATTTTTGGCCCAAATTTCAGGGAAAAAAATTTCATTTTAATTTTTTAATTCACTGTTTTATTTATTTATATTTAGATACTTGTTTTTTTATATTATAAAGAAATTTTAGCATTTTTAACATATTATGGTACAAGAAATTTTATGTGACACATAATTACAAAACACAAGAACAGATACAAGGTATTTCACGTACTACCCATGGGTAATGTGCATCGTTATTTTTTCCCTCAAAAATTTGAGCAAAAAAGTGTGCATTATACCCAGCAAAACAGCATCAGGAATCTGACAACTGTATAATGTGTGTATAAAGCTTCATGTCATTTTATTAAATGTAAGTTCAGGTTAGCACCACTGCAGACAAGGTTCAGAACTATTTATCACCACAGTTCTAGAACAGGTTTGGGGGGAACAGACACCTTATTATCTTGCTGGTGGGCACGTGAATTAATTAGCCTCGATGGAGAGCAATATGGCAATTCCTTTTTAAAACTCTAAGTGCACATTTCTTTCGACCCAGCATTTCCACTTCTAGAATGAATCATCCAGGCACCTTCGCAATGACCACTGTGCAAACTACGCATTGCCACGCTGTTTATAAAAGCCAAAGACTGCTCATGTAAAAATGTTCAATTCTAAAAGACTAGTTTAAAACGTGTGGAACACTGTGGAGCAGTGACAAAATGTGACAGCTGACACATGCCCTGACAGGAGAGGAGCCACAACATACAGTATTAAAGAGCTGGAGAGCAGAAATACATGTATATGTGTGAAAAATAATAAGCAAAGAAGCCAAAACCAACACATTGACTGGCAAAACATACCGGGCATAGACTCATTTGGACAAAAGTTAAATTTTCTGGTCGCTGGCACATACTGTAAAATAACATGCACGTGCTTGCACACACACACACACACACACACACACACACACACACGCCTCTTTAGGCACAGGGTATCACTGGACAAATGCTGGAGGAACGGGTACAGACTATCATCAGGACGAGGAGTGAACTGGGCATCCTGACCCAGGATGAGTTCGGGGAAAGTTCTCTTCCGCTGTATACCCTTTTCATAACAACCGAGTTTTGTGACGTGTGCATGTTACCTATTCTAAAGTAAAATGAAGTATTTTAATGAACCGTAACTATCTTTTTCTTTGGCTCTTCCATCAAGTTACCCTGTCTCCCTCCAAACACAAGATGGGTTTCCGCTTGTGTTGGTGTGCTCCGGCGGCGTGACAAACTATCGCAGAGGGGGTGGCTTAGCCGACAGATACTTTCTAAGTGTTCTGGAGTGTGGACGTCCAAGATCAGGGTGTCAGCAGTTTCAGTTTCTTGTGAGCCATCTGCTGGTGGTTTCCAGACGGCTGCCTCCTCACTGCGTCCTCACATGGTCCTTCCTCTGTGCCTGAGTGCCCCTGGTGTCTCTCCCTGCGTCCCCATCTCCTCTTCTTACATGGACACCAGTGAGACAGGATCCAGGACCACCCTGACAGCTTCGCTGCAACTGAAGTGCCGCTCTGAAGGCCTGACCTCCACCATCTACACGCAGTCGAGTTCTGAGGTCCGGGGGGGAAGGCTTCCACGTACAACTTCAAGGGCACACAGCGGAGCCCACCACACCTGACAAATAAGATCTTCTCCTAAAACTGGCCTCATCTTCATCTCACTCTCCCATGATTCTTTGACACAGACATCCCACGTACCGTTTTAAAACTCTTGCTACCTTTGTTTTGTATTTTGTAAGTTATCATTTGATCTTGTGTGTGTTCCAGAAAGGGCTGATGGGTGGGATTAGTTTTTCCTTAGACGATCTATCTGGCGGAGGGGCACAGCAAATTAGGGGAAAAGTGCTTGGGTGTTTTTGAGGCACTGGACCAGCAGGATTTCACTCTTGGATTTTAGGTCTCAAATGTAACATAACAGTGGCTCTTTCTAAGAGAAAACAAATACTTGACTATCGCCACATAGTTTAAACTATTCATTAATGATCATGTATGCCAGTGCCCCTCATCCTTTTATGTGCAGACAAACCACCTGGGGACGTTTATAAAATACAGACTCTGCTTCAAGGCCTGGGGCGGAAACTGAGGTTCTGCATGCTCCACAGCCCCGGGCGGCACTGCTGCTGTTCTGCGCCCGCACTTGAGCTTCAAGGTCATGGTCTGTGATGAGGGGTTTGGCATTTATGTTAAATTCAACAGGAAGCCGTTGACGGACTTTAAGGAGAGACATAGTCCAATTGGTTTTGTGCTGTCCTTCCACCTCCACAAGGCCTACTGTGTCCTCAGTTCAGGCTGCCCTCTGTCCCCTCCAGCAGTCATTTATTCGAAGGCCGTTTCGAGTTCTAGGTCTCTTTGCTGTGGGTCCTGGGGTTGCCTGGACATTCTCCTCGGGGCTTAACTCCGGGGAGCGAACTAGGTCATGTCTGCTACAAATGACGGCATCCAGAAGTGAAAAGACAACCCACAGAATGGGAAAACACTTTTGTGACCATGTGCTTGATAAGGAATTTGTATCCCGGATATATAAACACCTATTAGGACTCAACGATGAAAATACCAGAGAAAATATCAGTATGATTTATTGGTAGGACAGTGCAAGTGGTTGGGAAGGCAGACATTCTAGGAACGGAGAGCTTAGGGGAGCGCTCATCTAGACAAAAAACCTATCGCATCAATTCTATTTTGGATGAATATGTAAACTAAAATGACAAATCCCATAAACTTGACTGCAGGTTTCTATCATTTCTCCTTAGCAGAATCAGCATTATGAGTAACAGCAAAAAGTGCCCAGCCTTCTTCACTTAAATAGCTTAGGAAAAAGATGTATTTCAGTTGGCACACATGTACCCAATTTCATTATTCTGGAATTAATTTTCTTCTGTTTTCCAAACAAGTTTAAATGTTAGACATCCCACCATTGAATTATTATTCTCAAGTTACTAAAATTTCTCAGCAATAGATACAATTCTCAAGAGCAATGTTTATGGAACTTCTAAGTAATGTCAAAGTCACAAATCAGACTGTTAGCATTTTCATTAAGAAAAAAATGTTTCCTTGTTACCATGCATCAAGGATGTAATGCTCTAATGTATACTTTTACTAAACTCTAATCATATTTTCCCTTCCATAAACTGCCACTTCAATAACAAGTAATTGAATGATTGCCCCACTCACCCAGCTATCATAAGCCACTTTTGTCCTAAACTGTAACAATAATTCTTACAAAAACCAGCAAATTATAATTCATCTCAGTTTATCTAAACGAATTGTCTCCCTAGCAGCCAACACAAATGTTAGCAAATACTGAAATCAGGTTGTGTGCTTTTGGGGCCAAAAATACCTTCGAAGTTCCTCTCTTTTGAGTTAAGAAATGAGTCAAACTTGAGAAGATATGAAAGTAATGAAAACTTTCAAGGTATGTGAATATGAAGGTTATACAAGACTTCACATCATTTCAGTTTCTTGGAAAGGACATGCTATAACCCTGGGAAAAGAAAGCCAGAACGGTGATGCTGAGCAGAGTCGGGGGGAGACCCTGGGTGCAGGGTTCCCCGTGGAAGGAGTCGCACATGCACAGTGCTCTTGAAGTGTCTGCATTTCGTAAACAGGAACCTACTGCAAAAGTCCACTTCCTTCCCAAGCAGTGACACCGGCTTTTTATAGCCCACGGCCATACCACCCTGAACACGCACAATCTCATCTGACACTGGCTTTTTATCGTGTATACTTACTAGAATATACCTTCATTAACCAATTCCCACTAGAAAAGAGGACATAATTTACAAAACCAGCATGAACTAGAAGTTAACTGAAGAATGTATAAACCTTTATGAACAAATTTTTATTGGCTATTGTTTCCTTATTTATCTTTTTTCCTTTCCACCCTTTTTTAACATTTTATTTTAATAATTGTTCAAGTACAGTTTTGTGTCCTTTACTCCCATCCCAGCCCACCCACCCATTCCTCCCCACCTCCCTCCATTTCCCCTGGCCCCTAGTTATTGTCCATGTGTCCTTTATACTTGTTCCTGCAAACCCTTCCCATTCTCCCCTGAAATTCCCTCCCCTCTCCCCTCTGGTCACTGTCAGCCTGTTCTCTATTTCAGTGTCTTTATGAACAAAATTTTAAAAGATATACAAGATCTGAGTAAGTAAAGAGACAACTATGCTCACAATGTTTCCGTTTAGCATAGTACGAATTATATTTTATATATAAATCCAACGCAGCTGACAGTGTAAGGAACACAAAAAAAACTCATTATACATTATATATTGACAAAAAGTGCACAAACACCTAAATCAATTTTAACAACCGAGAGGGACGAACAGGAGGCGTGTCTTACACTAAGACCGAATCAAAGCACTGTCAGTGAGAACAGCCGGACACTGGAGCAGGCAGGGGACCGCTACCCTCTGCGCTCACTGGCCCCACCACTGTCAAGGGCGCTGCCGTCCGCTCAGCACGGGCCCGCGCATGGAGCTGGCCCGTCCACAAAGTGGAACCAGACTCGGCCGCTCTCCTCCACTGAGAGGGGGCCGCCGGCCCCACGGCAGTGGGCGTTGGGGGAGTCTGGCCGGCCTGACCAGGCTCAGTCCCAGGGGCACCTCTTCCCTGTCGTGAGACACTGACGCCAGCCCGCTGGACCCCCGGAGGTGTCGTTCCCGGGGGAGGCCAGGGTGGGCTCGTGCTCGCCTGGCCTCTCACACCCAGGTACCCCATCTCTACAGGGCCCCAGCAGCATGCCAGGTGCAAGGCCTTCCGTTCCAGATGGCATGACCTTGCTCTAGAACCCCAGAGACCCTGCTCTGTGGTCTTCTTGTGGGGACTTGAGACAAACACCACACAGCAGCCTTTGCTGCCACTGACATCCTCGCACTGTAGACTTGCAGATCACGTGACCCAGGCGCAGCCCTGCCGGCGTAGCAACCCGACCGCTGCAGAGCCCTTTCTGGCGCTGGGCTGGGCTCTGCCCAAAGCCTGAGGCCGTTCATCACCCAGTTACCGGCCATAGAAGTCTGACCTCCAGAACCCCAAGCCCACCAGCTAATGTGCTTCCCTTCTCGTGCAGGAGGTGCAGGAGGAGGCCACTTGTGTTACACTTTCCAGGGGACATTCCAACACAACTCCGACCCCTGGAACTGGAAACTGTCGCAGATGTAGCCTGCTCCTGAAACTCCTCAGGGAGCTCCCTCCGCCGCCAGAAACGCCCGGGTCTCCTGGAGGCCTCCAGCGTGCGGCCACTTCTTGTGTACACGTGTTTCGCATCACAACCCCATCAGCAAAATGGATCAGGGTGGGGTCATTGGGATGTCCAGATGGGAGGCGCCCGACACTGCCTCCTCGGGTTTGATGAATTGGCTACAGGGGCTCTAGAACCCAGAGAAACAGTTCACTCATGTTTACTGGTTTATAATGAAAGGCTATGATAAAGGATAAGATGGACATCCAGATGGAAGACCTGTGCAGGGCGGGGGGCGAGGGAAGGGGCGGAGCTTCCATGCTCCCTCGGGGCACCACTCTCCCAGGCTCCCACCTGTTCACCCACCTGGGGGCTCTGCAAACCCTGCACTTTGGGGATTTCACGGAGGCTTCGTCACGTCTGCATGAGCCATCACTAACTCCATTTCCTGACCGGTCCTTGACTAGGAGCCAGCCAGTGTCATCAGAACAGAAGACACTTCCGTCCCCAGCAAAGCACAAAGCAAGGTTTCAGGAGCCTGTGTCAGGAGCTGGGGGACAGACCAACACAGGCATTTCCTATTATCTCACAGAAACCATTTCCTTCGCTCTGCCTTTGTGTTTTTTTTACTACAATTTTTATTTTGCAAAAATAAGCAAATACACACAACACATTCTTGTATTCCCTTCCTTATTTAAAAGTTGGCATTCTATCTATATACATTTCCCCCTTGATTTTCACTTAACACAATACCCTAAAAATCATTTCATATCCATACATAGAAATCTTTCTTTTTTAATGTGGTTACACGGAACTCCACTGTGTGCAGGAACTAGACTTTACTAACCCATCTTCTATGCAGAGGCACTTAGGTTACTTCCAATATTTTGCTATTTCCAAAAAAATGATGCAAAGAGTAACCTTCTGTGTTTTTCACATTTGTCAGGGCACATCTTCAGGGTAAAGGCCTTGAACTGGGAATGCTAGATCCAGTGATAAGCCACGGTGAAGTTTTTGTTAGGTATCACCAAATTCCCTCCTACAGAGCACAGGCCTTGCACCCTCCCAGCCCAGGTGTCTGAGAGTTCAGTTTTCTCACTGCCACACCCATGAGGCATGTTGTCAGACTTTGGAATATTTGCCAACCTGGTTGGCAAAACACCTCATTTAATTTTTTTGACCTCTTAAAGTTGATTTCTTTTCTCACTTAACCTGTTGTTTGTCATCTCTACTTGTTTTTCGGATTCTCCAAGTCCTAAGACCAACTGGCCACTCCCCACCCCTCTGTGCTCATCACAGTCACCTTCCACCAATCCATCTCCCGGCCCCCCAGCCATTCCCTGTGCTCAGTCAGTGTCTCCTAGAGAAACAGAATCAACACGACAGACAGTGTGGTAGCAACAGTGGCAGGCTGGGTTCTTAGGAAGAAACAGAGTGTCTGCAGAATGTCTCTCTCTCTCTCTCTCTCTCTCTCTCTGTCTCTCTCTCTCTTTCTCTCTGTCTCCCCCCCTTCACCGTACATCTTCTAAGGAACAAGCTCATGCAGTGGCAGAGCTGACCAGTCTGACATCCTCAGGGCAGGCTGGAAACCTGAGCAGGAGTTAACGGTGCAGTTTGCAGGCAGACTTTCCTATGCTTGGGAAAGCCTGTTTTTGCTCTCCAGGCCTTATAACCCATGTGACGCGGCCTGGCCACATTGTGCAGGGTAAACTCCTTCACTTCGAGTCCACTGATTTCAGGTGCTCGTCACATCTACCAAATACCTTCACAGCAACACCCAGGCCAGCGTTGGGTTAAATGACTGGGTTCCACAACCTAGCCAAGCTGGCCCATAGGTCTCACACACCCATAAGAGGTAACTACCTTTACTTGTGGTGTGAACTTGGCTGGGCCACTTTAAGACATTGAAATAATTACACCACACCTGACTGTAGCATTTAGTTTTAAAACAACTTTTTTATCCATCTATGCCATCAAAGAAAAGGTGATATATGCAAAAATAAGTAAAGTGAGAAAATAGCTCCTTTTTGAAAAAGAACATTTTGAAAAGAGACATGAAGAAATTTCCCTATGATTCTATTATCTTTACAACCAAAACACGATGTCACTGTCTCCTGTTTAAAAAATCTTACCAATGCCTGCTTAAAAAACTTGAAAACAATTTTCTAAGCAAAGATTCAATCTTTTTCCAGTGAAGACTTTCCAACGCATTCCATACCCACTTGTTAAAAACAAGAGACCCGGCCCGGGACGGGGTGGGCGGACGGCTAGGCCCTCCCTTCCTTCCCGCGAGCCGGCGGCCAGAGGGGAGCCAGCCTCCGGCTCCCGCTCGCTCACCGCTCGGGAGCTGCCGAGCACAGAAACACCGCGCCACGGGAGAGCTGGGTCCAGAGCAAGGGATTGAAAAGTCCAATGCCGAGTCAGAAAAATAATTGAACTTATTCTCAAGTGAGATGAACAGTAGCTGAAAAAATGGACGTCTCCTGGCTGTGCCCCTTTCTCACACCTTGAAGGACAACGACGTGTAGTCAGAACTAAGACTGCTCTCCTGGCCCGGGGGACCGCCGCCTGTGACTGGGTTCTTTACGTCTCTTGTGTGCCTTAGGGTCACGTAGTATCACGAGGGGAAGTGCTCTTCTCTACGGCCTCGCCCTGGTCAACGGTCTCACTGAGGCGGCCTTGTAACTCTGAACACTTGGGACCTAGCCAGGTCTAGTTTTCGTTTCCTTTGGCATCGAACCACCCAAGAGGAAGTTATCTTTGCAGGGAAAATGGAAGGAAGGGCCACTTATTTAAATATTTGATTCACAGAGCTACCTTTATGTTCCTAGATTTCCAAATGGCAACCGCGATGTGTCACCTTGACTGAGGCGTGGGGTGCTCAGAAACGTGGTCACACATGACCTCCCGGCGTGGCCGAGGGTGTTTCTGGATCAGACAAACGTACGATCTGCGTGCTGAGTAGAGCAATGCCCCCCCCCCCCAGCGTGGACGGGCCTCGTTCAGTCCCGTTGGAGGGCTGAGCAGAGTAAGAAGCTGGGAAAGAAAGAGTCCTTTCTCTCTGCCAATTCAGCTGTCTTAGAGCTGGGTCATCGGCTTCCCCCTGACCTTGGACTCGGATTAGAATTTACACCTCAGCTCTCCAGACTGTCCAGCCTGTTGACGGTAAGCCTTGAGTGTCGCAGTCTCCACAATCCTGGGAGCAAATTCCTTACAGTCAATCTCTATCTATCATCTGCCTATCTTTCTACCTATCTAATCAGTTCTGTTTCTCTGGAGAACCCAGACGTACGGCAGCTTTCAAAGAGGAGCTATCTGTGGTGTTAATCTACACTAGAAGCAACAGGACCCACGGACACGCACCAGGGGAGATAAATTAGTGCACGTGACCTGACAACGTTCTGTAATCGGGATGGCCAGAAGAAAGAAGTTTTGACTTCCCGGTTTTCTTGTTTATCCTCCAAAAGGACCTTTGATGTCTTATAAAATTCTAAGTGAACCTGCTTTCATTCATTCATCAAATACTTAATAGAGTGCTTACTGTGTTCCGCTGACGTTCCTATCAATTGTGCTATTAGTGTCATTAAAAATTCAACCTACCTGGCCTCAGCTGCGTCCCGGGTGTTCTAGTCCGTCTTTTAATGAGTCCGCCAGGAAGCCGCCTCCCTCGCGAACGCACCGCAGAGAGCCGTCTGAAGCCTGGTCCAGGAGGCACTGAGCAGGAGATCCTTGCTCCCGCTCCCAGCGGTCCCCACCCCCCCGCCCCGCTGGCGTGTCCTTCCTTTCATGCCTGTGCCGCTCCATGAGACGGCCCAGCACCAACAACAGAAAGAAATGATCACAGAAACGAAACAGGGCTGGGGCCAGAGTGAGGCCGTTTAAGGGGGTGCGCAATCAAACCTCTGTAATCCCGACAAACACTGCAAGGCAACACTCAATGGGATTAGTGGCAAAACCCCACGAGGGACAAAATATCAAATTTTCAGCAAAGACAGCATCCGCCCCTTCAAACGCACAGCCCTGCCCCGCCCACCTCGCCCACCTCACCCTCACCTCAGTGCCCGGGACGCCCCAGCAGCCACTTCACAAGGTTCAGCCGTGTGTCCTGAACTCTCCGGGAAGCGGCGACGACCTTTACGGAACCCCCAAATGTCTCGGTCTGAGGCACCACCGCTCATACTCCTATTACATTGTCATAGTGGTCCGGGCGCCTCTGCAGGGCGGGCTTCCCGCCCTCCTGCCTGCTCGGATTCGGATTCGGTAACGGAAGAGCCTGGGCATTGCTCCCGGGGGATCTGCCTCGATGCTGCCCCAGCTCTCCTCCTCTCCCTCTGGTCGAAAGTTCGAACCTTCCTCAGCCCCCAAGTCCACGCACCAGAGCTCAGTGTCCAGCCCTACGTCCCCGCCGGCTGCAGACGACACGCCCTCCTACGTGGAGGCCTCCTGGTGATCAGCTTGCTCCCAGGGAGTTGATTTTGAAAAATAAAAAGTTCACCGCATGCTCGCCTGGCCGCCGTGGAATGCGTCCCTCAAACCCCTGCTGCTGCGTGAGCCGAGGCCTGCCGCAGGGCTGCAGGACGAAGGCCCGCTCCTTCTTGCAAGACGGACACTTCCTTAGCAGGGCACTTCGCAGGGCACTCTAGGATTTCCCACCGGCTCGGCCAAGCCGCCGAAGACTGCGCTGAGGTCTGAGAGCCTTCCCGGCCGGTCCTCCCGCCTCCCCTGCCCTTCAGAGAGGTCCAACCCGCGCAGGCTGGGGCTCCCCCTCCTCCGACCCTCGCGCACGTCTGGTCCTGCCCGACACCCGTCCGTGTCCTGAAGGAGCCTGGCACGCTCACAACGCCCTCATCCCCTCACGTTCCTCCGCCCGGACCCACAACGGCCTTGGGGTGTCTGCGTGCTCAGCCACCACCAACACGGCGCGCACAGTCAGGTTTCCCGTGCGTGTGAACACCACTGCAGTGCCCTCAGGCCTGTCTCGGTCCCATGACCACTGTTCAGAGTCGTTTCCCCGCCTCAGACAGCTCCAACTCCATTCTCTCTCTTTCTTTCTGTTTTTTAAAAGATTTTATTTATTTGTTTTTAGAGAGAAGGAAGGGAGGGAGACAGAGAGGGAGAGAAGCATCACTGTGTGGTTGCCTCTCGTGTGGCCCCCAGTGGGGACCTGGCCTGCAACCCAGGCACATGCCCTGACTGGGAATCGAACTGGCGACCCTTTGGTTCACAGCCCGTGCTCAGTCCACTGAGCTACACTAGCCAGGAAGAATTCTCTTTCTTCCTTCACCCTGACCGTACCGAGAAAATCAGCCTCCGCCACCCGCCTTCCTCCTCACGCCACGACCTCTCTGTAATTTGACGCCCGTCCCCTCCTGGATTCCAGCTACGGTAAAATTCCCCCTTCCACAGGCCCAGTGTCTCCGGGCAGCGGAATCAACAGTAACGGGGGTGTGGGGGGTGGGGGGGTGGGGGGGGGAAGGGCCCATAGGCAGTCTCTATCTTGCCCCCTTCTCCGTCCTCTAGAGGCAGCAGTGGTGACGACGTCCAGTCTAAGAAAAGTCCTCTTGCTCCTGCCTTGCCCCTGGCACGTTTGGTCTTCATTTCCCAGCTGAACTCCCTGAAGGTATGTGCTGTGTTCGCTGTTCTCACAGCTTCACGTCACCTTGTTCGCCTGCAAATTATGGAGCTTCTGTTAAAGGCGACACTGCCTTCCTCATTGTCAGGTTCACGGCCTCATCTCACCCATCGGTTTATCCAGCCTCAGGGTTTGGCTCCACTGACCACTCCCTGCTTTTTGAAACTGCTTTTATCTCGGCTTGGGGCCGTGTGAAAAAGCTCCCTGCTCTGCTTCCTTTCCGACCTTTGAATCACAGGCGCTCCCGAAACCCCACCCTTCTCACCTCTAGGTGGGCTTCCCGCTCAGGCCACTCACTCGCTGGCCGCCCAGGCCTCCGTCTCCCATGACCCCTGGTCCGCTCCTTCAGCACTGCTGCTCCCTGCACTCTGGGTCTCCATTCTCCGGCGCCGGGCAGTCCCCCAGGACCTGCCCTTGGAGGACTACGCTCCGCAAGTCTAACGCTAAACCCGTCTTTGTTTGCAACCTCGCCTCGCCTTCCACAGCCTCTGCTCGGCCTGGGGCCCCACCCCCTCCCAGGGTGCAACAACCAGAATTATAGCCTCCTCGCTCTGTGTGCACAAAAAAAAAAAGATAAAGCAAATGTAAAATGCCCGCGTTTGAGGAATCTGGGTGAAGTACGCAGGGAAATCTTTTGTCTTTGCAGTATTTTTGCGACTTCTCTGTCAGTCTTAAATCACGTTGAGATAAAAACTGAGAAAACAAGACACGCCCTGGTAGGATAAACCACAAAACGCTTTGTGTGCATTAGGAGGGCTCCGCCACCTGGTGCAAGTGTGGGCGCCGGCGGGCCAGCAGTCTCGGCCCTACTCGTCCTCGCTGCGTCTGATCAGCTTCTGCCCGGGTTTAAGGCACCCCCGGTGCACAGCTTTGTAGAAAACCAAGCCCGAGGCCTTCCCAGTAGGCTTTGATTAGTGATGATGAAGAAGATGACGATGAAATAAACTGCTGTACAGCTAGCTAGATCCCTTACACATGTTTATGTTGTACTATCTCTGTGTTTTGTCTTTATTCTTGACAAATTCATTAGTAACCATAATATATATCAGAAATCACAGCATGTGAACCCCTAATGAGCAATTGCTTTCATCACCCCATGTAATTTTAGGAAAAGAAACACACTGTTTTCTAAGGCTGAAGTAGAAATTCCTGGCCACCAACAGCAACACAGGGGAGGGAGAATGGGCCTTATTTCAGAGCTCAGGCTGTTCTAAAAATTAACTGGGCTTTGAAACATGTTAATATATTTCTATTGGGACAGGGATGTGATTAATTTTCTGAGAATTCATGCAGAAAAAGCAAATAACGGCGACCATGGGCTAACCCAGTAATGTCTGGGAAACTGCCCAAATTGGCCATCTTGCTCCTGTTCAAAAGCTCTGGGCCACGTGCTCCCTGTTGAGAACGGCTGGCCGGCCTCCCGGCTGTCCACCAACCGCGAGCAAGCCTGTCCGGCGGCAGACCCATCCTGGAGTCTGAAGGCTTTCTCTGCGTGTCCTGTCCGCCGGGCAGGTACTGTCCACAGTCATGAAAACACCTTTTTTTTTTTCTTCAGTGGAAGCCACGGTTGAGGCAGGATTCGAGGGTGCTGTTTCTTTGTGCCATCTGCTATTTCGATTGTCCTCAGCCACAAGAGCACCGAGGGGGGCAGCACTCTTGTTAAGTAGTACGGCCAGGGCCAGGCTAAGAATAAGTCTGGTCCTGCTGCTTTTGGAAAAGAGATGAGCGTCCTGCGGGGGACAATCAGCTCTGAGGGGGGCTCAGGGCTGAGGAGGGGGGGCCGTCTGATGAGCGTCCAGGAGAGGTGTTCACGCCAGCTGCGCTCGCGAGCCTGGGCTGAGAGTGTTCTGCTCGTCCTGCTTCCCTCGCTGAAGCGCTTTACAATTGAAATGCAAACTGAGAAGCCTGCCGTTCCCGAGCAGTTCAAAAGCATAGAAATGTGTAGAAATGTGCCTTTTATTCTTGTCCACAAAGCAATGAGCCATCTAGCCAGTGAGCCTGTCCTCTGGGAGAGTCAAGATATCGGCATGCAGGTTCTAGAACACGGCCCTACGATGCGTCATTTGGGACAAGTCACTTAGCCCCCCAGAGCAGCGGCCAGCTAGCTTGCTCCATCAAGGGCCGGTCAGTAAATAGGTATGGCGGGGGTGGGGGTGGGGATGGGGGTGGGGCAACAGTAGGTTCACAGTTGTGAGTACGAGAAACAGTTCATTCTTGTGTTATCACTTACTGATTGCTGCATTACTTCTCAGCCTAAGCCTACGTTTGCCCCACCCTGCGTTTTCGGCTCTGCCTGACGCACAGCCTCTGCCGCAGCCGCTCAGCTGTGCGGGCGGAGTGTGAGAGCCGCCACGGGACAACATTTAACAGACGAACACAGATGCGCCTCCCGATGAAACTTTCTAGTGAACACTGGTATGTGAATTTCATGTGATTTTCACATCATAAAACATTTTTCTTCTTTTGATCCCCACCCCCACCCCCAGACATTTAAAAACAGGAAAATCCTCCTTAGCTCGCAGGGGGCACACGACCAGGGGCGGTCTAAAATTGCTGACCGCCGTCCTGGAACTTCGGGGTCCTGGTCTGTAACAACAAATCACAGTAGTCTCTCTTACTTCATGCGACGACCAGATGAGAAAGTAGAGGCAAGAGTCCATTTAAAACACTTAAAGCACTATATAAGCCATTAACAGGATGCTGCATTTTCATCAAGGATATTTTTCTTTTTCCGTTTTTTTTAAGATCCCGCATGTAAGTGAAATCATATGGCACTTGTCTTTGTCTGACTTATTTCACTGAGCACAATACCTTCTGGGTCCATCCACGTGGTTACACATGGCAAGATTCCTTCCCTTTTTACGGCTGAGTAACAGTCCGTTGTGTGTGGCTGGGAAGCCCATTTTATTTAGCTGGGGCTTTTTTGTCCATCTTCATCCATTTGTCCATTGATGAACACGTAGGCTGTTTCCATGTCTTGGCTGTTGCAGATAATGCTGCAGTGAACAAGGGGGTGGTGTGCACATACCTTTTCAACATAGTATTTTCATTTTCTTCAGGTAGATGCCCATTAACACAGGTTAATGACTTGGACATAGATTAATTACAGAATAACAGACTCAAAAACACTAAAGAGACAACCCATTATGAGGCAGTGGTGGGGGTGCAGGAGTTCAGTCTAATTTTAACCACTCTGAGCTTGAAATGTCAGTGGGCTACCCATCCACCCTTTGACCTCCGCTCTCCCAAGAGGGGAGGCCCCACGCCGGCAGCCTGCCCAGTAGGCCTCACCCAGAGGCTGATGACCGTGTTTGGCAAAAACAACATTTTAAAATTTTGAATTTGAATGCTTTCTGTAGGCCCAGGCCACATGACTTCCTATTGCCTCATGCCTGGCACTATTGTGACGTCGGCCCCTGAAAACGAGAGAAGAACTATAACGCAGTGTCCCCGTGAAGAGGCGAGCTCTGGCCCCAGACCGCCTGCCCTGGAGCCCCTGCCTGACACCTGCGAGCTGGGGGAGCTCCGGCCAGTTCTTGACCTTCAAATGGAAGACAGCAGAGACACTGCCTGGCTCACGGTAAGTGCCCCGTGAGATGTTAGCTGCTCTTACTGGTGGGGTTTGCTACTGCCATGGAGAAGGAGGAAGAATCCAGGGCTAAAAGATGGGTATGTCTCAGATAGAGGCTGACAGGCCGACAGCGAGGCCCACCGTAAGTGGCTGGGAGTGGGCGACGCCCAGGGCAGAGGGGAAGTGGGATGGCAAACACACGGGACTCTCCGCGGACGTGTGGGGTAGGACATTGACAGAGCTCGGACCGAAAGGCCTGTGTCGGGAAGGAAAAGCTTCTCCTCTGACCACGTGCATACTGTACGTGGGGGCCCACGCATTAGATGAGGAAGAGAAAAGCCAAAATTTGATCCCCGAAACTGGGAAGGAGAGTTCACAGAAAAATCTAACTCAAGGAGGTACGTAGAATTGGGGGCTTATTTATCATCTTAACAGAGGAGAGGGAGGGGCAAAGAGAAACCAAGTGACTTTGGGGAGAGGTAAGTGGGCCCCTCGGAGAGCAGATGGCAGCAGTGACGTCTCGGCGGCGTGTGCGCACGCGGCTTCTCCCTGGCGATGAGGCCGCCCTGCCCTCCCCGGTGGGGAATCTCACGGGGCAGGGACTCGCAACCGGGTTCTCTCTGAGAGGCCCTGCCCGTAGGCGGGGGAGGGAGCTGAGAAAAAGCCCATCCTCAAACGCTCCCCGCACAAAGTAACCTTCACACCGGCTGCATCTTCTGGACCCCTTCACCAGCATTTTACTAAGACAAAAAAGAAAAGACTTAAAAAGAACTCTGGGTGATAATAAAGGAGATGAGGTTGAGGGTTCCAACGTTTACCACTTAGTGACCTGAGCCCGCCATTGCGTTCCAGAGTCACTGCCACCTTACAAATGGCTCCGTGGGCGTGAGTTGCCGTGATCCTGCCTTTATTCTACAAAATTTCTGATGCATGAAAAAGCCAGGAGTGGGCAGGGGACACCTCGTCACCAAGACAGGAGTGTGAGATGAGATAAAATGTCCGAGAGAAAGGGGTGGGAGCTGCAGACAGCTACAGAGGTCCCGCCACCGGCTGGCTGCAGAACTCCTACCTAACGAAGCAAAGCCTGACTCAGAAAGCAGCGTGTCCAGGAGCCGGGGAGCTGCAACGCAGGGGCGGACGCAGCTTTCTCGAGAGAAGGAAGAAGGTTCGAGTCATGTTTTTGAGACGTTTATGTTTTACAGCCCTTCTTCACGGCCACTTTTTATTTCACGGTCTATAGCACCCCCGCTGAAGAATAACGCAGAGGTCTCGTTTGAATTGTCATTATCCTCCATGAGCTCTGCCTCCTGAGCCCGTTGCCCGACCCTTTGGATCGGGGCAGCTAGTTTTATGAAATAATGAAGCTGGATACGCTGCCTCTTCCGGCGTGCCGTGCCCCTTTGCTGGCCCGGTGCTCTCCTGCTTTCTCTGGAGACCCCTCAGACACAGAGCTCTCTCCTTCCCTTTCCCCACCCCCCAGTACGTCCCTGTTCTGCCCACCACCGGGCAGAGCCGCTTACTCCGCACTTCCTCTGTGTCAACTCCTATTCTCCTGATGGCTACTGTCCCAGAAGTCCCTTAGGGCATGACGCCTCCTTACTTACACTTCTGCCTGCTGGTGACCTACACGCAGAATTCACTCTGCAAGAGCTGAGGCCACCACCATAAACAAAGGCAGCCTGGGGCGTAGGAAAAAGAAATGTTATGAAAATCTCTGATGGGGATGGAAGGCATCCAGTAAACACACTGAACACATCGAATCCATGCCCTGCAAAGGAGCTGACGGGGGCAGCGGGTGGAGGGCCCTGTTTCTGCCACAGCCAACGTCCCTGGCCCTGACGGAGGTCTCTGAAGCGTAGTCCTTCCCCAGCCCCTTGACCTTGGACAGGGGGCTCTTTCTCCACGGGCCACAGGCCTCCCGACCCAGTGACGACAAGTGGACTCTTGAGAAAAGTAACCGGGCACGCTCACAGCATCCATGGTCTGAGCGCGAGCCTTTTCCCTTGGGTGTGACTTTCCGAGCAGTTCACATTTTTCTCATGGCTTTTAGGACACAGATGGACTCGGCTGCGCTGGCGTCCCAGCGCCATGGGAAACGGAGAGCAGAGCTGTGCGGCTGCGACCTTCAGGGCGGGAAGAAGGGGGTGCGTTCTTCCTAAGGCTGTTCCCCTTCGGTGACAGAGGCGACCATCAGCTGACCTAAGTGTGACTTTACACTACATGTTGCTAGGCATACTCTGTAAGCAATTGACCTTCCATGTAAGACATTCTTTTCGATGAAAATTTAAAATGTCTCAGGCCTTTGGGGAAAACCGAACACTCTAAGGCCTAATATCTGAAAACGACCCTCCGCTTTCTTCCCTCATGATTGTTTCTGGCTGCCCGCCCAGGTCGGCCTCTGATGTGGTGTCACTTTCCCCAATGGCGGGGAAACTAAAGTGAAAGGGATGACTTGCCCCATGCGTCACGGCATTAGGCAATGCATTCAGACAGACAGACAGTCTCAGTTCATTCAAAGAGAGGACCAGCAGGAAAAACTCAGGCCACGCACGTCAACACCCAGACGTGGACGGCCCTACGGGCAGCGGAGCAGTGAGTCCGTGAGGGCCGAGCGGGAATGCGGCGGGGTGGGAGGGGGGGGCGGGCGGCACGGAGAGCAGTCAGGTCGGGGGTGCGTGCCGTTACAGCTCAGTCTGAGGCAGAAGTTCGTTTCCCCCGGTTGTTTTTCGAGCCTTGTGATTCTCCGTAATTGTTCGTGCGTTTTAGACGTAAGACTCTGAAGGGGTATATGTTCCTCCTACTTCATTTTCTTCAGTATAAGGATCCTCCTTGTCAAAGCAAAGGGTATGCTTCAACAAAAAGGCAATTTTACCTTATTTATGAGAGACGCTGGGGGACAGGAATGCAAGTCTTGCGTCAGGGCAGCCGCTGTGTTTTCGCACTTCCCGGCTGGGGTGTGCAGAGAACGTGGTGACCAGAGACAAGCAGCAGGCGGGCAGGCTGTTCATTCACTCATTCATTCCCTCATTCATTCACTCATTCACTCATTCATGAACCCCCTCATTCACTCATTTCCGCACTCATTCCCTCACTCATGCATTCACTCACTCACTCATTCATGAGCCCCTCATTCATTCATTCTCTCATTCATGGACTCCCTCATTCATTCCCTCACTCATTCCCTCACTCATTCATTCACTCATTCATGAACCCACTCATTCATGAACCCCTCATTCATTCATTCTCTCATTCATGGACTCCCTCATTCGCTCACTCACTCACTCATTGTTCATTCATTCAGTCTTCAGTAAGAGCAGTGGCTAGGATTCCGGGAAACTTGGGAGACACGGAATCACGTGGAGGCAGCTACAGCCCAGTGCCCCGCCCCTGCCCGTAACTGCCAGTCACACAGCCCACCCCACTGAGCTCGCTCGGGTCAGAGTTTAATCCCACGTTTGAGAAATTACAAGCAAGCTCAGAAGGTGTTGTTGTCTAGCACAGGAAGCACAGGACTTTCAAGCGCAGTGAAACGAGCAGAATGCCCCATGTCCCCACCCTTCGGAACCAGGCGACCCAGCGACGCAAGGCTGGGGGCTTTTGCAGACCTCAGGTGATGAAGGTCGGGAGCTCTGCACACCTGCACGGGCCCACATCTCCTCGTGGGTGGGATCAGGGCCATGCAGAGGTGGAGCTGGTCTTCCCTTGAGATGATCTAACCTTCTCGTTTTCAAATTAAGAAGTCAGGGCTCAGATTCTAACCCCAGCCTGCTCTGTCCTCCCCCGGAATTCTCTCTGGAAGAAGACTCACGATGGGACCCAGAAAACCTGGCCTCAGGAAGCCCACCCTCCTCCCCACCGCCCAGCAGTGCCCACCCCGAGGGTGAGTCTCCAGGCCAGTGGCAGGTCATCAGGGGAACCCCAACTTTCACCCCACCACCCAGGGACCTACTGCATGAGCTTCCTGTTGTGCTGGGACGGCCACTGCTCGCTCACAGGCGTAAGGCAACACAGATTTTTATATTTTTTCTTCACTTTAATTCTCTTACTGTCTTTTTCCCATTACCATTTAGTCCCCTTATTCCCCCTGCCACCTGCAATCACCCCTCTGTTGTCCGTGTCCACAGGTCCTTTTTCCTTTTTGTTAGATCCCTCCACCCTCAACCTCCCCCCGCCACTAGCTGTCACCCTGCTCTCCATCTATGAGTCTGTCTCCATTTTTCTTGTTAGTTCAGTTTGTTCATTAGATTCCACGTATGAGTGAAATCATATGGTGTTTGTCTTTCTCTGACTAGCTTGTTGCACTTAGCATAACGTTCTCCAGGTCCACTCATGCTGTTGCAAAGGGTAAAATGTTCTTCTCCTTTGTGGCCGAGTACTATTCCACGGTGTGGACGGCCCACAGGAACAACAGATGCATTTCCTTACGGCCCTGGGGGTCGGAGTCTGGCGGGCAGGCGCCTCACCGGGCTAGCGTGGAGGTGTGGGCAGGCCTGCGTCTCCTGCGGAGGCTCCAGGGAAACCCACCCCCTCGGGGCAGCCTGCTCCCCTCAGTTTGTGGCCCTGAGCCCATGTTCAGAGTGACAACCTCAGGCCCAGTCCTCAGGGGCCACCTCGCTGGAGTCTACTGCTCTGCCTCCCCTCCCCCGATTCCCCTTTTAAGGACCCACCTGGATAATCTGTGGCAATTTCCCTGTTTTAGAGTCCACTCCCTAGTGACCTTCAATCCCCTTTCCACGTAGCCTGCCCGGTTCCCAGGACCTGGGGCCTGGGTGTGGACGTCCGCGCAGGGACCTTATTCCACGCCCCGCACCTGCTAACGTGAAGTTTGCGCTCAGGATGATTTCTACGACCACAAAACTGGCGTTTTCATTTCCGGAAAGTTTTCACTTCCTCTGGATCCTCTAACGTCATGTGACGTGCCCCCTGGGAATTTTTACTGCCGCACAAAAGAGAAGATTCCAGAGGGAGGACCAGTTCTTGCCGACAACTCAACCACCAAGGAATGATCACCGTTTGCCTTCTCGTAGATCTCAGAGGCATTCGGCCTCCCCGTGAGGAAACGCGGTGTCAGTCCTACAGCTTCATGAATGGCAGCATCTCGACACAAGCACGTCCAGGGCGTGCGAAATCAATCCCCGTGAGGGAATGAAACAATTCAGCCAGCTTCTGTACACTTCGGCGTGGGGCGTGTGTGTGAATGAATAGCTGTGTCTGACGTGCCATCGGCGCTAAACTCAAACGTGAGGCTGAAAAGTTAGAATCCACGCTCCCTGCACTTCTGTCCCTCCCTGCCATCCACTCCTAGGGGGAAACAGTCAGGATCCTTCGCAAGGCGGTGTGACTCGGACGTACAGCACACACTGCGGCCTGCAGCAGCCGCCCCTGCAGACGGGGCCCTGGCGGGGAGCTTCGGGGCAGCGCCTCTGAACTCCAGGCACTTTAAGGACTTTCTGGGTGGGGGTGGGGGGCAAGAGGGAGCACACAGGAGAGGAGTGACGCGAGAGGAACCCAGAGGGTGGGCAAAACTTCCGGTGTCATTAGGGACAAAGCTGGAGACTCGGGGGCTTTGTGAAAACGCAATTCATGGTCGCGATGGCTAGAAAACTTTCATTCCCTGCGTTTTAAATTTTATGTTTTATACAGTTGAAGTTGTATATTTTTAATTTAAAATAACTGCTCTTTTTGCTCCAGTCTGGAACAGGCAAGGAGCCGGGGAGCCTGTCACAGGGAGACGTTTTGTCTGAAGGCATCAGCCTGCCCTGCTCTCAGCCAGCAGCCCAGCCCTCCCGCCTCTGCCTGGGGGTGTGCCCTGGGCCTGCTCCGAGGGGAGGGGAGGGGAGGGGGAGGGGAGGCAGGAGTGGGAGGGCAGTCCTGCTGTTTTCGTGAGATTAGCATCATGTTTGTGGTCCAGCACTTCTGTCATAGCCATCAAACAATTCCACCACCAATCACCCCGTCAGACAACAATGAGAAGCATCCAGGCTTCAGATTAAACTAGGCTACATCGAAATCAAATAAAACCTCAAAATTAATCTACACACACACACACAGACACCCACGGTCACTCTTAAGGAGGAAAAACCCTCCTGAGATTAACAGCCGTGGGGAAGGTAAATTTAGCTATTTGAAACAGCGTTTTGGGTTCCTTCCTGGTTCTATGACAACTGCTATCATTTTTCCATGATAAGACTTTGCATTTTGTCACTTACTTAATGTAAGAGGTTGAGCCTCTGGGGAGAAAAAGAATAAGGAAGGGAACCTTTTGCTTAAGTAGGAATTTGCAGCTTCTGGCCCATGATGAGATTATTTTAGACTTGTTCCAAGCGAGAAACGCTGGAGAGTTCCATTTCTTTCTTTTTTTTTTTAAGATTTATTTATTCACCTTTAGAGAGGGAAGGGAGGGAGGGAGGGAGGGAGGGACAGAGAGAGAGAGAGAGAGAGAGAGAGAGAAACATCAGTGTGCAGTTGCTGGAGGTCATGGCCTGCAACCCAGGCATGTATCCTTGACTGGGAATTGAACCTGCGACACTTTGGTTCGCAGCCCGCGCTCAATCCACTGAGCTACGCCAGCCAGGGAGAGTTCCATTTCTTAAAACAAGTGTCATGTATGCTTTCCTCGTTTCAAAGCCTAGGGTCTGAGCCCGAGAGAGGCTGAGGAACGGGAACCTGGGGAGGAGAACAGAGTGCCGACACGCTTCTGCGGGCATCGCTCTCCTCCGCGTGGAGTCAGGTTATTGACCCCAGTGTTCTTCCCGAGGGGGCCTCCCCAAGCAGCGGGGCCTCCCCAAGCAGCCAGCCCTCCTGAGTGAGTACCTGAACCGTAAAGGAGAACGACCACAGTGAGCAGACACCCTTGCAACGGCCAGCGCTGGGGAGAGGCAACGTGCCCACGGGGTCGGACTAGAAACCTTTCGGCGCAGGGGTCTGAAATCGCGGCCGAGGGAACTGAGCGCGCGCGCGGTGCCGCCACGCAGAGCCGGGCGTACGTCGTTGCCAGGGATAAGGCGGTCCCTCTGCCCGGGGCCGGATTCAAACCCCGCGTCCTGGTGCTGTCCTCCTGCTCCCTGACCACACACGGCGCGGTGGCCACCGCCACCTGGGCCGCTTCTCGCTTCTTGTCACTTGCCGGAGCGAAAAAAGAGCATTTCCCCAAATTTGCACCAAACATTTCTTAAAGTTTGAGGAACATATGCATGTTTTACATCCCGGTTTATAAAATGGGGAATCTCCGATTCGGATCATCAGTAGGCGCTAAAACAGCTCTTTCGTGCTTCGGGAAGCTCACGTGGCCCTTCCTCCTCCTCCTCCTCCTCCACTCACCCCGTGGGACTGGTGTCACACTCTGCCTGTGCAATGCACACCAGCGTTTCTGTGTGTGCCATACACAGGATCACTACCCCCATGGCACGTCATCATCATGCTCATGTACAGTGCCCACCTTTATTTTTCCTCCCTCAAAGATGTGGGCAAAAAGTACGCATTATCCACGGCAAAATACGCTCTATCGTAAAGGTAGTCTGTGATGACTGGAATTCATAGCTAACATCATGAAATAATGTACATTTGTGCTTCTGATTTTTTTTTAATTTTGCTGGCTTTCTGCACTATAAAGAAAAATACTCTGTCACAGTCGGTGCCTGGAGTTAGCCTGCACCTACCGTCCCAGGGAATGCGTCCTTAGACCCCGGTAAGAGCCGTGAGCACGCAGAGCCAACAGGAACCCAGTGAAACTGTTAACTGGGCGTACGGTTTTCCACCTTTTACTCACCATTGAGGAAAACAGTCTCGTCATTGGTAAGAAACTATAAATTCCTACTTAAGCAATCATGACTTCATATTATTCCAAACCAATAAGAAACCACTCTGTCTTGTTTTCTGAGAGTATCAAGAGAATACCATCCACTTGTTCACAGAGACTGTGCTATTTTAAGACGCCGAGAGAGACCAGGGCACCAGAGGTGATCGGCGAGTGTGCAGGCACTGGAGCCACAGGAGCACACGGCAGGACACACGTGGAGATGTTCCGGAGGGGTGGTGGTACCCGTGAGCTTTTGCAGAGGCTCCCGGCACTGCCTCCGTGGGCAGACGGATGGGCACTCCCGCTGACCGGCCCCTTGGGCGTGTGGACCACAGGGGGAGGCATGGAGTCTGCCCAGACACCTGGGGGCCGGGCCGCCGAGGTCGGAGCAGGTGAGACCTGGGTTGGCAGCCACAGGAAACCACGGGGTTTGGCGCGGGCCGGTGGCGCAGAGTGGTGCTTACGAGGTCTAATCCGGCGACAGGCTGTGTTCGGGACCTCATTCTGAGATTTAATAACAGGAGAGAAGTTCTGCTGGAATTAACCTACGTCCTTGGCCCTCACATCCGGTCCTCGCGGGAGGTGCTGGACAGTTGGTTCATGCCTTCTGAGTCGCAGCCCCTTCCCAGGCTTGAAGTGGAAGTCTCGCCTAAAGCGACACGGTGTGACCTGAGGCACAAAGGTGCCTGTGACACGATTCAGTCAACCCCTCCACAGTCAGCACTTGCCCTCAAGTCTGCGGTGGCCCCAGAAGGTCTGACGCCTAGCCATGTGCTCCTTGTCTTACTCAGAGAGAGACTCGGCGGTGCCGCCTCCCTCCTCCCGGAGCCTCTCCAAGACCCCCGTCACCCCAGCCTCCCGGAATCCATGCGCTTGGCTTTCAGCAGCAGGCTCCTTGAACTCTCCAAGCTGAGGTTCGCTCCACCTCTAAGGTTCTTCTGCCTGCCTTCCTCCGGCTTACACCCTGCCTGCCCCAGAAGACTCTCCCAGTCGCCTCTGGTTATTCCTTTCCTTTGTGTCCTCTCGGTTCCTAGTGATGAAAACACTCTTTTCCCGCATTTTGGAGGGAATGATTTGTTCCAGACAAGGAAAAAAACTTTGAAACATAGGTTATTTCTTTAACTGCCAGCAGTGAGTCACCCGAGTGGTTTTTTAAAGCTAAGTTTTCTGTAAGGACACATCACCTATTCATTCTGTCTTTTACAGCCAAATCTATTTAAAATATAAATTACCTTTTTTCTTCCTGCCACGGGGCCCCATCATGAAAAGGCGTCCATCTCCCTGCCCAAACCGCCTGCCCCGCAGCTCTCCCATTCTGTAGCAGCAATACCACCCTGAGAGCTCCCCGGAGAAAAATGTGGACTCGTCCCTGCCTCCTCCGTGTCCCTCACTTCCCACATCCATGCTCCCCGGAGAGCCTGTTGGGCCCACCTCCGACCTGTATCCGGAATCGGACTCCTCCTCGCCTTTGGACCCACGCCTCCATCACATAACCTCTTGCCTGCACCGTGGCCTCGCTTCCTGACTGGCCTCCCTGCGCGCCCTGGGACCCGTCCCACCCAGGTGTGTCCTCAGCACGGCGGGAAAGGCGACCCTGTCCTAGAGAGGGAGTTCGTGCTGCTCCTCTGCGCGAACCCCGGCAACGCCAGCTTCCTTCTCCGGAGCGCCAGCCGCGGCCCTCCCAGTCTTTCGCCTCGTGGCTCAGTTAGACGGCTCTGGGGGAGCGCGCCCACCTCCCAGCCTGGGTGTCCATTCGCTCCAATGCTGCAGCGCTGCGCCCCTGGATGAGCGATGGTTGGACGGGAGGGCACCGGATGCTGTCTGTGCTCCATGCGCTGCTGGGTCGGAACGCTTGTCACTGAGCTCCCCACCCACCGCCTCTGCGGCCAGACCGCCCTTCCCGCGACCCTCACCTCCCCGCTGGGCTGCTCTGCGCACAGGGGGCGGCGGCTCACTGCCTCTGCTGGCCAGGCCTCACTCTCTGGAAACGTGAGAACGCACCCTCGGTGACTCGGTGGCCTAGGAGATGCCTCTGAGGATCAGTTTTATCCATCTGAAGCTCTGTCTTCCCTCCAGTTGTCTATTTACAAGAACCCCCCCCCCCCCCGACTTCAGAACCGTCTCCCGCTCCTTGTCCTGAGCCTGGAGCAGGCAGGCGCTTGATGGGCAGCAGGTGGTCCCACTGCACAAACACAGGAGGCTCACCCCCCCGCTGCCCGGCACATGACCGACGATCACAACCTAAGCCCACAAGGCCACCCCCCGCCTAAGTGTGAGGGGAGCCCGTGCGTGTGTGTGCACACGTGTGGGGCGGAGTGGGGTGGGGAGAATGTTAAGGTACAATGGAAAAAGCATGGTGCTGAGTTAGAAATTCTGCTGTTTAATCCTGACTTTGATATTAATTTGCTTCTCATCTGTAGAATATTCCAATCTTTGTGCCCTCAGATCCTCCACGACAAAAATCAATGCACTGAGCCAAATCAGTGATAGGAAATATGTGTGTGCTCCTCACACTCATGGCTACAGTGGGTGTAACTTATCAACCAAGTATTCTCACCTGCTCGACAAAGGTTTGTCATCTTAGTCATTGTCAACACTCCGGAAGTCACTACCAAGCAACTGAAGGTAGAATATGAGATAAACACGATTTGCCTTCAATGATCTTTAAGGCTCTGAGTCTATCATTCCCTGTTGTCATAGGAATAGTAGTTTTCCCTGTTAGCTACCAAGACTTGGTTATTAAGATAAATGTTACTTTGAAATGTACTGCCCACTAAGTATGTAATAATGTTAATAAGAAATACTACTTACTGAGTGTCTATTGTGTTCCAAGTCATAGATTTTTAGTGTATGCACAGATCTCTACCTGTCACACCCACTTGGTCATCAGAACAGCCCTTTGAGATGGGCTCATTTCTAAACTGAAATTATTTTTAAATTTATTATTTCTTACTTATAAGATCAGTAACTTGGCAACATATTCCACTGACCAGGCACTAGGAGAAAAGAAACTTTCATCTATGCTGATGGAAACACAGAATGTCCTAACTCCTTTGAAGGAAAATTTGGCAACATCTAACCAAACTATGTAGGTATTTGCTTTAAGACCCTGCAAGTCCACTCCTGGGCATTTGTCCTTAACACACTCCTCCGCAAATGCAAAACAACACATGCACAAGCATGCTCATTATGGGATTATTTGCAACAGTAAAATATCATAACCTAAATGCCCATCCATACAAGACTGGTTAAATAAATAGTGGAGTGATAGTAGAATGAAAAATATCTCTATTTATTGTAATGGAGCCATTTCCGCCTATAACCTTAAGTGAAAAAAGCGAGAGACAAGAAAGAAAGACACAGTGTGCTACCTTCGTGCAGGAAGGAAGGTGAACCACGGATGTGTGTGAGTATCTATCTACCAGCTGCCTGTCATCTAACCTAGGGCACCAGCCAGCCAGCCAGCCACCAGTGATAGGAGCAAGTCGAAGGAGTTTGGAGAGAGATTTTGCTGAGCACACTTTTTTATATAGTTGGACTTCATGAGACTTGTCAATGTTATATATTTTCAAAAAATACAACTAAATTAAAAAGTATAAAAAATTAAGCACTAAAATGACATACAAATAATTTTAGTGGTACATGAAATTAATAGCATATCCATATAAAAAATTAATTCAAGTAAATTTTAAGCACACTCTCTAGATTGTATACCAATGTAGGATATATAGACACTGCAAATAATTGTATGATTTTACCCTCTGTGTTTGTTATTGGTGGTGCAATTCCGACACTATTTTGTATGCATGTTGGAGAGAGCTAAGGAGTAAATATTTTAGGGTTGGAAACCTCAGTTTATTTCCACCGAGGCAAAGGGAGACACAAAGAAGAGGATAAAGAAAAAGAATCTTACAGTGTTGTATTTTGATTGTACATAGTATAAACTCATGATTTTATGATATAGTGCATAAGTACGTTTTTTAGTGAAAGGGGCCTAGGAAAAATAATATTTCTGTTCTAATTGCATCCAGAACTCCATCTTCTAAAAGCTATTTCCCATGAAAAGGAACCAGGTCTCCTCGGGAAACCGGAAGATTCCTGGCCCGAAACGAGCGAAGTGCGAGCACAGGGTGCGCCCGGAACGTCTGTGCCAGGAAGCAAAGACGCGTCAGAGAGTCACGAGCGTTTCTGTCTCCTTCTGATGTCATCGCGTGGGGAGCTGCGCCTGCCGGCAGGGTGCCCAGGAGGGACACAGGCCCCCAGTTAAGCTTCAGGCCGGCCCTCTCCTCCGAACTTCAGCAGAGCACTTGGACTGCTTTGTTTCTGGGGTCACGAGAGCGTACACTTCCTGCGGTCTCTCCCTCTACACCTGCTTTCTTCACATCATGTCGGTGACCTGCGGACATGCCTTCAAATGCATAATCTGACACATTCTTTTCCTACACACTAACGGATCCCTTTTCTTCCTTAAATAAAGTATAATAGAGTCTCCCTTTGAATTTCACCTCTGAAAAAATACTGCCCTCTTGACAGTAAACTATGGAACTCTGTTTAGAAGAGCTCACCATGCCCATCGTTAGAGAACGTCATGCCTCACCCCACTAGTGTGGGACGCCTACCGACTCCGGATTAAAGAGGGAGTTGTGTGTGCGCTTTCCAGGGCTTGGTGAGACTGCGGGCGTTTGACTGCAGTGGGAACCAATGCAATGGATGGTGACCAGCTGTTTCTCATGGAGACGATGAGACCAATGATGAGAAACAAATTAAACTGAAGCTTGGAGTGGTTTAGGTTCAACGTGAGGAATAACTTCCTGTGAATAAAAGATGCAAAAAAATTGGAATGGCTTTCTCAGGAAGATAACACAACAGTTTCTGGATGTCTCCCAACATGGAACAAGTTTGCCCTGGGACGGTTAAAATGATACCCTTTCATTGTAACATAATGCCCCAAGATTGTTTCCACTACTGAGACTCTTTAACCCATTTTTGGAGAAAACGAAATGATGAGGAAAGTAGACATTATTATGGAAACGACAAAAGAGCACTTTTAAAAAATAATTACAAGATCATTTCAAAATAATTTAGATTTATGCCTTGCTAATGGTTCAATGCGCTTCAAACGCTTTGGGGGTGTTTACTAAGGAGATGACGCAGACACCTCCGCGTTCTCAGTTTGCCCCCTCTCTCCTCCGTCCGCACCATGGCGTGCGAAGCAGACTCCCACTAGCACCTTTGAGGGGGTGCAGGGGGAGGAGGCGAATTCTCCCTGCAGTGAGCGTTGGGAGGTCTTCACAGAGAGACTGACTCTGGAGGTGGCCCCTGAAGGATGGACAGGACCTGGACTGGAGTAGAGTTAGAGCGGAAGGACTCTTTTAAGATTCCTTTTACAGGGATCAGAATCAGTAAGGTCTGGAGTTAATAAGTGCTGGAGCTCAGCAAAGGGTAGAAGGATGTGGCAAGGGGAGGCGCTGACAAGTAATAAAAACAGTCCGAACGGGAGTGTGACCCTGCAGTTCCCGGTCGGCAGGGAGACACCGACACCCAGGGCGTGGCTGACCTGGGAAGGCCCGGACAAGGGCGGGGCAGTGGGACCTCAGCAGATGCACTGCTAATGCTGGAGTCCGAGCTAACCGATCTTGGAAAATCCGTCTGAGGTGAAGGAGAAGAGAGATCCCCGCAAACAGTCTCACCGGAAGGCCGCACCCCACCCAGCGGCCCCAGCACAGGCGGAGCCTTCTCGCCCTCTCGGCCCTGGTTGCTCAAACGCCTGGGCCTTGCCCTCCCCGCCTCTGCCGTCCTGGGTCACCTCCCTGACGTCCGCCACGCCCTGGCCCAGCTGCACTGACCTTTACTTAGTATTTGTCTCTAACTTAAATCATGGTTTTTACTTAAAAGGTGAAAAAGTTGGCATTACCATAAGTAGCAAAACAGTGTCATTGGCTATTAATAGAATAAAACCATAGAAGCAAATTCAACGGAAGGGAAATGATGTTATTAAATTCCAGTGAAATGTCACTCCCTGCCTGGGGCCTTGAGCTTGACGCCGGCTCTGTGAAAAGTTTAGGCCGGGATCTGTTCCGCGCCGAAGACCTTCTCGTACTAAACTGAGAATGTCTGCTGGACCACACAGAAGGGTGGAAACAAATGAAACAAGGACCCGAGCCAGTGCTCTCCGGGGCGGCTGACAAGCACCAACTCCTAAAGAAGGACTTTCCCTGGAAGGCGGCCCTCGCGTGTCGGTCTGCTCCTGCCTCGTTAGCGTGACATCCTCCTCCTCTTCCTCCTCCTAACACTGGCTCTTCGTTTCCTCTCGTTCTCCCTTGCAGTTTCTGCACGTGCGGACTGGGGCAGCAAAACACGGATCGTCCGTCCCACGCGTCTGGCTATGAGTAAAAGAAAAAACGTTTAAAGAACGAAGAAGCGTTATTTTACACGATACGGGGGGGAAACCAGAAAGGCCGCATGCATCACACGCCTGTGCTTCCCCTTCAGGTGCCACGACGGAGGGGACCCGACAGACCCTGCGTTACACTCGAGAAAAACGGACGCCAATCCGGACAGAAACATCCGCGCTACAGCCTGTGAGCTTTCCGCCTGAAAGGCTCTCTTTCCAATGCGGGTTCAATCCAATTAGCTTATCTTGATTCCTCTTAGCCACCCATAGACAGACTGCGGGCAATCGGAGTAATTTTGATGATGCTACAGTCTGAATCTGAGCAAGACAAGATTCACATTTTACTTGATTCAATGAGTCGCACCCGTGCGCACGTGGGGTGGCTGATTCCGAGGCGGGCGGTGGGGCAGCCACGGCCTCCTGCCCCGGGAAGCACCGCGTAACTAAAGCTGGAGAACAGAGTCTCCGGCAGGGACGGCTTTCGTGGGGGGGCCGGCTGATTCCCTTTGATGTTTGCATCCCAGTAATAACATTAACAGCGTCCCAAACGACAGGTAATGCAATTGTGGACATGCTGTACGTGCGGCCGCCTCTGCCGGCGACGCTGGCCGTTTCCCACACGGCTTCTCCTCTCCCGGGGGCACCAGCTCAGCGCGTGGGAAGCCAGGGCAGGAATTAGCAAAAACAGGCAACTGCTGACACTCTTCCCATCTCAAACCCGATACCCCTGCTCTTAAGAATAATTCTGTGTGCTACTCTCGCCTTAGCCTGTGCAGATATCAAGGTGAGAAAAACGTCTAAAACAGTCATGAAGAAGAGAACGTGGTTGCCAGGGGCTGGGGGTGGGGGACTAGGGAGCTGGTGCGAAGGGCTGTAAAGTTTCGGTTGCACGAGATGAATGAATTCCACAGACCTGCTGCACGTTCGACATTGTCCCTGCAGGTAATGATGCGGGGTTGTACGGTTAAAAAGCTGTGGAGAGACTGGATCGCAGGGGTCCTTACTGCAATAAAAAGAAAACAAGAACGTGGCTGCATCAACATTCATGTGTCTGGGAACATCCTCTAATGTCCAGCAGTGATGGTAGCTTAATGTGCAAAAATAATATCTCACTTTGACGTTTCCCCAAAATTGCTTATATCGCTTTAAATGTGATTTAGAAAGAAAACAAATGGTAAGTGCCATTAGGAGGAATTGAGACTCCTTACTTGTAACTTAATTAGCAGTGAGTCAGTAAAGAAATATTGAACTGTGTCTTTAAAGAGCTTTCCAATGAATAATTAACACTCAGGGGGAGCGCCATCACCCTGACTTCACTGTAAACTTGGGATCTGAAAATTCCTCTCGGCCCAGAAACACTTGAGAACTGGGAGGACAGGTTGCTCTGCACGGCTCACGCCTGCCCATCACCCGCAGGAGGGAGCTGTGTGTGCGCTCCACGGTGAACATCCACGTCTCCGATCCTCCCCACCGGGTGGAAGGGGCTTTACTCTGCATGTGCGTTTGGAAGGCAGGTCTTAGTTCTCAGGGCAGCACTGACAGTGGGGCGAAGGCCGGGTGGAGGAGAGTATGAGGCTGTGGCTGGGTTTTACATGAATGAGCCCAGAAACTGAAGTTACTTGAAAACTAAGCAATTGTCAGACGAGAAATCAGGAAGAGTGGGCAGCTACTGACCATCGCCGGTCAAGACAAGGAAGGCATCAGCCAGTGGTGGACTTAGAACCCGTTTTCACATGGACCCAAGTTGCCGAATTTCCAAAGACGCCAGGTAAGTGGCCCGTGTGCGTCCTGATGTTTGTGGTCATCTGCAGTTTTCGTGAAAGCTGCTCACTGAATGGGAACCAGGGAAGCGCTGCTGCTCTAACACGGCTGCTTGATTTTGAGATTCAGCAAGTGGGGCAACGCAGTCTCAGTGTCAGGATGCATAGCGTGTGCCCATTCACCGCAGCAGGTGTTTTGAAGACCCCGATTCCAGATTCAATCACACTAAAGCAGTGATTTGAAAGTTCGGAAAATCACGCTGGTTTCCTTCTGTTGAGATAAATTGCCTTCTTGTTTTAAAAGTCCAGATTCCACCTGGATGTATTAGCTGAATCAGAAAGCAAAAATGTCGTGCGGTGATGGCTTGTTTTGGCTTCGACTAGAAGCAAGGGAGACTGTAAAATCACCAGAATTTTCTCGCGTATTTTTGTTAACCTGGGGCCGATGTGGACTGAGCCTTACCGCAGGCAAGGCTGGGCTTTGCTGGCGTTGGGTGTGGACGGGCACAAGAGCCCTCCACGTAACCTTAAGTGATCAGCTCACTGGTGTTTGCGTGCATTCACAAGTCTGTGAACTATACAACAAATGCTGGCTCACGGGCACCTGGAAAGAGCAGAAAACTTGGAGCTTGAACTTGGCTCTCATTTTCTGGAGGCAGCAGTGCAAAGTGGACAGAGAGATGATTTGTTGTTGTTGTTGTTGTTGTTGTTGTTGTTGCCGTCGTCTGAGAACAAGGAGGCTCCCGCTCCTCTGCGGTGGCAGCACCTGCCAGGAAGAAGGTCCCCCGGTCGTGAGTGACTAACCGACCAGCACGCACTCAGCGAAGCCAGCACCAGCTGCACCAACGCAGGACGGATTTGTTTTTGCCATGTCGTGTGCTCTGACGGGAGACTGTGGCCAGTCACACTCACGCACAGCAGAGGGGGCAATTTTTGTTCTATTTCGGAGAATTTGCAGCACGGTCCTTCACGTGCCAAAAAACGTGAGGCAACACTCCTTCTTTAATTGGTTCCAAATATCTTGGTTTCCATTATGTTGTTTGCGAATACAAAAAAGAGAAGTGTTCCCTTCTTCTCAAAATAGCTAACAGTAAGACATCCAGAAAGATGCATGAGGAGATACTTCACAACTATTAACTGTAATGCGCTCAAAAGGCTGCCCAAGGTCAGTGTCATTAAAAGCTTTTAATAGACGATTTCCTAACAGGACATAATGGTTCATAATGACTTTGATATTTTCTCTTTACTCGAAAGTTCTGTGTGTTTTTAAGAACACATTTCAATTATTATCAAGTAAACTCAAAATGTATTGGCAAAGACAAACGTCAGTATACAATGCTGTAGAAGTAGATGTTATATTTAACAGTAGATGTTGTATTTAACAACCCAAGTTCCAACAATGAGGAGCAATACAACCACAGCATGGTTCCTGGCATTCTACTCTGTGGCCGGTCTTTATAAATTTCCCATTCCTGGGGCCCCATAGAATAACTGGATAGGCAGGTGACTTGTTCAACTTTGGTGGGGAAAAGAAAAAACAGTTATCGTGAGGTCTGCCGAGGTCGGGAAGTGTTTGGAAACTGAAAGTCTTCACTCCTTAGTGTGAATTTAGGGAGTAAGACTGTGCGGCCTCAGAGACTGAGATACCGTTCCACTGAGACGCCGGAGTGAGGGTGGTAACTGTTTGCAACGGGCACTCGTTCCTTTGGCGGGTGTTCACGGAGCCCCTCCGCGCTCTGCACAGTGCAGAGCACGAGAAGGCGACAGTGAGGGGCACGGTCTGCACCCCACGCGCTGACCACCAGGAAGGCAGGCAGGCGGAGCCGCAGCACCTCCCGGACACATGGGGACACCCACGCAGTGGGGGCTGCTCTGCATACAGGCTCTCCTACCGCGTGGGAGACGCAGCGAGGCCCCCCGGGTGCCCCAGGGGTCCCTGACGGCAGCCTGGGAGCACCAGGCTTTGGGAAGCCTGGTGGGACAGGAGAGGAAGAAGAAGAGAGTCTCCTCTTCTTGTTTATGTGACTTAACGTTTGGCAGGAGGAAAGCCTCTGACCTAGAAACTCCACGGTAACTGGTAGGAGTCTCATTCCTGGGGGGACTGTAACAATGACACGAGGGCAAACCTGGAGAGTCTCACAGTCTTACTGTGTGCAGCGACACTGGTGACGGTGATGATGATGATGAGAGAGAGAGAGGGAGAGGGAGAGAGGGAGAGAGGGAGGGAGGGAGGGAGGGGGGAGAGGGGGAGAGGGAGAGGGGGGAGGGAGAGGGAGAGGGGAGAGAGAGAGAGAGAGACAGAGACAGAGACAGAGAGAGAAGCGCAGCGGACTACTTCAGGCCCAGCACAGCTGCCTGGGCAGGAAACACCAGAGAGGGGGCGGTGTGTCCCCACCGTCTGCCAGTGCCCCGTGCGTGTGCCTCAGTCGGCAAACCCGCCACCAATCCCCTTTAGGAGATTGTTTCTCGTGGCGGATTTGCGACCCCATACTGTAAATGGATTCTAACGGAGCTCGTCTGAGCAAGCTCTTGCCGGCCAGGGCCTGCGAGAGTCACCTGCGCCCCGTCCTGGGTTCCAGAAACCCTGCGCTCCAGGCGAGCGCGGCCGTCTTCCTGCTGCTGTGATTGGACGCGCGTCTGCAGGGTGTGGGAGGTACCAAGTGCAGCGCGCCGAAGGGGCGTGAGTGTCCTGCGAGCGCTTTCCTGCCCTTTCCGAGTCCCTTTCCGAGCTGCTGTCAGTCCTGTGGGGCGCCCCCAAAGGCGCGCTCCACCGGCGGGGTGGGGAGCGCCCCTCTCTGCATTTCCCCCAGGGCCTTGGATGCCAGCTTGCCATGACAGTCGCATGTAGTCCTCTTGCGTTTTACCTACAGTGGACTTCCAACCGTGTGTAAACTCACGTTCGGTTTATTCTTTACTTTGTGCAATGAACGGAACACGGAGCTCTCATTCAGGGGACGCGATGCCATCCTACGCATCTGTGCCCCTGGACACTGTTTGAAGGGAGTTCGAAGCATGTGTGTGTGTTGGGGCCAGGGACAGGCAGGGGGCAGCTGGGATGGCTGGCATTCAGTGTGGAGGCAGCCCGGCGGACAAGACACCACGTGACGCCACTGATTCGTTTCACAGTGACCAGTGTGTCCGTTGGAGCTATTCACTTCCCTTTGAAATTAGATTAAACGTTTCCCTCCCCATCGGATTCTCATTTTGATCGATGCTAATAATCTTCCCCCACAAACACGGAAATTCAAACTTTAACACACGAGTTATAACTCCAAGGAGACAGACGGGACTGGATTCTTCACTGTCGCTTAGGAGGAAGTGTGACAGGCGGCAGCCCACTGGGGTGGGGGGGCCCATTCACCTGTGTCCGTACACCTGACCTTGACTTCGTGGTTCCCTGCCACCCTCTGTTCAGAGCGCAGCGTCTACTCAGCAGCCTCCCCATGGTGTTCATTCCGATTCCCGTGCCTCTGTTTACGTAATTCTCTTTTAAACATATTTTTATTGTGACACATTTCCTTTCAGTCTAATGATCTGTTTGTGTTACTCAACGAGCGTTTCTTTATTGAGTCTCTGCTACAGGCAGAGGCTGTGCCAGGGAGTGGGTGGGGGGGGGGGGAGATAAAGCCGGCAGCCTTACCCTTTGAGAGCGCCCCATAGGAAGACCTTCCCCTGTCCCCACCCCCGCTCCCCCACGAAGGCATCCTCGTGGGAGTCTGGCTGGCCAGCCTCCCTCCCCCGGACGTGTGGGTCACCTGTGGTCTGAGTGGCGCCCCTCAGGGGTCGTGCCTGTGGACAAAGGATGGGCGTGTCTGGAGCGGGCTGGCACCGGCTCCCGGGAGACCAGTGTGCGCACCTCCTCCAGCTCTGCATCTGGTGGCGGCCACGGTGGGCGCAGCGGCCACGGTGGGCGCAGCCGCCCCCCAGCGTAGCGCAAACACTGTGGGCGGCTGGCACTCAGTATGGACGCAGCTGCGTTGATAATCGTCACTTGACGCCACTGATGCGTTTCACAGTGACAAGCATGTCCGCTGAAGTCATGCTGAGTCAGAGTTGTTTTCCGGGAGAGCTGATTTACGGACACACCACTGCGTGTAACACGCACTTCTAAACACGCCTCTTGCACACGGCAGGAGCTCCCGTGGACAAGCCTGCGGTCTGTGTATGTGATCTCCCGGGGGGTGGGCTCAGGGTCGCTGGGACTCCCGAGATCCCCCGGCGCTGGGCAAACAGGGGCACGCACGGACGCTCTCTGATCGCTGTAAACTGGAGTGTCGGTGACGACGTTCACTCTGCTCTGCTCCTGTTCCTCTGAACTTTGCAGTGCTGCCCTTTGACATTACTCTGACCGTGAATTGCTTCCCCCCTCCCTGTGGGGTAACTTCAGAAACATGAAAACAGCAAGTACTTGCAGCCCAGAGAGGCACCTCCCAGTAAATGACAGTCTCTCCGGTCCTGTGCCTCCCCGGCACTGCCCAGCACTGGGACGCGAGCCACCTGCTTGGTCTGTGTCTCGGGCCCACTCTCGGCAGTGGGCAACACCCAGCGGGTCCCTTTCGGAGGCCTGGCTTGATGCTGGCAGGGTGTGCAGAGTCTGGAGACAGGGCGGGGGCGGGGTGTGAGGGATCTGCTTCTGTAGCAGCCAAGGGTCCTTGGCAGGGACGACAGATACGTGGGAATGACATGGGGGCAGACGGCGGCAATAGCAGCCACAGACAAGTGTTCCAGAGACCTGGCCTTTCTAGGTCTCCATTTCTCAGTCCTCCAGTTAGACACAAAGCTCAGCTCTCCATCCGCAGACCGCGGACCGTGCTGCTCCCCACAGCGATCAGGCGGGGGTGCAGACGCACCCAGAGCGGGGGCACATCCGTGGAGAGCCGCCTGGGCTTCCTCGGGGTCGTGCAGGAGGGCCACAGACGCCTGAGCCGTTCTCCTGTTGGCCTGTTTCTTCGGGAAACCGCTTCAGGGTTCAATCGCTTTGTCCGTTTTTAAACTGGAAACAATGTTTGTATACGCTTTACTCTTGCAAAATGAAAACAGAGAGTGGATGACGATTTGCTCCTGTATCCCGAGATTGTGAAGAAAGTCACTCCCTGTCTTTCTTTTCTCTTATTCCTAGCAGGGGAGGGGGGAAGGGAGGGGTCGTGGTGCTCGGGCTTGGTGGTGTGCCTGCCTCGGTTCATGTCACGTGAGAAAATGCAACAGCATCCACTCCCTTTCCGGTCCTGCCGGAGTTCCCACCGCGCAGACCACGTGGCTCGCTGTCAGCCTGGAGCTGTCCCTCCAGGTCACTGTCCTGACCCCCACCCTCTCCAGTGGCCTTGAGTAAACCCCAGTCCTGGGGGAGGCAGCCCAGGCGACCCGGCCGTGTCCCCATGTCGCTTGTCCAGTGGTTTCAGAATCCTCATCTGGAAAACAAAAGGCTTCTCACAGGCGGCGTCTTCCCCTCCATGTTAACGACAGGCAAGGGACTCTGTCCTGCCGGCCAGCATGGCTCGTGCGGCCCTGGGGCAGCCGGCGGCTTCGCCATCCTGTGGGTCACGCAGCGCTTCCCAGGCCCCCGTCCCCGCTGACCCAGGAGGGTGGCTCCATCTGGCTGGGCCGTGACCATATTTCTGTGCCGGTTTCCTGACTCTCCCCAAATCCCTGGCCGGGCGGGCGTCACACTTTCCGGGTCGCTCGCGGGTCGCTCCGGGGTACAGCAACCGCGTCCATCACCCCCGCTCCCGCTCTGGCCGTGTGACCAGATCTCCGGCCTGGGCTGGGCTGGGCTGGGCTGGGCCAGAGGAAGTGCGAACATCCCTCTTTTTGAACCGCGGATTTACACAGGGCTGAGGAGCCTCTCAGGGGAAAACACACACACAGAACAGCTCAACGCTCTCCAGCGTTTGAGTCCAGACATGTCCGACAGATGGGGGACAGCGGAAACCGGGCCAGCAGATCCGAGGCGGGTGAGAGAAAACTCCCAGGACGAGCCCAGGGCAGCCTCCGCCGCGCACGTGCACGGGGCGCCTGCTCTGTGCCGCGCCCTGCGCTGAGGATGGACCTCATTTTTGTACGTTTACCATGTGCGAACATGTACAGTAAGGAGAGAATGAGGAGACCAGCCCGCTGGGGGCTCCTGGGTGTGCTTCTGGCCGTCGGGGCAGTGTTACAATTACGGTTTCCATGGCCTTGCAGGAACAGGGTGTGGGGGACAGGGGCGCGGGAGAGCTGGAATGCACCCCATCCCCAAATCTGGCACACGTGGCCGACTTCCCCTGGACCGGTTCTAGGATCAGTGCACTGGGCACCCAGACCGCTGCCAGCAAATTCCCACTGCTGTTTGCCTAACACGGGAGCGACTGCCAGCTATGATATTATGTAACAATAATAAACGCAAATAACAACTAAGAAAAGTGGCATCGGTAATTCAGACAGCTGGTGTCCCGAAGTCACCCAAGACGACAGGAGTTAACTGACAACAGCAAGGCGCCCGAGAGGCCACTGAGGCCCAGGACGGCCGCCGCCCTGCGACAAACACCCGCCTGGGAACACAAGTGTCAGCCCCACTGACCACGGAGCAGGCGGCGCACAGCTCACAGCGCCCAGGGCCGGGCGTCTCTGAGGGAGCTGCACTAACTCCAGGGCAGCACGCAGGAAAAATGACAGCACTCCATAGTTTACAACGCCCTTCAAAGAGGCAAAACCCTTCCAAGTGTGGGGAGAATCCATAAAGTCACTGGGACTCTCGTTTACTGCCATTTTACATGAATTTCCCCAGTGCTGCAGCCTTTTAAAGATACTCTGCCAGGTCCTCAGGGCGCATATCAACCTTCAGCTCGACCCTGACCACCAGCAGCCGGCAGCGGCAGCGGAGACGAGCTCTCTCCTGTCGCACCCAGGCTGGCTGGTTTCTCTTCCACACCAGCCGCATGGCCCATGTTGCACCCGCCCACCCTGCCGCCGGGCACCCTCTGGACTCGCCTTCTGTGTAAGGTTTGCATCAGGCCCTTCAACAAACTGCCCCAAGTCCACGTGTCCCAGGCGCCCCTGGTCTGAAACCAAGTGTTTAATAGTTACATGTGCTAGGGTTGTTTGGACTGTTTTTTGGGTGAAACCACTTCTTCAAACCTGAAGCAGTGTTAGACTTTTTTGGCCAAGTCTTCAAATGATATATATCAGCATTGATGTCCCACGTTTTATCATCCGTAACTAAAGCTGAACGTTCCTGTTTACATATTGAGAACCAGTTTTGCAAAATCAGTATTTGGGCAACCTGGTCATTCAGTGCCTTCAATCTCACATCGCCAAGCCCTGCGTTTCGGTGAGCTAGTTTACAGAAGGTGGAGACACTAGGGCCCCACGCACGTTGAGCAACTTCTAGAGAATATAAAGATGATCCGACTTTTGAAGTACTTTGGCTACGACAGTATTTCCGATGGCAAACATACAGGATGAGAACACACCATCTGTTGTGTAAATAGTTCATGAAGGGACAAGCCCCTGAAAGATTGGGCTCCAGAAGCAGAGAAGTGTCTCGATCACAATGTGGGGTTTGTACGTGACCTGGAGGAGGCCCGGGACTCTGCATTGGGAGATTATATCACGTCTTCACCCAGGAGAAGTGCCACACACCGCTGGGCCCTTCCATGGCACCGACAGACACCTCGGTTTCACCGTCTAGGCCGTGGGGTCCCCACTCCGTGAGAGCTATGACAATTAGTATTGTTTGCATGGTAATGTATTACTTACATAAGTTTTCGCCTACTGTTGTTTTTATTAATAAGGCAATGAGCCAGTTATATTGCAGTAACATTGTTAGAAGGAGGAAGAACTTTGTACAGTAAATAGAAAAATATTTCAGTTCTTCAGCTAACATTTCAACGTATTACACATTCGCATGTAGAAACTGCAGCTCTTCCAAGGGCCAAGCCCCTTCTCCCCGAAGCCGGTTCTGCTTGGACGGACAGACAGACTTCACCACTGCTGTACTTTGACTCCAAGGCAGCCTTTCCTGAGACAGAAGATAACAAATACAAGAGGAATTGATTGGGCTGAGGCTAACACTGGGACGGAGACAACCAGAAGGCTTCCCCGTAAAGTCAGGAATCGAACTGACTCCACCAGAGAGAACAGGCCTCCCTGACTTCGTGGAGACACCGAAGCCCGAGAGGCAACGTTTGCCCGCAAGACCAAGCGACTGTTTGCCCGCAACGTTTGCCCGCAAGACCAAGCGACTGTAGGAAACTGTTCTCCTAGAGTTCACTACGCCCGCATCTGAAGGACCGTCCTGCGCTGCTCCCACCAGGCTCTGTTCCAATCTATCCCGGAAAACAGCACCAGGAATCCTTGACCTATCCTGAGCCATGGTCGCACTGCCGAGGGTCAGGGATTAATTAATATCTCAGTTATAGTAGCATCCTCCTGTTGCCGGGAAAGACTCAGTCCAGACAAGGAGGGGAGCGAAGTAGTTCTTGATTCATGCACGGGGACCCAGAGGAGGCAGTCTCCAAATTCTGGGCCCTGCACAGCGGGCGCTCTTAGCTTTATAGGGTCTGGGCGGGGTTTGCTCTCTGGGCGGGCGCGGGCGCGAAGCAGTAGCGTTTCGGGTAAGCAGGAAGCAGAAAGCTGAGTCATTTCCTGCGGGCCCTGAGATGGCTGCTCCTTCCTAACGGGTTGGCCCCTTCGCTCAACACTCCCAGGAAACCCAGGCCCCAACCCCTGCTCCGACCACAGCACCTCGCTGGGCTGTAAATGCAGATGCGAAATCCCTGGACACTGGAGACCAAAATAGCCTCTTAAGTGTTTTTCCTGAAGTAGGTTATCGGAATCCTCTTTTAACAAAGAGATAATTGGCTACCATAAATAGTAGGATAAAAGTAGCCTCTTGTTTCTACTGTAAAAGTTGAAATATATACACGACCAAAGAGAAGACTCTGGGTCCTAACCTTCAACTTTTAATGCTGTAGTCATTCTGCAAAATGTTGTGATATTTCATGCGGCTGCTAAACTGGCGAAGACTTGACCACCAGGTGACTGGTTACCTGCCTAGGCACCGTTAAGTGATTTAATTTCCAATATACTTCTTCGCTTAGTTAACACGGGCCGTCAGTCACATGTAGCCCATATAATTTATAAATCGTTAATACGATTAAAACTTAATTCATGACCTAATTGTGGGAATGTGCCTATATATGCGGCGGAGGTTGCAGGGTTAGGACATATTTTTTAAAGTTGCCAAATAACAGGTTGACCAGATGAACCCTAAGTCTGAAAAGCTTTCTAAGTTAAGGATACTAATTCTATCACAGTAGCAAATGCCACCAAAACACCCTTCCTGACTCCTGGGCTTTGCGGTGGTCTCTGCCTGTTCGGCGGAACGCCAGCTCCACCTCGAGCTGGAAGCGCAAGGCTCACGCCAAAGGGGTAGCAACGACCACTGCGAGCGTAGGAGAAGCTGCTTCTGATAGGCTGGGTGCTGTCATGACGCCAAGAAGGAGCTCTATGATTGGACAGAACTGAGCTGCCTCTGATTGGTAGTTGGAAGTGCCTATAATTCCCTAAGTAGATGATAGAAACCATCCTGTAAGTGAAGGGTAAACTGAAATGGGGGGGAATACAGACAAGGAGGCCGGCCAAGGGGCCGTCATGAACACGTGTGTGAGCTGAGTAGAACACCAGTCCATGCGGTGACCCTGCACTTGGCCGCTGGCTGCAGGGGGAGGAAGGGGGAGAAAAGGACCGAGGCAGTTTCCGTTTCTCTAGCCCCCGGTGTAGGGTGCTCGGTTACAGCAGTCCCAGGAACTGACCTGGAAAGGCCTTTCCGGGTGACGTCAGTGGACGTCCTTGCCGTCACACTTTGACCAGTGGGAGGTCGCAGGAGGAGGCGTGCAGGTCCGAGGGCGGAAGGAAGGGTGTGCCGGGCTGCACGGGCCGCTGCTGCTTTTCTTTACCGAGGGCTGTGACTGTGCCCGGGCGCCCACACTGCTCCCTGCCCTCCCGCCGCAGAGTGCAGCGGGCCTGTAGTTGCACGTCGGGGGCACTCACCCCTCCCTGGGAGTTCGCCCTTCACCCAGCCTGCACTTTTGCAAATCGCCCCTCCACTCAACTCCTCTCAGTTACGCTGTTTGAGTGACTACCAAAGAGCCGTCAGTTTCGGAGATCAGAACGAGTCATCAAATGAGACACCCATCACCACCTGCAGAAAGTGGGCTGCAAGCGGAACAGCCAGTATCCAGATACAGCTAGACACTGCATTGACAAAAAAGAGTGGAAGGAAGTCATGTCATAATTTCTGCCTCATTATGATTAAAAAAAAAAGTCAGTGAACGGCCTGGTCCAAACAGGGAGGCACTACCAAGTCTGACGCGTGCTAGGAAAGAGAGGCAATGACGAGAAATTCTGAACTCGCACCATGTGATAGGCTACCATTTAGGCTCGATGGCTCTTCCAATCACCAGGAGCCTCCCGAACCTCTGGTTTTGGGATCAGAGTCTCCGTGAGACTTTAGCCACAGCGCGGCCCTTCCCGCTGATGGCGATCGCAGCTGTGAGGCCCCAGACTCTCAGGCCCGGACGCTGCCGGCCTGAGCTCCAACTATCAGGCGCTGGAAGTCAGATGGCGACCTCTGTGACGGAACCAAAATAACCAAGGTCACGCTGGGATGGGATTGGGAAAACTCAGCCTGAATTAGCACCCATGATATACCGCAAGGAAAACAGAGGTTACTTGTCTCCACGGCCTATGTTTAGCAGAACGTGCTCCTTAGAAAGCTGGAATGTGGGGCTGCTATTTATAGAAAGTACCGTGAGCATGTCCAGGACCTTCGTTGGTGTAAAAAGGCCAACGATGAGGAGGCACGGAAGGGCGCTTACCGTTGGTGTTGGTGACCGAAGCCCCCGATGGGGACACAGCTGTGCCGTGCACTGGGTCTATTCGCTCATCAGTCACGGGTGCTGCGGGGGTCTTCCCCTTCTGTGAGGACACAGGGAAGCACTGATAGAAAGTGAATTTTCTTTTTTTTAAGGTTTTATGTATTTATTTTTAGAGAGGGAAGGGAGGGAGAAAGAGAGAGAGAGAGAGAAACATCAATGTGCAGTTGCTGGGGGTCATGTCCTGCAACCCAGGCATGTGCCCTGACTGGGAGTCAAACCTGCAATGCTTTGGTTCGCAGCCCGAGCTCAGTCCACTGAGCTGCGCCAGCCAGGGCCAAAGTGAACTTTCTTTAAGTTAAAGTAAGTGTCCTACTCGACAAGGGATGCGACAGGGCGGTCACCAGTCCTGGTGCCGTTGGGTTGAGTGGAAAACACACCGTGAGGAGGAAAGCCATGAAAGAAAACGTGGTGTGTGGTGTAAGGCGTGTGTTTGCTTTTGCTGTCCTTTCGGCGTGTTACCGAGGAAAGTGTTACCTTTCTCATCCCTCAATGAGTTCGTTCAGCTTAATGAGCACTTAGTGGGCGTGGGTGCTCTTCACTCGTATGGGGAAGGTGTGACCGGTTGTTATTTTTCCTTCAGAAGAGCTTGTGGCCCCGGGCAGGGTGCTTTGCTCTCGATAGGGCCATCGCTGGTCTGTGTGGTGCCTCTGCGCAGTGCAGGTGACCCCCTGGGCTGAGGGTGACAGGTGACGGGCTTAGGCCCCCACTGGCACCCCCAGCCAGGTGACGCTGTGCAGTGTGCAGACTTGGCTGCCTCGCTCCGTGTAATAAAGATGCTTTTGAATAAGTTGTGTGTGAAGGAAATCTGAGTGGACCCACCCTGACCTTCGGGTTCCCCACAAGGGGAGACTTTGTATGTTGTCGGGCAGGATCTGAGACCCCAAAACCAGGTATTTGCAGCAAGCCCTGATGCAGTTTCTCATAAGGGGGAGAGTTACCTCCTAGACTACCTGTTCTACAAATCAAGTGATATAGTAATTAGTTAATTATTATAGAATAATTTAATGATGAATTAAGCTCAGCTTGCTTCCTTATGTCCGGGATGGCAAAGAACCTTGATCTTTAATTGAGGCCCCAGCGTTCTCCAGAATAAACACGCCGGTGCCAGCCCTTCTGGAGAACTAGGGGCACCTTAGCCAACCGTGTCTTGCTCCCCGGTGGTCAGGAAAGCTCCTTTACAATATAAAGGTCCTGACGAGGGAGACGGGAACACGGGAGTGTTACTGGGGAATTACTTCCAACAGAGGGTCCCTCTGCTCTGTCGAGGGCCACGCTGTCTCAGTTTAGAGACGGAGAGGCACGAGCCATACACAGAGGTGGAGCACAGACAGTCTTCTCCCTTTCTCTCAGGGAAGCGTGAACTTCGTGGGTTAGTGAGAACCCGGTGCTGCAAAGGGCACGCACGGCAACGGGGGAGCTGGGACTTGAGAAGCACGTGGGACCGGGGCTCAGACTCTGCCATTCCTGCCCCCTCGCCATCTCTCCGCAGGGTGCCTCTGTCTCAGATCTTGGTTTCTGCCCCCAGGCCCTCCTCTCCTTCTCAGGCCTACCTCTTCACCGGGGAGGGGTGTGACCGCCCACCGCTCTCATGCCCCGTGTCTCCTCCAGCTGTACTGCCCCTGGAGCCCAAGGCTCGACTCTGGCCCCAGCTGGAACATGAGTGGGGAGTCCCACTGGCTGGCCCGGCGTGGGTTCACCCAGCTGGGCCCCAACTCTGCCAATCAGAGGAGGCGCGGGAGTGGGATCTGGGGGTGAAGGCCGCCCCGTGTGCGCGTGGCCAGCGCAGGGAACGGAGCATGCTCAGAAGGAAGCAGAGCAGCCACCCCCAGCCCGTCCTGACCCCAGCAAGTCCGGCTGAGCTACCGGGCCCCCTTGTCTGTGCCTATTCCACACGCGCTTCCTGAAGCCCGCCACGCACCACGCAGGAAGCCTGGGGCTGGGAGACACAGGTGTGGGTGTTCCAGGGCCTGGGCAATGTAATGACATTTACGGGCAGGACACTCAGGGAGTCAGAACTGAGGCTCCGAGTTGACAGACAGGAGCTCAAGCCACAGCTCAGTCATTTAGTCGGGGTATGACCTCGGGCAAGTTATTTAACCTCCGCCAGTTTCCATTCTCCCCACTCCCAGAGCGCTTGGCCGAAGGGGCTGGCTCACAGTAATCAGCCACGAGCACTCAATAAATGACAACTATTCCAAATCATGTCGAAAAGGTCTTACTGTCCTCGTGGTGTTAAAAAAAAATGGTCTTCATGGAGATCAAAAAGAGTTTTGATAAAAATCCATATTGTTTTACTTGGGGGTGGGGACTGGGGGGCACTGTCCCCAGAGCGCCCTGTCCTGGCGCAGACATCCTGTGCAAACTGGACCCCGGCATAGCTTTCTCGCTGTAGTGGCTCCTTATCCTAAACTCCTGGCGTGTCTGTACTTTGTGCCTTTTCCTGCCCTTTCTCGAATGACGATGCTCCCCGTGGGAAAGGCTGGGAGAGGAGTGTGCGCAATGTGTCCACGGGGCAAAGCCCACCCCACCTCTGCCTCTGCGTGGGGGGGTGGCAGCGGGACGGGGGCGGGAGCAGACCAGGGAGAAGGTGCGGACAGGGGGGTGCTGTTGACCGAGTCCTCAAGGGCGGGCGACAAATCGCCAGGACAAGGAGGGGAAGGGCACATACGAAGTGTGGCTGTGGCGGTGGCTTCTGTGTCGAGCTGCAAGGCAGAGAGTCATGGGCCCCGAGGGTACAGCCGGAGAAGGGCTGGGAGGTGAGCACCAACGGGCCACACTTGCTCCAGGCCCTGGGCACTCTGTCTGGGGGTGGGGGCTGGAGAGCCACGGATCATGTCTGCATTTCAGAAAGGCGACCTTGATGGTGGCCGTGTGGGCAGTGGACCAAGGGGCTGGGGCAAGGCCCAGGAGAGAGGCAAGGAGCACCGCGGGACGGCAGTGGGGACGCAGCGAAGAAGAGAGAGTCCCTGAGAAAGGTCCAGGTGTCACGCCAGCTGCTCCCATTGCTGAGAGAAGAGAGGACAGGGCCCCACTGGTCCACTGATCACATCTGCTCTGTTTACGTCCTCACTGCACCCGCTGCCGGCTCTCCCGCCCACCACGCTGCCCCCGGAGTCGGTGAGGGACAGCGAGGAAGTGGCGCCCTGTTTGAGCGAACCGGCCATTGTACCTTCTGCCCTTTGGCCTTTGACATGGAAGACGGGCAGACAGGCACATTTGCACTGGAATTCTAGAACAACGCCTGGAATCTGTATAACACTCTGCGATTTACTAAGCAAGTTTCCATCTTTCATCTCACTTGGACTCACGCCACGTCACTGCTCCGGAGGGTAAAGCAAACGCTCTGACCTTCCCCGTGCTGCCAGGGGGAGCCGTGACCCAGGGAGCTGACAGGACTTGCCCAAACCCGCACCGCCGCTGGGGAGCCACCCCGGAACCCCACACCGCCGCCCTTCTTCCAGAACTCCACAGAATCCCACACCGGTGGAGCCTCTGGGGGTTAGTTTGCCCAGCCAGACATTGGTTTTTATTTCTATTTTCGTATTTATCCTATTTACCCAACTTGAGTGTAATTCTCAAAAGGCTAGGAATTAGGCATCACACTTTTTTCCTTTCGAGCACACTAATTAGATAGTCGAGAAGAGCTTGTTATGGACAACAGGGCTGTCTTCCAAAACTAAAAAGATCTGGGAGTTTGGGGCAGCATCTGAAGGCGGCATGCCACGGAGTTACTCACACTAAAGGGGGGCCGTGTGGGTCCGAGAGTGGGGTGGGGCCGTCGGCCCCGGGAGGGGTCCGGGCTGAGTGCGGGGCTGGGGGCAGGGGCTGTGCCCCTCGGGTGCCTGCCCTCTGCTCATCTCCAGCCCTTACGACCCTCGGCCAGTTAGTCGGCTCTGCTGCCCCCGGATTCCCGTGTCTCCGCACGGGAGACCCATGAAAACCGCGGGGAACTGTCGCGAGGAAGGAACGCGGGAGCCCGTGCAGACTCTCAGACCGAGGCCCACACTCCGCACATCTCCGTGTCAGGGAGAGAACTACCAGGATGTCGGCGACCCAGGTGTCGGCGCGCGCTGCCGCCCCCTAGCCTCCCCAGACTCTCTGTGCCAACCTCGGGGACACGGGTGACTCAGTTCCTGCCCGGTCTCGCCGGCATCGTGTCCCCACTTCCCTCACGCACGCGACCTTGGATGCGGATCTCAGGATGTTATTACTTGACTTCCAGCCGCACCCTCCCCGTCATGAAAACCAGTGCAGTTTGACAGATAGAAACATGTTTACTCGTGATCCCAAGGCATGATGGCAAGGAGGTTACGACGCAGGTTTCCGGGCAGACGACGTGGAGGGAGATGCGGGGCTGTCTCCTCTGAAGACCCCGGGTGGCGTCCCCCAAAGCTGTCTGGCCCTGCCTCCGCCTCCCTCTTCGCCACCACGAACAGCTGCCACCGCAAAGCCGGCTGTGGTCCTTGCTGCCGTGGGTGGGGTGGGGGAGGGTGCTGCAGCTCTGTCTGCCCTCTGCCCTCCCACCACTGGGTGGCCGCAGACTCTGGGGACCACCACAATGGGCCGTGCTCCGGGGCTCAGTCCCCCCCTCCTCCCCCACAGCCTCTTGTCGGGAAGGAGGAGCTGCACAGAGACTGAAAGAGATTGATTCCTCCGCTGAAGTGAGTTATGCCTCCTCCTCCTCCTCCTCCTCCTCCTCCTCCTCCTCCTCCTCCTCCTCCTTCTAGGGGAAAGCCAGCCGTGGTCAGTTTCCATTTCAGACTCATTTTTTCCCTTTAGTAACATGTTATCATTGTACATTGCGGTGATGGATGCTGTCTGCTTAATAAGATATAAAAAGGTGACAGTGCATGAACTGGGCTTTTTTTTTAGATGTCTCTTCATTTGGTTACGACCTTGCCCCCAACCCAGGCCTTGTCACTCGCCGCACCATCACACTGTGCCGCAGCGCAGGTGATAACGTAAAAGGAGCCGCCTGTGCCCAGGAAGGCTCTGTGCAAAGCGAGGCCATAACTTTGACTCAGATAAACCACCTCCTGAACAGCCCATTTTTCTTCAGCCTTTGGAACAACATGCTGTCTTACAAGTGCATAGTATCCATAAATTACTGCAGTGTTTTCAAGTTACCTCCATTGGAAATAAAGGATGTCCTGTTATTCCGGGACAAGAAATTAACGCCTCTGTCTTTGTGCCAATGACAATGCGGCAGTCTCCAGTGCGTGCAGATCTGGAGATCCGGTTCTTTAAAAAGGCGAGTCCCTGAACTCACAGTAAATGCAAAGCTTAGTTGAAAATGTGAAGTGTGCCTTCCTTTTCCCGGGAACTCCCCGTGTTTGATATCCTGCGACTAGCAGCTTTCCCTGCAGGCTGATTCAGAGGAAAGGAAGAAACAGGAGGTTGCCTTCCAGCGCGTGAAGGCAGCTCCATAACTGAGCTGTCTTCTCTGACAAGCAGGCAGAGAGGCTGGTATGAGCCCAACCACGCTGTATGACTTTACATCAGGCTTTTTAATCGTCACTTTGAGGGAGCATAATAGATAGCTTCGCTCAAGAATCTCGCTGTGTTATCGCTCGTCTGTCATCGTCCCGATTTGGTAACACAAAGGACGTCTCTGGTTTCCATTTCATTCCTTTTCCAATTTACACTCGACATTAGACATGTTCACAGCCCCCTTCAATTTGGAAACAAAAGTAGCTTTTGGAACGGTTAGACAGAGGACTAAAATATTAACGCAATCCTCAAAACTGAATTGGTATATTAAGAGAAAAAAAAAAACACCATGTCTTAAAAACAAGTTAGTGTTGGATTCAGAACTCCTCATTTTGACTAGCGAATAACATTTGTCTTTCGCTGCAATCCCTGCTATGAATAAACTAAAATTTCAGCATGAATCCATGGCACAAATAGTAACACAGGCACTTGTTTTTGTCGGCCTGGAATCCCTTCCCCGATCTTCTGCCACAGAACCCTTCCGAAACCACGCCTCCTGCACGATCCCTCCAGGGGCCTGCAGTGGGCACCGCCCCCTCTGGGCAGGGGGCGGGGCCTGCGAGGACGGCGGCCAGCCTGGAGCAACGTGCCTCTCAAGGATGGGCGGGGCCAGGAGGTGGGCAAAGAGGGAGACTGGTCACTCGGGCCTGGATCTAACGGGCCAGCCTGCAGTCCCCATGGAGTCTCGAGTTGTGTAAGCCTACGTCAGCCCGAGTTAGGTTTCCTAGTCCTTGCAGCAGGCAGAGTCCCACGCAGAACAAATAGCTTCAGAATGCATTCACGTAGCGGCATCTGGAGAAAGACTCACTTCCCGTGGTGGTTCCCAAGGCAGCCCCCCAAAAACCACGTCCAAGGGCTGACTGTTTCTGTTTCGGGATCGGAAACCTTGAGTCACATGTTCCCCACAGGGTGCCTCGTCTGTGCGTCCGAGGTTCTGTTATCACAACCGTTTCTAAAACCTGGGTTTTCACTCCATTTAATAGCATGTTTTGCTACTTAGCTTCCTGTTTCCAGACTTCCCAAGTACGCGCGTAACGTCTCTCGAGAGCGCGAGGAGCTGGACCGTGTGAGACGGGCCTGTTCAGTGGGTGAGACTCGGGCCAGGAGGCTCGTCCTCCTGTTCTGCACCGTGACTGGCATGTCTCTGTTTCTTTGGCCTTGTTTTTATGGACAAACTTACTCTCATTAAGAATTTCATTGATTACTAAGACAGTGAAATTGAGCTGCTTATAGCTATGAGGAAAATCTAGGTGAACTGGCTTATTTTAAAATATGTGTGTATCATTTCACACGTCAGGAAGCCCGAGCAGGAGTGGCGTCGTGGCTGGCGAATCCAGCCGCTAACTGATGGGCCGCTTCTCTCTCCACTTTGCCACCATCAGGGCCGCCTCCCTCGCTCTGCCACCTGCTGTGCCGGGCTGTGCCAGGCGTCTCTGCTCAGACGTCACGTCTAGGGAAGGAGGAGGTGCTGCTTCTCCTGGGTCTCTTTCTGGCCAAGATGAAATCAGATCCCATTGGCCAGAACTGTGTCATGTGTGCACGTCTAACCCAGTTACCGACGAAGGCAATGGGGACACACCATCAGCTTAATGCACCCTCCTGGGTGTGAGGATGGGACCGCCTCCCTTGAAGGACAGCCACGTGACACAGAAGGAGTAGCTGGGGACAGCCACGGGGCTTCACGAGGGTCCACCCTCCATAGTCCCACCGAGCCCCGCCCCAGACGGGCCTGCCCTGTAGTCGTCACATTCTTAATAAATTCTGAACTCTTAAGAGGCACTGAAAAAATTATGTGGCCTGTCTTAGTGCCGGCACATCGACTGACTACGCCGGGGGCTCAGTAGTGTCTTATTCATTTCTTCCCTTTCCATCTCCCCTTGGGGGAATGAGAAATCGCATTTTGCCACGCACAGGGGAAGCACAGTGAGGCAAGCACAAGGTGAGAGACAACAGGTAGTGACGGGAGGAGGAGGCTGTGTGCAGACAGGCGAGCGGCGAGCGAGCAGACGGGAGGGACGGGAGACAGGAGACGGAGAGGAGAAAGCAGCAACAGGCGGTGAGGCGGACGCCTTGCGGGCCCCGGCAGGCCTACACAGCCCCTTCCCAGACGCTTCTCGCCAGAGGAGACTGAGTTCCAGGGGAGGTGCCCGGGCAAAGCTGCCGTCGGCGCCACGTGGCGTGATGCTCGTGTTTGCTTGTAGTTATTTTTGTTTGCTGATCTCATGCTGTTATTCGTTTGTTTTCTGCCCTCTTGCCAGCGTTGCTGTTGGGAGCTGTCATTCTCACCTGGGTCACTGTCCCTTCCCCTGCTTCTCAAGAGCAGTTTCTAGGGGGCAGACTTCCCCTCTGGTGCGAAGGCCTGGGGGTCACATGGGACGTGAGCTGAGCTGTCATCAATCCCTCTGGCCTCACACAGGAACGGCGCACCCTCACCGATGGTGGTGGTGCATGTGGCATGGCCCATGCCTGGCCCCACTTTCAGGGGTGGGCGCAGGTGTGAGCCTGGCTTGTCGGTCAAGTCCAGGCCCCTGGACTCGGTGCTTAGCTCAGAAATGGACACCTTACTTGCTTAGTAGTCATCTCGTTAAATAAAGTTTACCTCCTGGTTGTCTGCCAGCAATTGGGCACAAGGTGCTTGCTCTTTTCCGGGGTTCACTAACGAGCAGGGTATCAGCCTGATACCCTGCTGACTGGCTGCCACTTTTCTTGTGACGTGCCGGAGCCTGGGAGAGGAGGCAGCCCTGAGCCAGCAGAGCTGAGGGGCAAAGAGGGACCGATTTCCAATAACAGCGTCTGTCTAATGACAGCATCTGAGTTCCCGTGAGCTCAAACTCTCACCCCCACTTTCAGTCATGAGGACCCACAAATTCCCTTTTTGGTTTAACTCAGTTTGGTTTAATCTGGTGTAATCAAGTCACCTTTGATCTAAAGACTGATACCTCTCATTGCCACCACCAGACCATATAAATGTGTGACAATTTCCAGCCATTGTTTAAGAAGAGATTGTATTCTCAAGGAAATTTAATTTGCTTTCTTTCCAACTGTTCAACATCTACTTAGAAAAATAAGGGACAATGAGTAGGACCTGTCTTTGCAAATGGGCCCTCTGACTGGCCAGGTCTAATCAGACCCAGTGGATTCAACCAATCAGAAGCAAGCAGAACCTTGTCCTTGGCTACCCAGAGGTGGGGACGGCTGGCCATGCCCAGCCCTGGGACAGCGCAGCAGGAACTGGCGGGGCACTGGGTGGGCAGCACCGATCTTTTGGAAGGTGACAGTCCTCAGTCCTCAGTTTACACGGATGGCAGAAGTGTCGTCAAGGAGCAGAGAGGGTGAAGTGGGCAGAGGTTTTACGGCAGATTATGAAAAATATAAAACTCTGTCATGTTAGGGATTTCGGGAAGAGCTAGGAATATGGAACATCGGTAATTCAATCTCACCCCACCGACATTTGTGGGTGGGTGTTTCCTTTGTGCCAGGGGCTGCTACAGGCTCTGGGGACACAGAAATACTTGCATGTGACTGGTTCCCAGGCTCGGGTGTTCACAGTTTCATCACAGTGTGAACAAGGACAGAAACTGGGGACAAAAAGGGTCACTGTCCTAAAATAACTTAGTGTTCAGTATTCTAACCTCTAGGTCTATCTCATTATTCTAGGTCAGGACCTGGGAATAAATAGTTAACTTATTAAAATTAACTGTGCCCTAAAAATTGTCATTTCCCCAAGATGGAATGGACTACACTTTATATGAGTGCGCTTTCTGTCATCTGAGCAATTTGAACATAAGCGGAACATCCTCTTTGAGGACATCCGCGTTAGAACATGAGTTTGAGCCCTGCGGCATTTCTGAAGGCTCTTCTTCCCTGGGAATCCGTTATTCAAAGGGCCCTGGTTATCTGTTACTGGATAACGACACAAACCGAGCGGTTTTAAACAAGACACGTCAATTCACACAGTTTCTAGGGGTCGGGCGGGGTGTCGCTGGAACCTCCGCCTCCTCCATGGCACAGGCTGCGGGGAGGCGTGGCCAAGGCCGGGTCTCAACCTGAGGACTTCCCTAGGCAGGTCCTGGGTGTTGGAGGGCTACCGTCCAAGGGCTGGTGGCCACGGGTCACCCTCACCTCCTTATCAGCATGGGGGCTTGCTTGCTCAGCCTGTAAGGGAGAGGGTCTGTTTGCACGACAGAAGTCACTACCTTACCTCACCTGACCAGGGCAGTGATGCCCCATTATCTTAGCCCTGCTCTGTGGGTTACAGACGAGTCACAGGCCCTCACATCCGGGTGAGGGGGGTGCACACGGGCAACAGCACAGGAAGTGGGCCTCTCCAGAGGCCGCGTCAGAATCTCCCGGGGTCATTTATGTGAATGAATGACAGAGAGGTGTGTGGAGTCCTGAGGAGGCAGGAAAACTCAGGGGAATCACAGAGTACGTCATCTAGTAAACAATAAAGGGACTGAGAGATAGGATTAAAAATCTTGCCAGAATTTAGCAATCTATGACATAATATTCTTCAGGACAAAATCTGTTATACTGAAGATTTCCCTCTGGTAGAAAATTATAACTCTAATAACAAATCTAACACACACACACACACACACACACACACACACACAAAACAAGACTACAGACCATTCACAAAAAGTCACACTTTAATAGTGGTAGTGAGATGACCCAGGGCGAGGAAAGAACAGTGACTACTACCATGGGGTGAGGTGCGGTCCAGCAGGCAAGGAAGGTTCGATACTGGAAAGTCTGGGAAGATGATCCCTTATATGGTTACAGGAGGAAAATCCAATCCATGATCACCCTTACACATGCAAGGGTGGGGGACGTTTAATAAAACAGAGTGTTCTCTCCTGAATGTAATAAATGTTTTAAACAAAGTACTAGAAAAACATTAGCTAATATGGCAGAGCGAGCACTTGATGGTCCCAGTTAACAGCCTCCCCAAGTTCACGCCTTTGCATCTCCTCCCATCAAGAGGCAGAGACTATTCCCCACGTCTGGAAGCGGGGTCGGCCTTGCGGGCTGTTGACAGAAAGTGGCAGAACCGAGCTCCTGCCAGTTTTAAGCCTCAAGAACCCCCGCAGGCTTCCACGGTCTGCCGGGGCTCTGCCTCCACCTGGGGCGCACACTCTGGGCAGCCCGCTGGAGGGCGAGAACTGGGGTGGGGGGCGGCCAGCCCAGCCTGGGGGCAAGGCTCCCTCACAGCGCGCGGCTGCACGCAGACAGGTGACGGAGCCCAGGCGAGGCCGGCCCAGATGGCCAGCTCGTGAACGGGCGATATCGCGGACTATATGAATGATTGCTGGACTCCGAAACGTGTTGAGAGCATTTGTTGTGTGACGATGGGGAACTGATACAGCTAGCAGCTCTGTGAGAATCCTCCGCTGACTTCCTTGGCTTTGGACGTGATAACTTCTGGCCGAGTCCTCCCTTCCCTCCATTTGAATGGAAGGAGGGAGTTGGGGAGGAAGGGAAGGAAAAAGCGGAAGGGAGTCTGGCTTACATCCAAGTCGCTATTAGAGTTCCGAGTGGCAACACACAATGAGATAATTATCGTACACGGATAAAAGCTTTTCTTGTTGACCGTCAGTCCACACTCGGAGTGGGGCTGCTTTGCTACCCTTCCCGTGATGGTGGTGGTCTCTCTAAGAACGCCTTGATGCGCTTGAAGGGCACCTGGCTTCAATGAGCATTTTAGCCAGTTCACGCCTTTTCCCCTTACATCTTGACACATAGATTCACGATAAGGACTCGGGCTTCTCACTCCTGCCATGCCAAGATGCTCAGTGTGAGCGGCAGCACTGGGGGTCCCAGTGGAGACCTTGAACTTCCAGAGGCAGACCATCACCTCCACCGCCCTGCCCAAACCCCCCACCCCCAACCCGTCGTCCTTAAGGCAGCGGAGCGCTCTTCCCCCTCGCCGTGCGCAGCCAGCGTAGGGTCCCTCTGCTCCCATTTCCTCCAGGAAGTCCCCAGCGATGGATGGCGCTGCAAGGGTGACTTGGGGCACACTGCCTCACCGCCACCCAGTGCTTTTCGCTCCTGACATGCCCCTAACTGCTCTGCAGGAACCGCCGCCTTTGCTTTTCCGGCGCCGTGCAGGGTCCCCTCCACAGCGCAGCGTACTGCACGCACGGACGTTCCAGTTTACCCTCGGAGGACTAGCCAGTCGCTCTGACCATTATGCGCCATGAACACTAGTTTGGATTACAGAAATCAATGTGAATCGGGGAGGACAAATAGTCTGTTAAACCGCCAGAGCCATGACTGCGCAGTCGCTGGGAGCACGCGTCTCTCCGCAGGAAGAAGTGACAGGCTCCGGGGGACTTTCACGAGCCCCCGCGATGCACTTGGGCACAGATAAGCGAGGGGCTGAGTCATTTCGCATCCGTTTAGCATCTCCAGAACTGAGACTTCCCTCCAAAGGGACTCCCAGCCCTTGACTCACGTCTTAAATGAGCGCACCGAACCACCCCCAGCTGAACCCCTCCCGACTTTCTTTCTCCGAAGATCTACTGATTTTCCAGCTTCCTGAGTGTGAGATGGCTCTCCTGGCGTGACAGCTCCACAGCTGTATCACTCTTTGGGGCTTTCCCCCCTCTCATGTCTTCTGCTTGCACCGTCCCTCGCTGGTCTTTTTCTCACAGACGCTCGTGAGGCGGCTAATAGGACCGTGACCCCGGGCTGCATGACCCGCCCTCAGGAAGAGAAGACATGGAAGCTACTCGCTGAAAAACATGCCTTTAAAAGGCACTGTTCCCTCTATTATCATCAGGAGAGCTGTCTGGCACCCGTTTCTTGCAGAAGCACATCCACCATCCCTCCTCTTTACGGAGAAAGAGAATTAAGCTCTGGAATCAAGTGCCAAGTGAGTTTTCCAGCTTAGAAAATGAATTCACTCCGGCTGATGAATCAAAATCTGGAAACTGAAAAATGCATCCTCGGTGGCTTGGCTCTGGCCCGCTTCCGGCAGGTTGCGCCAGAGCGCGGGGAGGGCGGGGAGGTGCCCCGCGTTCCAAGCACGCGCCCGTTTCCGTCACCAGCCCAGGCGTGCGCAGGCCGGCGCGGCCCAATGCAAGAGCGCTGCGGACCCGGTGAGATAAAGGGTCTGTTTCCGGCACATTTTTTCACATGTACCATTTTATCACTTAGGGTTTTTTTTTGTTGGTTTTCATCTTGCTACAAATACGCTCCCTAAATAGCCTGCCCATCGGGATGGCTGTGCGGAAAATGTAACATGGTGTGAAAAATCATCAGCCCGTGGGACCGAGTTGGGCGACAGCGGCCCAGCCCCTCCCGGTCGGTCGGCACCCACATCCGACCGATGCTGACCCGTCGTCAAAGACCTCTTGCTCGCCGTGGTCTGCAGCCCGGCCCGGAGTCACGCCCTCTGGTCTGCTCTGTGGCTTCTGGCTCCCGTCAGTCTCCCTGCTTCCAGTCTGTCTGCGGGTTTCCAGTCCTTTCTGAGTCCAGTCACCTGGAGGCCGACCCCGAGCTGCCCTTGGACAGGTGTGCAGTTCTCTGTGGTGTGCACACCCTACAGCGTGAGACTCCCGCCCCGTCGGAGGCATCCTCGGCGCCCTCAGTCTCCACGCAGCTGGTCTGCAGCCTCACGCAGCCCCTCCCCCCGCACACCCCCGGCCCTGTGCGCTGCAGCAGCCGAGGCCGTGGTGCCCACGCTCTGTCCCCATCCACCGTCTGTCCCCTGCCCCTCTGCCTCTGCACGGTGGTCGGTCCCTGGGCCTCAATACCTGCCCCACCCCTTCAAGGCAGACACTGGACCTTCACAGGCCAGACCAGGTGCAGAGGGCACGCACAGTCCCTCTAACACCCCCTTGTAAGTGCAACTGCCGGCCCTACAGCCCCTGCTGGGATGCAGGGGGACCTCGTTTCCCTCCGTCATACCCGCCCCATCGGAGTCCGAGGTCACTGTGGTCCCCCCGGCATGCCTCCTGGGTCCTGGTGGCCACCGTGAACCACTCTCATCTGGGGCAGGGGGTGGGAGGGACAGAAAACCTGCCCCACCCCACCGCTCTCAGCACTCTCAGCCACCCCAGGGCGCAGGAGGACACCGGGAGCCTGCTGTCCCTGTGTCGCACTCCACGTCCGTCATCTGAGCAGCTCTGCCATCTTGGACGTGAGGATTATGCCACTGCAACCCGGCAACCTGCCCGCCGGGGCAGGCCATCAGTGCCCCGAGGGCTCCCGAGGGCCAGCCCCGCACCAAGGTCACTCTGATCTTGGCTTCCTGCCGCCTCCTCCGTGGCATGGGGGGGGCGGGAAGGCAAGTCTCTCTGCCTGCGGGCACACTCGGCCGCCTTTGCCTGCGGGCTTCGCGCCCACAGAGCCTCCGCCCGCCCTCTGGGGCCTGCGCTCCAGTCTGCGCCCTCGCTGCCACACCCTTCCCTGCCACCCCATCCTCAGAGGCTGCCCACGCACCCCATTCCCCCAGACCAGAGCCTCGCATCCCCCCTGTTCAGGTTCAGTGGCAAGGCCTCCCAGCTCTTGCCCAAGCTCTCCGGGGAGACGCTTCGGTGAAAACGCCTCTGTCGCCCAGTACGTTTAAACAGGGAGCTCGCAGTGCAGGCCCCGGGCTGGACTGAACGGTGACGAGATCTGCTGAATGACGCAGCGGGGATGGCGAGGCGGGGTGGGCTCAGGGATGGCTCGGTCCGGTCGGGGCCCCACTCCCTGCAGCTCTGGGCTGTCTCCCTCCCCCTCATACTGGCTCCCTCCTCGGGGCTGGTGGCGGGGTAGCCCTGGGGGCCTGAGCCTCACGTACCACAGCGAGGAGGAGAGTGAGAGGGCCCCTTCTTCCGGCACCTTGTGGGCAGTGCCAGGCCCCCCAAACCTCTCCTCGGGTCTCACGGGTCTCACGGGTCAAAACGGGGGTGCTCATTCCTCAGCCAATCCCTCCTGAGGAGCAGCGAGACTGCCAAGGAGGCACACACACCGTGAATCACATGGGGTGCGCGCGGGACGGGGGGGGGAGGTGACAGGGACCCCCTGACAAAAGTGGGTTCCCACTGGGAGCGAAGCCGTGGGTGCTGAGCAGGCGTCCCCTGGGGAGGGATGACACACACGCCTCACAGCAGCCGCCTTCCTTCTGCACTGGGCACATGGAAACCATCTCATATAAACTGATTAAAATCTTAGAGATGGCAATATTACTCATTTAAAAAAAAGCTTTGAGAGTCTCACAAACATAATATGGAGCAAAAGGAGACAGACACAAAAGAGAATGTGTACTGTGAGGTTCCACTTAGGTCAAGTTCAAAAGCAGGCGGCACATGGTTTTGTGGGAAATGAGAGGGGCGATGACAGGAGGGGGCAGGAGGGGGGTCCTGGGGTGACGCCCGTTCCTGGGTCTGCGGCTGACGGCCCGACTTTTAGCGGCACGAGTTCATCCGGCTGAACGTACGTGACCAATGTGCTGTTTTGGAATGCATGTTCTACGCCAATGAGAGAGTCCACAATGAAATTGGAGTTTGAAGTGTGGTGCAAGACACTGAGATCAGCAAGGTCCCATAGGCAGGAGAGCTGTCCAGGCGCACTCGGCCAGCTGCTCAGGGAGCCCAAGGCGCCTCGCTGCTCGGAGCCTCGCTCAGGTCAAGCAGGCAGAAGTCGCCCAGGGCCGCCTGGTTCGAGTGACTGGGAGGATGACGAAGGCGGAAGGGTAGGTCCGCAAGGGACCTGACCTGCCAAGTGACCTTGGGGATGTCACCTGGCCAGGAGGCATCTGAGACGCCCGCTCTAGGTCCTGGCCCTTCAGCGCAGGCGCTGCGCTTGCTGCCCGGGTCTGTGAGGCGGGCGGGACCCCGGGCGAGAGCAGGTCCTTTTTCTGTTCTCGTCCTCTGGGAACGCAGAGCCCAACAAAGCACTCGGGCCTTTTTAATTTTCCGGTAAAAATACAACATCAAGAACCCTCAGCGGGCCAAAGGCAGTGGAGAAAAACTACCCACCATTGCATTTTCTAAAACCCTAAATTTACCTCGGCTACAGCGAACACTGGAAACCGCGATTAGCAGGAAGGAAGAACCCACTCACAGGGGAGAATTCTGATCTCTATTCCATCGGTGATTTTATTAGCGAAATGTCTAGCTTCAAGTGCAGACAACTGCCCAGTAAATGCTACTTTATGAAAATGACCATCTATTCATGCAAATGAACAGCCTGTATCTTTTAACAGGCGTTTCATCACGTGACGGTGCGTGTGCCGTCAGGAAGCCGCCCTTGAGTGAGGATGCTTATCTCAGGGAGATGGCATCCCGGCCCCGTGGGGACATGGTGACCTAAAACCTCTTCCCTCCAAACACGTTACCTGATTGAAGTGTTCATTCGGTTATGCGCACCATAGTTTATTCCACAGAAATTATGTTCAGCTCTTAAAGGAGCTGTTGAACAGTTGTGTTTCAGTAAGGAGGCCACTGCTGTGCTTCTCTGGGCTGCCATATATACTCTGTCCCCAAAGAACAGGATGAATGAACTTCTGTATTTGCTAAATCCATGAGAGAAGACACACTCACTCTTCAGCCCTAGCTATGGAACCTAATTTCAAGCATGGGCATGAAATTTATTAAAAGAAAATAGAGATGCAGGAAGAAGAGAGGGAAAGAGAGAGGGGGGAGGAGAAATCAATAATGAGGAGGAGAAATTAAAATCTTCATTAGATAAATATAATTCACAAGGGCCCTGGGGATCTATCTGTCTCTGCGTCTTTCTCACTTATCAGGCGTGTGGAAATGTCAGGAAGACCCTGTTAGCACTTCTGAATGTACCACTTTTTAAATGTGTCCTGTCTTTACCTTCCCTCTGGGGGACACAGGCATTCTCACACCCAGTCTGGAAAGCCAGTCTGGAGGGAAACCCGAGAAACCCACGCAGTGCAGCAGAAGCCCATGCCTCCACAGTTCTTTGCCTTCTGACCCCGTCAGTAACATTCAGGGAAGCTGAAACCATCAGTGTCCGTCGTTATAGGTAAGAATGCCAGTTTTCTTTTTTTCTTTTTTTTAAATTTCCTTCTTTTTTTTAGATTTTATTTATTTATTTTTAGAGAGGGAAGGGAGGGAGATAGAGAGAGAGAGAGAGAAACACCAATGTGCGGTTGCTGGGGGTTATGGCCTGCAACCCAGGCATGTACCCTGGCTGGGAATCGAACCTGTGACACTTTGGTTCGCAGCCCGCGCAGAATGCCAGTTTTCTTCGGGGCGAATATATTACTTTCCGGTGGAATTAGCTTCTCTGAACGACGGGAATCCCACGGGAAGGGTGAGCAAACATGGTTACACACTGAGGGAGGAAAACCACCCAGGTTAGGGTCCTTATGTGAAACGCCCTCAGGTACCCTCAGGCCCACCGTCTTCCCTCCGCCCACCTCGCACAGACGTGCGGGGCGGTGCTGCGGCGTTGGCGTGGTCTGCACGTCTCTCCCCGCGCTCTCCCCTCTGCACCTCGGAGTGCGTCACCAGCTCCCGACCGACCGGGAGCGACGTTTCCCTGCTCCCACCTTTTAATCCACGCCAGGAAACAGGGAAGGAAGCTTCACGCGTTACATCTAAATTGAAATCTCAGACAAGAGCAGGGACTGAAACGACAGCTGTCTACTGTCAGGTTCCTGCGTGTCGCTAAGTGGTTTGCAGTCAAGGAACCGGGAGCTTTCAGAGCTGCACTTTGCTAAATGCCACGGAAACTGAAATCCAGGGCAGGATTATTTACGGGAGATGGAGTCAGCAGTGAAACACAACAAATGGGAAAGAAAATGCATGGGTCGGTTAGTGTATCCGATGAAACACAGGAATGCTTTTTAGAAAGATTTTATTTATTTATATTTAGAGAGGGGGGAAGGGAGTGAGAAAGAGGAGAGAAACATCCATATGCAGTTGCCTCTCATGCGCCCCCTACTGGGGATCTGGCCTGCAATCCAGCCCATGTGCCCTGACTGGGAACTGAACCACAGACCCTTTGGTTTACAGGCCAGTGCTCAATCCACTGAGCCACACCAGCCAGGGCGAAACACAGAATTGTTGAACAGAGAAGTGATTCTCCTCACAGCAATAACTGTCAATATAATTAATAGGTGCTTCTTACCTTTCTAGTCTTGGATTGACTTGCTATTTAAACCTTATTGTTTTTTTAACATTTTATATTTTTACATCCAATTCTTCTAAAATCTGGCTGAAAGCTCTTTGACTGCAGGGCAAAAAAACTGTCTTTTAAAAATATCTTCTATAATATCTTGCACTAGGTTGTGTCAAAAAATATTGGTTGACTTGGATAATCAAATTAAACAAAAACTGATTTTTATTTGAGCAATTCACTTTTAAATCTTTTTTTTTTTTACTTACACAGGTCAATGCATAAAATTTGAAAAGCACAGAAAAGCTAAAGGAAAATTTAAGTCATCAGAAATCCTAAACACCTCTCTCCGCTCTCCTGTCCCCAGGAAGAGGTGAAAATTCTTAGTCTTTTTTCTATGTTGGTTTGTATAGGAAAATGGTATAAAGCCATACATAAAATTCAATAAACTACAGTTTTTACTTAGTGTATATCATGAACTTTTTCCCCATAAATATTCTTCTACTACATGACTTTTGTGCCCATAAAGTATTCTATTGCATGGAAACACCATAATTCTTTCCCAAAATCCTATGGTTTCTACTTTTTATTATAAATTATTCTACTGTGAATACCCATGTTTACATCATATAAAATACACAGAGCTATTAAAAATTAATCACATAATTGATTGAGCTCTGATAAGGGAGGATGTTTGATTAAAAAGAGACAAAGAATGGAATTAAATGGGTTTGTACGAACATGTATTGCATATTTTACATTTCCACATAGAAAAGGTACTAATCTCTTCAGTTTTGAAGTGTAACTTAGATATGAGATACTATGATTTTACAGGAAAAAAACTGTATGTCTTGATAAAGTGACTAATATCCTTTTTTAGAGTATAAACTGATTAGATAGTAAAGTCTTAAATCATCTAACAATAGACCAAACAAAAGTCCCAGCATTTATATTTCTGCCCCACATGGGGAAGGACTTGGCTAATTCAGAAAAGCTTGAAGACAAGTGCATTCCAGGTAAATCACATAAATGCTGGATTCACGGATGCATGATCATGGATGCATTTCACTCTTGCCTTGTGCCATATGCAAAATTTTATGTGGCTTTAGAAAAAACTGCTGGATTCACGGATGCATGATCATGGATGCATTTCACTCTTGACTTGTGCCATATGCAAAATTTTATGTGGCTTTAAAAAAACCTTCCCATAACTGTCTGGATGAATATATTCGAGCACAGGGGACCCATGTGCCAAGTCTCAAAGGGAAGGTGGCCGTTGGCAAGGCCTGGGAGACAGACAAGGGCAGATCACCCAGGTTTCCCTGCGTGTGCAGTGAAGGGCGCCGTCTGGAGGCGACGCGGAGACCGGAGGGTTTGAGTGCCGGGCGGACGGATCTGATCTAGGTTTCCAGGGCATCGCCCTAGAAAGGCGCCCAGCGTGTTTGACAGGGAGGAACAGCAGGAGAGGGGCGCTCGTGCTGCTGTGGCTGCTGCTGCTGCACATGCTGACGACAATCTGGGACTCGGGGAGACCGAGTGTGTGGGCCAGGGCCGTGCCTGTCCCGCCTGAGACACCACTGTTACATTTTCTGTGTGTGCGATCATGTCACCCGTGGCCGCAGCGTATTTTGCATCGATATAAAAGTAGCTTCAAGCCCTGGCTGGCGTAGCTCAGTGGACTGAGCTCGGGCTGCGAACCAAAGTGTCGCAGGTTCGATTCCCAGTCAGGGCACATGCCTGGGTTGCAGGCCACGGCCCCCGGCAACTGCACATTGATGTTTCTCTCTCTCTCTATCTCCCTCCCTTCCCTCTCTAAAAATAAATTAATAAAATCTTTTTTAAAAAGTAGCTTCAGAAGCAGATCTAAACTCATGAGTATAAGATCTTCTATGTTCTCACAAAGAGTCACCCTAATAAACGATTCCACGTCCTTCCCCTTAACTGCACTACACAGAAATCCTTAATCCGTGCGTGTGCTCACTGCAAGCTGCTGCCATTCCTCCAGAAACCAGTTCATTTGTGGATACGGGGCATTCGCCGAGGTATATCCAAGGGTGCCTTTGTGGCCGCTTTAAAGCGCTTGGCTACAGCCCACATGATATTTCCAGCCAAGGATGAGCTGATTAAATTTAAATAGGGTATTATGGGCGGCTTAGGCCCTTCCGTGAATTTTTGGTAAAAATCCACGTGTGATTGGCCACGCTGACTTTACATGAAAATGGCAGCCACTTCTGGTTTGGGAGCCTGCCACCTCCTTTCTGATGGGCGGGAAGCCCTCTCTCCCCCTGGGGTTTCAGGATGGTGAGCTGGTAGCTAAACAGTTGACGAGGAGGAAAAATCCGCACAAAACAAAACGCTGTGGAGAGAGAACTCCCCTCTGTTGTTCGGCAGCCAGGGCTACCGCAGGACTCGAGCGAGAGGTGCCTCTGGGGGCTGGAGCGGCGAGTTCCCTGCAGATCCCCACGCGGGTGGTGCGCCCGAGCTGGGCGGCGAGCAGCACCGCACAGGGTGCCCGCGGGGTCCCGGGAGAAATTCAGTTTAAGCCAAGACTCAAAGCATCAAATTGTATCTGACAACCTTCCCCTGGTCTGTAGTCAAGCCTAAGCCTCCTGTCCACAAAACACTATCATCTGCCTTCGTTTCGGTTTATGACAATGTGGGTCCTTGCTAATGGCTCTCCCCTCCATCCCCAGCCCCTGACTGGGAAGAAGTTCCGTGACTTTGATTTGCACGTGTCCAGGTGGCCTTTTCCGGTCCTTGTAGATCAAGATGGTGTTGGGAGTCCGTGCTTTCTGGGAACCCGCCTACCTATCGCTGCGGCCCCCTCCCCCCACCCCGCAGCACTTGTCCCACCGCTAACAGACACCGCCACTGTCCTGGTGGGGCCGCTACTTGTCAGCCCGATTCCCTGATGAGCGCGTGAGCCACACCCTCCACTCCTGCCCCCCACCCCCCGCCCCGCTGGCATCTAAACCCCTTCTAAGAAGGGACGCAGTAGGGCCAGCGCAAAGGGACTCGAGCACAATGAGGGGATCAGACTAGATGTCCTTCAAGGTACGTTTCAGACTCACACTTCGTGACTTTCTAGACAGAACAATCTCCTCCCTTTCCCCTAAAGACACTCTGATTACATCATTTAAACGTATTAATAATGGAGGTATACGCTTTATGTTGTATGGCAATCTTATCATTCTACTTTTAATGAAAATCCGTATTACAATAAACCATTGAGTATCCCATGCATACGGATGTTTCTTACATTTTTAAGGTAATTTATTCCAGGGGATATAGGGAGGAGCAGAGAACCTCATGAATCTTCTCTCCCATTTCTCTCTCCTTGTGCTCTCTCTTAACACTTCTGCCCAAAGTGGAGAATCACAAGGTAAAGGCGTCACATTTGAAGATGGAGATAGCTCCTGGGGAGGGAGGTACCTAGGTCATGGCTTAAAGCAATGGGGACATATTGTCCTTCTCGAGGTGGGATCCCCAAAAAACCACACTTACCTTCTGGAGCGGGACCCTTGTAGTGCAGGCTTCCCCCACTGGGGGAGTGTTCAGGAACCCATCTGCATCAGTGTACCAGCTGGTGTTGTTGTGAGAGGCTGCATTCGGCTTCAGTGAATTTTTTTGTTTCAACACATTTGCCCTTTCATATGGGTGATTTACCAGTGCACCCCCCACACTGCGCTGTGTGTTCAGTAGTTTTTGACCCAAAATGGCATGACCCCCATGCCCCGCCCTCCCTATTCACCCGATCTCACCCCAAGCAATTTTTTTTTTGTTTCCCTGAATGAAAAAGTCCTCAAAGGGAAACATCTCACCAATGGGGAAGAGGTGGAAAAACGGCAGAAGTACTAAAAGGCATCAAAATCAATGAGTTTAAAAACTGTTTTGAGCAGTGGGAAAAACATCTTGACCAGGTGTATTGCATCAAAGAGAGAGGACTTTGAAGGTGACTGAGGTTTAAACAGGTAAGACCACATACACAGTGTTTTATAAATAAGTTCCGTTTTTGGGGTCCCCCATCGTTTATCTCTAGAGTATTCAAGCGGGGCCCACTTTGCCTTCCCTAAATCCTTCCCTGGTTAGACCTGGGAGGCCAGCAGGTCGAGTCTGCCTTCACCCGTCGGTGGGAAGGGTCTGCTGGTACTTCTAAAGGGAACAAAGGGAGGGGCACTGGCGACGTGGAGGCCAGTGGCTGTGTCCGAACTCTGTTCCCGAGCCGTCCAGACCTCAGGCTGGGCCTGCATTGGCAGCCGGCACGTAGCACAGACCAAATACCTTGAAGGGTGGGAAACTGAGTAGGAAAAAGAAAAAGAATTACATTCTAGTTTTTATCTCCACTTTTAGTACGTCCTAAGGATTCATCCTGCATAGGCATACTATGAATAAGAAATTACTCACTCAGCCCACTGAAAGGAAAACTACTGGGAACATGAAGCTCCCCTCTTTTCCCAAACGCCCTTTCTCACAGGTGACGCGTACCACGTGTTTCTGCCAGTTTCCCTTCGGTGAGTGATCCGTCCTTTCCTCCTCCCTCGAGGAAGGACAAATATAACTTTGAGGAACGTGTCTTTAAATAGGTTTTGGAAGGGGCCGGGCCGGAACACGGATTAGGATAGAGCAGAGCTGTTCTTACCCTTGCCAAAAATAGAGGCCGGACGGATCTGATTTCCATAGGTACACGCGGGGGAAACGAAAGCCAACCGCTCCCTCCGTTTCCCCCGCGAGCGCGCAGGCGCAGCGCCGGCTGGAGGGGCTGCCCTCCCGCGGCTGAGCCCTCGTCCAGGCGGTGCCTCACTGAGAGCACCGCCCCCCCCCGCCCCCCCCCCCCGTTCTGATTTCACATACAGAGTCATCGTGAGCAGGGAGGTAAAAGAGCACTTGGGCACAGGAAAATTCGCAACACGTCTGGTCGGTCCCCTGGGAAAGGCGCCAACGCCTCTTTAAGAATCTAATTTACTCTTGGAGATATCCGTTCTGGGGAGAGCCGAGAACTTTTTCATCTGTAAACTGTAATCACTGTCAAGGACCGTGAAGGGTCTGAGGTGTCACACCATTTGCAAGCTAATAAGTTAGTTCAGTGTCATGGATGCCGGCCGAAGGCGGGAAAGTCCCGGACTGGGGACAAAGCCCAGGTTATTACTCACGGCAGTAGCAGTAGCCGGGGTCACCTCCTAGCCCCGTCCCCTGAGCCTCCGTTCGCTGTCCTGACGAGGGAGGGCCAGACCGTACCTGCCTGTGCTGTGGGTTGCACCCCAACACCCCGAGCTTAGATAACAAATCTTCTATAACGATCGGGAAGCCTGCCTGGCCTTTGCCCCAGCGGGAGCATTCTCCATGTCCCACGGGGCAGTAAACCAACCTGCTCTTTGCTCCAGAGACAGACACTGTCTCTATCTTCCGAGGCCGTCTGCCATCCGAACACCCTTGAGAAGATTTTCCAGAACAAAGGCAGCCACTGCCGTGCTCCTCACAAGACGTGCAGACACGTGAGACACTCTCGGAAAATTGTCTTCCAACGATAATATATTTCAGTCCCTATTTTCTCAAGACTGAGACTACACCGAAAGCCACCCCTTGTCCACTCTGCTCAGGTGGGCAGCCTTCCTTGACCTCCCAGCCTTCCTTACTGCCCTTGCTGGGCAGGTGCGGACGGGGGCCGGGAGGCAAGCCTAAATCGTTGGGGACTGCAGCCTCCGTGGCAGGGAAGATGAAAGTCAGAAACCCTGTAGGAAAGTCACCCCAAGCCTGGCTTGCTACTTGACAGCTCCCCACCTGGCCCCCCCAAGAGCACCTTCCTTTCACCTCACTTTAATGCACAGCGAGTAATTGCACTAAATCGCTCTTCGTGGCAGTTTTTTTAAAAATGGAAATCTCTTGGCCACATGCCCTTGAACAGCCAGCTGTGCCCGGAGGCCCTGGAGGTACGGCGGTTTTGACAGGCAGCAGGCCCACGGGTGCCTGGGAAGCAGAGGTCACTTCTGGGATGGAGCCGGCCAGAGACATGGTATCACGGGAGATTGATTATGGCACTGTCCAGTCTCGGAGTCCACAGGGCCCGGGGAGGGCGGCCACTAGGAAATAGGAAAGGATGCGACAGTCAGAGGAGGAAGACATGGGAGGAAAAGTCCCACCCGTTCTCAGGTGGAACTGGAAGTTGGCGCACTGTCCCAAGGCAGAGGAAGAAGCTATCTTCCTCCTCCTCACTCCCGGAGCCTCACTCCATAGATAGTCGCCGGGTGTCTGCCGTCCCAGCTGCCACCACTCACTGAACGCTTCCTTTGTTCCCGTGCTCTGGGTAGCCTGGCGTGAGCAGGTCAGCGGGGACACCGTCCCTGCCCCCAGAGAGCTTCCAGTCCGGTGGGGAAGAGAGCGCGGCCCACACCTGTGCAGTCCGGGCCTGCGATCACAGAGCGCTACCCAAGTCAGACGGGGCGGGCTGCGCGGGAGGACCCACACTTCAGGCCTGGGGGGCCAGTTCCACCGTCACAACCGGGAACTAGCAGTGGCTAGTTCTCACCCGGCACAGTGGCCCCCCGCTGACCCGGAGAGGACGCCCGAGACCGTGGACAGTACCAAACCTGCCACATACCACGCTTTCTCCTACACGCACTCGCCTAGGACCAAGTGCGACTTGCCGGCCACTCCCAGCGAGAGGCTCACAGCCACAACTAACAATGAAGCAGGGCCATGCTAACAACGCACTCTAAAAGAACACTTATGTCAGTGTGGTCCCTCTTTCCCTCCCCGAATATCTTACTTCGCTGCACTCGCCTTTCCCTTGAAGGAAGCTCTTTACCGCTTGGCGCCCCTGAATCCCCAGCAGCGCTAAAATTGGGGTGACCCCAACACAAGCTCTGCAAAACCCGACACCCGCCTGGGAATCGATATGGCTGCTGTGTGACCCCGGGCGGGGCGGCTGCAGGTGCAGATGAGGGAGCAACAGGCGATCCCGTCCCACCCCGGTGACCCGGGCAGGACTCTCAAGATTTCACCCCGCTGCTCAGAAGGGCCCCAGTTTAAAACTGGCCCAGGGCCTCTGTCCTCAGATAGCACCCCACACTGCCGCTAAGCAAATCTAAGCCACTGAGGCTCGAGGGAGCCATCCCGGAAACAGAAGCGTCGCCTACGACGTATTTCTGCAATGAAGTACATTTCCAGTCCCAAACTTCTAACGGATGAAGCAGTTTTCAAAATACTTGTTTGAAGCAAGGAAACTGCCTGGACTGCCTTGGCCTGTAAAAGAGCTGCAAGCATTTCGGATGTGCCGTTTACAGGATATGCAAATTCTGTGTAAAAGGCACGGGAAGATTAATTAGCCCGGGACATTCGGGGATCCTCCGTTTCCGGGTTTCATTGTCCTGACATGCAGCACTCCCCATCTTACTAGTTTATGTTGCTTAGAAGATCAACGACCTGCCTACTTTAACACGCAAAGTCAGGAGGACGAGAAGACAAGCCACAGACTGGGGGAGAAAATATTTGTGGGGGGAAAATATATATATATATATATATGTGATACAACACTGTTATCCAAAACACACAAGGAACTCTTAAAACTCAGTGAGAAAACAACCACATTTTAAAAAACTGGGCCAAAGGCCTTGACAAACACCTCACTGAGGTTCAACAGGCAGCAAATCCGCGTGTCATCGGGGAAATGCAAACTGAAACAATGAGCTACCACTGTGCACCTGTTAGAACAGACAAGCTCCAGAACCCGGACAACGCGCAATGCCGGTGAGGATGGGGACCACAGCTGTGCTCCTTCCTCGATGCTTACTCCAAGAATCCGAAAGCTCGTGGCCGCACAGAAACCTGCACGTGGACGTCGGCAGCAGCCTTCTCCATAATTGCCCGGACTCGCAAGCACACCAGCTCGGTTCAGTAGGTGATGGACGAAGAAACGGCAGATGTCCAAACAAACAGTGGGATGTTACTCAGCACCAAACAGAGATGAGCCACATCCGTCCCCGCAAGCATTTGAGCAGGAGACTCAAATGCTTATTGCTAAGTGAGAGAACCCGCACTGACACTATGGAAGAAGCCCCTATGACATTATGGGAAAAGCAAAAGTATGGAAAGGATTAAAAAAACCCTCAGTGTTTGAGAGGGGTCCGGAGGCAGGGAGGGGTGAGTAAGTAGAGCACAGAGGATGTTTAGGGCCGTGACATTACTCTGCGTCTGGAGGATACATGTTAGTACAAATCTGTGGAAACCCACAGAACGGACAACAGCAGAAGTGAACTTCAGTGTCAACAATGGACCCTGGACCACAATGCTGTGTCGACGCAGGTCCGTCGGCTTATCGAAGACCCCGGTCTGGTGGGGGATGTTGATAAGGGCGGGAGGCTGTGCATACGTGCGACAGAGGGTGTTCGGGAATCCCCTGGGAAATACCTTCCACTCCATATTGCTGCGGACCTACCACCTCTCTAAAAGATAAACTCTTTATTTTATTTTTCATTACCACTCATCCCCCTGACCCACCCCCCCCACAGTCACCACACACACTGCTATCCGTGTCCATGAGTCCTTTCACCCCGACCCCTCCACCCCCCGACCCCACCCCGCAGCTGTCATCCTGGAGACTCCCTGAATTCACTCAACAGACGTGTCTTGTCCCGCACATCAGACACAGATCTACATGTCAAAGACAAAGAGATGAGCCCCCAAAGGAAATAACCATCGAAACCAGGGAATCCACAGTCGAAAGAAGGGACAGGCACAGAAAGAGCTAATTTCAATACAATGCGACCAGCAGTAAGATTGTGGCACCAACAGAGACACTGGAGAGGACCAGGGGCCATGTGAGCTGCACTGGGCTGGGGGGGGGCAGTGGCGTGTCGGATGAGAGTCACCTCGAACCCAGGATTTTAGGGCAAAGCAGAAGTGCGCCAGGGAAGGCGGGAAGAGAGAGACGGTGCAGACACAGGAAAGGCCCCAGGCAAACGCTGGGAGGTGGGGAGGTGTCCAGAGTGTCAGGCAATGAGAGAAAAGTTCAGGGCGACCAAAGGGAGGCTGTGCACTGGGGGAGGGTGGGCGGACGAATGAGTTCAGACCAGGCAGGGCTGAGCAGGTCAAGTTCGGAGTTGAACCTGAGAGCCCCGGGAAGCTTCAGAGGCTTTCACAGACCTGCTGCAGCGAGGTCTCCAGAGCAGCCTGGAGGATGAAAGGGCCTGGGAGAGGCGGGCTGGGGACAGCGGGGGCGGGGGCGGGGGCGGGAGTGGGGGCCCTGCACGCTGGCACAGCCCTGCTTTAGACATACTCCGGGGGGCGGGGGCGACTCCAGAGGGGGAGCTGAGGGGCCGGGCACTCCACCTCCATCCTGCCTGCGCCCGTTGAGGATCGGCACTCCCAACCGTAAGGAACTACCTAGTATTAACAGTTACTTCCTTTCTGTGTCAGGTGTACCCGTAAACAGTCCTTCCTTAAACGCACAGATTGACTATGTTCTCAGAAAAACACAATATTTTATTTAATTTTTGAGAATTAAATTCCAAATAGCTGCCTTTCCTTAGGTGTGTTTTTTTTTTGTTTGTTTCAACTTGGGAAGAATTGCTCCCCGACGAGACATGGTAAAATGGGATACGATTAAAAGTGAACAACTTATTTTATCTCATCATAGCATGTCTGGCGTTTTTGCAATTCTTCCAAGTTGGACGTGCTGGAAAGCTTCCTGTCGCAGGCAACAGGCACTTGGCGAATAGGCTGGCCTAGGATTAGTCTGAGCCTTCTTCTCCCGGGCTACCTCCCTCGGGCTGTTTTCGCGTCTCTCTAGGCCTCAGTTCTACTCTTTCCGAAACCACGGATACATTCCTGGGTCCCTAAGACTCCTCCTGACGGCAATTTCTGACTACAATTCCATGAGCCTTTTCTCCTGGAAGAAATACTGCTCCTGAATTTCACAACACTTTCTGTTTTGGTTTTAAAAAGACTTTAAATTTTGCTGGAAAATATTCCTTGGAAAGTGTATAAAGCCTGTTAGAGGTTTTTGAGATTCATTTATTTTTTTTAAATCCCAGAGCACGGTGCACACGGAAAACGTTGGCATTCCCGGGGGGCTCAGGCCTCGGGGGCCGGGGCTGGGACCTCCGCGGGTTCAGCTAAGCCTCACAGCGAGGAACAAACAGGCAGAGGACCGCGTGTCCGCCGACAGGAAAACAGGCCTGCAGGGACGTGCACTGCTAGCCAGCCGGCTTCTCTTCGCCTCCCTTAGGAAACTTGTGTCCACGGGGAAAGGGCCGTGGCGCCTCTGGGAGAGCCACGGCCCAGTGGGGAGGAGGAGGGCGTCTCCTGCCTCCCTACCTGCTGGCCCGAGTCCTCTCGCGCGGGCAGTGCCTGGGAAGCGCTCGGCGCCCCCGCCCTCCCCCTCGCGCGCCTCCTCGCCGAGTCCCGCGGCCGTCCTAGCAAGTGATGTGCTCGGAGCAGGCGCGGGCCACGGAGCAGGCAGCGCCCGCGCTCCGCTCGGCCGCGGGCCGACTCCTCGCCGCCGCAGCCGCTGTGGGCTGGAGGGTGGGCGGCGGAGCGGCGGCTTCGGCTACCGTCCCCAAGGGCCGGGTGTCCAGCGGCGCCGCGGGGTCCTTCTCGCCTCCCGCCCGGGGCTGCGCTCGGACGCCCGGGCCGCGGGGGCCTCGGGAGGCGCGCCGGGGGCGCGGCGGGGAGACCGCGCGGCGGAGGCGGAGGCGGAGGCGGAGGCCCGCGGCGGGCATCTCTGCGCCCGGGCCGTGGCCGGCGAGATGTCCACCAAGGTCAGGAAGTGCAAGGAGCAGGCGAGGGTGACCTTCCCGGCGCCCGAGGAAGAGGAGGAGGAGGAGGAGGAGGAGGGCGAGGACGTGGACGCCGAGCCGCAGCGCCGCCGGCGGGGCTGGAGGGGCGTCAACGGGGGGCTGGAGCCGCGCTCGGCGCCCTTGCCGCGGGAACCGCTCGGCCACCGCCAGCCGCCCTGGTCGCCGGGGCCCGACATGTGAGTACCGGCGGCTGCAGCCCGGAAGGGAGGCGCCCCCGCCGCCCCGCGACGTGCCCGGGACCCCAGACCCAATCCTGTCTGATCCCGGGACCGCGCCCTGGGTCTTGTGGGGCGTGGAACCGCCCCGCCAGCCGACACCGCGGACGCCGGGCGAGCTCTCCAGCCCGTGGACACTTCTCTCCCACGGCCACGGACCTCGCGCGACGGCCCGCGGGCTGGGAACCCCTGGGAGAATGGACCCCGGGTGCCCGCGCTCCCCCGGGGGGGGGGGTTCGAGGAAGGCGGCGTGCTCCCAGCCGCGGGCACGCGCGCTACCCCACTCGTGCCCGCGTCCCGGCGCGGAGCGACCCCGGGAACGTGGGTCCCCTCGGCCGCACGGGGCCGTCGGGGCGCGGGGAGGGACCGTGCGCGACACAGAGTGCGGCGGAAGGTGCGCGGGGCCGCCCGGGTTCCCGGCGGCCCACTCCCGGGGAGGTCTGGGCCCGGAGCGCCAGCGGGTCCCCCGGGAGAGCGCGGCGCAGGAACCGCTTCGCCGGCGACTCGGCTGCAGTCCCCGGGCGGCTCGGGGTCGGTAGCTGCGCGGTTTTTTAAGGGGAGGTCGAGGTCGGCGCCCCAGGCTGTCGGAGGAAGCGACTTTGCTTCATCCCCAGACGTGCGCGAGACCCGCCGAGGGTGGGAAAGAGGGGGATTCCCGTCGCAGGGCGCAGGCTCTCGGCGTCTCCGGTCGCGTACCTGGGCCGTGTCGCGGGGCTTTACTGTCTGTTTCGGGGAGAACGCGCAGGTGTAGGTAGGAAGCAGGGGTCGGTCCAGGCTGCGCCCCGGCCCGCCTGGGCCCTGCACGGCCCGCCTGGGCCCCGGGAGGTGGCTGTGCAGCGCCCCCTGCTGCCGCCCGGTCCGGACCCACGGACCCTGGGAAAGAGACCTCAGGGGCTGGGAGTGGACGGCCCGGGGGAGGGTTCCCCGTTACCATGTTCAGTTTTGGCTGAGGACCGGCCTGGAGTGGAAGTGGCCCAGGTGATGGAGGGGAAGTGAGGGGGTCCTCGGGGAATGAAGCACCACCAGCTCGCTTCCCTGCCTCCCCGGGGTTTTAAGACATGCTCCATTTTTTTTTTCTTTTGTCAATTTGGTTTTTAGAACCCTGCTCAGGTTCTTGATCCTTTAACATTTTTTTTCGTTCACCTTAAATTCACACTCAGTTGGACACCAGGGCGCTCTTAGCTGGGAAAGTAGGGCGGAGCACAGATTACTCTCACTTTGCCTTTCCAAGTTTGAGGTCAATCATATAAAGCACGAGGCAAAAGCTCTTGCGGACGGCCTGGCCAACGGCTAATGGAACGCCTTCCTGTCCGTAGGCGAGAGATGCACAATTCAGCAAGGACGCATTGCAGGGTACCAGTTTCCTAAAGTGGTTGAGAAGACCCGGTCCTCTTAGGGAGCCAGGCAGAAAGAAGCGTATCTTCTGGAGGCAGGGCAGCAAGCTCCCCGTGTTTATGTGAGGCCTGCGACTTGGGAAGGTCTGAGATGAGCTTGCTCTCCCTTGCAGAGGTTAGCTCTTTATTCCGTCTGAGCAGAACGGGCCCAGTTTCATAGCTCAGGGAGTGAAGCAGCAGCTTTGGGAGCGAGGGGAGGGAGGGGGTCGGAGAAGGATGGCCCCAGAGATTCGGAGGACGGAGCCCACTCCCACCGTGAAGATTCCTCAGGGTGATGTGACTGACGTTCATTTCGCTGCTCTGTGCTGCAGGATTGTACTTGGGAATTTTAAACAGAGGAGGCATGTCATCTGTTATAGCACTGACAGGACTTAAAAAAAAACAAACTGATAGAGCTTCCATCACTGATTTAAGAGTTCCTTTATCCTGGTTGTTTGCCTGCCTCGGACCAATCCCGGGTCGTTGGCCAGATTACCTCATTTCTGATTTCTTTTTTTTGGTTGTAATATATCTGATGACCTCCAACAAGGCACTTGAAGGGGCTCTCGTGAGTTTCAGTTCACAGGTATTTCTCACGCATTTGCATGTGCAAAGTGCAGCCCAGGCACACGGCATGCTGGGAGATGAGCATGGCGTCTGGTCTGCACTCGAGGTATTGAATGTCGCAGGAGCGAGAGGTGGAGGTAAACCTGATCACGAACATGTATGCTATCAGTTAGACTAGAATGACCACCATAAACACACACACACACACGGCGACAGAGCGACGGAGAGTCAAGTGCAAGGAGAGACTGACAATAGAAGGTGTGGGGACATCGAGGAAACCCTCGTGGGCCTTAAAAGGTGGACGGGCCACTAGACAGAGAGAGAATGTGTAGTTAACTCAGGTCCTCTCCCCTTCTCCCTCCCCGCATGCCAAGGGAATCATGTCCGGGGAACATCAGCTGAGTCTGGTTGGAACGTAGAGCATGTGCAGGAGAGCAGAGAGACGTGGCTGAATGTGTTGGTTTGGGGCATCACGGGGCAGGACCTTGTATTCCAGGAGGAGGCGCTAGGGAGTCATTGACTGTTTCACAGCAGCAGAGTGATCAAAGCCGCTCCGAGAGCTGGACGGATTGAAGTGGCCATCGGCAGAATGCTAATAAATCGATTAGGGGCCATTATAGCTATCCAGGCCGAGATTAGGACCTGTAACAGGGTTGTCGGTGGGGTGGAAAGAGGGGGGTGAGATCAGAAGAGAGAACAGACAATAGAATCTTTGGGAACTTGCCACTACCCGCCCAGGAGGCATTGGAGAGAAAGCAGGGTCTGAGATGACTTGGCGATTTCACCTTAGATGACTCAGAGATCACCAGTGTCATTGCTGGAAAGAGAAGAACGAGGAGTGTGGTCTGCTTTTTCAGATAATTCTGACAGAGATGTCAAACAGAGAGATGGAAATGCGAATTCTCGGGGAGTCTGAAAGTCCGCTATCTGATGGGAATCGTTACAGAGTCCTGTGAGCACAGGGAATGTGATGGGAAAAACGAAGGGAACCTTGGCGCCCTTATCGCAGGGAAAACATGGTGTTGGAGGGCAGAGAGACCGGGAGACCCAAAGGGCACAGAAGAGGAGGAAGGCGCAAGTAGTAGTGAGGCCAGGCTGCCCAGAGAGAAGAGTTTCAAAAAAAGGGAAGAACTGACCCATGGTTGTCAAATGCTCAGTAAATCAAGAAAGAAACTTAGGCGTCTGCTTTTAGTAGGAAGAATGGATCCTCAGAGTAATATCTGTGGGGGGAAAAAAAACCTTTAGATCTCCATGCACTGTTATCTTCCGCAGAGAAGGATTTCTAGAACAGAGGATTCTGTTTTAGTTTTTCTTCCGAGGGAGTGCTTCCATCATAAAAGCAGTAATTGGTGTTTATGTAATGCTTCATGCTGTCGTTTATACGAATTAACTTGAACCACACCTCTTTAAAGCAGGTTTTCCCATTGCCATCCCTCGGCAAAGGAGAACATTGGTACACAGAGGGGTAAAGTCATGTTCAAAGGGTTGCTTGGCGGACCGGTAACAGAGCTCCTGCATTCCATGCAGCGTTACGAACGACGGTCGCCGCGCCGTCCATCAGAGCGCCGGACTCGTCCGCCCCACAGAACTGCAGCTCGGTCTCCTCTGCCCTGCACTCCCCCTCCCCCCCATTTCCCACACCCTCGAGCCCCCGGTATTCTCTCTGCTTCCCGTGACACGGTGTTTTTAGATTCCACGTAAGTGAGGTCATGCGCTGCTTTTCCTTTTGCGTCTGGCTTATTTCACTTAGCATGCTGTCTGCCAGGTTTATCTGCGTCGTCACAAGTGGGAAGGTCTCCTCTGTTGAGCCGGACAACGTTCCATTTCGATACGTACTCGTTATCACAGTTTCTTCGGCCATGTGGCGTTTCGTGGTCACTGCTGAGTCACGTGGTGTAGTGTGATAGAATCTCCTTTTTAATCACTTGCTTTCCTTGGAGTCCACATTTGTCTCATCCGTTCTTGCCTGCTTCTGTAGCTACATCCTCAGCCTCTGTGTGTGTTTTCCTGTACACATCCCTTCTAAAGCCCTCTGACTGCTTTTGAATGTGGTTTTCGGTTATTTTTTTTTCCTTCAGGAAGCTTTTAGAAAAAAATAATTGTCTCCTTATTAGGAGTGTTATTCTGAAATTGCAAGATGACGTGCCTTGGTATCAGTCTGTTTTCAGTATGTGAGCGGGACACCTGGTGAATCTTTGTGCTATCTGGGGATCGTGCCCCGAGGTTCTGGGAGGTTTTCGTGTATTATTTCTCTTATTACTTCCTACCCACGATGTCCAGTCTTCTCTCTCCCTGGAATCCCTATTATTTGGATGCTGGGCCTCCTGGACCGACCCCTGGGTTTTCTGTCTCTTCCCCCCTCTGTTCCAGTGTCTTTTCTGTTCTTCCTGAAATGTTTCCTTGACTCCATCTCCAGATTCTTCCACTGATTTTTTTTCCACTTGAGCTATTATAGTGTTGCTCTCTAAGAGCTCTTTCTTGTCTTATGACTATTCCTTTTTATAGCATTCTTCCTGATTTCAAACATCCAGTATTTTTACAAATATGTCTCAGGGGAGGAGGGATTGGGAGCTAATAACAGCTGGAGCTCTTATTCTGGAGCTGGGCAGGGACCCCCTGGCCCTGGCTGCTGCCCCCCTGTCCCGGGCCCCGGCACTCCGGCGTCCAGAGCATCTCTCCCCATTTCTCCAGCTATTTCACAGCCCGTCTCTCTTACAGGCGCGTGAGTTATCATTTGATCATATCACGGGGGTCAGAGGTCTGGGGGAAGGGTTTCCACCTACTCCTCGTACAGATGTTGAGCCAGTTCCCCCGATTTTGGCTCCTGCCTCATCTCTACTTTCTGAAGTTTCTTTGGCCCTCAGTGCCTGGGCCGTTGCTGATACGGAGCAGGGTGGGCCAGCTTCTCATCCCAGGCCCTGGGGCTGGCCCTTCCTTCTCCCCGCTAAGTGTCAGTCACCGTCTCTGCTCACGTCCTCTTCTGCCTGTCCTCGCGGACCGTGGGCGAGGGCACAGAGGTCTTCTGGCTTCAGGAAGATGAAATCTGTGTCGCTGTTCTTCGTTCTCCCCGTTGTTTAGTGATGCAGACTCCGGCCATCGGTGTCCGCGGTGTTGTGGATGCGACGCACCAATTCACACAGACTGCGGAAGTCCCGTGGAGACACAGGGACGGCACGGCCGCTCTCTGAGGGAGAGGGCGGGTCCCGACCCCTGCCTGGCCGGGCTTTTCTTGCTTTCTAATAGCTTACGTCAAAGAAGGTTCTCGTCCCTTATGCTCAGGTTTGCTTTAGGTGATTACTTTTTACAGAAGAAAAGGAAAGGATGTTACTGATTACTTCTTACAGATTACCAAGGAAAAAATGTTGCAAATGCAAAAGAACAGTAAGAGCGATTGGTCTGGTTACACTCGGTCCTTGGCAGAAGTAGCACAGGCTTCAGGAAGTTACTTTAAAGGCGTGCAGTCAGCATTTGCAACCGCCATTCGGGGTGAGGGAGTTTTAGCAAGAGGAAGCCTCGCAGCAGCCCAGGTGCAATGCAGGCCTGGTGTCCCACGGGAAAACCTATCCGTGGGTTTGGCTCCTGTGCGCGGACTTGCGCCTGTCGGTTTTCCGATAGGGCTGGGCTGCGTTTGCCACACCAAGCCGATCAGCACCCGGTAGTTCAGGGGAGTAACTTTGGAGAGGAGATGGGGTAAGAAGGGCCCTTATTGCACCGTCTTGAGACCAGGCGCCCCTAGGAGGTGTCTGCGGCGTTCACTCAGGGCGCAGGAAGCCCGTGTTGGAAAGAGAACCGAGGTCCCAGAAGGAACAGTGTTCCGAATCCTGGGCGTTCTTATTGGGCAAATGGAGTAAAGGGTGACCTGTGCGGTGTGGACTGAGGGTCGTCTGAAGTCCCCGCCTCAAATCACCTGTGTCCCACCCAAACAGGACCGCCCCCGCCCCCCCTCAAGAGCATGCTCAAGTGGCAGTGAACGGCCACTGAGCGCCTGCCTGTTCGGCACGCCCTCCGCATGGCACGGCAGCAGCCTGGCCTGGGCCGTGTGGACGCACAGGGCCCGGGCCCGGGCGGAAGGCCTGGGGTTGGGAGCCGCCGCGGGGTGGCCGACTCCCACCTGTGCACAAGGGGCCCAGCAGTGACTTTATGAGAACAGTTGGGATTGCATAGCGTTTTGTCTTTAATTTAGCATCTAGGTCAGGGATCTTCATCCACAATTATCTAGTCCAGAAGAACTCCCTTTTTCTTCTTTGTACTACTCAAATACTGGGCGACGATAGGGATCTGGTTCTAGATCTTTTTAAACAATGAGATGTAAATGTCCACGGGAGCGTGGCCTGTCCAGGGAAGAGCATGACAGCGATAATAGTCCTTTGCATTTCTAAATATATTTTGTCAAGTAGGGCTGATTCTCTGCTGGATGCGGATTCTCTGTGGAAAAGTAGGTCGCAGGGTGATGAGAGGTGAGCAAGCATCTTCGGACCCCAGACTTTGGACCTTGGGTAATGACACCGATAGAAGGCCAGATCCCCTTGCTTCTAATAACATCAACAGAGTGTGTGTGTGTGTGTGTGTGTGTGTGTGTGTGTATACATATATTTGATACTCATATATTAATATATAACATCAGCAGTATATATACACATATAATCAATACTAATATATATTAGTATGTAACATCAGCAGTATATATATATAGTATCGAATATATATATATATTCGATACTAATATATTCAAATAGCCAAATAGGAGCTTCTTCTGGGTCAGAAGAAGTTTTTCACTTTATTTTTGAGTGTCATCGGCCGGGTACCAAAAGCAGACACACAGAGCGCGGGGAGCCGGTCTCTGCCCTTCAGGACGCGGAGCGTTGCCGAGGAGACCGGCGCGCAGCGGAGTCGGTGGCAGCGCGAGCCAGAGCCGCTCCGCGGTGGAGTCACTCGCCGAGTGCCTCTCCGGGAAGCGGAAACCTCCGAGTTCTAGAAGCATGTGCGCCACTACTTTCTGGGGCACCTGCGTTTCAGAAATAGCATCAGACGTCGCGCTGGCCGTGGGCAGGGTGGACTTTCGGAAGGAAGGCACCGGGAAGTGGCTCTTCGCCGCTGCCTCTGCGGTTGCAGCTGCCAGGGGCTGGCACAGCCGCAGGGAGCCCGCCGACTGGGAGGGGGTGGGGGGAGGCGGTGGAGAGAGGGCCCAGGGCCTCCCTCCTCCTCCGAGAACGCGCACAGCTCCTCGGGCGGGTCTCGAGGACTTCTGCCGGACCGGCGCGAGTCTACCAGATGCGTCTGAACGCTGCGTGAAGAGTTGCGACAGAACACAGGCCAACGCAGCCTCTCGGGGCGTTCCTGGCTGCGGAGACCCAGCTCTCCCTTCAGACCTGGAAGTGCTGGCGTCTCCGCGTTTTAATGTTTTGGTGGCGTCTTTAGGAACGAAAGCAGTGCTTTCCCGCTTACCCGGAGCGCTGCGCCTTGCTGGTGGGGTTGGTCCTGGGACATTGTGTCATTCGGCCGACCCTGGTGTCCAGACGCAGCCTCAGGGTCGGGTCTGCTCCCCTGTGGGAACCCCGTGTCCCGTCCACCGGACTCCGGTCGTGCTGATGGGGGGCTGTCCTCGAGCCTTGCACGCTGCACATTTAGGGGCTCCCACCCCCCACACACACACGCGCGCATTAACAGACGACCCCAGTGTGTGTTCTGGTGACGTGACCGAGCCCTTGGTCAGCTGCTCTTTCCTCGTCCCACCCACACCGCAGGTGCCGTGCCCACATAGAGGGGGGTGTCCCCAGAGGCAGCTGCATTGCTGACAGCGGCCTGCTTGCCAGGGGGACAGTGGGGTCCATCTATTTTTGACTTTTCTTCTAGGATTTTCATGTCCTCTGTCAGTGCCTGCTGCTGCCCACGGTCATCACCGCTTCCAATTAGCACCGTCCCAGCACCACACCGAGCCTGGCGGCTGCTCGCTGACACCCCGACACTCCGCCCCTCCTCCATGTTTTGCTCACCACTTGTCCTCCCCGGGCACCTTCTGCCCTTCCCGCCCTTCACACCATGACAGACGGGACCCTTGCCGGCTGCTGGCACACTCACTGTCCTCGGTGTGAGGAAGGATTAGTCCCAACCCTCTGGGTGTGACTCTTGTCGCCGTGGCCCGTGTGGGGGGTGGTGTCGCTTGGCCCGCACTCCTGCTGGGTGGGGGGAGCAGTTGGTTAACTCTTCGCCTTTCAACAGAGGATTTCAGGTGACTTCTCTGACAATGTCCATGGTTGCTGAGAGCCAACGAGTTGGCGACTCGGTCCAGAGAGCCACAGAAACTGTTCTCGATAGAACCCAAACGTTCCGACATGTAAGCCAAACGTATGTTTCCACGGCTGCTTTGACTTGCACACGGGTACTCATTCTCCTTGCTCCCTGGACGCAGCGTGGTAAGGCAGAGAGAGCCTGGCACGGGACCGCTGAGTCCCGCCCCCCCGCCCTCTGCCTTTCGGTGACCTGGAGGCAGGTACCGCTCCATCCGAGTCTCTGCATCCGGGGCGTCAGGGTCCGTTCACAGCGTTTTTGAACGTCTGCTGCACGGCGCCCGGCGCTGTCGAGGTGACCCAAGTGTGAAACAAAGTAGGGAGCATGAAGCATTTGTCTCCGGTTGACCTCTGGGGACAGGAGTACCCAAGGAGACAATAAACAGGGAGATGAAATAAGGTTAAGTGCGCGGATTCAGGGCAGACCGGCAGCGTCACTAAGCGCAGGCTGGAGTGGCAGGAGGGGTTTCGGAAAGGCTTGGGGAGACTCCGTGTTCCCGGATGAGCAGAATCTTGCAGGAGTTCTAGCGATGACCTGTGCAACCTTACCCGCAGCTGACGGACCTGTGGTCCTGTGGTGCAGGCGCAGGCTGGACCGGGGGCGGGGGGGTGGGGGGAGACAGGGAGGATGTGAGCGGGGGGGGGGGGGCGCAGAAGCAGAAGTGTGCCCCCAGGGGGAAACACGAGGAGCGTCCAGAGGCAGGTGGAGTGGGTCAAGAAGGCGGGCAGCTCGTGGGAGCGGCCGCACGGCGCTCTTGTCATGCACCTGCAACTGCAGGCCTCTCTCCGGAGCTTCCCGCCTGCTGACCGGGGGAGACAAAACCGAACCACACGTCCGATCCCCGGTTTAAGCTCATTTTAAAAATTTTTTGTGTGTTTTGCTTGCTCAGCAGACACTTACTCTCGTTCAACAGGTGAATGAAGCAATCAATAAATTAAGCAAAAGGCGGGCCCTGCATTTCCTAGCCTGGCCAGCTAGGACAGTGTGTCTGTGCCTTTAGCCTGGGTCTGAGCGACCTTTGCTGGCTGGTTTCTGCCCCCACCCGTCCGTCTCCACAAGGGGACAGAGACCCCCCTGCCGGAGTCCCTTTATGGTCCACGTGCCCTCCCTGGTTCGGGGCACGCCAGAGAGTTGCTACGAGGCCGGTTTCACTGATGTCAGGCAGATATTATAAAGTACATTTTCTCTTTCAAGAAATTCTCTCTCCGATAAAGTCGCTCAGACTCCCAGAAAGCTGGCCTGCCCTGTGTTCTCCTCTGCAGCATCTGGGCTGGGGGGAGGGGAGCCTCTGTGTCCCCTGGAGGGGGACATCTGTACGTGGTGTCCTCTGGCTCTTCTGGTCTCTGGGCAATGTTTGTTGTCTGTTCGGGTGCCGTCTGTCAGCGGAAGCGACTGGATCTGGGCCGACCCGCCTCTGTTAGAGCCCAGCTGTGCTCCCTGGAGCCCGGGGTTTCCGCTCGGCTCCCACGGGCGGCGGAGCGGGGTGCCTGCAGCACGTAGGCTGGGTCGCGCTCCCAGCACAGCAGCCGTCCTAGTCTCGGTGCGGGCTCCCTGGCTCTCCCCGAAGGGTCCACACTGTGCGGGGCTGCTGGTGGCCCGAGAGAGAGCCCTCACCATTCTGCTCCTTGACCAGACTGGGCTGCTGCAGACGTCCGAATGAAATACGCACAGCAAGACCCCCGCCTTCTGTGGCTCCGCAGCCTGTCGGACCCACGTGCTGGCTTTCCCCCTCCCTTCTGCTGGGCCGTAAGCACCGGGGCAGCGCAGCTGCCGTGGGGGAGCGATCTCGTCTGCGTGACGAGGGCACTCTGGGGCCAGGCTCCTTCAGAACTAGTTAGAGAAAGAAGGAATGGAGCAAATCCTCCCTCAAGGCCATTTCCCTCTTCCCAAGTTCTGTGTGCAACATCTCATTTTTCCTGCAAAAAGCTGCCAATCACCTTGATCTTGCTCTTTGCACTTGCCGGGCACGGAGTCCTGAGTCGGCCGGAGCAGATATCTTCCACTCGGAGAGACACAGAGAGAAGCACCTTACCCACTTTTCAGAAAATACCCTTATCGTACGGGCGCGCCCTTGACGGCATAGAACTGAGCTGAGTGGTGTGTTCACGGGCCGCAAACGGCAAGGGAAGAAGCCTGGCGGGGTGTGGGGGAGGGGGTGGGGGGGCAGGCTGCCGGTGCCTCTGGAAGTCAGCCAGCGGGTCCCAGTGTTTGTTTTTCGCTTTAAGAAACACATGGGAGTGCGGGCAGAGTTGAAGAGGAGCGAGGTGCAGGGGATGACGGCTGTGGGGTGTGCGGAGGAATACTGGGGCCGCGGGAGGCCCTGGGAAGAGTCAGAGTCAGAGTCAGAGTCAGCGCTAGACCCGGCCAAACCCCAGCGCTGCGTCTTGCCCGGGGTTACCGGGGGCACCCTCTTGTGAGCACAGTTCTCTTGTGTAGGAAACAGAGGAAACAATTCCTGCTTCAGAGCATCGTTAGGAGAATCCCACACAACAGCCGCATGAGACACACACGCACACCCCAGGTCCTCGGTCAAGGGCGCTTGCCTTCCCTCACGCCCTCTCTGCGGACAGCGGCTACAACGACCCGGCCGTGACCTCGGAAGGCGATGCCAGCAGAGAGGCCGGGAGGGAGGGTCCTAGACCAGACGCTCAGAGTGCAGTGACAGCCAGCGTCCAGACAGTGAGTCACGGATGACCTTCACGTTGCTGAACCTGGATGAGCAGCCTGAGATGCTGGGCGCTGGCCTCAGGGAGAAGGGAGTGACCATGGACAGAGACTTGCACCTTTGGGACCTGAGGCCAAGTGAGAGGACAGGGCCGGGGAAGAGCCTGGGGAACTCAGCTGGACAGATGCTTGTTGAGTATGTGGCCCCCAGGGGACATGGGGCGATGACAGATAAAGCATGACCTGACCGTGCAGGGCCTGGCAGGGGCCGCTTGTGTGAGGAGGTATTTGCTGTAGGAACACTCCGTTTTTAAAAATAATTCAGATAACCATAGAACAGGTTTGAAACACTTGCAGTATAGACAGGACCACTGATTTAAAGTCTACGCGAGGAAAAAGGACTCATGGACGTGGACGACGGTGTGGTGACTGCTGGGGGAGGGGGGTATAAGGGGACTGAATGGTCATGGAAAAATATTAAAAGATTAAATTTTTAAAAGCCCCTGTGAGAAATCATGTAGGAGGGGAAAGATTGTCGGAAGTCGGGGATAGGACTGGGAAGGTAATGGAGCAGTTTTAGATCTAAGCTAAGTTCCTGGATACCGTGGGCCAAGAAAACAAAATTTTTTTAAAGGCCACAGTTACACAGTTTATACTGTTAGATTAAAGGAAGCAAATTTATCTAGAGCGAGGGGCGCGGTGAGTTCCGTCTCTGCCGGGGTCCCAGGCAGGCGCGGGTGTCTGGAAACGGTTTCTGGTCCTGTTCCTCCGCAAAGCCTTTTACTGCGGACCCGCAGGTCGGGTCTGCACGGCTGACGGCGGCTCCCGAGGTTCGGGTTCGGGCAGCCCCGGCGCTGGGGTGCGCCCGAGGGGCGCTGTTAGCCACCCACCGGGTGCTGCGGCCCCCAGCCGGGTCAGCCGCCCGCAGGAAGCCGTTCCCCCTCCTCGCCTACAGCTGGTCTTTCCGTTGCTGCCCGCCAGGTCCATGGACGGGAGCCCATCCCTGAGGCGCAAGACGGTGATGCGGGAGAAGGGCCGGCGCCAGGCCGTGCGCGGCCCGGCCTTCATGTTCAACGACCGCGGCACCAGCCTCACGGCCGAGGAGGAGCGCTTCCTGGACGCGGCCGAGTACGGCAACATCCCCGTGGTGCGCAAGATGCTGGAGGAGTCGCAGACTCTCAACGTCAACTGCGTGGACTACATGGGCCAGAACGCGCTGCAGCTGGCGGTGGGCAACGAGCACCTAGAGGTGACGGAGCTGCTGCTCAAGAAGGAGAACCTGGCGCGCATCGGGGACGCGCTGCTGCTGGCCATCAGTAAGGGCTACGTGCGCATCGTGGAGGCCATCCTGAACCACCCGGGCTTCGCGGCCAGCGGGCGCCTGACGCTCAGCCCCTGCGAGCAGGAGCTGCAGGACGACGACTTCTACGCCTACGATGAGGACGGCACGCGCTTCTCGCCCGACATCACGCCCATCATCCTGGCGGCGCACTGCCAGAAGTACGAGGTGGTGCACATGCTGTTGCTGCGCGGCGCGCGCATCGAGCGCCCGCACGACTACTTCTGCAAGTGCGGGGACTGCACGGAGAAGCAGCGGCATGACTCCTTCAGCCACTCGCGCTCCAGGATCAACGCCTACAGGGGCCTGGCCAGCCCGGCCTACCTGTCCCTGTCCAGCGAGGACCCCGTGCTCACCGCCCTGGAGCTCAGCAACGAGCTGGCCAAGCTGGCCAACATCGAGAAGGAGTTCAAGGTAAGCCGGGCGCCCGCCCTGCTCTGCTCTGCTCCCCAACCAGTGTTGTCCCCGGGGCGGGGGGTGGATTTTATGTCACCGGGGATTGGGAGAGTCCTTCAGAAGGGATGCGATGATTTCTCCTGCTCAGCATGGTGCTGTGAAAAATGCGCTTTTGGGACAGGACGTGCTGGATCCCAGAGCTGTAATTCCGGGGCTGCTCTGTGCTCTGGATAAGTGTTGAGCAGAAGACGAGACTTCTCCGCTTTTGTCTAAAGGAGATACTGGGTGTGCCCGTCTCCCTTCCAAATTCCTCCTCCTCTTGTGTAGTTAGTTGTTTGGTGGGACCCAATGTGCAAGTAGTTATTAGTTCATGGCTCATTGGCCCGGACACTCGTGTATCCCCCCGTTAGAGTGAAAGTCAGAAGGCTAATAATAGAGGTGCTACCAAGGCCCTTTTCACTACTACGACAAAACTGCCTCTCCCGGAAATTCACGGTCGTGGGTTCAGCCGGCCAATGTGACCCCATAGACGTCAGGTCTGCCCAGAAATACAAGGACAGAGGAGTGTTTTGTTTTAGTGGATTAAAAAAAAGTGAACTTTTTTTTCTGGACATCATCTCCAAGCAAGCAGTATTATTTATTTCTTTTTTAAAAAAATATTTTATTGGTTATGCTATTACAGTTGTCCCATTTCCCCCCTTCACTCCCCTCCACCCTGCACACCCCCTCCCACCCACATTCCCCCCTTCAGTTCATGTCCATGTGTCATGAGTTCTTTGAGCTTCTACATTTCCTGTACTAGTCTTGCCCTCCCCCGTGTCCATTTTCTACCCCTACCATCTGTGCTACTTATTCTCTGTACCTTTTCCCCCTCTCTCCTCCTCCCCCTCCCCTGGTGCTAACCCTCCATGTGATCTCCGTTTCTGTGGTTCTGCTCCTGTTCTAGTTGTTTGCTTAGTTTGCTTTTGTTTTTGTTTCAGGTGTGGTTGTTAGTCATTGTAAATTTGCTGTCGTTTCACTGTACATGTTTTTATCTTTTTCTTAGATAAATCCCTTTGACATTTCATATTTCTTAAAACATTGTACATTATGTGAGACGTTGTAAAAATTCAGCTGTTGCATCCTTCTCCGCACGTTGGCAGGCCCCCCACCTCACTCGGCGGCACAGGAGGGTGCGTGAGCTGTGGGGACAGGCGGTCAGGCCGGTTTCCCCAGGACCTCGTCTCCGCTGTCCGCCTCGGAGGAGGGCTGCAGACTTCGGTCCCCTGATCACCATGCTACCAATGGTGCCCAATCACTCTCTGGGCGCCACGCTTCCCTGCTTCTTAGTCCGGTGTCCCGATGCCAGACGCCAGACAGAGGGGTGGGTCACTCTGTCTTCAGATCTTGCTGCGGTTTTTCACGCTTACGTGAGATTTACACAAATGCAACCGGCAATATAACTGAGGCTAAGGGGCTGCAAGAAAATGGTAGGAAAGTCTTGTGGGTTTTTCCCTCTTTCATACACACCAAATTCCTAGATATCCATCAACCTCCATCATGTCCAGGTAGAGCCCTGGCTGTAGGATAATCTTATTTGTTATTACATTAAAAAATGTTTTCTCCCTGGCTGGCGTAGCTCAGGGGATTGAGCGCGGGCTGCGAACCAAAGTGTCGCAGGTTCGATTCCCAGTCAGGGTACATGCCTGGGTTGCAGGCCATGACCCCCAGCAACCGCACATTGATGTTTCTCTCTCTCTCTCTCTTTCTCCCTCCCTTCCCTCTCTAAAAATAAATACATAAAAAATATTTTTAAAAATTTTTTCTGACATAAAAGCTACACAATTTTTATATTTGCTATAAAAATTTTGGAAAATGTGGAAAAATACCAAGTCTAAAATAAATGTTACCTTATATCTACCCCCTTTGAAGAGATTCATTATGTGATACTTGAAAGACTTATTTCCTTGGACCCATAACTCAGAGCAAATCAAAACCTCAAATTCTGTTTAGAGAGAATAGAAAAGCATTCAGGTGAAGTAGTTCTAAATGTTACTTCTTCATTTTGGCATAGGAATAAAAATATAACTGTACATTTATTTGCCACTTTCAAACATTATTCTAACCTTTTTATACATTTTGCCTGATATATATCAAAAAGTGTATAAAAGATATTCTACAAAAGGGGATGTTTTCTGAGACTACATTTTAATATTTATGACAGGTGGTGAAGTGTGCAGCTCTGCCCAGAGAAGTCACCTCAGTAAGGCCAGGGTTAAAAATGCTGTCATTCTTAGTTTCCCCCAGAAATCGGCTAAATCTATATTGATAATGCTTAGAATCTCCTTTACCCCAACTGAAAGAGTCCCCTCTGATAACCTTTCAAAGGTGGGGAAATATCACAAGTAAAGAGGAAAAAAAAAAGAGAGAGAGAGGAAAGAAACACCATTGAGTTTAAGAGGGCATGCACAAAGGCCACCAGATATCCCAGAACACGCGAACATCATCTGATCTCTCCGTGTATCTGAATGCCGTGGAAAGCACTTGGGTAGGGGAACCTTCTCTGAGTCAAAACATAGTCAGTTCTCGAGAAGTCACGATCTCCAAGGGCCATGGGCACCCCCCCGCCGATGGAATATTCCTTTTCCTCCCCATTCTCACCTGTCCTGCTAGTGCCTTTTCCCTGCCCTCCCCTCGCCTCCTTGCCCTCTTGTCCCACACGCATGTCATCTGTCAGGGCTTCAGACAGACGGAGAGAGCGGCTCTCACAGCTGTGACCCCGGGCTCCCCGCTCCGAGGGGCCGTGGAAGGGATGCTCGTGGCAGAGATGAGCAGCGGGCCTCCTGTGTCCTGTTCCGTGGCGTTCTCTGTGTTCCTTCCACAGGGCCTTTGAGCTCAGAGCACCAGCTCTGAGATGAAGTCGTAGACAGTGCGTTCCCCAGTGAAAAGCAGGTGACTGTCCCCTTTTCCGACAGCTCTCCCCGTGTCACCCCCCCCCACGTCACCGCCTGTCAGAGCCAGCGCCTCACCCCCCAGACTGCCTCAGGCAGGGGCTTTGGGGGAGGTTCCGGCTGCCTCACCGTCTCCAGAATTCCTGGAGGAGGGCAGGGGTCCTACTGCCGAAAATACATGGAAGCCATTACCCCAGGAGGCTGAGCGTTCTCAGACAGAGATTTAGATAAATTAGAGGAGGACAGCGTGGTGACAGGTTATTACAGAGGGGCGGACGCGGCCTGCAGCTATTCTGAGAAATGGACTCTGGCAGGGTGGGCTCGGGCTGCAGGCCAGCTAGCCGGCCATGTATCAGGCCGTGGAAACGCTAAGTGAAATTTCCTAATTCTGAGCCAGTGATGCACTTGTTTGCAAAAAAAAAAAAAAAAGGAAAGGAAAAAGAAAAAAAAAAAGCTATTTGCCTTCCCTGTGCCTCAGTTTTCCTCTCTGTCAAGTAGAAAAGCAATTCCAACTATTATCACGGCAGGGCTGTAAAGAAGAGAAAAGTGAATACAACCCTAAAGCAAGGAAGCATTTTGCAGCAGGACGATAGTCTAGGAGTCATCTGGCTAAACAGACCTCTCACTTTACAAAGGCGATCTCCTAGGTCCCCTCTGCTAGGCCTAGGCTTGGGGGTCCTGGGTCCCAGTCCTAAACATCCCGTCTCACCCGCTGTACCTGGTAACATGGAAGCCCTCCTATAGTAGTCGGCGTGTACTAAGCACCTTCCAAGCATTTCATCCAGTAGCAACATTAGGCAGGCTTATTCTCATCAGAGAGGCCGAGTGACTTCCGCAAGACCACACAGCTGGTCGGTGGTAGGCACAGCGTTGGATCCCAGGACCCCTGGCCTCCGCCTGGTGCTGTGACCGCTACCCTGTCTTTGTCGTCAGGGAAAGTGTCGGGCGGGACCCAGCCTGCTTCCAGTTGAATTTCCCTTTTCCTCCTAAGGATAAAAAGGGGTCAAGAAGAGGATAAAAAGGAATTGCGACGATGAGGAATGTCGTCGATACGCGTGTGCTGAAGGCCGCAGACAGGCTGTCACAAGGACGGAGCGCCGCTGCGCCCCTCTGCCTGGTGCGGGAGCTCGGGCTGCGGGTTCCGCCCGATCACTTCGTGACGGCCCTGGGGATGGAAGAGTGAGGGTGACCGAGCCAGACCAAGTTAGGAGGCGATTACCAGGAAATGCAGAGCCAGCAAGCGGTCTGAGCCGTGACGGGGCAGGAGGCAGGGCCCCCGGCAGAGCCGGCAGGCACCCGCAGGTCAGCAGACTGCAGGTGGTCCCTCTTGCACCCGAGGAGGGGCGGTCTGTGGCTCTCCGTCTCCCGGGAGCTCTGTATGTGTGGACGACGTGCTGCCCCACGACCGCGATAAAAGAAATGCCCGTTATGTCCAGCTCCGATTATTATCTACACGGGGTAACAGACTTCTTCCAGCAGGAAATGTTTTAAATTGTTAGGAAAACAAAGTGTTGTCCTCGAAACTTGGGTCACGAATCTTTCAGCAGATGTGGGGGGGAGAAAAAAGAAACCCCGCCCCCCACAGCTTTCTTTAAGACTGGACAATTTGCAGAGTCTAATTTTTTTTTAAAGATGATGAGCCATTATTTGGGTATTACTGCAAAAGTGGTCCCTATGTTCTCTTCACACATAGAAAATAGTCTCTTTTCTTTCTGCTCAATGGCACGGTGGCCATCCTAGGTTGCACCGAATCTTACAGAGCAGTCTGAACTGAAGAGTAACACAAGGAAATTTCATCTAAAAAATTGTATTAAAAGGGGAGCTTTCTATAGAAACAGACATGGATTTAATACTTCTTCTGGATGCTCTAATAAAATATTTCATTAGCCTTTCAGGCATGGAAGGCAGATGGATATGTAACTGACACTCTGCATAGAAACCAGAGGCTGAACGTTTTATTAATTTTATCAGTTGCCGGGTCCCAGCTTGAATGGAAAGCAGACTGAAGTTTTTATTCATTGTATCTGTTCCCTTATGAGGGGAAAAGGATTAACTGTAACTGTTCTTTATCTGAATTTCTGATAGCAGAAATGGAAACTATTCTGATCTGCGTAGCCTTTAAACAGAGTCTCCTCTTCGTGTTGATTTCAGCTGGTGATGTGATTTTTTGCCCATCGCATCACACGGATTAATTGTTCAAGGGACAAAATTGGAATTCTTCATGCCTTTTTAAAAAGTATCATTGAAAATATAATTTTTAGATGCCCAGAATTTGGAGATCCTTCTGGGCAGTGTTACTTGGCTATTAGAGAAATACCGTGTCTCAGGACATGTGGAAATGAGGAATTCTGTTTTCCCCGAGTGCACTGAATTAGAGTATCATCCGGTTAACTTGCTTCATGGGCTGGGATTTTAGTGGAAGCCGTAGAAATGGAACTGGGGTTTCCGAAAGGAAGACCCTTGCCTAGGGACAGTGGTTGACGCGGTGGCAGGGACCTAAGGGGAGAACGGGAGCTCCATCCGGGAGGTGACAGGGAGGCTGCCGAGTGGCCTCCCCATATGGCGCAGGCACGACACACATATGCTGAAGACACGAGAGATGAACAGGTTGTTTTTAGGAAGGTGTTCGTTCCAGGGACACTTCTCTGCCTTCAGGGTCTGCAGGACCTGAAAATGTGCCCTGCAGACAAACCAGGAAAAATCACCCGCTCTCTCTGCGGGCACCCGTCCATCTCTTCACTCTCCCTGCACACCGGTCGTTCCCAGGCGTGTCAGGACCGGGGCCCGAGAACGGCCGTTCTGGCGCACGGCCAGGTGCCGTCGGTGCTGCAGGGGTGCGGGCTGCACTTGGAGAAGCACAGTCCCCACCGGGGCAGGGATGACGAGCCTGACCTGTCAGTCTCACGCATGGCCAATCTTCTACGTCAAATCGCCACTTTAGAAAAATCACCATTTAAAATTTTTTCATTGTAATTTCAACTGTAATTCTTAAAATAAATTTTGAATAAAATAACCAATACATTTGTTTTTCATTTTACAAATGGTTTTGTTTGAACTTTGAGAAAATTATTGTTTATCTGCACAAAAGAGATTCAACTCTTCTTGATCCTTTGGTCTTTCAGCGGTAGCGTTTAGCCAACACCACTTACTCCAGACCAGGGACCTCAGTGCATAGCGGTTTCGGGGCTGTCTCATATGGGGGAGCAGGTCGCAGAAGGTCCTGGCTAGTGGGGTGGGGGTTCAAATCCAGCCACGGCTAACTCAGCAAGCCTAGCATCCACGTAGGGACTGCAGCGCCCCACCCGGAGGAAGGGACACCTCGGTCTGATGCACAGAAAATCCTAAACACTTCCCATGGGATTAAAGCAAATTCTTTGTGCTGAACTCCAAACCTCTCGTTCGCAGAACGACTATCGGAAGCTGTCCATGCAATGCAAAGACTTCGTGGTGGGTGTGCTGGATCTGTGCCGGGACTCGGAAGAGGTGGAAGCCATTCTGAACGGCGACCTGGAGTCGGCGGAGCCCGCGGAGGCGCACAGGCACAAGGCCTCACTGAGTCGCGTCAAGCTGGCCATTAAGTATGAGGTCAAAAAGGTGAGCGGCCCACTGCCACCCCGCACCAGGGTGGGAGAGACACGGAGCACCCACCATGCCGAGATTCTAGGGCGTTTTCTTTTCCGTAATAAGAATAGATCTTACTGGAAAAAGATTTTTTTTTCTTCACGAGAGAGACGAAGGGAAGTATGGTAACGTTGGGAGCCAAGTATCGAGCTCCCAACCCTTCCCATTTGTTGTTGGTTGTGAGACCTCGGATAAATCATAAGACTTCCTTAAATTTCAGTGTCTTCTATAAAAGGAGGATAAAATACTTCTTATCTGCCTCAGAGGTGTGGTGGGATTTCGGTGGGTTGAGATATGACAGAGATGTCTGTAAACTGCTCGTTGCAACGCCACTAACAGGGCAGAGAACCGGGAAGATCCTCAGCAGCACTGCAGCGAAATGACTCGTCACGGCCTTGTCAGCTACAAGGGGACGGCGCTGGCCCCGCTGCCCCCTCTCCCAGCGTTCTGGCTGGCAGAGGTTTTGTCATCGTGGGGAAAAGAAGATGATTTTGAGTAAGACTGATGTTGGAGCGCTTTTAGAAACCTGTCTGGATGTTTACTCACAGGTCTTGGGATTCGCATCTCTTCTCGCGTGCTCCTGAGAGAGGAGGATTGGTTTCCGTTGTCCCGGGTGCTCGATCACGGCTCTGAAAGTGTCACGTTAGCAGAGGCAGCTCGCCTGTGGGCGTGCCTGTGTCAACCAAGCTGTCTCACAGAGCGAATGTCCTCCCGCGTGTCCATTTTAAATATAAATCGGTGTGCAGATTATAGTGTATGAGGTGTCCGCAATACTCAGCTGGCTGCCCGTCAGCTCTCAGGCCACAACGGCAAAAAGAATCTGTTTGGAACTGAAAGGAGGGTGAAGACTTCGCAGGTGTTTCTGTCTAGTTTGTTTTGTGCTACCCAGTGAATAGTAGTCAAAGTTTTAACTTGGCATGTTCATTTGATCAATGCCTATGAGAACTCTATTCTGGAATGCCCCAAAAGCCCAAGTCAAAAAAAAAGCCCTTTTTTCTCTTAAAGGCCACCTTTATCGTTCATTCAGCACTCACCCACTTACACTCCAGCGAAGAGGGAGAATACGACGCCCATCCTTTCCCCATTGTTCCCACCCCCCCTTTCTAGTCCCCAAGAAAAATCTCTTCATGGATCCTAAGGCTGCATGGACCCCCCTCCGCCAGCTGCGGCCCTGGAGTAGTCAATGGCTATAGGAAAGGCATTTCAAAATAATTTTAAGTTACAGAATTTTCCCCCGATAACAAAACAAGCTCATATTTATTCAGATCGGCCTCTAATTTCACCAAGGAGCCCAGTTTGATGTCATGGTGAGCTGGCTGGTCCCCTAAGAGACTCAGGCAGCCGCTCTGGCCACTGCCCAAACCCGCCCCCGGTCTGGGTCCGGGCCTGAGTCTGCTGACCTCTCTCTGGGCTCCAGGCTCCCGGAGCTGGGGTCTTCCCTACGAACCACACCTCGGGCTCCCCCGGGCCTGAGAGACTCAGTGGCAGTTTGTCCAGAAATTGAAATTTAAACACTGCGTGGGAGGGATCTGAACATGAATTCAATGAGTTCTTCCTTCTGCTCTCCTGTTTCCCCCATGGTGGGACTAAGTTTAGCTGCAGAACAATTGTCTAGAAGAGACACGGGCAGCAATGTAAACACACATGGTTGTGCAGAGAAATGTGTGTGTTTCCCAGTGTGTGCAGAGGAAGCCCAGGAGTGGAGCCACGCGTGGGGGCTATAGGCCCCGAAGAGGCTTTGGGGGCGTGTGCCAGCGCAGCCCCGCCCCCTGCCCCAGGCAGCCTGGGGGCCAGGTGTGTGCCCGACTCCAAGAGGAAACCAGGGCATTTCACACCTGGCCGGTTCGGAATCCGGAACACCATGCCCTGTGAGTTCTCTGGTCATATGCCACGACTCAAGGACTTGAAAGAGAAAACAGCGTCATCTAGGTTCTAGATCCACCAGAGTATTCTCTTCTCAAGTGTGAGAGCGGGGCTCCAACCATGAAATCAAGAACGAAGCAGAGCTTTCCTACCCTGTTTCTGCCCCGGGCTGTGCCCACGAGGGCAGTGCTCCTGAAGGCTGATCTGATGAAAAGACAGCTTAACGTGAATTTTTTTGAAATTGAAATTATCTACACGTTATCAACAATGATCTTCTACATGTTGTTTTCCATACCTGCCCTGAGTGGAGGTCCGGTTTACAAGAACCTATCAGGCATTCCTAGCTGGAAAAAAAAAGCGTTTTTTCTCAATGCCACCGTAGTATTGTTTGTGGAAAGACTGAGATTTTCTTGTGTGTCAATCATCCTCCCTTCAAACCAGAAAACCTCGCATAAGGGTTTTATTTTTGGAACGGTTTCAGTTTGCTGGCCGCCGAGGTCAGGACGCGGCACGCAGACTTTCTCCGGCTGGCCAGGGCTGGCGCGGCAGGTCAGGGCGGACGCAGTCAGAGCAGATAAGGTCGCCGCCCTGTCCCGAAGTCACTGAAAAGAGTGAAGCTCATCTCCGGGAAGGATTAGCTTGGTTGCTCTCAGCCACTACGATTGCATTAGTTTTATTTTCTTTTTCAAATGTTCCCTGTGGACCCGTGGGAGGATTTAAAACCGCTGGAGGGGAAGTAGCCATTTGTGTGCTCTTTCTGTGGATTAAAAGAAGTCACAGGAAGTGATTTACTGAAATGACAGGCACCGTCTAGTGGTGAGGGCAAAATTAGTAGGGTAGGAAACACACCTGCTCAGCAGAAGGGCACAGGACGACAAGGAAAGTGTGAACATGATTTGGGCTGGTATTTAACACAGAGGAAGTGTGTGCATTGCGTGTACAGGCCTCTGTGGGTCACCTGTGGGCCGTGCAGACAGGATCGATTTCCATCAGGTCTCCGAGTAACCTTATTCAGTATAATGAATGCCATACAGCGCATCATCAGACTTAAAGACTGGCTCAAGGAGGAGGACCAAGATGAGGGAGCAGCCGTACTACAACATGAGTATTTCTGTCCCCGAGCGCTGAAAACCTACGAAAGAAAGGCTGGACACTCCCAAGAGGGAAATCTGCCCGCCGGTTGCATTGGACACGCCCACCTGCCTGTTGACTTCATGGTCATTTTCTGTTTTGCTCGGACCCTTGGCCCATTAAACAGTGCTTGTTGACGTCCCAAGCGGTAATCTGATCTGATGATGTCACCTCTCTGCCCGTGGGTGGATTTCCCAGGATGCACCACTCCCCATCCAAGCCAAGCCTGGCTGCAACCACAGGCCTGCCTTGCCTTTGCATCCACCCAACTTCCCACAAGTGCAGACCCTGTACACATGTCAGACACCAAGACATTGGACCAACATTGACATTAGGACTACGTTAAATGCTGATCATTTATCTTGGGAAGCATAGGAGTGCAGCTATTGTAATAGCTGTTTTTCACATGTATTGGTACCGTCCCTTGTGCCCAAAACTGGGGACCCCTCATCACTCAACGGAGTGCTGATGCTTCCTTCCATCTGCATCTTCCTGCGCCCAGGGCCCAGCTAGGCTCCTCCCAGGGGCTCATGCCGTGCTGGAGAATGAGTGAGTGCGTGAGTGAGTGGGACAAATGGTGGCGGGTGTGGAGGGCTTGAGGGTTTCTCACGTAGGAGGAGGGGTGAGGCAGGAAGGAAGCGATCCAGTAGCTGCAGGGGCAGGGGTGGGAATACGCAGTTTTCGGGAATCCCAGGAAATGGTCGCAGAGACCCCTGGAAGCTTTCAACCTTGAGTATATCCACACGTTATACCATGAGTTCAAATGATGACCCCCATTGACTTTGAAATACAGTTTTCAAAAATCAGAACGTGGAGATAGTGACGCAACCTTGAGTTTGAAAAGAAGGTCTCATATAATTTCGTGGCTGGCAGTGACCAGTGACCCCCAGGACCTGGGAGTTTTACAATTGAATCAAAAGGATCTTACAGGCAGGATCAAACACTCTTTTTCACATTGAGTTCATCCAACCAGAAAAGATAGTATCTTATTGTTAGTACTTTTAACTCTCCCAAGCCTTACCAGTTTGCGTTATTGAAAAAAAATTCAGTGAAGTACTTCAACTCTAATACCTGTAGATTCAACCTCAGACACATCTGTCAGCCTGTGTCTCCTCCTGCCGCGGGCGGGGTCACCTCGGGCTCCCAGAGCACTGGCGCACTGGGGGTGGAGTCTGGGGGGCGGGGTCTGGGGGAAGCTGTGCCGAGGTTTTACTTCTTATTACCACTGTTCTAGTGGAAAGTGCTGGTGGAAAACTATACCCCAGTTAGTGGGAACCTCTCCGCCACCCTGGAGCCATGCTCTTGGTACAGAACCCGACAATGTGCAGAAGTGTCTGGAGTCACCAGGAATCCCAAGGAGGCAATTAGGGAACTAGGGCTCGATTCCAGATGAACCCTGTGCCCACGGGGCACCGCGGCTGCCCCTGTGCCTCCCTGAGTTCGCAGACACCTCTCACGGTGCTTCCTAACGGGGGTTTGCTGTTGCCGTTCATCCTGTTCGTTAGAAGACAGCGATGCTTTGACGTTTGCATTGCTAAACTCTTTTTCCGAAACCCTGATGGCACTTCCCGTTGATGTGTGAGTGACCTTGGATAATTCCCAAACTTGGGCAAACTGCGCTTGGCCATTCAGAGAGAAGCAGCTCCAGCTGCAAGGGGGCACCTTTTGGCGTAGGGACCTTTCTGTGGGCCGGGTGACACATACAAGTCTGCTCCCTGAATAAGGGCAGGGCCTTAAAGAAGTCCCAGTTCTCCTCAACAGATTCAGGCAGATGGGTCAGCAACACCAGACGGCAAAATCAAACTCCATGGAGGTGAGGAAGGGAGTCTAAGTTGCTCATTTTCCCTGGTTAGAATTGTAGTTAGGAAATCACGGCTGCAGATAAATGTGGCTTTTTCCTGACCTGTGACAGAGGAAGCAATAAGAAGAGCGCAGATTACTCAATAGGACGGAAGTGACATGGGACGCCGGTTCCCGGAGCCGTGCAGTGTGGCCCGAGCACAGCGCCTGCGGGCTCGCTGGCTTCTCGCGACTCTCGTGTGGGTGTGCAGGGACTGTGCACCCGTGCACATCAGCCACATCCTGTGCATATTTTCACACGGGCAGTGTTGCAGGGGTCGCTCGAGAAACTTAACGCATTTCGCTTTTCGCCATAGTCTACATTGAAAACCAAACTTCCTCTTCCGTTTGGACTGAAAGCCAGGACGGGACGTGTCCACAAGGAGCGACTCTGTCCCCAGGTTCCAGAAAGGAACCTGAATTAGGGAGAGCTTGGAGCAGAAAGAGCTGGTTCGGGACAGCATCAGTGTCGCCCTCTTGTGTCCACTCTCGTTCTTCTCTGGGTTCTGGAGCAGTGTGGGAAGACGGAGGGAAGGAGACGGAGGGTAGGACCAGCACCTTCCAGCACCCGTGTGCTGGGAGCATGGGCGCTAATATCTTCAGGAGGTTAGTCTTGATGTTCAGCGGTCGAACTGTGGCCGACGGCATGGTAACCCGCCTCCCTCTCTCTCCCCGCAGTTTGTGGCTCACCCCAACTGCCAGCAGCAGCTCCTGACCATCTGGTACGAGAACCTCTCGGGGCTGCGGGAGCAGCCCACAGCCGTCAAGTGCCTGGTGGTGCTGGTGGTGGCCTTGGGCCTTCCGTTCCTCGCCGTTGGCTACTGGATTGCGCCTTGCAGCCGGGTACAGCTTTCTTACACTCTCTGTCACCTCTGTGTCACCTCTGTGTCACCTCGCCCTATGGGGATGAAAAAGGACAAAGCTTCCCACTTCGGGCTCTTAGCGGTCCCGCCCTGAAGGATAATGGACTCCAGCACACGGGTGCTGCTTTGTAATGACCGGATTGATTCAAATAAGGGGTGAGAAAGCGTTTGGTGCCAGTGGGGTAGATAGTCTTGGCAGGCACATAATGCTTAGGCTTTTATGATAAAGTCCCCATGGTGGGCGGGGGGGCGGGGGGAGAGCTGCTGGAAGGAAGGGGCAGGCGCTCTGGTTCTGCTGACAGCTCCGTGCATGGACACCCGACGGGCCGGCCCAGGGAGGAATGGGGATGTGGCCCCTGCGAGGGCTCTAAGACACGGCAGCCAGCCTGCCCGCCCCAGGGTGCCCGCCGGGACCTGTCCACGCCGTCCGTGGCTGGCGTGGTAAGCCCAGCTGCACACGTGGTGTTTCCCAAAGTCCAAGGAAGCGCATGTCGGGTGCCCTGAGCTCTTTGTTCTTCTTCGGAAGGAAACACGTAGACTCAGGCCTGGGGACTTTGGCATTTTTCGATGGTTTGTTCAGTGAGTTTTGCTTGACTCGTTTTGTTCACGACCTTTCCCCGTCTCTCCACTCGCCTGCGGAGAGTCAGCCTGGCCGCGCCTCGGAGGACCGCTGACCGCGATGGCGAGAGGAACAGTGGGCATGTGCACAGACTCTGCGTAGGTGTCCGGGGCACGGCTGGGGCCAGGAGGCTGCTCTGAGATGCTTTGATCCCGTTTTTATATTAGGAAATCTGGTTTTGTTTAGATCAGGGGCAGTTTCAGGCAAAACGAGTCAGGGCCCTAGAACGGCCCCTGAAGTCCGGCATCTCCCTGGCTCAGTGGCGCCCCCAGCGCCGTGCGTGTGCGGGAATATTCGCCCATCGCACCGCGCGCTCGAGCTGCCTGTGCCGGCAAGGCTGAAATTTTGTCCTGTGGATCAGTTTTGATGACTTGACTGAGTTGCTTTGTCGTATATCATGGAAGAGTATCTTACGGCAAGACTACAGACTAGAAACTAGAAATAACGTGAGAGAGCGTGCCTTAAACACAGAAGTCACATCCCACGCCAGTAGTTCCCCTTTCTGGGGAAGAGGCGCTGGAGTCCGGTTTGCAAGTGTTGGTGTCTTTGGGCAGCTCTGCCGGCAGACATGTGGCGTTGGGCCTGGCGTGGGCATCTTCAGTCCCCCTCCCTGTTTCTCTCCGCCCGGCGAAGCGCGGCTCCTGGCCTGGGGACTCCGCCCAGCAGAGAAGCGAAAGGAGGGGCTTGAGCCCTTTCTACCCCGTTCATACCTGCCCTAGGCCCTCTACTCAGTGGTGAAAAGACAACGTAGACAGAATTCTCTCCGTGTACCCCACTTTTAGGATAGGCGTGCTGCTTTCTGTTCTTGCTGTTTGGCGTTTTAAAAGACCCACCTTTTACAGACTTGACAACTCCCAAGAAATCACCCAGCGCTACGAAGGCGGGCCCCCACCCCTCCCCCTGCAGCGTGCAGCTGCGGACACAGCACGGGGGCCTGTGAAAACGTTGTTTGTTTTCCCGTAGAAAATGTGACGTTGGTCTGTGAGCCTTCGTGGCCCATCCCAGGAGGGATCGGCAGCTCGTGGCTGTTTGTTGGCATCTCGTCAAGGTTGGGGACGCACACAAACACTCGTTGGAACTTGCCGTCTTTTGCATGTGGACTGCGGTGTTTGCTCAGGGCACAGACGGAGTTTGAAAGTGGGGTTGGGGGTGCAGAACGGAGCCCTTCCCCAACAGATCTACCAGATGTACCTAACTGGTGGGCCGCAGAAGCCCTGGGGACAGGAGGAGTTGTTTCCATTTCTCCCAGAACATGGGGCTTTTCAGGACAGCGGGTCACATGGGGTTTTAAAGGAGTTACCTTAAAATAACTACAAAATGAACTTTAAGATGATCTCCTACTATTTATGTACTTTTCCAGACTCGAGCATGACTTTCAATTACATTGACCTACTTAGAGGTTTTAATCATTGCGTATCTATCTCCCTCTTCTAATTGCGATAATAACAGACAAAATATTTATCCTGATTATAGTATTTTCTGCCTTGTTTCTGTCATGCAAAGCACGACGTGATTTTGGAATATTTGGAAATGAGAACTAAAGTTTACTTCTATAGTGGCTGGATTTTTTTAATCTTCAGAGGGTTTTCAACGTGCTGCAGACACATCATAACATTTCAGCGATAAGCGAACAAGGCTGCAAATTCATCATAACATTTCAATTATAAAGCAGTAGAGGATTACACATGGCAAACTTGGAATTTCTTTCCCTAAACCCTAAAAACCTTGACATTGCACAGCCTTTCGATGTAAAAATAAGAACAACCAGTACAGACAGGCCCCATGATTTTCAGAAACGCACCTGTGAATGCAGCATATTCTAAGACAAACTGGCTATTTAGAAACAAGGAAGTCTGAAACCTTCTCAAATTATTTTTGTGGGAAACATCCTTTCAAAGGAGTGATTTTCACAATGTATAGCTTTTCAGGAATGGAAGCAAAGCTTTGAAAGTGTTCTCATGTCATCTGTGTTTAATCCTGTATAGTGATTTTCATAAGTGGAAGCTGGATTTTCAAAACTGAAAAAAAAAAATTTTTTTTTTGGCCCTATCACAGCTGGGGAAGGTTCTGCGAAGCCCCTTCATGAAGTTCGTGGCTCACGCCGCTTCCTTCATCATCTTCCTGGGCCTGCTGGTGTTCAACGCCTCCGACCGGTTCGAGGGCATCCGGACGCTGCCCAATGTCACGGTCACCGACTACCCCAAACAGATCTTCAGGGTCAAGACCACCCAGTTCACGTGGACCGAGATGCTCATCATGGTGTGGGTTCTAGGTAAGCCTTGCATTTCAAGTGCTCTTAGAGCTACCCCAAACAGTGCCTATTTGCCGTTTTCACTCTCTTTTTTTAAAATTGAGTGTATTGGGGTGCCACTGGCGAATAAAATGATGTGGGTTTAAGGTATACAATTCTTTTTTTTTAAAGATTTATTTATTTATTTATTTTTAGAGAGGGATGGGAAGGAGATAGAGAGACAGAGAGAGAGACATCAATGTGCGGTTGCTGGAGGTTATGGCCTGCAACCCAGACATGTACCCTGGCTGGGAATCGAACCTGCGACACTTTGGTTCGCAGCCCACGCTCAATCCACTGAGCTACACCAGCCAGGAAGGTATACAATTCTGTAATGTACCCTCTGTGCAGTATGTTGTATGTCCACCAACCCAGTGTCATTTTCTATTTAAAATGTTATTTCACGTTCTATGGTGGCAATATCACCATGGTTAGATTAGTGGGAGAGTGAAATAATCAGATAATTTGTCAGCTGGATAACGCTAAAAGGTATCCTAACACTAAAGGTTAAAAGTTTTATAAGTAACATGAACCTAGCATTAATACATTGTGTTTCAGAAGTTGAACTTCAATTACTGAATAAAAATGTAAGTTTTTTCACGTGGCTCACTGTGACAATCACACATTCCATTGAAATTCTTGTGAGGTCACCCCAGTGGCTATGAGCTGATGAGTCAAGAACACGTGTGCATTGTTCTAGTTTGAGAGGTGTTCGGGGAGCGTGTCCGTTGTCAGAGTGTTTGTCACGCCCCCTCCTGGCAGCCCGTTTGCACAGCCAGCCGTGCTGGAGGGAGAACTGTGGGCAGGCAGCGTGGGGAGGGTGACGGACGCGGGAACCGTCTACCTGTTGATCACTCATGCAAAGCCATTGTTGTGCGCCCCCTCTGTTTCGCCCGGCGCGCTCCTTGGTGTCCCCCCAGCCCTGATTAAATGGGTTCCTTCCTCCCCCTCGTTCACGCCCACGGTCTCCATCTGGGTCAAGCAGCTGTTTTACACATTTTACGTTGAGCCATGACATTTCTTTGAAAAGTCCCACAGACTTTTCCCCTGACGCAGTCAAGACAAGGAGAGCCCTCCCTCCCGGAGTGGCGTTGGCTGCCTCCCATGTCTCCCCACCCCCGGCCCCCGCTGCAGGGCCTCCCCTTCCCGTCACCTGCCTGCAAGAAGTGGGGTGGGGCCCAGGGTACAGGGCGGCGGGAGTGATGGAAGGGCTCCTGGGGGGGTCAGTGGGGAGACGTTCTTGTTACAAGTCCACGGTCAGGTGCTCACTCACTCCACACCATTTCTCCAGTAACCACGGGGGTTTGATAAGGGACCCTTGTAATTTCATAGAGATGCGTTTTTCTCGCCTCCAAAAGCCTCATGGGGCAAACTCTGTTGACTCCCTGGCGTCTCTCCTCCTTCCGGCCCTCACCCCTCTGTCTGAGTGGTGGCACGTCTGGGCCCACGTCGGGGGTGGGGGGTTCCCCGAATGCCAGCTGGTGGAGGGAGTCCTTCCCGTAGTGGGAGCTTCCTCTTCTGCTGACTATGCCCGGTGAGCCGGACAGTCCGGGCTTCGGGGCACCCGGGGGTCGGTGCTTCCCAGACGGGGCGTCGTGTCCACGGGGCCAAGGGAGCACGACTCCCCGGGGCCAAGCATGAAGCCTGACGTGTGTCCCCCGCCCCGTGTGCGCTGTGGCAGGGATGATGTGGTCCGAGTGCAAGGAGCTCTGGCTGGAAGGGCCGAGGGAGTACATCCTGCAGCTGTGGAACGTGCTGGACTTCGGGATGCTCTCCATCTTCATCGCCGCGTTCACCGCCCGGTTCCTCGCCTTCATCCAGGCGACGAAAGCTCAGCACTACGTGGACAGCTACGTCCAGGGGAGCGACCTCAGCGAAGTCACCCTCCCCCCGGAGATACAGTACTTCACTTACGGTGAGTCGCCCGCCGGCAGGGCCCCGTGTCCGTGTGGGAGCCGTGCTGCGGGAGGGAGCGCCGAGAATGTCGACGATGGTGGGAGAGCTGTGCCGAACGCTTCTGGGCGGTAGGGGCAGCGGGGGACTCCGAGCTGGATTCGTATCCAGGCTCTGACTCCCCATGGCGTGTGACTTGGTTCAAGTTCGTTTAGTTTCCCGTGCCTTAGTCTCCACATCCGTAGAAAGGAGGTGCTGCAAGGTGGGAGAAAAGGGGCCTTTCAGCCCAACAACCTAGTTCACCCTGATGGACTGTCAGGACACGAGACTGTCTCACGGGGGGTGGGGGGGAGACGGCTTGAGAAAGGGAGTGACGGGGATGGTGAGTCCCTGAGGGTGCGGCTCTGAGGAGGTAAGGTGGTGAAAGGTGTAAACTGCTGCGCAGGGGGAGTGCGCCGAGACCCAGAGGGGCAGGGGCTACTCTGGCCGTCACGGTGTGAGCCCGGAGAACCTGCAGGAATCCCGGAGCTGGGAGGGGGGATGCCCCGTGCCCCGTGCCCCTCCCCACACGGCGGTGATGTCACAGGAGAGCACCAGGCCGGCTGGCGCCCACTGGGCAAGGATACTGGCGCCTCCCTCCCCGCACACGCCCGAGTTAGGCTGCCCTGACCCCCTGAGCCCGAGGCTGAATGGGGAGCCGCAGGTACCAAATGCGCACACGGTGGCAGAGTCTCAAGTCCGGAAAAGACCGCAGACGTTCTGGGCTCACCTTCATGTTACAGACGGGGAGACTCGGGTGCCGAGTCCACGTGGCTTCCGCGTGGGAAGCCTCGCTCGTAAGAAGTGAGACGAAGGCTCGCTTCGGGGTACGGATGAGCAGCGTGCGCAGGCTACTGCGGAAGGCTGGGCGTCCGCACCAAAATGTAGATGTGCCCCTCACACGGCGAGAAATGTGCACCCGATACAGCTCTCACAGCCGGCGAGCGAGGGCGTGTCTGTACCAGGGAGAGCAGCTCCAGTGAGCAAAGGGTCGCCCTTTCTAAGGAAAGAATTTACTTGGGCCGCATGTTCATGTAATAAAAACCTCGAGTATCACAGTCGCCTGTTTACTTACGCGTATTCACGTGTCTTTGATGACGGTCATCTGAAGGGAACTTTGTGAATTCGGGCTGCGCTGCTTCTCCCGTGTGTGATTTCCATCAGGTTTTTAACCTTTCTCAGTCTTGGAGTCTGCGCCTCTGAAAGCAGAAAACAGTTAACACCAGAACTGTCGGGTCTGTTGAAAACTCAGAGTCTGGTGCATATTAGACATTCAGTAAATGGTAACCTTTGTTGTCGTTGCAAATGCCTATGCTGTGTGCATTTTTCTGGGAGTGGCCCGGTTCGCACAAAACTAACCACAGAGCGCTGCATGGACCTTCCAGGGAAGTAGGTGTAATTCGCTGTGACCTTCCTACGTGGCCTTCAAAGGGTGTTCGGGGTCCTCATTTGGAATCTGTCTCCAAAATGGGGGCACCTCAGTAGCAGTTCTCGTTTTCCAGGAAGAAGCGTGGTGTTCAGATACCAGGGCGTGGTGTGGGCAGCACCGTCGTGATTTGGTGACAGTCTCACCTCTCTGACTATGACACTTGACTTGCATCGGCCGTGAGACCAACTCGTGTCCCCACGAAATGCGGAGGTCGTGCGGCAGCCAAGTTCCCAGGCTGAGAAACTGACCGGCCGATAAACCTAGTCCCCGAGGGGGGCTCAGTGAGGTCGTCGCTCCGCGGTCCTGGCCCAGGCTGTGTGCGTCCGAGGAAGTGTGAACCCTCTTTCTCCGTCCTTTGTGTTTTACTCTGTTTCTGCTCAATGCGAAGTCAGCTCAGGGTCTTTATAATGGTGTTTTCTCCACCAAAATAGTTCATCTGAGTGTGGAATTCATATGTTTCTTGTTTAATGCGACAAAGAGAGCCCAGACTGGTCATCGGGTCTAGAGTATTGTTGACCGAGACGTTAACCACCTACCCACAAGGCAGAGCCTAGGGAAGGCACTGACTTTGCACAGTGAGCGATGCACAGGAAGTCCATCTTTAATCTCTCCTGCTCTCTCCTTCCAGCCCGAGATAAGTGGCTCCCTTCCGACCCGCAGATCATTTCCGAAGGCCTCTATGCCATTGCCGTCGTGCTCAGCTTCTCCCGGATCGCCTACATCCTCCCCGCGAACGAGAGCTTCGGCCCCTTGCAGATCTCTCTCGGCAGGACCGTGAAGGACATCTTCAAGTTCATGGTCCTCTTCATCATGGTGTTTCTCGCCTTTATGATTGGCATGTTCATACTTTACTCTTACTACCTTGGGGCCAAAGTGAACGCTGCTTTCACCACGTAAGTAACATATCTCGTAAAAATCCCGCCCTGGCTGGCGTAGCTCAGTGGATTGAGCACAGGCTGCGAACCAAAGTGTCTCAGGTTCGATTCCCAGTCAGGGCACGTGCCTGGGTTGCAGGCCACGGCCCCCAGCAACCGCACATTGATGTTTCTCTCTCTCTCTCTCTCTCCCTCTCTTTCTCCCTCCCTTCCCTCTCTAAAAATAAATAAATAAAATCTTTTTTAAAAAAGCAGAATGAGGAAGACCAGCTCAAACACGTCTAGAGGAAGCAAAGGAAACAGTGCAATGATCATAATGGTGTTAAGAGCAGGAAAAAATCCATTAAAAACAATTGGCGCCTGTGCGTGATTACGTTGCTACAAAGATTCCCCATTTGGAGCTTAGCGAGCATTGGGCCCCAGAATGAATCGGCATTCAGAAAAATCTCAGACGAAATTGGCTATTTTGAGAGAGTTGAATAATAAAATTTTAATACTGGATGTCTCTTACATTATGTATGACATTAAATTTAGTTTCATTATTTTGTAGCCATTACTGTTACTCCAAAAAAGAGGCGTCGGCTCTCACTTTAAAGTACCATTAATTAGTGCAGGGGGTGGAGGAACAGAAATCACAGCTACATGTACACAGCCCACTGTGAGGGCCATGCTGTTCCCTCCCTTTGGTCGTGCTGGTGACCTCAGTGGAGGCCCACCTCCCCCAGGAAGTCTTCCTTGATTAAGCTTCTTCAGTCTTTGTCCTTTTTAAGTCCCTTCGGCATGCAGACATCCAGACTGTAAGTTCACTGTCACCCATCTGCGTCTGGTTGTCACGAGGGGTGGCCCTCCCTCTGTACTGTGGTCCTTGCAGGTGGGGAGGTCACAACCCTGCCGTCCGCCTTTGTGCTCTGCAGTGGCACACTGGACACCAGCCGGACAGTCCGCAGGTCCCCCGTGGACTCAGATGGAACCTCCTGGCCTCCCAGACGCCGAGTTGTCTTGAAGTGAATGTTTTCCAATGGTCCATGTAGAGCAGGTCGTAGGGGTGAAAGAGATCTGAAGCTCACCCACTTTCAGTGAAGAGAAAAAACCCTGTTTGAGTCCCGCGGGGTGGGGGGTGCAGAGAGACGTGGGCACAACACCGCCCCCCCCCCGCTCCCCCTCCCACCAGGGCTCCAGGACTCGCCTGACGCCCGGCGTTTCCTTCGGGGTCTCTGTGAGGACGGGGCAACCTGCTGGGGTGGAACGACCGGGCTCGGAAACCAGACCTGGCTGGGAATGCAGGCCCGCTGGGCTCCAGCTGCGGCCTCTGATTACGTTCCTTAATGCGTGTCTGGGTTAGTTTCCCTGCTTGCAAAATGAGCACAAAAAGGTTTAAATCAGGTCGGAGTGAGGGTCGTGTGAGGTGACTCGCAGAAAACCTCCTGCGCACAGTGTGGGGCTCAGGACCTGCCAGCGTCCCCCGGCTCTTCCTGTCTGTCCCCTGTCCCCACCCAGGGAGAGACCTCACTCTGGACAGTCAGAGGCAGACAGTGAAGGTGGGGGTGGGGAGCAGAGCAGCGAGAAGAGGAAGGCGGGGCAGGGAGTTTGTGACGCGGTTCAGTTGGTGGTGACAAGGTCATCATTCCTCTGTCTCCGCCTGGCACGCGCACTGTGACACCACACGGTCGAGTGTTTTACGCCAGACAGTAACCGCAGGAGCAGCGGTCTTCACTCTGCCCTCGGCCCCCAGGGTCTAGCACCGCTTCTGGAACATGATGGGAGCTCCATCAAGACTTGTTGAACCAACGAATTCATAGACTAGTACCGAAGCCCATAAATCTGTAGAATTACTTAGAATCTGTTATAAGAAATAAAAAAAAAAGTTTTCATAAACCTTTCCTCCAGAAAAAGGACTTCCTTTTGTCCCCTCCTTGGCGATGGGATTGCACGTGCCCAACTGTTCAGTTTGAGGAGTGTCCTTGCTGCTCACAGACCAGCGGCTGCGGCGGGGTCCTGAGATAAACCTGCTGGTTCAGCTGGCGACGCCCACCGAGGGGGGAAGCGGGGACTTAGCCTGGGGAGGCAGCGGAAGAGTCAAGAGTCAGGGGTGGCTTATTTAAATTGAGGGGAAAGGAGAGGAATCTTTCATCCTGTCGCCTCCTCCTTTCGCAGCCAAGCATAACTTCCAGCTGGGTAATCAATCCTTGTGACAAGACAGATCATCCACTCGGGGCGGTGTCTGCGGCGAACAGCCTGTCCTCGCTCGCCCGTGGGCCTCAGGCTCCGAGTGCGCGCGCCTTAGTCCCCACGGCACTGGCAGGGACAGGCGTGTCGGCGTACTCCTCTTTTTTGTTCCAATGGTGCAATACCTTTTACTAGCTCCATCGTATTGTTTCACTTCAGACCATATCACCGCTCCCGTTTTGTCTAAGCCCGTAAGGCTGGACCTGGCTCCTTTGCCCCACGGCTGCACAGCGGGGCATCGTAGGGACCTGCCAGCATTATTTCCCCGCGCCCCTGGGTGGGTATTTGGGGTGCTCTCCTTCCTCCCCACTGCCGGCCTGCAAGGACGATGCTGGTGCATCCTTTTCTGGAAGTGGGAATATCATCCGAATCCCGACCTTGCTCACCTTTTGGAAAATCCGATGTAGACTCTAAGCCACCTACAAAATCACACCCCAGTGGTTGTCTTTCCAGGAGAAAGGACTGGGGATTGTATGACTTCTTCCCTGCTGACTGCAGAGAATCCTTTCTTGGTAACTTACAGAAAAACTGGGATTCAGCACCATTTGGTTGCGAGTTCCTGAAAACCCGAGAGAATGCTTTCTGCTGAATGTTACAGTGAAATAGCTCTACTCCTGGGTTTGTGCTGATGCTGTTTCATGATGGCGTTTTGCAGCGGTGGCCAGACCCTAACCTGGCTTTGCTTTGGACTTTCTAACTCTGAAAACGGCTCATTCGTTGACTGTGTACCTTATTCTTCCAACAGCGTGGAAGAGAGTTTCAAGACGTTGTTTTGGTCCATATTCGGGCTGTCTGAAGTGACTTCCGTCGTGCTCAAGTATGACCACAAGTTCATAGAGAATATTGGATACGTTCTTTATGGGATATACAATGTCACCATGGTGGTCGTTCTACTCAACATGTTAATTGCTATGATTAACAGCTCGTACCAAGAAATTGAGGTGAGCATGATTCCTGCCCGCAGTGTCTCTACTCACCACCTGTTCTACGCACATCATCACACGTGTGCTGTGAGCCCTGGGGGTGCCCCGCTCACGTGAACCAGGACGCTGGACCCAGGAAGAGAGAGCCCGACCCTTCTCTGGGTCTTTGTCCTGGGTAGACAGCCACACACACACACACACACCCCATTGTCCTCCAGGAGCACAGTGGGGGCCCATGGCCTTCCCCTCACTCCCAGGGTGTGTTTCAGAAGTTTCGAAATTAGTGCTAGCAGAAGCACTGGCCATTGGGAAGTTATTCTCCCCTAGGTTAGCCAGCCAACCCCCTGAAAGACCCTGGGGGAGGAATCACTAGACGTCTGGCTAACACTGATGGTGTTCTCATCCAGCCAGAATTCTCAGTATCCCAGGAATCCCTTTGCTTTGTGTTCTGGATTGGGCTCGTTTGGAACTTCCTTCACCATTCGATATGTGTTTTCTTATGTCCTCCGGTTTAGCGCTGGGCATCTGCTTAGTGCTTTGCCGATTGTTAAGCCCGTTGGGTCTCTGTGCGCTTCAGACACAGCGGGACGGTGCCGTCAAAGCAGGAGTGAGGTCCCCCAGCGTGGAAACAGGTGCTTGGCACGCTGGTTGGGTGTGGCGATGGCAGCCCAGGGCGTGTGAACCGAGTGAGCCCACTTCCTCCCCCTGGGGCCTCCTCCTCGTCCTTGCTTCTGGCCACCCTTCTCCCAGTTGGTATGTTATGCCCATCCCCAGGGGCAGCACCAAGGACCGAAGGAGATATAGGACAGGAGTAGGCCACGGAGGGCCCTTGTGACATTTGAAGACATATGGCAGACACATGAACCCCAAAGAGCAGTTTCATCTGAGTACGTTTTCCCCTTTGCTCCGGGGGTGTGAGGTGCTGTATCTACAGCCTATTGGAGGGGCTGGAGGAGGAGGGAGGGTGGCCAGGGTGTGGGGAACTGTTGTTGGATGTGCAGAGTTGGTGGTGGGTGGGGGCGACGGGAATGAATCTTTCCACCCTTCCCCGGTCCTGAATGACTCTTGTGCTTCGGCTTTGTTTTTGCGTGGGGGACAGACATTCTGGTTGAATTTCAGTGGGTACACACAGACGCTTATGGGAGAGAAAAATTGTTAAGACACGCATATTAAGAAAGTGATAGAATATTATACAGGACAAGAGAGACCAGTAAGTCACTTATCTATTTCAAAAGCACAATTTAGGTTCATTGTAAGACCCTACAGGAAGCAGTTACTAGAATTTTTAGTCTTTAAAATGAGTTCTCTCTTTTCTGTCTCATGACACAGGACGACAGCGATGTGGAATGGAAGTTTGCTCGTTCGAAGCTGTGGCTGTCTTATTTTGATGACGGAAAAACCTTACCTCCACCCTTCAGTCTAGTCCCTAGTCCAAAGTCGTTTGTTTATTTCATCCTGCGGATCATTAACTTTTCCAAATGCAGACGGAGACGGCTTCAGAAAGACATAGAAATGGGACTGGGGAACTCGAAGTCCAGGGTAGGTATCGGACCACGATCTTAGGATAAATGTCCTCTTTCTCCTTGTCTGTGATGTGTGTTCAGTAGTTTCCATGTGTGAGCTTAGAAGAGACCGAAAGTATTGTCCACGCCATGGTCTTCCATAGACTAATGCTAACACCTGTACAACGTGTCAGGAGGTCACTTAGTCTATGCCTTGCCTTTGGTCATGATTGCATGTAAACCTACAGATTCAAAGCAAGCAAACAAGAAACCTCTTTAACTTGTCGAGAGTGAACAGAACGCTCTGTCTCTTGTGTCCGTGCGTCTCAGTTGTCCTGAAGTGACACGGTCTGGACGGCGTGTTTCCCTCGCGGTTGCACATGCAGTCCCCACGGCCACTCATGGTTGCACATGCAATCCCCACGGCCACGGTCTTGCTGGAACAGACCCTTTATGGGGCTAAAAATTGTTTTCCTTCATTGCAAGGTCGCAGCAAGCCTACGAGCACCCTCAGATATTCACCGCAGATACCCCTTTTATAAATAATCTAGGCTGGTCTGTCCCTGAGTGGTCTCGGTAGAGTCAAACTCATCCACGGGGGTGAGTTTCACGGTAGCAGTTCCCTGTCGTGACCTCCGTTTCCAGAGACAGTCTGGGCGCAGGAGACAGACGGACATGGGCCGAGCCCCAGATGACAGTGAGCGAGGCAGACAGCAGTGAGCACATGGGGCTGTAAACACGGCCGGCAGCCGGGAGCCCCGAGACAGCAGCGCCGTCCTCGTGGAGGGCGGGCCTTCCTGAGCCGCAGGAGATGTGTGTGCTCAGCGGCAGCTGGGTGGAGGCTGGATGGGTGCCATTTGATTTCGCACGTCTTAAGACAGATGTGCCTTTCCAAGGTTTGCAAAACCCTGGCCTCTTATTTTTTTGAGAAGGTGGCTTTTGGAACCTTTGCACCTGGAGGTGGGCCCATAAGGCAGTGAGTGAGGCTGCAGGGCAGCGACTGGCTGGGACGTCCTGTGGTTTCCAGCGAGGCCCCGTCTGGGCCCCATGAGCGACGGTGTAGTGTGAGGGACAGGCGTCGGCGTCACGCCCGGCCTTGGTTTCTGGTGCTCGTGGCCCGTTGGCACGCCCCATGGAGAAAGAAGGCCCTCCATCGAGCTGAGCCTCACTTGTCCCAGCCGAGAGAGAGGTTCCTTCCGAGGGTTCTTGTGGGGATGACAGATGCACCACATTCCAGCCTCAACAAACGCCAGTGCCCTTCCTCGTTCACAGTGTACAGAGTGCTGTGCTGTGCGTTTGAACCTCAGGCAACGCTGTGAGGTAGGTGTGACCGTTACCCCCGTTGTATAGGTGAGATAACCGAAGCCATTAAAGTGATTCACTCACGCAAGGTCACGGTGCTAGCCAGCTCGGGCTGGGTGTGGGGTTCAAGTTCGTGTTGGGTGCCTAGCTCTTCCTGCTCCACCTGCTCCGCTGCACCTGGCTGCCTCCTGCTCACAGCTGTGCTCTGGCTGGGTTCCTGCCCCACCCCCACCCCCCTCCCCACCAGCTGCACCTTCCACTGCAGGGCGGCTGGTCTCTTAAAGGGGCGGGGCTCTGAATGCCGCCTTGGGCAAATTCTGCTCCTGCCCAAATGGACTTTGTTTCTCTGGGCGTTTAGTCACCGAGGTTTTATTATTTTCAAAGGAAGCCTCTCAAGGATGGGAAGACACGGCTCTTACACTTGACACCTTAGAGCCGTCTTCCTGTAGGCAGCTGGTTTCACTGACTCTGTGCCCGAAGTTGTGGTGATGTAGGACAAGCACTAACAGAGACGGCATGTAGATAGAGGCCAGGGGGCTTCCTGGACCCCCTGAAGGAAAGGTGGCATGCTCCACTCGGGGGTCAGCGGGAAGGACAGCTGTTCTCCTCGGACAGGTTGCTGGAAATGCAGGGAGGGCTGGGCTCTGAGCTCAGGGGCCACGCCCCTGGACTCCCGGCTCCAATATCTGGTTGAAAACTGCCATTTTGATTTTACGTTTTAAACTGTGCATGGAGCTGGACTTTAAAATCTCATAGACGTAGACACTCTCTGTGTACTGAACTGAGCACAGAGTTGGATAAACCGTGTTCCCGTTTTTCTTTTTTAGAAGAAAGGAAGGAGTCCCCAGAACGCTTTTGTAATCCAGCCAGCCTCGGTTGGCGGTCAGAGACTGACCCCTGGTGGCTCCTAGGAGAGTTCCCTTTGCCAGCGCCAGCGGAGGTCTCCTCCAGGCTCCACTGTGGCAGGACAGAGCAGGGAGGGTCCCCTTCCTTCCTCAGGCACCCACACTCCCGGAGTCGTGCCCCTGGGAGACCATGGGCTGGTGGGAGCGGAGCGCTGACCTCCAGGCACACCTTGTGTGGGCAGAGTGGTCCCCTTGCTGCCCCGCCCTGCCCCGTGCAGAATGGTGGTGACCACGTGCGCCTCCTGCCTCGGGGTCCTACCCACTCAAGTCAAAACGGAGAGAGAAAGAGAAAAGGAAAGAAAACCAAACTTCTTCAGCCCAGTTCTCTCCAAAGTTGTGAGCCTGGCTCAGTCCAAGGCCGAGATACTGGGGAAGATGTGTTCCTTGGGCAGATCGATGCGCGGGTCACCAGTTGCTGAAGGGTGCTGCCCGAACGTGCGGGTTCCTGTTCGGGTGTGGGAGACCAGCCGGGCTGGGAGCAGGGGCCGCCCCTCACTCCTGTGCAGCTTCGCCTTCTGGGTGCCCCAGGTTCACTGTGACAAAGCAGCCAAGGTGCCGGGGACAGTGATGCTTGCTCAGCACAAGCCGACTGCTCAAAGAATCTTTCCGGATGGTCAGCTTGGCTGCAGCACCTGCTGCCAACGTGCCGATAAACCTGAGCGTGTGGCTCACACTGACCTTCAACTTGGAAATAGATCAGGTCCCTTCCAAAGCTCGACTTCCACAAAAGGTTCCTCCAAAGGGGGGACTCCAGGAGTGTTATCGAGGAGAATGAAGTAGATTTATATTTTTGATTTTCCAAATGAATGTATTCTAATTTACTAGGTTAATTGTATTTTTTCCTAGTTAAACCTCTTCACTCAGTCTAACTCGAGAGTTTTTGAATCACACAGTTTTAACAGCATTCTCAATCAGCCAACACGCTATCAGGTAAGTGTTCACTAGACATCTCCCCTTGTCTGTCTGTAGTTCCGTGTCTGTGTGTGTGTGTCTGTGTGTGTGCATGGTGTGTGCAATTAGATTTTTCAGATGTACTATGAGAACAGAATAGAGCATGTTCAACTATGGAGGGAATTTTGTAAATCAGAGCCCAAGGTTTTTGGTTGAGGAGGAAGTTGTTTTGCTCTCTTGAGAACAAAATGTTGCCACAATTTCCGAAGGATGCTTACCCTCTGAGCGGGAGGAAGTGGGGTGAGATACGGTGTGTTTGGAAAGTAATGTTCTGATTCACTTCTTCAAATTCATTTCTTCAAATGGATTCTTAGGCCGTGCTGTTTCATCAGTGCTACTTTAAAATACCGTTTGCAATTTGATGTCGGATGTGCCATTTGAACACTATTTTCCAACTCAGAAGAGGTTCTAGTCCTTTATTTCCCATCTGGTTGATCACTTTCAATTATCCAGTCTTTAGATATATGATGTGTACAAGATCTCAAGAATGAGGAACAAGGAAGTTCTAATGTGTGGTGATGATAATGAATGATTATAATTCTGTTTATACAGTTTTTCTATAGCAGCAAATTCTGCAAAGTTGCTTGGCACACAGCCAAAGTCTGGCTTTTTGATGGTTATATATATTCCATTATATGGAGTTCTAAATTTGTCAGTCTTCTGTTGTTGGAAATGGATGCTATTGCCCATTTTAGCTGCTGCAAGGCGCACTGCAGCCAGTGACCTTGTACACATGACATTTGCGGTGGGGCAGTCTGTAGCACTGTCTGGCTACAGTGTAAGTGCATTCTGATTTTCTAAGCATTATCAAACTGATTTTGATGGAATGTGTACCAATTTAAATTCTTAAACTAAATCTATGAGAGTGCCCGTATCCTCCTTAATTTTCCAACAACGTGTTACCAAAGATTTTTCTCTTGCCCAGATGGTGAAGATGGTATCGCAGTGTAGTTTCACTTTACATTCTTTATCATGAATGAACTTGACCCTCTTTTTACTGTTAGTGTTCCCTATACTTAAGATCCAATATCTCTCTTTTGGTGGGCTTTTTGCTATGAATTAAGACGAATTCTCTTAAGGATTATTTTACAAAATCAGTCCTTTGTGCCATGAATTGAATTCCCCACTTCCCACCCCCCAGTGTGCTGTGTCTTTTTAATGGTTATGGGTGTTTTCCCCAACTTTCTGATTTTTGTGTAGTCAATTTTACAAATGTTTTTATGATGTCAGATTTTGTGTCCTGTTTAGAAAGATCTTCCACCATACGAGAAAAAAAAATATGTATTTTCTTTAGTACTTCCATGGTTTAACTTTTTACTGGAAGATAGTTGATCCACAAAGAAGATATTTTGATGCAACGCGTGAGATGAGGATTCCGATTTATTTTCCGGACGATGGCACAGCGGCCATGCTGAGTCATCTACCTTTTCTATCCATTTAAAATACCACCTTTATCATCGACTAAGTTCCTGTGTCTATTTAGAGACAGTCCTGGGCTGTCTGTGCTGTAGAACCACATCATCTTAATTCTTATAATTTAAAGGAAAATCACACCAATAAAATACATACACACACTCCCATGTCCTTACTTCAGGACTCTTATTTTACGTGGTTTCTCAGGCTCTTCTGTCTCGTTTATTTGTTTGAACTTTAGAGTCTGCGTGGCCAGTTTGCCAAAGACCCTGTTGGTGTTTTCACTGTGACTGTGTTAACCCAAGAGTGAACATCCTTGTCATGTTCTGCCTTTCTCGTCAAGAACATGATGTTTACCTGTCCATGCGCTCCGGTCTTCTCCGGTGTGCTTGGTGTCACCTCAAAGTGACCCTCATAATGCTCGTATTAATTAGGGTCCAGTTTGGTGCGAAGGACACAGAACCACCAAATACACCAGCCAGTGAGTGGCTCAGAGAAGACAGAAATGTCTTTCTCACGTTCAAGAAGTCAGGAGGTGGCCATTCCAGGCCTGGTAGGGTCCCTAAGGATGTCTGGGACCCAGGCCTTCTCTACTGTGTCAACCTCTCTCCCCGTCTGACAGGTTCTCAGGGCCCAGGAAAGCTGTTGGAACCCTGGCTATTGTTTCTGGATTCCAAGATACAATTAGAAGGCAACAGGGAAGGAAGAGAGGCCTCCTCCCTAGAAGGAGCTTCTATAAAGTAGCACAGATAGCTTATCTGCAGTGGAAACTAAGAAAGAAAGTTTCAATTCCAAGTGGCCTTGTGCCAAGCTAAAAAACAAAACAAACAAAACAAAACACAGGGAAGAGAATTGATAGTGCCTGCTGAAGTGGATTATGTCGTTTGTCTTGCGCTTATCTTTGTGTCTTTGCACATAATGGTATCTCTGTTACTTGGTTTCCAAGTTTCAAGTGTTATCTTTTGACCCTCCGGCCCTAAAAGATGAGAAAATCAATGTGCTTGTTTATCTTGTATCGTGTTCCCCCTTCTCCTCCCAGTTTTTGCTGGTTAAATCATTAGAACTGTAGGAGAGGGAGGAAAAAAAAACCTTCCTCTACCCATCAGGTTTGGCACCTAAGGCCTGTGAATTAAACTAGCAGAAGACAGATTAATGGGAGGGGGAAACAGCTTATTCACACAGGCTGAGCTCGCAGGCAGGGGAGAAGAGCAGTAACTGGGAGGGGCAGCGAGAACGTGGGGTTCAGATACCTACCCTCTGGGAGAAGCAACGAGACACAGGAGCTGAGGTTTGGGCTCCTGGGGGTGGGAAGTCCTGGGAGGTAAACAAGTCCGTTTGCAGGAAGGATGGTGCTGGGAGAGACAGGTCGGCAGCGGCTCTGGGAAGGGTGGCTTGTGCAGACCCGTCTCCGTGCCAGCCTTCGGTCCCGGTGACGGTGCCCGAGGGTGGAGGGTGAGCCCTTCCCCGGGGAAGCTGACCTCCTGCTTTTGGGGGGTGGGAGGGGCCGAGGTCACCCTCCTCATGTTCTGCTTCTCAGCGGCCTTCAGCTCAAAACAAGCCTTCTGCCCCTGTGGCATGTTTTGGGGTGGCCTCTTCTGACCCCCTTCCCTGCTCTGCCAGGGGTGCAGCCCACCTTTGTCAGTTGGAGCCCCGCAGCCGGTCAGTTTGCCAGTCTTTGCCGCGGTTTTCAGTTCACCTCTTTGTTGCCTGTTAGTGTTCTCGTAGAGTCTTCAGGAAGAGATCGTGGAAACTATGTTTTCTGCGTTACTTCGTGTTCTCAACTATTTTCTATTTTCTGTATGTTTATACTGACCAGCTGTAAAATTTTTGGACATGACTATTTCTTAACGCATGTGTGCACCTTGCCCCCACTCCTGCAGTGGCATGCTCACGGGGGGCGTTTGAGGCCTGGCTGAGTGCTTTCCGGCTGAGGTTGCGGTTCGAAGGACCCAGATTTTATTTTTATATCTTTTAAATCCAGTAACTTGCTCTTGATCGTTCCGTAGATGGCTCTGTGTGAATTTTCCCGACACACAGTACAGCTGTTCCATCTGCAAATTCAAGTCTTCTCTTCTCTCTGAATGATTTTCTTGAGTTACATCTTGAAACATTGTTTTTGCTCCATCGTCTGGGGTTTCGTCTTCAGACTCCAGCTAGGTGCCTGCTGAGTCTCCTTCGCCTGTCTTCCACAGCTACCATTTTTTTCTCTATTCCCTTTCACGTTTCAGCCAATTCTCCTTTTGCCTCTTCTTTCTAAACTGTATTTTGTCTTGTCCCTCTGCATGTGTGCGACCTCGGATCTACCTTTCATTTCGGTGGTGATTTGGGTTTTCCCTTCTTGAAAGTTGTCCGCTTATATATCATCTCTGCCTCCCTGAGGACTGCTGGACAATGTGACTTTTCTTCATCATTCCTCCTTCAAACCTGACTTCTAAGCTTCTGTAGACTTTATATCAAAAGGTCAAGAAAGAAAGAGTTTGTTTCTCTGTTTATGACTCTCCTTGTTGCTTTTGCGTAATTTAGAAGAAATTCCTAAACTCCCTGGCGAGTTCAAACGTCTCATGGCTGAAAACTGTTGCTTCTAAAGGAGACGACTCTCCCTAGATGCCCAGGGGCCCTGGGATCCTGCGCCGTTCGTGTTCTCTAAGGACAGCGGTTCTCTGCGCCGTGGCGCCATCCTCCCTGCCTCCCGGAAAGCGATGGTAGGGAAGGAGGAACTCAGAGGGAAAAAGTCTCCATCAGCTGTTCGCACACCAGTCGAACTTGGCCCAAATGTCTTGGTTATCTTTAGGTAAAACCTCTCGATTACGGACTCCGTGAGTGACAACTACCATTGGTTTAGTTGTTATGTGATTTTAATACACAACTTGCCTCAAAGAAATTCCAGGTCTTACTCTGCTAGACTGGGGGATTTCTCCTTGAAAGCGGTCCCTGTGGGATACAGTAATTCTAATGCTGCTACCAGGATTCAGAGCATTTTTGGACTATCTCTGAAGAATCGCCCAACGTCATGGAAAGGGCTGACCTTTGTCCCTGGTTCGAGCAGCACATCATCTTGGCATTCCCACCAGCTGTCTTTCCACCGTGAACTAAGGGACAGGCGGTTTCCACGTGGTGTCACCTGCGGGGCGAACCGGACCTCAGTCCAGCGTGAGGTGACTGCTCGCCCTGCGGCAAGGCTCACACTTGGGGCAGGGGTGCCTAAGTGTGTGTGAGCCGCAAATGTGCAGGTGAAACTCTTTGCGGGGTGCACGGAAGGCCGAAAACACACCTGGTCTTGAAGGGGGAGAACTCTGAGCGGGTGACCACAGTCTCCCCCGCAGCTGGAAGGGGAGACGGAGAGAGGTGCGCCTGCCCGCTGCCCGCTCCTGGTGGGGGACTGTGACCCGGGGGGCTTGGCTCGGGACGTTTCCAGGGAGCCCGAGCCCTGGGTGAGCTTCCAGAATGTTTTCTTTCCCCGTTATCATCCCTCTGGGCCCAAATGTTAGTTTCCATAGCCTTCTTCTAGCATGGTTTCCGATAAGGTTGCATAAATAGTTTAGAGAGATTGTACTAGGGAGTGTAGCGATCTTAGTCCTCAAACTTGATCTCTGCACGTGACGCTAACAAGAGCTGACCTCTTCTAAGCAGGAAGGGTGCTGTTACGTGCATCTGACTAGTTAACGCACGCAAGGCGGGAGCGGAGTCTCGCGGCCCCCATGGCGCCGATGAGGACAGGGACGCCGGCAGCGTTGCAGCCCACGTCCGCTCCCCGGCTGGAAGGGAAGGCCCGCGTTCGGGAGGAGGCCAGCGGGCAGACACGCTCGCCCCGGAGCCGCCCGTGGGCTGAGGCTGCTCCCCGGTGTCGGTCACCGCCGCCCCGGCAGTGCCCACGGTTCTCAGTGTCCCCTGCCCTCCATGTGGCGCGCCTGGAGGGCCGCCTCTCCGACCGGGCGGGGTGGGGTTCGGGGCTTGGCCGCGCGGGCGGCGTGCGCCCCCTCTGCACAGCTCCCTCACTCAGAAACCGGGCTCTGACTTGGGGCGGGCCTCGGTGTCCCCCTTTCCCTTCGGAGAGCCACTGTCCCAGGCCCGTTCGTTTGTTGAAAAGACGTCCCTTCCCGCTGACGGCGCTGCCTGCCTTCCCCGCGGCGAAGCGGGAATTCCTGTTTGCCGGGGAAAGGAAGCACAGAGGGGCCCGAGGGCTGTTTCTCTCTCCTCCCGGGGCTCTGTGCTCCCTGACAGGTGCCAGGGGCGGCTCGGCAAGCGTGCGGGCAGGTCTGCTGGCCGCGACGGGTGATGGGGGGCAGCCCGCCAGGCCCCCTTTTGTTCAGGCAACCCTCGTCTTCAGGAGTGGTGGCCTTGGCTTGGGGCAGGGGGCGGGGGGCACCCCCTCCTTTCCATGCCGGGAAAAAGCTCATGATTTCCGTCCGTGCCTCAGCCTTTTCCTTGCGGGGGAAGGAGGAAGCGGGCGGTGGGTTCAGGGCTGGCCTGGTGATGGACTAAGCCTGAGGGCAGGTGGCCGGCCCCTCCTGCTGGTGGCAGCGCGGACTCAGATCACGGGGGCCCTAGCGTCCTCGGTCATCCCGTTTGGGGGTGATGAACAATTCCAGGACAACAGGAGAAGTCCCCTTGGACATAAGGTAGTGTTTTATTGGTACCCTTTCTGGTACAAAAGTGTTAAATTGTCTTAATAGAGTCAGATTTATTGATCTTTTCCTTACGGTTTTTCCTTTATGTTAGCCTTTTCGAGAAGCATTTCCCTTTCCCTTTGGAAGCGGCTGCTCGCTGCATCCAGACCTTTTGTCCAGTCGGCGTGTGGCCTGAGGCAGAGACCCGGACTCGCCTTTCCCTCGGGCGGTCCACTGTCTCGGCACGACTTGTCGGAGAGTCCCTCCTTCCAGCTGCTGTCACCGCTGCGCGTTTCTTTGTACAGGAATCTGCCCTCGCTGTCCCCGAAACTGGATCACACCCTGGGTGTGTCCGCCGTCCTCGTGCATTGTTCCAGGGACGTTTTGTTTGTCGTTGCCTCCTGAGTTCCTCGTGCCCCGGCCGGCACGGAGGAGTGGGCTTTCCGTAAATATTGGTACGTGACTGAGTTCAGGCGAGTCACACCCACCCAGCTGGGAGTCTGTCCCACGGCCTGGGTGCCACGGAACTCGACGGGTTTTCTGTGCTACCGTGGCAGGCACGGTGGGCTTTTCCTGTAAGCCGCCTCCAGATCGGTCGTTATTTTCTGAGACAGATGTTTCGGGTCCTCCCAGATCCTTGTACTTGACCTTGGCTCCTCCCGGGTCACGCAGGTCTGTGATTTCTACGGCCTTAAAACCGGGATCTGTGTCTCATTCTCACTCTACGGTGGTCCTTGCTCACCTGCGGCTCCACCTCCCGAGGTTCCAGCCACCTGCCACCGACTGCAATCCAAAAACGTTTTGTGGAAAACTCGAGGAATAAACGGTCCATCAGTTGAATTGGGTGTGTTCTGAGTGGCATGATGAACCGTCCCGCCACTGTGCTCCGCCCCACGCAGGATGTGGATCAGCCTTTCTCTCTTTGTCCAGCGTAGGTGTCCGGCCTGTTGGTCACTCGGTAGCCGCCTCGGTGATCACGGGGACTGTCAGGGTATCACAGTGACGAGGGCAGTGACGCGGGCAGTTTGGATGTGACAGAGGGACGCCACAAAGCGCTTCCTTTAAGGGAAAAGGTGGAGGGCCTCCATTGAACAAGGAGAGAAAAAAGACCACACACCGAGGTTGCTAAGGTCCACAGGAAGAACGAGCCTTCTCTCCGTGAAGCTGCCTGATTTAGAAATTAAGCTTTATTATAGGTTTCTGTGTACAGGAAAGAGCAGTATTTATGCAGTTTAGTACTATCTGTGGTTCCAGGCATCCCCTGGGCGGTCTCGGAAGCCACCCCCATGGACAAGGGGGGACCACTGCGTCTGCATTTGAGCTCAGGTCCTTGTGCTCTTTCTTATCTTTTTAATGCGGCGTTTGCTATAATGCGCCCACGAATGTGTGCGCCATAGCAAGTCATGGAGCATAACTATGGGCACACCTATGGCGCCACCTCCTGCCACAGAAGAGCATCACCAGCCATCACCTCTACGGTAGGCGCCGCCCCCCAGCCCACGCCCTTGCCTCGGGGTCACTGGAGCCTGAAGTTTGGGTCTCTCCCCCTCTCACTCTGCTTTTCTTTCCAAACAATAGGCTTACTGCCTGTGTAGATCATCCTGAAAGTGCATCAGGCAGACTGACTTCTTACTGAGCTTTATAAGAATGATTTCATACTTCGGGAATTCAGTTTGAATTCCCCACTCGACATTTGTGCTTCTAAGATCCTACCCATGCTGTCGTGTGTGGCTCCGGTTCACTGATTTCTTTAGTGAACACGGTAACATCGTGTTGTGCAACCTGCCCCCGCGTGTCTAGTCTCTTGTCGATGCTTGTGTAGATTGCTTTCCGTTTTTGTTTTGGGGGGTAGTTTTTGCTATTTTGGACAAGATTGCTGTAAACGTTGTTTACGTCTCTTGGTCTACATACGTGGATGATGTTTCCCCAGGCGCTGTACCAAGGGGCGGACTTGCTGGGCAAAAGCGTCCCCAGATGTTCAGCTCTGACAGGAAGCGCCAGATTGCTTTTCACAGGGGTCTGTTTATACTCACGCCGCCACAGCGGCGATTTTCAGCTGCCCCAAGGACTTCTACAGCCTGCGACACCTGACTATCTAGTCCAGGGCACTGGCCTTGTTTCCCGTAGAGTGTCAAATAAGAAATGGCAACAGCCAACACAAGAGTAGCCGTCCAGTGTGAATGAATCCAAATTATACTTACGTTTTTGTTAGATCAGCACAAAATGCATTTTTTGCTGTGCTAAAGAATTTTAGTAACTAGTCTGTGTGTGCCATTACATGGAAAAGGCTGAAAATCTCTGCATAAGAGTATAAAAATCCTGTTGATCCACACCCTTTCCATACTTGGCATTATACGATTTATTATTTCTTCCCTTTTTAGATGTAAAATTCCATTTTCCTTGTAATTTGCATTTTCCTAAGAGTCGAGGATTGTTTTACATGTTTATTGAACATTCATGGTTCCTTTTCTGTGAAATCTCTGTCTTTTGCCCCTTCTTCTACGGGTTCACTGAGTTTGTCATATGGAGTTAAAGTTCTTCACATATTTTGAATCCAAATTCACTATCGGTTACGAGTATTGCCAATATTTTCTCCCAGTTTGGGGCTTGCCTGTCCACTTTCTTTATGGTCTCTTCATAAACAGAAGTTTTCACAAAATTTTAACTGCAACAAAGTTCAATTTGTCAACCTTTCTATTATGATTGGAATCTTTTATCTTGTTAGAAAACGTGCAGCTCTGAGTTTACACTCTTTGGTACTGTCTTCTGAAGAGGTGAAAGGCTTTGTCTTTCATGTTAAGATGCACGTTATGAGTTCACTTCTGTGCCTGGTAGGAGGTAGAGCTCCGGCGTAAGTTTTCCCTTAGGGATAAACAATTATCCTGCGAGAGCGTTCATTTAGACTGAATATGTTCACCCTACGTCTTGCTACGAGAGGACAGAGTAGAGCATAACAGAATAAAAGAAAAGGGACTGGAAGGAAGCACACCGAAGCAACAACAGAGATTCTCTTGGGTGGTGGGCTAGTTGATGACTTTATTTCTTTCGTTCTTCCCTGTGTTTTCCAAATTCTCTCTATTACGCATAGATTCAGGTTTGTTTGTTTGTTTTTTAATGGAGAGAAATAAGGTAATGTCTATAATGACATTGCAGTGCCAACACACCTGAAAGAGAATCCATACTGGAAAAAGAAATCATGAATTCAAATCTTCCATCTTAAGCTTTTTACAAAGCTTTTTCCGTTCTTGGGGGTGGGAAGGTGCTTGCGAATTATGCAGTTAGTCTCAGTAGAAGATAAAAAAAGAGTTGAATTCTGAAACCTGCGTGATTCCTCTGTAGAGAGTCATACAGACTTTCTCTCCCCGAGCTGTTTGCTCGGCAGGCATGTGAGGCTCTTTGGAGAACAGCACCCAGGCTACTCCGTGCCTCACTGCTGATGCGCTCCCCTCTTCTCCTCCGACAGCAGATCATGAAAAGGCTCATAAAGCGGTACGTCCTGAAAGCACAAGTAGACAAAGAGAACGACGAAGTCAATGAAGGTGAGCATCTCCACGTCGGGAAACATCCCCTTCCAACTAATGTGATGAACTCGCAGCACTTCCTAGGGAAGGAGACTTTAAAAATCCAGTCTCGGGAACAGTTTGGGTCCCTCCAAGACTGACAGGAGAATCTTAGGTTACCTTTCCAAAACTCTGTCTTTTTAAAGAAACAGTTTGACCAAGTCAACCATTGACAACTTATCCCCACTCAGAGTGCCCCAATTCTTAGCATGCAAAGACTGTTGTCTTTCTTTTACTTCCCGGTTACGTAAGCCGGTCGGTAGTTTCTATGAGTTCCCAGGAGTGTTAACACCTTTCCAGTGATGCAGGTAAAGTAATGGTTGGCTCAGACAGAGTCCACACTTCCGAAAAATTTTTTTTATTGTCCAAAAAAAAAATCTCTAACCCCCGCTTCCCATCCGTTTTTCTCTTTTGCCTTTCATATTTCTCCTCCACTCCTTATTTAAATGTGTCTATTTTCCCCGGTAAATCCTAGGCAGGGCACCCGTGTGAGCTATAAAAGTTTGCCATGAAAGGCTGGGGTGTAGGCCGAAGCACCGGCCCAGAGTTGAAAAGAAATCAGCCTGGAGAAATAAGTTGAAACTATAGCTTATCACACCAGCGAGGTGCCCGCACCTGTCTGCACTGAGAAGAGAAGAAAGAGCGCCAGGCATCAGCACTGTTGCTGGGCTGCGAAGCCAGTACTCGATGAATGCCAGGAGGCCTTTGCAAATCTGAGTCAATCCGCTGGTGTGTGTTTGTAGAAAAAAAATCTGCAAATATGCAAATGAGGACCAACCAAAAAATCCGATCATGCTGACCTAGAAAAAAATCTACCTTGGTGACCTTACGAGGCAAATGTGTCTATGTCATATGACTTTTCACTCTTTGTTCTTTCCTAAATCCAAAGAGCAAATTACTAATTGTGGTTGTTGTTTTGTTTATGCAAATACTTTAGGTGAATTAAAAGAAATCAAGCAAGATATCTCCAGCCTTCGCTATGAACTTTTGGAGGACAAGAGCCAGGCGACCGAGGAACTAGCCATTCTAATCCACAAGCTCAGTGAGAAGCTGGCCCCCAGCACGCAGAGATGTGAATGACTGACGTGTGACCCGGAGTGTGGCTCTGACTATAGCACAAACGTGGGCAATAATATTTCTAAGTATGAAGTACTTGAAAAACCATGGTGTAAATTTTTAGTACTAACTACCTTTATCATGTGAATCTTTAAAAATTAGGTCTTAATGATTTTACTGTTTTATCACATGCAGATGGTCTTCGTTTTAATTGTCCGCATTGACATCGTGCACAGTGACAAGCCATTGCATTGAAAGGCCCGATTACTGCCATTGTTGTCCATTTGCAAATGAACTGTACTATGTCTTTGCACTATCTGTTTGCCTCCAAGAGACTGTGCGGAAGCTCCTTGGGTCAGGGACCGCGTCTCATTCATCTTTGTGTCTCCAGCATCTAGAACAGTGCCTGGTACAAAGTAGGTGCTCGGGACATGTTGTTAAAACCAACTGAACTGAACTGCCAACTAGATGCGAATGCAAATACAGATACAGATACGAATGCAAATACAAAGGCCATCACTATGTAGCACACTTTCTCTTTTGTCCAGGCGCTGACGGGATTTTTTACAAAATAGACACTGAAGACATTTTACAAGCAGCTGTGACTCGGTCAGATTTTCTTCGAATTTTTGGCCTCACTGGTAACCCTAGAACCTCGGAGTTCCAAAGGAAGAATTTAACAATGAAATGGGTTCATAGAGAATATAGTTATGTTACATATTTAAGTTTCGTAGTATTGTTCAAAGCGACACATTAAAGATTTTTCTAAAGTATATAGTCTTTGTTTTCTGTCTTAGATTTTTCATTCGTTGTTTTTCAATCATGTGACTTGAGTCAGTGGGATGGCGGATTTTTATAAGGGGGCTCTGCAGGGTTGTTATTTTGTTAGAAGCTCCTGGTTTCTGCCTCTGATGCTTTAATGCTAAATAAGGCATCGACAGCTGACTTGCTGCCTTGCCCACTTGCTCCTTTCTGAGTTTTGGAGGGCGTGCTCACGCGCAGAAACGGGGCAGAGCAGTGGTGGTGCACGCACCTGGCGGGGGGGGGGGCCTAGCATCACCAGGTGGGCTTCATTTCCCTTTGACACCTGTCTTTGCCCTTGCGTCCAATGATTGACATCCTTTCTCTGATGAAAGCATTTCAGTTACACTTTCTATGCAAAACAGGTTGTGCTGTGTCTGTATGTGAATTACTACAGATGTTCTGTGACTGAGCTGGACACTGGTGACACCTACACTGCCTCGAGACTTTAATAGGGAAAGGGGACACAGGCCAGTAAGTTCCCTGTCTCTTCACGGACCCTGAGACACTCAAAGCAAGTTTTGGGGGGTTCTTTTGTCCAGGTAGGTTTAAATGTCTCACAGAATTATGCTTAACATCCTGATTCTCTTTTGTCTGTTCCTGCCAAGTCTTAGAGGAATACGAATTGTGATCACACCTCAAAGATAGTTTTATAGGCCCTAAACACCGATTAAATACATGATACTTAAAAAATCATTACTCTCACACAGTAAGCTTTCTAGACATGAAGACAAAAATGAACATGAAATGAAACTACGATGTAAAGCTCTTTTAAGACAATTTCGTAATTTCTTCTTGGGATTGTAAACAATTAAAATTAAGAAAAGAACTTTATACATTTTTGCTACCACTGTAGACTATTTCATGAACTTTTGTGCTATTCTAATAGTACTTTGTCTTAAACGTTTTTCAAACTTGATGTATTTTATGTTATGCCTCAGAACTGAATAAAATGTTGAATTTTTTCATTGTTATATGTTACTCTAGTATATGAAAACAGTAAAGATACGGAATTTCCATCATGAACAATGCTCTCGGTCTTACAGTATTGTCTAGGATTCTAAGTGTGGGCATTTTTGAACAGAATATTGAGTAACATTCCTGATTGGGAGTTGGGGAAATGTCGGATTCTGCTGGAGACATTCAGCCTAGGGTCCTTGGGGTCTCAAGTCAAGATGAAACTCACAGCACGTTTTCAAGTCCATGCCTCCCACGACTGTGGGGCCCTCAACACAGATCAGGCATGCCCCTCTCTGTTACGGGCTGGACCGTGCTCCCTCCCCAAGTTCATGTGTTGAAGTCCTAGCCCCCAGAGCCTTGGAATGTGACTGTATCTGGAGACCGGGCTGTACAGAGATGATTAAAATGAAGCCATTAGACGGGGCTGAATCTGACAGGTGTGAGCATGACAGGTGTGCTGATCAGAACAGGAGACGACACGACCTAGAGGGAAGACCAGGTGAGGATGCAGGTTGAAGACGGTCAAGGGGAGATGGCCTCAGGAAGTTGGTTTGGTTCCCTACTGACACCTTGATCTTGTACTGCTAACCATTTGGATCCTGTAAGAAAATGAATTTCTGCTGTTTAAGCCACCCAGCTTGTGGGGCTTTGTTATGCTGGCCCTATCTTTCCAATCCCCCTAAATTCTATAGCATTCTGATACAATTCTGTGTTATCCTATCTCCTCTATGGTTATTTTTCAATTTACTTCTAAGGTTTATCTGTGTTTTTGTTGAATCTAGTATATATTTCCCCCAATTGCTACACGGCTAACTCATTTCGGGGCATTATTTATTTTAATATGGTTATTTTAACCTCAGAAATTGTCTGGAACAACTTGGAACCTAGGCAAAACCTCATAACCTTCTGTTGGAAATAATTTATCTTCCTAAGAAGCACCTCTTCTCAGGGGTTTTATTTAAAAAAATATTTCATTTATTTATTTTTAGAGAGAGGGGGAGGGAAGGAAAGAGGGAGATAAACATCGAAATGTGGTTGCCTCTGACATACTCTCCACCTGGGACCTGGCCCACAACCCAGGCACGTGCCCTGACTGGGAATCAAACCAGCAACCCTTTGGTTCGCAGGCCAGCACTCAATTCACTGAGCCACACCAGCCAGGGCAGGGGTTTTATTCTTGATTCACAATTGTCTGTGAACTCTTCCTTAGGAGACCACATAAACCAGGAAAGGGACAGAGTCTGTTCACCCACGGTGTTTCTGCAGGCAGAGCATGCTGTGTGCACCAAGGCAGGACTGATGGACAGGAGTCGAGGATTGTCAGCTCTGGGTCAGATCCCGGGTCACCATAGGTGACAGCAGTCTGATGGTCCCTGAGGCCTTTTCAGGAGGTGTGTGGTTTTGAAACTATGTATTGTCAGAACACTGAAACATTATTTGCCTCCAAAAGCCGTGCAGGTTAATACTGCTGGTACTTCAGCATGAATCAAGGCACAGCTTTCAAACTGGAGTACTAGTCTTTCTTCTTCTTGCCCACATTGGCAGGAAACAAAAGTTTCAGGGAAAAACATTCACTATGAAGCAGTAAAAATAGTTCATTTTAAGTCTTCACTCTTGAGTATCTTTTTAAATACTCTGGGTGATGATATGGGAAGTATGTATAAAGCATTTCTACTAAACACCAAAGAACATGAGTTGTCTCAAAGAAAAGCACTGGTGTGATTATTATTTGGGTTGCTAGCTGAGCTCATTGCTTTTTTTCCCCGAAAGCACAACTGACAAATTATGATTATTCAGACTTCGCTATTTGGCATGCACATTCTTATGAATTGAAGAAGGAAACATCATTTCAAAGAAAACAATTGACATTTGTTGTCAAAGCTTAAAATTTGAGCCTTGACTCACAAATTAGAGTTTTGCAACATTTGTATCCACTCTCTGAGGTTGGCAGCTTTCAATACTTAAAATCTATTCTGATGAAATCGTTGGTGACAATAACAAAAGGGACTTTCGGATGTTGTATGATGAGGCCACCTTCCACACTGCAACCAACCTTCAAAAACTACCATTTGTTGAGTTTGGACCAAATGTTCTTCATATACTTAAAAAAATCCACACATGTACGAATAGACTGAATGCAGAAGGAGGCCCGGGAATCCCCTATTACTACCCCAGGGGACAGTAAATATATTTGCAAACAACGCTAGTCTTTTTACGTTTTTTATTTTAAAGAATATTGTTCTTTTTCACTACAATATTCATGCAATGATTTTATTTTTATTGTTTTTAAATTTCATCGATACTTTCTGATATGATAAATATCAATAGATAACTCATATAAACAAAAGGTCTGTGGGTTCCTCCAAAGTTTTCAAGAATGTTATAAAAGGATCCTAAGGCCAAAAGTTTGAGTACTGCTGCTATAAGCTGACGCCTATAACGGTGGAACTTAATTCCTTGAGGGATCCCTTTGCTATGTCTGAAAAATAGGTACGAACTTACCTGTCTTCACATCAACCGTTTACATCCAAAACCACTTGGAAGTGTGGCTCAGGCCGGCGGTGTGGGTGGAGCCAAGACTGAGTCTCCGGTCTCCCTGGAAACCACCGTTCCGGAGCTCAGGGCTTCTCCGTCACTGATTGGAGCAGGTCGGGAGAGGGGCGGGGCTCCCCTGTCGTCCGGGGGTCCTCTCCGGTGAACGTGTTGACGTCACGCCTGACGCCGCTGCCCCGACGCCTCGCGTTTGCGTTCGCGCCCAGGCCGCGGGAGCTGAGGTTGTACCTGAGAGGGGACGACAGCGGTGTCCCCTCGGAGGCCTGGCGCCCGGCAGGCTCCGTGCGTCCGGTCCCGGCCCGGAGCTGTCCTGCGCGTCCGAGCCGCCGTCATGGATCTGCATCTGCACCGCGCGGATTATTTACAGGTAAACCCCAGGGGGCGGGGCGGGGCGGGCCCGGCTCCCTGCGGGGATGCGGGGATGCGGTCGGTCCTCCCACTGACGTCGTTGCGGTCGCGGGAAGCGGGGCCGGCGGCGGCCCGTGGGGCTGGGAGTTGCCCTCGGGTCGCTCTGCTCTCGGGCAGCTGCAACTCGTCCGTGACCGCCCGCCCGCGGGGACTTGAAAGAATGTGGCGCCTTGGGCCGCGACGCGACCCCGCGTCCCTCTGACCCCGAGTCTGCGTCCTCCCCAGCCCCTCCCCCAGCCCCTCCCCGGAGCGCCCCTCTTTTGGTTCTGTACGCGGGACCCCACCGGCCAGACCGGCGTCAACCCAACCACGGCCGCAAACACCGCGGCCCCCTAGAGGACCTTCAAAGTGGGCCCTGTGGCCGCGGAGGAGGCGGGGGCTCGGAGGGGGCAGTTGCTATTAGAAACGGCCCCGGCCCGCCGAGCCGGCGGTCCTTCGGCTCCTGCGTCCGCCTGAGCTGCTCGCGTTCCCCACCCCGTTCGGCTGCCGCGGCGGCGGCGCGCGCTCGCCCTGCCGGCTGCCTGCCCCGGGAGTCGCGCCGAGCTCCCCCCACACCTTGCAGGCGCCTGGCTCCAGCGGCTCGCCGCGTCCTGCCGCGCTCGTCTCCTACAGGCCCTGGGATCGGTCCCCGCGTCCCCGCGTCCCCGCCTGGGTCGGGGGTCCGGGAAACAGCTCCCAGCCTCCATCCGCCCCTCCCTCCAGGCGCTCCTTCCCGGGCCTTGCTAGATCTCTGTTTCCAAATCCAAATCCAGAGACAGCCTTTTACAGGTTAACACCCTGGCGCACGGAATGACGCGGGGTGGGGGTGGGGGCGCTGCACTGCACGGGAATCCGTCCGCGAGGGCCGTTTTCTCCCGCCTGCCCCCAGCCCTCTGTGCAGGGCTAGGGACAGGTGCCCCGGGCCGCCGTGGATTTCCAGCTTCGTCCCTTCTGCAAAACCGTCTTCGGCGTCAGTTTTCTTGGGCGCTGTTGCTGTCAGGATGTTGGGCGTTTTCGCAAAAATCTTCTTCGCTGCATTTTTAATAACTGCTCTGTTTCCAAAGATGTTTAAGTCACTTTACAAAAACTCCTTAGCAAACTGTGCGAACTAGTAAAAGAAGGCTTCTGGAAATATATTTTTGTGAAGTATCTTGTCAGTAATGGCACAATTGATTTTTTTTTTTAATTTTTTGGTTTGGCAACACAAATTTCGACAAGCAGAAATCTTACTATTTGGGTTTGTTTTCCTTCTTCCGACGTTCGCGGCGTATTTCATTAGATAAGTTCGTCGCTGGTAACAATACGTACTTCGTATTTCGTGTCACTCCCTGAGCCTCGCAGTGAAACGTAGAACCGTGCTCTGACTCTGCGGATCTCCGCGGCAGCCGCTCAGATCACGGACCAGGAGGGCACCCGCGGGTGCCGCTGTGTTCCCGTAGGTGGGAGTCACCTCGCAGAAGACCATGAAGCTGCTCCCTGCCGCCCGGCCCAGTGCCACGCAGAAGGTACCGTGGGTGGGGCCCGCCCCTGCCCTCTCTGCAGCCCGGACACCGGCCAGGGGGAGGCGCCCTTCCTTGTGGGGGAGTTGCTCCCTTCGACACGGAAATGAATTTATTCATCCAATTATTTGAACAGAGGTTGGGATACCATATTAAAATAACCTGACCAGGCAGATTTCCCAGGAGGTTCTCGCTGACTTCCAGGCGTCCAGGATCCACCCTTCGCGAATCCTTGGGATACACTGTTTTACAGATTACTGGGGTAGTGTATCGTCAAAAAATGAAAGCCATAGCTATGTCTTTTTCCGTCTCTGCAAAGGTCCGTGACTCTGAGTAGGTGAACATAATTATTTGTGCACACTCACTGTTCCACGGCGAGGGCCCACGGCCTCCACCAGATGCACAGAGGGGTTTGTGGCCCCCTAGAAAGTTCACCGGTGGCCTGGGAGCAAGTCTGCACAGTGTCAGCATTGTTGTACTTGAGACTTGTTTTACACCCCAACACGCGGCCAATTCTTTAATGTGCCTTTGTGCTTAAGAGAACATTTATGCTTTGATTCTTGGGATGAACGACTTATTTACATACACACGTTCTCACATGTATAAACATGTTCATATATGTAAGATCAGAGATAATCGTTTTTCCAGCCTCTTACCTTTTGTCTTCTTGTGTCCTCTTGTTACCAGTTTTTGAGAAAGAGATGTTAAACTCTCCCTCTCCCTTCACTTCAGAGTAGTTCATTGGTCACATTCAATCATCGTTGAAGCTGAGTGAGGGGTACATGGGAGTTCACTCTATTCTGTCGACTTTTGCCCATGTGAAAATTTTCTCATTAAAAAGGTTTCAAAAGTATCAGATAGATCAGTCACAACCTTATTTGATAATGTTTAGAAAATTAACCTTAAATTGTTCTCGTGCTCCAGTTCAGGGAGAAAGCGTGCACCCCCGACACACCTGCCCCTGTTCTCGGACCCCGCCCACGCCGCAGGGGCAGGACGCGTGGCCCGCCGCCTGCGCAGCCGCTCTGCACACGCTTCTGTCTGGCTGTGCCCTGTAGTCTCTGGAAGATTGTTTTTCTGGGGGGGGGGGTCCTAGGTTTTCTGATTTCTGCTTTCAATAATCATAATTTATATATTGAGAATATTGTTTTCTCCATTCACAGTTAGTAGGGAATAATAACCATAATAATTTTAGATTCTCTTCAATGTGTTACAGGTGGTTATTGGAGACCACGATGGGGTGGTGGTGTGCTTCGGCATGAAGAAAGGAGAAGCAGTGGTATGTGTAGCTTTTTTCCAGGGGAGAAAAGGAATTTGTAAAAGAGAAACACTCCTTCATGAATAATCCTAGGTTAAACATTCTCTAAAATACAGTGAAACATGGGCTGTGAGGGAAGTAGTTAAAGGACGAGGCTGCAGCCGTCACAGGAGTCCCTTGCCAGCTGTTTGTAGAACGCCTAGGCAGCCGGGGTGATTGGTTAGTGTTCCAGGCTGCAACGAGTTACTGCAAACCTGGAGGCTTAGCACAGCACGTCACCACTGTCTCCGAGTTTCCGTGGGTCGGGAGCCTGGGCCCAGCGTTTCCTGGGGCTGCCACGTAGATGTCCACCGGACCCCGTTCCTCTCCCGACTTGGAGCCCTGTTCCGGGCTTGCGGGGTTGTCCTCGCTGTTGTAGGACGGAGGTCCCCACTTTACTGCTGCCTGTGCACCAGGGCGGTCTCGGCATCCTGAAGCCCCCACAGTTCCTTGCAGTGCGGTCCTCCCACAGCCTCTCTCCCAACACGGCGACCCGCTGCTCCAGAGCAGCGGGAGGACCTGTGGCGTCTGCCAGCGTGGAGTCTTACAGGGCACAGTGGCGCCTGGAGTGACTGTCCCGTCACCTTCGCCACCTCGTGTAACCTAATCCAGGGCCTGCTTATCACGTGGTCACGTTCACAGATGATAGTTTACAAGTGATGGGTTCCAGGTGGGAACTCTCCTACGCACTACACTTTGTATGGAATCTACAGAAAGATAAAGAGGGTGAAGCTATCAGAAACTCAGCGTTTCCATCATTCATAATCCTCTCAGATATTTTAAAGTCACGGGAGGAAGGGGTGGGCGGGAGAATCTGATGGCAATGATAAAATGGAAAATAAGCAGGGAGAAATTAATACTAATGTTTCCTATTAAATAGAGAAATAGTAAGTGAAGGTTTCCAGTAAATTACGTAGTTCTTCATTTATACTGCTAAAAGTCATAAATATAAAGAAACCAGGAGAGATTGATTTAAAAAAAAAAACAAACTTAAACTGTATAGACATATCCAGTGGAACCAGCTGGGGAATCTTGTTAAAATGCGGATTTTTATTCTGGGGATTGGGGGCTGGGCCTGAGATTCTGCATTGTTTATCAAGTTAGTGCTACAGTGCTGCTGCTTGGTGAACCCTACTTTGAGTTGCAAGAGTTTAGATTTTTTTAACTTTATTGTTATTGTTGACACTATCACTGATGTCCCTCCTCGTTCCCCCCCCCGCTTTGCCCACCTGCACCCAGCCCCACCCCCCCTTCCCTCTGCCATCGCCTCACTGTTGCCTGTGTCCTTGGGTTATGCACGTTCTTCGGCTGATCCCCTCACCTTCTTGCGTCCAGTTCCCCCTCCTCTAGATCTTAATGATGCCGTTGAAATACGTGTGGGAGTAAGTATGCCAAAGTTGGACCATATTTAGCAAAAAACCCCACTGAAGTAAATACATTTGTGTCTGAAAGTGTTTCTGTGTGGTAGTACTACCATGTTTCTGTGAGTGTAAGACCCCAGCACTTTCCAGTGGAGGAAAACACTTGCGGTAAGTTTGTGCACTTACTTGTCCCCGATGATCTTTGCAGGCGGTGTTCAAGACCCTGCGCGGGCGGCCGGTCGCCAGACTGGAGCTGGGGGGCGTTCTCAGCGCACCCCGGGAGAAGATTTTTGTTGCCACGGGGTCTGAGATCCGGGGCTTCACAAAAAGAGGGAAACAGTTCCTCTCTTTTGAAACGAACCTCACCGAAAGCATTAAAGCTATGTATGCTTATTTTCTCTTTTATTTTTCTATATGCGTTTATGATATTTTGGATCGGTGTCAAGCAGTTGATTAAGTATCTTAACAGGTTTTCTGGGACATAAAATTGACTAAAGGTATTTTTACTAGTCAGAAATTAAATTTGAGCTAGACTCAATATGAAATCAACTGGTTGTTGAAATATTTTTTGTTAGGACTTTTATAACATTTATACATTTATTTTTTGACTGATGGGTTCAGTTATGACTGGTGATCAAGGTATAAAAGAAAAGTGAAAGAAATCTCCAGACATTTAAGTTCTGTTTCTTTGCTGCCTCTGGAAGGGGTCCCCACTCACCCATCCTTCCCAGCTTACAGCTTCCATCTGTCTCACTTCTGTCAACAGTAGTGATCGCTGAGAAGTGCTTTGGACAGTGTAGTGCAACTATAATGCAGATGCATTTCAAAATGGAATTTCAGATCTTGAAAAAGATGAGGAATCTCATCGGGTTGGTGGAAGTGGTACTGAGAGAGCCGCTGAGACGATGCGCAGGGCCGCAGAGGGAGGCCGCCCACGCAGTACACACAGACGAAGAGCTCAGCGAGGGTCATGACAGGATCGGGAAGAAGCTTAGTATCAAGTCGAGTTTTAACTAGACCTTAGAGGTGGGGAAATAGGTGAAGCCTTCAAGTAAAACCATAGCAACCTCTTTATGACCACATGGTAATAGCAACTGGAAGTGAAAGATACACACTAGTGTGTAATTTTTGTCAAATTTCAGCTCTTCCGTGGAAAACTTGATTCAGTCTTAAAATTTTGGAAATAGTTGTGATTATTCCCTAAATTTTATTAAATATAATTTGAAATGAGTTTATTTTCATTTCTTTTTTCAAGATAAAATTCTAATGAAGGCATTTTTTCCACTGTTTATCATTTGAAGTGGATTCTCTTCAAACAGCCTTTTCTAGGCAGTACTGTGTTGTGATAAGAATGCTAACTCTCCAGTTGAAAACGACCTGAGTTGCAATTCCCTCCACTGTCCACTGGGGGGGTGCCATTGGGCACGTTACCTAGCATTCCTCACCGGGAAAGAGGGACAGTGGTGGTCCCTAGTTCAGAGTGGTTCATGCGCGTGCATCACTCAGGACGGTGATTCAGGACAGCGCCTCGCACATAGTGCACATCAAAAACAGTTACTTTTTGGCACGCTGTTTGTCTTCAGGTGCAGAGTTACTATCTTGACTTTGTTTTCAGTTGTTGCTGACCTCAGTTTTTGAGAAGCCTGAGGCCTTTTCAGAGCCTCATTTTCAGGGGTCAAATCAGTGTTGTACGAAAAGGCTAGGAATAAAGTGGGGAGAGATGAAAGAAAAAAACCCGTGCATTGGGGCTGTGACGAAATGACCGTGAAGCCGTATGAATGTAGAGTTTTGTGCGTGTTTCGGGGGTACGGGCGCTCTAAAGCCTTGTGGGTGTTCCCAGGCACGTATCTGGCTCGGACCTCTTCCTCGGCGCGGGCTACATCTACAGCCACTACTGCGACTGCAAAGACCAGCACTACTACCTCTCCGGGGACAAGATCAGCGACGTCGTCTGCCTGCCGGTGGAAAGGCTGGCCCGCGCGACGCCCGTCCTGGCCTGCCAGGACCGGCTGCTCCGAGTTTTGCAGGTGGCTGCTGTTCGCGCTGTTATGGTTTCTCCTCGTTTGGGTTAAGGAGTCCTGGTGAACAATGTCTCCTTGAGATGAATTATCGATTACTGCCTCTTTAAATGTTCTACTTAAAATTATATCTGGGAATTAAAAAATATATATTTTAATAACTATTTTTTTTTTACTTGAGGCACATGTGTTCAGACCTTTGGCAAGTTTTTAGAGAGGCTTGTATGGAGAAAAGGATGATTTCCCCACCTGCGTGACTTCTGAGCTAATACAGTCAGAATGGAGTACCTTCAGAGAACTCTCCCCAGCTTTTTATAATACTTTCCTTTTCTGTTTTTATTTTTCCATCACCCTCCCCTCTCCCAACAAACCAAATTAAAGGAAAGGTTCTTGGGATTTGACAAGAGGTAGTTGAGAGCAGGGTTTATCCTTTGCGTGTATCCACTCTTTGTGACAGGATGCGGGACAGAATAAGCCCTCAGTACATACTGGCTGGGTGAGTGATGGATGGTAATGTTGAAAACCATAACTTGCTCAAGACAACTGCTTAAGGCCATCATCATTAGTAATAACTGTTATAACTATGTCTTCTTGAAAGTAATTTTTCAATAAAATACACACACCAGGGCCTGTAAAATAAAGTTTAAGTGCGAGGAACGTGTAACGGGTGGCTGGATCGGTCCAGAAACTCAGGCCGTGGTGGTGCAGTCGGGCCGAGTCCAGCTGTCCGTCCATCCGTGCGCCGCGGCGCGGGCTGTCTCTGGGCCGCACAGCAGCTGGCACTTCGTGGCGTCAGCCTGTTCATAACAACGGGGGACATGCGGTGGTTCTGTGAGGTTTCTTTCCCAGAAGGGGAATTGAATACCGTTTACGGCTCACTGGGAGGGCAGGAATGAGTGATTTCTCCCCTTGCCTGTGCTCCCAGACTCGCGTTGTTTGAATTCGGCTTTTAACAGGAACAGGCTGGCGTTCGCTTAGGAATTGATGTGGCTGAAATCTAGGGTTCTGCTGCTTTTACAAGAAGAAGTCCATAAGCTTATTAAAAAAAATCAGCAAGGATTTAGTGAAAGCAGAAAGGCGCAGTCTCCCCTGTGCCCTGCGCACCCAGGCTCCCGTCCGCCTTGGGGGTGGTCTGCCGCCCCGGGGTGGGGGGCCTTGTTAAAGCAGTCCTGTGTGTATTCTGCTGTGTTAGTGTAGGTGTGTGTGGACCAATGAATCTTTCCATGTTCGTTTAAATAAAAGATAGAGCATATGGCTCTCTTACATGGTTTCTGTATATTTACATTTTTTACTACGAGTTTGCAGATTCTTTCCGTTGAATGCTTTATCATAGATGTTCTTTCCATGGGCGTGTGAGTGCTGCTGCCTCATTCTTCCCAGCTTCACGGATACCGTGCACGAAAGCACGGCATTACCAGTGGTCAATGGAAAGACAGACGAAAGGACCTAGCCTGTTCCCGTGCCTAAATGCGGGCCGCCCTGCCTCTCACTCAGTGGGCTTGGGGAACACCCAAAGGCAGGCCAGACCCTTCCCTGGGACGAACACCAGGCGTGTTCAGAGGTCTGAGAGTGCTGGTGTGGAAGCCCTGGGGGGGTGGAAGCCCTGGGGGGGCGGAGCAGGAAGCTGCCGGGTGCCTGGGGCGCTTCAGCGGGACGCTGACCAGTGTCAGGTTTCGGGCAGGCGCTTAAAATGCAAAACATTGCAAGTGGAGAATATTTAAATATTTTTCATCTTGATCTTTCCATTTTATATATTATATTTTAAAATGAGTTAACATATGCAGAATTGTTCACAAACACAAGTTAATATTCACGACCTAATTTTTTCTGCAGTTTTATTCTGGAGTTCTTTGTAGGAGTATTGATATTGTTTGTGCGTGCCTATATTCCTTTAAATTGATGTTCTGTTTCGGTTTTAAAATGCTCTCTTTCCCTCAGGGGTCTGATGTGCTCTATGAAGTCGAAGTTCCCGGCCCACCTGCTGTCCTAGCCCTGCACCAAGGAGATGGCGGTAATCAGCACCTCGCTTTTCACAGTCGGGGCGGGCGGTGCCTCGCGTGCGGTCAGGGGCCTCACTGCACTGGAGGTGAACGTGGGCACTTGTGGCAGGAACAGGAGCCGGGACTGAGACGACGGCCTTGTCTCACCACCTGCCAGTCCCCAGCAGTCACGAGTTACTGCACCTTGATGTTCCGTTTTCTCACCTTAAAGTCGGATGATAAGGAAGAGTCGTACCTCAGTCAATTATAAAATCATGTGAATGTAGAACCATCTTCCTGAATTGAGTTTTCTGTCTTTGTGTGTTATTTTAAATGAGATTATTACATGAGTGTCAGTACACATGAGAATACTTGAACTGTAAAGAGGTGAGTTGCGGGGTAAGTACATGGTGACTTTGACTGTGACCAGGTGACTCTGGAGAGGACCTCCTGTTTGGGACGTCGGACGGGAGACTGGGGCTCACGCAAATCACCGCGTCCAAGCCAGTGCACAAGTGGGAGGTTCGGAACGAGAAGAAGAGGGGAGGTATGTTTTCGATGTAGGTCCGATTCTGAAATTTTTGTGATTATTAAATAGAATATCCTAGGCGATACAGTTCATTCCATTTTATTTGTTCATAGCACGTATATAACAGACTTAGCAATTCACGGAGCCACCTCAGCTGTGTTTGCTGTTTGTTCATTCACCAGGTCTGTCATATTTGTGGCATGCTTTTTTAGAATGAGACACTCTGAGAGTAATTTGGGAGGGTCGTGCTCCTACGGGCTAATGTCCATCCGTAACATCGTCCTGTGCTCATGCGCACCCCGAGTCGTTTGGTGGGGAATTAGATTCGGGCGCAGCACTTGGTCTGAGGCAGAGAGGAGGTGCAGGGCGCAGGGCGTCAGTCCTGCTTTCTCGGGAGTGTACGCTTTTCCGTGGTAACCCGTACCTGACTCGGTAGGCAGTGTGATAGGTATTTGTAAGGACAGCGTAGTCACTCATGTATATACTCCCTCAACAAGGCCTTCTGCGTTAGGGGAGACAAAGGATGCACAAGTGTGCTCCCCTTGTCTATTAAAAGTGAGTGAATAAGGTGGCTTCAGCTGGTCACCGAAGGACACCGGAGGGGCAGTGTGCCAGAGCGGGCGCTGGCCAGAAGGAGGGGGCCTCTGGTCGTGGATGGTACCTCCCAAGGTGTGAAATTTGAGCTTGGACCTGAGTGATAGGAAACAGGGATGTAAAGCTTCGGGGGGAGGGTGTTGCAGGAACAGGGAGGAATGCGGGCAGAGGACGCAAGGCAGCGGTGAGCATGCGTCGTCTGACCAGCAGGCGAGGATCAGCATGGCCAAGTGCGCGAGTGCGGCTGAGACGAAGCCAGAGAGGCCCCCGGGGGCCTTGGGGAAGGGTTGGACTGTCATCTGCGTGCACTGGGAAGCCGCTAGAGAGTTGTACGTGGGCTAGGATGTGACCCAGTTGACCACAACAAACAAAAACGTTCCCTGGAAAACAGGTTTTGAAGGAAGCAGGTCAATACCAGTAGTATGGAAGTCGGTTAGGAAATGACAATAGCAGCTGTTGCCATTGGTCCTGGCTGGGCTCGAGATGCTGGCCGGTAGCCTGGACTAGGCTGGTGGTCTCCGCATGTGCAAGGGTGGAGGCAGAGCAGCAGGGTTTGCTAACGGGTTTGACGGGGAGGTGAGAGCGAGAGCAGTCCGAGAGGCGGTCTCCGCTGTTGGCCTGAGCAGCTGGGCGGTGTCGTGCGGAGGGGAGGGGAGGCCAGGGGAGGAGCGGGTGCCTAAGGGGGTGGGGGTGCTGTTGGGGAGGAAGGTCTGAGGTGCAGACGATGCCTCCGGGAAGATACTGAGCACAGACTCCAGTCTGTGAGTTTGGAGCTCTGGAGGGACCACCAGAGCCAGGGATGGGAACTCGGGGGCCACTGCCGTGTGGATAGGACTTAGAGCCTTGCACCTAAGGGCACCTGAGGTGCCCTTGGGTGAATCTGTGGACGGAAAGGGAAAGGGCACCTGAGCACGGTCAGGGTGTTGCTTCGTTTGCTTTTGTTCCCGTTTCCCCATCCCGATTTTGTTGTTCTTGTTTGGTGTACACTTGACTACAGCACTGGTATTACTAATAACTCGCCACTCGCTGTTTTTACAGGTGTTTTGTGTGTCGACAGCTTCGACATTGTGGGTGACGGGGTGAAAGACTTGCTGGTCGGGAGGGACGACGGCATGGTGGAAGTGTACGCTTTGGATGGTGCGAACCAGCCTGTGCTCCGCTTTGAGCAAGTGAGTTCCTGTTTAGAGTGTGCCAGGGTGCCGCGCAGACCTTCCGCAGGATACCTGTTGTTGCGTGTGTCCGTGTGTGCAAGTGCACCAGATTGCAGTATAAAATCCTGTCTCCAAAAAGCTCAAAAACCAGTAACCTGAAGTGCCGGTTAAAGATACAGATTGCTAGTTGACTCACCCACGTGATTACTCTCAGAAAGTTTGGGAAAGTGCTGCTTCAAGAGATGTGAGCCCGGAACGCTCTGGAACAGTTGCCCTCCCTCCGTGGTGGCACCTTCCGCAGGGTTCCCTGGAGGTCCCGTCGTCCTCCCTGTCCCTCTAAGGAGCTGTTTGGAGAGACACACGAGACAGGGTCTGTGGACTTCAGGTAGTAGACTAGAGAGTTTTGCTTACACAGTTTTTAAAAACTTCTTATGTGTAAATAAATAATTTTTGCTCTTCAGACGACTATTGTAGCTGAGTGGTACATGCAGATACGTGAGCCATTTTCGATTGTCTTCCCTGAAATTTAAAAACACTGGAATTTTCTGACGTTTGTGCCGGGTTTTTACCTTTCCAACCTCAGTGTCTGCATATCGGAAGTATTCAGTAAACGTATGTTGAATGTCTGAACACAAGAAAATAAGTGTTGAGCCTTATTATTATAACGTATCTGGAAGTCTTAGTTACTAATAAAGTGCTTGGTCTTAACTCTATTTCAGGCGCTGTCTGAGAGTGTCACCTCTATCCAGGGTGGCTGCGTGGGGAAAGATGGCTATGACGAAATCGTCGTCTCCACGTATTCAGGTGGGGTAAACGGTAGTAGGTAGTTTAAGAGGGAGTCGATAGTAAAAGATGTAAATTTAATAAATTGCTTTTGATGACTTTTTAAAAAAGTATTAGTCACTATTTTTCATCTTAATTTTAATTGTCTTATTTACTTGTTCGTTGAATTTCTTGGCATGACAGTGGTTAATGAGATGACATAGGTTTCAGGTGTGCAGTTCTGTAATACGTTATCTGTATATTGTACTGTGTGTTCACTATCCCAGGAAATCACTCTTATCTACAGCATTAAAGGCTTTATTGGATAAAAAAAAGTCTTGATTTATAAAACAGTTAACGTTTAAAGAATACGTTCCAAGAACGCTTGGGTCCTGGCCGGTGTGGCTCAGTGTGGCTCGGTGTAGCCTAAAGGTCGCACTTTGTCTCCTGGTCAGGGCACACACCTGCGTTGTGGGTTCATTGCCTGGTCGGGGAGGAAGGGCGAGCGGTCGATGTCTCTCTCAGTGATGTGTTTCTCCCCGTCTCTCCCTCCCTTCCCTTCTCTCTGAAATCAGTAAACAGGTCCTTGGGTAAAGATTTAATTAAAAAAATAAAGGAATGTTTGGCATATCACTAGTATCTTTAAAAGTTAAGTGATATTCTTTACTTTAAAAATAAGTTTGTGTTTTGTTACTTAATATACATTTATATAAGAATTAGGTATTTCTTATGAAAAGAGGTTAACCTAACATGACAGTTTTTGAAAAGCAGTTCTTAATTCATCAGCTATTTTTGCATTTGCTAGAATATGTTGATTTCATACTTGAAAACTGAAACTGTAAATGAAGGTATTTCAGGCAAAGCAAATACAGTCTCACAAAATGCTTAAGTACCGTATTTTTAGGACTATGAGATGCACCGGACCATAAGATGCACCTAGGTTTTAGAGGAGGAGAATAGGAAAAAAAACATTTTAAAGCAAAAAGTGTGGTAAAATATTTAATAACCTGTGACCCCGCTCCACCACCACTCCCCCACCCCCCCACAGCGAGCCAGGTAAGCTACATTTGGACTGTCAGGTGCTCTCCTATTTCCCCCAAATTGGGGGCAGTGCGTCTTATAGTCCGAAAAAAATGCAGTAATTTATTTGTGGTTTGAATATTTTCCAGTTGAATTTCTTTTGGTTTCTGTTTTGGTTTGGATTTTGAAGAGGAGTAAGTCCTCGGAGTACGTGAGGCTGGTGCTGGGGGACGGAGGGGCACGCAGCAGCTCGGCCTCCGTCCGACACCGGCAGCACCTGCCCCACGGCCGCAACTGTCCCCCCGCAGGCTGGGTGTCGGGCCTGACCACGGAGCCAGCGCACGGGGAGAGCGGGCCCGCCGAGGAGCTCCGACTCAGCCGGGACACGCAGAGTAAAATCTCCTCCTTACGGTACCTCGGGCTTCGGCCTGCCTGTCTGTGTTCAGTTCATGGAGTTGCCCTGTCACTACTCACAGGCACAGCATGCTAATCACGGAGGGGGACGTTACACAGTTAATTCATTTATGACTTCAAGTTTCAGTTTGAGAAAGTTAGCAGTGAGCACTGATTCATACTTTGGACTTTAGCAGTGTACGTTTTGTATGCTTGATTGTAATTGACTTTTTCTCAAATCGAGAATTGTACACATTTGTGCTTAGTTGCATGGAGTCGGCGTGGTTTGGTTTTACAGGCATCAGGAAGCAACCAACCCCGACGGCACTGTCCCCCTTTCGTTCCCCTGCTTCCTGCCCCTTGGGCCTTTCTGACGCTCTCACTTGGGCTTGTGAGTTGCCTCAGTGGAAACGAGGGCCGGGGCTTCCTCAGGCACAGGGATGGCTCTTGTGGCCTGGTGAACCCGACGGTTCCTTCGAAGAAGGCTCGAGTAACAGGGCTTCACACCGTGAAGAAGCGGGAGTAGCTGAAACTGTTACCGACCGGCCGCTCTCCCTGCTTCAGGTCTTGCCGGCCTCCTGGAGGAGTGAGGGCCAGTGGTTTTGGTGGCAGTTGAGGGTGACGGCAGTGTTCAGTGTGGCAGGTGCCACTAGTTCAGGAAAGCCGCGCCACCCCGAGTCCTCCCACGCCAGCTCCCAAAGCCACAGGACAGCGAGCTGTGACATTCCCGCAGTGGGGGTAGCCCGTAGGGTTAGTGACGACTGGCTCCCTCCTCGGTGCGACACTGTACGTGTCCAGCCAAGCCTGCCCCTCCCGACGTGGCCCATGCGCAGCTTCGGTCTGTCCTGGTCACTCAGCACCTGGACGTAGGTGCGCGTGACGCGCTCAGTAAATGTCTCCTGGACGCCGGGATCTTCCCCTCTGTCACCGCACACACCCCTTCCAAGCTCCTCCCCAGACTTTCCCTCCTAGGCCCGCGTAGCTAAGCCCATGTGGTTCCACCCCAGTGACTGTTCGCCTGACTCCCGCACGGCCTCTCCCGGCCCCTGGCGTGACGGTCCGCAGGGCCTGCCCGCACAGTTCAGTGTCAGCAGAGTCCTCCCCGACGCCCGACGGCGCGCCAGCTGTCCCACTGGCTCGTGAGCGCCCCTGTGGCCCCCAAAGTGAAAACGCTGCAGCCTCCTCCTGCTGTCTCTGCTGTTCCCATCGTCTTCCTGGAAGGGGCGTGCTTACTGCCTTCTCTCATTATTCAGGCTAGCGTCTGCCTGTGCCCCTGTGCCGGCAGGCCCTCCTCCGACGAGTGCTCTAGGACGAGTGCTCTAGGCACCGCGTCCAGGGGGCTGCGTTAGAACCGACTGCAGCCCCCTCCGTGCTGACAGCTTTTTATTAACGTGTCCGGTGTGGGGCTGAGCAGGTGTTTTAACGTTTAGGTGAGAGGCCAGCAGTGCAGGTTTGGTCAGTCCTGGAAGGAAAAGTTTTGTCACTATTAGTGTTACAGTTATAGCTCAACCAGTAAAAATCCATTTCGCACAAGTACATTTCTGGAAATTTTACAAACATTCTGAGAGCCTCAAACGCCTGCACTCACGGTGACAGAGCTGTGCGCCCCCCGCAGGAGTGAGCTGGAGCACCTGCAGCTGAAGGTGCTGCAGGAGCGGGACAGGTACCAGCAGTCCTCGCAGTGCGGCAGAGCGAAGTCGGCAGCGCCCTCATTCAGCATAAACGACAAGTTCACCTTGAATAAAGACGATGCCAGCTACAGCCTCATGTTGGAGGTGCAGACAGCGATAGACAACGTCTTGATACAGGTAAGCAGAACGTCCTAATTTCTTCGTTTTGTTTTTCTTTGGACTAGATCTGTATGCACACCAGTCAGTCATATGCACTAATTATCATCCAACACTTAGTTGTAGAAGGTGATTTTAAATGTTATAGTTAGCTCAGATGGTAATTTTAAAGGTTTTCTTAGTCTTCCATTAGATTATCCATTTTCTCATTATAGCTTTACTTTTATTTATTCTGTACATACTGAACAAAAGACGGATGGACATAAGCTTCAGGATAAATCAGAAAGGACATTAAGGACTTGGTACTTTGGCTGACCTTTAGGGAGACCCTAACAGAGCTGTGACTTAGAAAACTCAGTGTTTAACGCCCTTCTCAGAACCTTCAAGTACTGGAATAAACAGCCTGCTGTGCAGCTCGCTCATCAACCACCAGTGCTTGGGAGGCCGCCAGGCAAAGCGGGTAATCCCAGAGGTGGGGTTCAGGGATGACGGTGTGCAACTTCATTCTTCAGTATATTTAATGATTTTTTTCTTTAAGCTGGAAGATGTTCAGGGAGTGGAAAAGGATGATAGTATGATGAATAGAAAGCAAGCAAATAATAGAAAAACCCATCAGCAAATGAGAACAGAATAAAGGGAGGAAGAAGACAAGGTTTAAAAAGATGTTGAGGCGAGATCAGATTATTAATCAAAACCTGGAGGCAGCAATCTCTTCCACCTAACCTGCACCCAGGGGCTGCTGCGTGACACTGGGAGCATCGTTCACACAGGACCAACTCAGCAGCGTGGTCCTCAGATCTGCTTCTCCCTCCGGGGGCCGGGTGGAACGGGGATGGGGCTGAGAGCCACGAGCTGGCAGGCACGAAATAGCCCCGGGGGCGTGGAGTGCAGCGTAGGGAAAGCACTGTTGTGCTGAGGGTGCATGGTGCCAGGTGGGCGCCGGAAACACCGGGGTGGGGAGGGGGCTGTGTAAAGGACGTGACTGTCTACCCACTGCACTGGACACCCGCAGCTAACTCTAAATAACATTGAATGTGCACTAATTGAAAAAAGGACTTCCTCTCCAGAAGAAACCAAGAATTATGCCTTTTCTTGTGTTATAGCAGCTGGAGTTAAGATCGATAAAAATGAACTGATGTAAGCAGAAGGGCAGTATTTGCAGTGTGTGGGAAAATTTTAGCACCAACAAAAATAGAGAAGTGTGTACTTGTTTAAGGGGGTAACGAGAGAGGATGTTCTCTGGCATCTGGTATTTCAAGTGAGGGAAAACAGGTTATTACAGTATTTTATCATCTATTATATTTTCTAGAAGTACGTATTACCAAATATACGTTCAGGGAATTCGTGCTTTCACATTTAAGGTGAACATGAGGAAAGCCCGTACAGAAGATAGATTTTGGAAGGAATTTCAGTTCCCATCTGAACTGTTTTTTGTTGCTGTTGTCTTGAATGTTGGCCGTAGAGTGACGTTCCCATCGATTTACTGGACGTGGATAAAAACTCAGCCGTCGTCAGCTTCAGCAGCTGTGATTCGGAGGTGAGTAAAACATACAAAGAGTTCTTCCGACACTTCCGTTTCTATTTTGTTACTTTGAACGAAGCCTGTAAACACCAGCAGGGTTCCCTGTTTCTCCTTCAGTTTGTCCTTTCATAACCTTTCCCTCAAAATCTGCTGCTGCGCTCTCTCTTCGCCCTCAGATAATCCGGAAACCGGGTGTTGTCCTGGATTCCTCCCCTTCCCTTATCTGGGAAATCCAATTAGTCCCCAGCTCCCCCGGCCCCGCCCGCTCCGCTGCCTGTCCTGCCTCCGCTGCTGTTAGCTGCCCAGGCCTCGCTGCGCTTGCTTGAACCCCCGACCCCTTCTCTGTGCTGCCGGGATCGCCCCTCACCCCCAGCTGTGCTGCTGCAGACAGCCACCAGAGGGGTGGTCCTAAAGTGCAGACATGGGGACACACAGCACCTGGAGCTGGCGGGGGGCTGCACTGAGGGAAAGGGAGGGACAGAACTGCAGATAAAGAACCAAGTCGGTAGCTGTGTGAGGGACTCGTTTTCAGTGTCATGTATTGTGATTGCATAGTAAAGCTGCTTTTTTCTCCAGAGATTTTATAACAGTTGCATTGTGTTATATTTGATTTATCATCCTGTTTATGAATTAAAATAAACATTAGGGCCTTCATTTTTATAGTCATTTAAAAAGTCAAGTTAATATACATATAAAATCTTTCATTCCTAAATTACTATGAAAGATAAACCTGTTTTATTTACATCACTGCTGGATTCTTTGGAATGAGTATTTTATATTAATTTAAGACCTGTTTTCTGGGATGATAGTCTTACAAAAACCTTCCTCTTACTATGGAGATTTCAAGTGCATACCAAAGTAGCCCAGTACCTTTGCCTTCCCGTACTCCTCAGGACCTCCACACCTGGGGGTCCGGTGTGGTGCTCTGCACCCTCCCTCTCCCTTCCTCATTCCAGCCCCGCCCCAGGCGTGTTACCGCCTCTGATCTGTATCACTCATCCGGAAATACTTCAGTGCCCAACGTTTGTTTTCAATCACACAAAAATGTGTTTATTTTTAAGTCAGTCAACCCTCCGTGTTTACTGAGTTTAAATGATCTGAAATGTAATGTTCAGACTTTCTTTTTGACATTGGCATCCTTTGTATTTCTTAAGTTACTTATTAAAAATAGGGGATAGCAGTACATGAAAGTTGCATGTCAGATATTTCATGTTTTTCTTTACAGTTCATGAACCTAGGTGTATTTTTTATTTTAGTAGCTTAATATTTAATTTCAAAAAGTTACAATACCTGAAATTACCTCTGCAATTTAATTCAACAAACACGTATTGAATTCCTCCATAGGCCATGTGCCGTGCTACTTGGTAGGAATGCAGAGATGAGATATTTCTCAGTCTTCTGTCAGTATCTGTGCAAGTCAGAGACATTGTACACCAGACATTGAAGTCTTTGTCTTTATAATATAAACACTAGGAGTTTGCACCATCCGTTACATTATTAGGAGGACAATTAATATTTTAACACATTGTAGTAGAGATTCCCAATGGAAAGAGCATGAGTTTTAGAGCCTCAAAGATATGAATTTGAATTCCAATTGCATTACTCACTGGCTTTGGGGAAATGACCCAACCCCTCCTCGTGCCTCAGTTTCTTCATCTGTTGGAACTTACTGAGTCAGGCTTCCCGCATCGGGCTGTTGTTAGCACAGTCCCCCCAGGGGACAGGTGCTCGGTAAATGGCAGCCATTTCTGAGGCTCTTTCTGCTGTTAAATATCTGGATTCATCATTTTCTTTAATTTCGCATTCTTCCCAGTCCAACGACAACTTTCTTCTCGCCACGTATCGGTGCCAGGCAAACACCACAAGGCTGGAGCTCAAGGTAAAAAGTGTCTGAAGTCACCTTTACTTTAACGTCTGAACTTTGTTTGTTCTGTTGGTAGAGCTTACAACATGTCATTTCTTTGCATTAAATTTCTCCCTAAAATGAGTCATTTTGGAGTAATGAGTTTTGTACGATCTGTTAGGCTCAGAGCACTATCTTCAGCTCAGAGCACTATCTCTGCTGTTATCACTTAACCAAGCACCTTCGCTAAAGTGGCCAGTCCTTAATCCCCTCCAACTGGAAACTTTTTTCCTAGTTTTCTGTTACAGGAAGTTTCAAACGCATGCACAAGTAATGAGTCCAGCTGCAGCTGCAGCGGCGGCGGCTCACGGTGACCTCGTTTGTATTCTCACTCTCCAAATCACTCCCGATTAATTTGAAGCAAATACAAGATATTTCATAATTTCATTTGTAAATATTTTGGTACATATGTCTGCCTGTGTACCAGTCATGATCCCAATAAGGTCGTTTTCTTGTTGGTTAAAGTGTCTGAGCGTTTGCCCTATGTTTTCCCGCTCCCTGGGTTTCCTGGCTGCGTCCCAGTGGTACCAGTGTCTGTTCTAGAGAAAATCTTCTGCAGTTTTTTTTTAGCAATTTAGTAACATAATCATTTGTATAATTACATACTAATTTCAACACAGAGATCTATTTTAGTTATATAAATTTGTAGTGTGAGATACAAACATTTATTTTTCATACATTTATGATCTAAAAATTAAGGAGGACTATAACTTTTTTCCTGCCGTTGCTGATCTAAGACCCAGAGTATGTTATTTTCAAGAGAGATGCTGCTACACAATTTTTCTAATATCTGCTTAGGGAATTCCAGTTAAATGTCATTTTTTTCTAAGTAATTCTAGTCCATATAAATCCCCTTTCATATATTTTGAGAGAAAAATTGAAAACTAGGATAAATTTATGACTAAGAAATCTATTTAAGTATATTTTATGTTACCTAATTAAGCATTTTAAATTACATTTTTACTGAGTAAGATGGTGCCAGATAATTTGGAAGTAGGCCTAAAAGATATTAAAAAGCTATGTTTTTTTAATGGATACAATAACTTTTAAAGTTCAGAGAAAAGACTAAATGCCTGAAAAGAGTCAAGAAAACTACGAGAAAGAAGAAAAGTTGGGACCTACCTAGCCATGTGGTAAACATGCTGTAAAACTACTATAATAAAGGTATTGTAGGGTTTGCAAGGCCTAAATAGTTAGGCCATGCAACAAAATACCATCTAGGACTAGAAATCAGCACACAGTATGGAAATGTAACGTGTAACATTTTTATGTAGGGAAAAATTCTACTAAGTTACTGTTCCTCTTTAAAAACTGATGTTGGCACAGCTGGCACCCATTTGGAAGAAAATTAAGTAGATCCTTATGTTGTATATAAAAAGTGTTTAGGTGAATTAAGCACCTAGTTATTTAAAAAAGAAGGAAATGTACTTGTCTTCCAGGTAGGTAATGGGTGAATGAATATCAATGAAATACTAAGACTGCCCGTCAGTTGTTATAAAAAAGACTGCCTAAGAAGGAAAATAGGCAGAGGATATGGATGCTTTATTCACGGAAGAGGAGATCAAAATAGCTAACAAATATTAAAAGAACATGTTCTACCTCGTGATTAGGGAAATTCAGATTAAAAGAACAAACCAACCAAGCAGGGTCTGCCCTCTGACAGGCTGGCAGACCGTTTCTAAGGGAGCCTCCCTCCCGGGCGCAGGGCTGCAGGAAGGGCACTCGGTCGCGGCTGGGGGAGGCGCAGAGCCCCTGCGGGGAGACGGGCGGCGGCCGTCCGGAGGGCTGGGTCGCAGAGTTGGGCCACTGTGTCACACGCACCGGAGTGGAACTGGTGGGTTCATCCCAAGGAATACCGCGCACCCGTGATCAAGTGTCCTGGTAACAAGGAGCGGGTCCCGTGGAAAACACAATCACAGATGAGACCCCGGCACACGCGTCTGTTTCACAGTTTATGGGGGCTTACGTACGGAGAGGGCGCGTAGAGGAGCTCGCCTGTCGGGTTTGGTGGGTCGCACAGCGGGGTGGGGGTGGGAAGGAGGTGGTGTTTCAGGGCGGGCAGTGACAAGGGGAGAATGTGGTTGCTGGAAGTAAAGACAGAGATGCTTGTGGTGTAAACAGACTTATTCACGTGGAGCCCCAGGTGTGTTTCTTGGGCGTCCGCGTGGAGGGAGAGACTCGGGAGAGGGCGACTGCCGGAAGAGCGCGCCGGGGGCGGAGCCTTGGGCGGCGTGTGTGTTCATCCTGGTTTTCTTCGTTGTCGGGTTTTATAGGTAATGACTGTGAACCACGGGATCAGAGAGAGTGTTACGACCTTTTATTGTGGAAAAATTATGTTCAGTGTCCTCTTTAAGACTACGTGTAAGCTAACCCTTTAAAAATAAACCCTAAAATACAGCTTTTTCAGATATATTTTTAAATTTTCTTTCAATGTTTTTATTCATTATTTTCTTTTTGTCGTTCCTATCTTCCCATTCAGAGCAATATTTGCAGTGTAACATTTGCAAACAGTCTTGCTTTAAACTAGTATTTATGTTTCTATTCAGGTAGAATATTGATTTTTTTTTTTCCCTTTCACATGCCAGGAAAAGCGTAAGTTAAACTATCAGAGAAACCACCTTTGTATCACAAAGGATTTGTGATCATGGCCTGGTTTCCAGCTGGGAGCAGCTGTGCAGGGCAGGGAGAAGCTGGGCGGCCTTCAGGCCCTCCAGGGTCAGCGGCTCCTTCCTGGGCGGGGGCTGGGTCCGAACTCAGGCCACATCCAGCACGGCCCCCGGGTCCCGGGTCTGAGTTCATCGTGGTGGGGTGTGAGCTGCTGCTCCATCCTCACGGACAGTCCCCAGTTAAGTTCTTGGAAGCACTTCTCTCTCTCAGCAGATTTTTATTATAACAGCATCTTTATGCTATCATCCCCTCATTTCTGAGAAATTGAAATATTCCATATAAGTTTTAGTTATTTGGAAAACTGATCCCTTCAACAAAAATGTCTGCATTTTAACCATTTTTGATGTGAATCTTATTTGTGTTTTTAAATACAGTAGGGTAGTATGTGACAACGTGTGCCTTTCGGCCTGACACGGCATTGCTAAGTAGAGACGTTTCACCTGAAATGTATGGGGGTGACTTTTATAGACGGATCAATTGTGCTTTCAACTGCCAAAATGTTTGAAAATCTCCCTTTACTGATAAAAAGTAGTTGTTTAATAGAATGCCATTATTTTCTTCAAAATATTACAGAAGAGATTAAGGCCTAAGAACTCGATTACTCGTGTTGAACGTTTTAAATACAGTGCTTACATTGCTAGATTATTCTTACTTTCTGTTCTCTCTTTCGTCGGGTCAGGTTCGCTCCATCGAAGGCCAGTATGGCACCCTTCAAGCCTACGTGACTCCAAGAATTCAACCCAAAACCTGCCAGGTCCGCCAGTACCTCATCAGGCCCCTGTCGCTCCACCAGAGAACCCACTGCATTGACCGTGACAGGTAGGACGGAGGCGGGGCAGTGCATGGGGCACGGACGGTGCACGATGCGGGTGAGCTTGCCTTTCATTCTTGTGGTGCGCGCTCTGGTAGGCGCTTGGCTTCTTCACTGAAATGCCGTGGACGAGGATGTCCGGTGGGCTTCGGGGTCTCCGTCTCCTTTCAGAGGCCCGTGGAGCCGGGCCTCCTGTCTGTCCCGGAGACTGCCGTTCCGAGGTCAGCTCCCTCTCGCGACACTGTCCTGAGCAAACGGCCTGCAGCTTTTCAGCGTTCTGTGTACAGGGCCTTGACGCGTTAGCCTCGGACACGTAGTTCCTTTCCACTGCAGCTCAGGAAGTCACTCCAGCAGGGGCATCCGGCCTTCTGGCGTCTCTGCGCCACACTGGAAGAAGAAGAGTTGGCTTGGGCCACACATTAAGTACATTGTGCATGTAATCACAGAAAAACTCATGATGTTTTAGGTAAATTTATAATTTTGTGTCGGGCCGCATTCACAGCCGTCCTGGGCTGCGTGCGGCCCGTGGGCTGCAGGGTGGACTCCCCTGCCCTGAGCAGTTGACGGTGGTCGTCCCTGTGCGTTCTGGCTTCTGTTCCAAGTGAAGGATCCTCCTGTTTGTAGGTTTCCTCTCTCTCTCCTGAAGATGAGAGACCACGGCTTAGATGAAGGAGAAGGGAAAGAAACAAATTACTGAATACTTTCCCTGTGCCGTGCATTGTGCTGGGGGCTTAAGTATCAGTTAAGTCTTAGGGCAAGACTGGTAGTAATGCCTCCGTTTTACAATGAGAAACGGATGTTTGGAAAAGAAGTAACTTGCTGACGTAAGGGACAGAGCTGTGATTTCAGACCAAGGCCCATGTGTTTTCTATTGCAGTGGGTAACTTTAAAGATAGGTAATTTAAGTAAGCCGTAAGGAGAAATATTCCTCAGGAAGATTTTTTTGAAAACATGAAAGAGGCTGGATTCTTTTGGGGTGTCTTCCTGCTTCAAAGTCAGGGTCGTCATTAATGGTGGTAGTGTGGCGTGCTGGAAGGGGCGGCAAACAGGGAATCGGGAGACTCAGATTATGATCTTTCTTACAGCTGTTCCTGTGTGGCTTTGGGGAAGTAACTTAACCTCTCTGGGCTTTCATTCTCTCATCTGCAAATGAGAGGGTTGGTCTGGATGATCTCAGAAGTCCCTTCTGGTGTTAGGTTCCTTAATTCTGTTTCTTCTTAAGATTTCTTCTGAACCTTAAATTCCACCAACCTGACGTTTTCTTAACTCTTTGTAATTATTCACTTGATTTATTTAAACTCTGTTTGAAACCCTCGTATGTGTGCACACGTGTGACTTTGCAAGGTAGATGGTACTGTTCCTTAACTCGCCCGGGGCCCACATCAGTGCGGAGCAGGGCTGCACCCCACGGCCGTCTCACGTGAGAGCCCGGGTCGGGGCCGTCACATTGTGCAGACGACTTCCCCGAGGAGACTCGCGTCTGCGTATGCTTGCGTGGTTTGTGTGGTAGAAATACTCGATGAACTTGTAAAAATACAGAATAAAAAATATAAAAATATAGAAAAAATAAAGAATTATAAAAATATAATGAAAAATGAATCTACCGGAGCAAACTGCATTTTATTTGTAAAGCGTGTTGTAATGAAAACAAGCTATTTATGTCACTTAACTGAACATTGAAAGCAGAGATATAGATAAGCACTCATTTTTTCTGCATGAGATCAAAATGTTGATTTGTCTGATGGGTAAGATCAATGAGAAAAGTTAAATGGGCGCCCTTATATGTGTTCAGCTACTGCTGCAGACTCCTGCTGGTGAACGTGTTCTGTACGTAAGATGCCTCCCGGGTCTGCAGACCCGAGCGTGTGCCTCTGCTGTGACTTGCAGGCCCGTGAACACGCTGACTCTAACGGGCCCGTTCAGTTTTGCCGAAGTTCACTCCTGGGTGGCGTTCTGCCTCCCTGAAGTTCCCGAAAAACCTCCGGCGGGCGAAGGCGTGACGTTTTACTTCCAGAACACCTTCCTGGACACGCAGCTGGAGAGCACCTACAGGTGAGTACGGCCTGTCACTGGCGCACGAGGGTTTGGACATAAACGGAGCTTCTAAATTTTCATTTGTTTGAAATAACAGAATTGAAATCTGTACTGTTCTAGAGAATCTACTGAAAAACAAGTAAAATGAATGTGTTTTTAAAAATGACTGAATAAAGATGAATATGAAGATCAATACATTTCCCATTTCCGATAATGACCAGTTCTTTGGGAAAAAAGAACCTTTCAGATTAGCAATAACAATAACAGAATGTTCGTATAGAAGTGGCAGGAACAGTCTTTATTAGAAATAGGCAAAAGTTACATGAAGAAACTTTAGAACTGTATTGACATAACTTGATTCAATGGGGTGATATTTCACCAGTCCTCAATACGAAGACATTGTAAACTTGGTGGCCCTTCCCAAATGGATTCAAATGCTAATTATCCTAATTCCAGTAAAGAAATTGCAGCAGAGTTTCTCTATGCAGAGACAGGAAGTGGTGCAGGCCCTCGGAGCCGAGGCCGTGCAGGTCTCGAAGGCCCCGTGTTCTGAGGTGGAGTCCCGGGCTGCGTCCCCACTTCACAGCCCCCCCGTGTCCTGACGGCCTCCCCCCTGTGTGACTCTTTATTCTCACTAGTCTTAGGTATTTATCGGGTTTTTTTAAGTATATGGTAATCTTTTTATGTAAGCTTGTGTCTCTAGATTATAAGCTCCTCATGGGCCAGGTCTATTTCTTAATCATCTTGTACGTATCCTCCAAGTACACACACAAGCACGTGGCTTTGAACACAGGGGCACTCCATTAGTGTTTGGAGGCATCCGAGTAAAACGCGTGCGCTCGAAGGAGGCTCAGAGACGTGTGCTTCGGCGGCAGACCCTCCGAGGTGCGAGCCTCGGCTCTGGGGCTTGCCGGCTATCCGGCCGCAGCCGGTCACCTTCCTCTCGGAGCCTTAGCTTTCCCTTCCGAGGACTGGACGCAGCAGCACTACTCCCTGAACTGTGATGGTTACAGAAGATAGGCCTTGTGGTCCTGCGTGCTTAATATGAAATGTCACCAGTTGCAGTTAAAGACGAGTGGGAAACCTCATGATTTCTAAAACATCATTGGGGTCCAAAGAGTAAGTCTGTATTACTCATCCTTCTAGTAACAGAAGAAAGAAATCAGTGTTGGCCTGTAGCTGGTCAATGTAAACTGTTTGTGTGTATGAAGATAAAAAGGGAACATTGAATACATGAGAAATGATGTATGTTAATTAGGGGACCTCTGGCCATCATAAAAAGCAGCCAGACACAAACAGGCTTACCCGAGTACGAGAATTTTTCAGCTCCCACACGTGCAGCAGGAGCCCGCCCGGGACCGCTGATCGGCTCCGCTGGTGGCAGCAAGACCCGGCCTCTGTCCACCGCTCGGCTCTGTCTGTGCCTTTCCTTGGCTTTCCCGTGTCGTGCCCTCGTGGCCCCCGCCATCTCTGTCCAGCTGTCTGTCTTGTCAGCAGCCGCAGAGCCTCTCGTTTCCACTGGTCCCGGGACTGAGTGTCAAGGTTGGGCCACAAACCCACTGTGTTCAAGAGGCTGGAATACATCACTCAGTGCTTCCTCCTGCAGCCCCAGCAACGGGGTGTCAGCTGGCCAGTGCCAGTGGCACTCTGCGGAGTGAGAAGGGGGAGAGAGAAGTGCAGAGGAGGGTGGAAGAGGGGGAGACAGGGAGACAGAGAGGGAGAGAGGATCTCTAAAGAAAAGCAGGGTCCTGTGACCGGAAGCGGTGGCAGTGGGTGCTGGGCACAGCAGAACAGAGGTGGCTCTGAGGTTTGCTGCCAGCTCCAAGGGGGAAGCATGTGGTCATGCTGTCCTTATGTGAGTGCGTCAGAGAAGACACACTTGCGTGCGAGGGAGCACCTCTGTAGTTTACGTTCCGAAGGCGCTAGCTGCTGGAAATTGTACTGGTGAGGACGAGTGAGGTCTTCCAGGTGAAGGACGCGCGAGTCGGCCCGTCTGTGGGAGGCCGTCTGCCCGTCTGCAGGTGTCGGACGTCTGCTCAGGCCCGCAGACGCGTTTGGGGCCTGAAGTAACATCGCAGTAAGAGGTACACGTTTAAATATGCTCTATATTAATAATGTGTATATACGGAAACCTAAAATCAAATGAAATCCAAACACTAGTTACAAAATATGCATTGACTGGGTGTGTTTTCTTCTAAAGCTGCTTTTAAAATGATTAATTTTGTAGAAAAGGAGAAGGAGTTTTTAAATCTGACAACATTTCTACTATATCCATCCTAAAAGATGTGCTCTCTAAAGAAGCTACAAAAAAGAAAATTAACCTCAACATATCATACGGTAAAAAAAGAAAAATGAATCTTTTTTTGTTTTGTTTTATTTTTTGGTGGTTGTTGTTACAATAAGAATGTTTCTGATCAAAACAACTTTCTAATTGTGCCTGGCTCAACTCCTTTTAGAGATAAATGAAGTATCAGTCAAACATACCTTAGAGCTAATCCACCCAAAGCTGGAGTACCAGTTGCTTTTGGCTAAGAAAGTGCAGTTAATCGATGCTTTAAAAGTAAGTATCTGTGTCATGGACTTACAGTCATTATTTTGCTCTGATGGGATTTCTGAAATTGTAAAGACTTTAAAGTTACACTGGATTGAAACGTGGACATTAAGTTGCCTCTGTTTTTAATTTAAAATAAGGAACTGCAGGTTCATGAAGGAAATGCAAACTTTCTGATACCAGAATACCGCCGTATTCTAGAAGAGGCGGATCACCTACAGGAAGAATACAAAAAGCAGCCTGCACACCTTGAAAGACTCTATGGTCAGTGGACTTTTCCAGAACACCTTGCCACGTTTCTTTCCTACTGGCTCTTTACGGGGGACCATCTGAGCGAGGCTGGGCAGAGGAGGCAGGCCAGGGTTGCGAGCAGTCACGAACCTGTGACAGCCGGTTTGTTGCTCACAGTATTTATGTTGTCGAGTTCATTTTAATATTTAATGTTTTTACTTGACAAAACGCAAGTGAAATTAAGAACCAAAGTAAGTTTAACAGCATGGATTTATATATATGAAGAAAGCTGGTGTGAAATGAGTATAACCTATGAAGCATTAACATTCAGGCCATATTTCATACGAGTAAGTTTCAGGTTTTGTTGCCATTGTGAAATGTGAACATGCAGCATTAATTTTTAAGCATAACTTAATAAGGGATATATATGTGCCGCGTCACCCCAAACTCGTTTTGCTTTGGTGGTAGAAGCTGGCTGTTTCATAAATTACGTTGAAAGCGGGAAGGCACAGCTTCAGTTTTGCGATCTGTACTGGGGGCCTGTTGCACGTAGCACACTTACTTATTTACAGCGCCTTCATGATCAGGTGGGGTGTTTCATCCTTACAGCAGCTTTGCAAGGTAGATGATGTGATCTCCATTTTTCATACTTTTTAACGTGAGATCTGAGACTGAAGAATTCATGGTCACATCAGTAGGTAGTGGAAAACCCTGCAGACCTCCTCCCCCCAAAGCGCGTGCTTTTGCACTGAGTCTTCTGGAGAGTTGAGTGGTGTCATAGGTCTACACTGATCCTACGCCTGTGCAATGAGTTTCTTATTTTATACCCAGAGCCCTGCTCACAAACTGCGGTAATAGTATCTTAGTGTTTCTTGTCTGGCCAGCACGTGATTTCACCCTCGCAGCAACTGAGACGTGGGGGGCACAGCCACCGCCTCTCAGCACCAGTCCCGCAACCCAGAGAGCTTCGGAAAACAGAGCTTTCTCCACAAATAATTTCTTGTCCCGTCTGACTTGGTCTGACTTAATTTAATGACAGCACTTCACTGAAACTGACATGAGTTTGTTTATATAGTCTTTTCCTTGCCGAAATCCATGTAGATTTTCATAAATCCACTTTCCTTTTCATAAATCCGCCTAGTGTAGTTATCCATACATTTTGTTGCAGAAACATTGCTGTGTTTTGTTATCGAATGCTGCCACTCCCTGCCCTTGGGTATCGTGCCATATGTGCTGTATTCCTTTTATTATCTTTCTAAACAGTGAAAAATTCTGAAACACATCTTGTATCTAGCGTGAATTATTCCCATTGTACAACTGAGAGAACTTGAAAGGTGAAATAATTTGCCCAGATCTTTGAAATTAGAAATATTTGCCTTCAGGTCAAATGCCAAGAATGATCGTCACATGGACGGCATATTTCAGTCTAAATAAACCTGTTAAAACCAAAGCATTGCAGGTTCAATTCCCAGTCAGGGCACATGCCTGGGTTGTAGGCCATGACTCCCAGCAACTGCATATTGATGTTTCTCCCTCTCTCTCTTTTTCTCCCTCCCTTCCCTCTCTAAAAAATAAATTAAAAAATCTTAAAAAAAAAATAAACCTGTTAAGAATAGAATCTCTACAGTATGTCAAAATGGTCAGCTTCTTGTGACAAACAGACCACTTGGGGTGTCATAAACACCAAGAGCCGTTCAGTACTGGTCAGCAGTTGATTTGGAAAGAGGGTTATTAGCCAAGTGATTTATATTTTGAAACTTGCCTTAAAAGCCCCCCAAAATAAGTATTTTTAAAGCATCAGTACTTTTAGGTTTGTGTATAAATAATAACATTACAGGTACTTAGAATAGACTATCAAGAAGTCATTTACTTTTATTAAATACTATGTCATTAATTAAAACTAATGAATGACAGGAAATTAACATTTTCTTTATAGGCATGATCACCGATCTTTTTATAGATAAGTTCAAGTTCAAAGGTACCAATGTAAAAACCAAAGTACCTCTTTTGTTGGAGATTCTGGACAGTTATGACCAAAGTGCACTGATTGCTTTCTTCGATGCCGCATGAACATATAAGCAAGGTAACGTTCCAGAGAAATGTCTGTTTAAATGAAATGTTAAAACAACATTACAGGCTAAGTGCACATGTAGTTTTACTTCAAGTACTTTTAAATATTATCTAAAAATATTTGATACGACTTTTTAATGTTTCTGTTTCCTTTAATGAATGCAACCATTTAAAAATAAATAGCATTTTTATTTTAAAAGTACAAGTGGAATTATTATAAGGAATTTTAATAAAGTTTTTGCAAATGGATGTTTTAACTTTTATGTTGAGAAATAATATTTGGAAAATAAAAATACACAGTGTGGGACAAAAGAAGGTTTACAGTTCATATGAAGAATAGTACAATAATGAATAAATAGTAATATTATACAAGAATAAACTGTTTTGCCTACTCACAACTGTAAACCCACCCTTGCTCCACCCTGTGTTTAAATACTGAGTGATACCCACACATTATATGTATAAACTGCTTTACATTTTCCTGAATGTATTTATATTAACTCTTTTGATTTTTACAACATACATCATTTTGTCAAATCTCATAAGAAAACTGATTTTCACTAAGGTTAAGTGATGAAGAGGACATGCTATTATTTTGTAAAGCTGGGACTAGAACCCATATTTGGGCACCTGGTTTGTGTCCTCATTATGATGTAAGCTGTCAGCCCGTGGAAATGACCTACCAGTTATTTTTTCTACGAGTTGAGACCGATTTGTAAGTGATTTCACTGTTGTTTGATGGTGCCCGTGCCCCGCTTGTGGAATGCTCGCATTGGCTCAGCGGTGTAAACTGTGGACAGGGAGAGGCCCGGAACTAGTGTGGATTGAGGGGGCCGGGCGGCCTTTCTGAGGGCGATGCTCTGGCCCAGTGCAGCCGGGCAGCCTCCCTGTGAGCAGGGCCCGAGCCGGGACGCCTCGTCCGGTGCTCCTGCACCGGGATCTGCGCATCTCCTTTCCGTCATGTGTGAGGGAGGGGAAATGAGACTTAAGGCTGTGGTCATTTTCTTCATTAACCTTAATTCATATTTATTCATATTAGAAGGAATGAGAATTTAATTTTTAAAGGTTGCTTTAAAATGGTGTAAAGATTATAATGAAAAATAAACTTTTTAAGAAGGGCATACTCACAAATTTGTCAGAAAACAATCATGCTTCTTAAGTACATTCCATTATATTTGTTACACGTAAGCCTTGTTATAGATTAAATGTGAAAATTTGTTAAAGGCACATATGGCTGAAAGAGTTTTATTTTAACACGCTCAGATATTTTACTATAATCAAACCACCTTCTTTTTTTTAAGTCCTCATCCGAGGATATGTTGACTGATTTGAGAGAAACAGCGACGCATTGCCTCCTGTAGGTGCCCTCACTGGGAATCGAACCCACCACCTGCTGGTGCACTTGGCCGGGGCACAGCCTGCCTTTCTACGTGGAACGCGTTATTATATCTGGGTCACTAGAATCCACTGGGTGCTTTTCGTTGGCTGCTACGGCTTGGGGAATAATAGATAAAAATTAATGACTGTCTAGTTGAATTTCTTGTGGTGCATTACTCTTTGTTACATATAGATCAACAGTAGTTCAAGGTGGCACCTCATCAAAGTAATGGCCTCTTCGGTAGGAGAAGTAAAAAGCCTAAGACCGGAGCAGCACCCGATGGGAGGTGACTGTATGGTCGGCCACCCGAGAACCTGTTAGTTAGAACGTGGGCCGTGAACGGACTCGGGCACGGCCTGTGCCCCTACGGACAGCCGCCGGCCGGGTACAGGGACACTCGCAGTGAACGGGGTAGAGGACGGAGAGTGGGAGACACCGCGGGCCTTGAGTGGCCGGGCGGGTTCTAGGCCTCCGGGAACCGGTCGGTCGGGCTGCCAGGAGGCGCCGGGGGACGGCGGCGCGGCTCGCTGCTCACCGCCCTAGGTCCGGGTGGAACGGCCTTCGCCCGGAGCGCCCGGTCCCCAGTTAAAGGCCGCGTCCCTCCGGGCCCCACCCTCGCCCGGCGCAGGCGCGTTCCCTCCCGCCGCCCGGGGGCCGCCCCGCCCCGTACCTCCCCTCCTCGTTTGCGGGCGCGACGGCTTTCATTCGCCCGCGACTTGTCGCTCGGGTGACGTCACGGGCCCGAGCCCTTCTCATTGGTCCATTTCAATAGTCGCGGGATACTTGAACTGCAGGAACAGCCGCGTCTCCGGCGGGCTGCTGGCTGAGTCTCTGGGTGATCTTGCTCCTCCACGCCCGGCGGTGCCTGCTCCTTTCGCGGCCTCGCCGGTTCTCAGCGATCCCGGGCGGGAGGGAGGGTGGGCGGGCTGGCCCGGGCTGCGGCGGGCGGCTACGACTGGAGCGCTGCTCGGCGCGGCCGGTCGGCGGGACCCAGTGCACGCTGCTTGGCGCCGCAGGGTCATCCCGCCCTGCCCTCGGGAGCAGGGATTTTAGGCAGCTCTGCGGCCCGCGAGGCGGGCTCAGCGCCGTTCAAAATGCAACCGACAGCACCCCAAGAGGACCAGGAGAACATCAACCCCGAGAAGGCGTCGCCCGCTCAGCAGCCCCGGACCCGGGCCGGGCTGGCGGTCCTGAAGGCCGGGAACCAGCGGGGTCCAGCGCCGCCGCAAAGGCCCAAGACGCGACGAGTAAGGAGACGAGCGGTAGTTTTGCATGGGTTTAGCAGGCAGAGGAGAGGCGAAAGAGCACCCTCCGGTCTTTTTTAAGGAGGTCTGGGTCTGGAGCCCCCTTGATCCCTGGTTTTCCGGCGTGCTGGGTTGTAGCTGGGGTAGCTTCCTTCTCCCATTACTCTCTCTGCCGGCACTGTGCGCTCGCTGCTTGTCTGCTTGGTGGTTGTATTTTTCTCTAGGTAATGGGGTCAGACCAGGCTCTGCCACATGAGTGCGGTCTTGGCCCGCCTCTGCGTCTCCCTCTTCGCTTTTAAACCCCAGGCTCTGGGGGCCGGCCCTCCTGCCGCCTCCCGGTACAGGGAAGTTAGAGCTTACCTCTAGTTTAGGAAACAACGTAAAAAATATTTGGCTTTCGGTAAATTCCGCCATTTTACCGGAATTGCTCTGTTGCTCCACCCCAGGAGGAAAGCGTTTCTGCCATCTCTCTCCTAAACTTGTCATCATTGGGTCACTCCATCCCTCTTGTGGCCTTAATTAGTTTTTCATAATTCCAGTTACTGTGACACTCTCTGATCTTCCCATAAATGCCTGTGACAAATGGAAACATCCCTTCTTTTCCCCGACCACCCAAACTCCCTTGCCTGGATTTTGCCCCAGGAAGTTTGTTTTCCTGTTAGAGTTGTGGGGAGTGAAAAAGCAGAGGTTGAGACCCAGAAGGGGAAGAAAGCAAAACCCTACTTAATAAGCTCAAAGCAGGTTATTGATCACCTTTTAGGGTGCCCCCCTTAAGGATCTTAATGTAAATGATGAGCATGTCATCGCCCCTCCCTGGAATGCAAACAGTAAACAGCCTGCATTTACCATCCATGTGGATGAAGCAGAAGAGACTCAGAAAAGGCCAGGTGAATCCGACAGAACAGAACGTGAAGATGTCCTGGCGTTTAATTCAGCTATTGGTTTACCTGAACCGAGAAAGCCACTGGTACCTCTTGATTATCCAATGGATGGAAGTTTTGGTAAGTTTTAACAAAAATCTGTATCAAATCAATGTAATCATAATTAAGTGAGTTGGATTAATGATATTTTGCATTTTAAGACATTATCTTCCCCTATCCTTAGACATAACGAGTTAGGTTTAATGTCACAAGTTTTAAAGGGTGTGACTTTTCTCAGACCCCACAGCTAATGCTAATGCATGACCCAGTGACCTAAAAGGACGGAAATCCTAATGGGGTGCTTGTTCAGTACACTGCCAGTCTCATCAGTTTAACCAGGTCTCAAACACGGGTTTTTATCTGACCCTAGAAATGTTCCCACCGTTGGGAGACTAGGTGTCAGTTGGATTCCTTCCCAAGACTCACTGGTGCGAACCACTTCGTGGAGTGCCGTGTGGGGTGCAGCCCTTGTGTGTGATGCCTAAATCTCCCCAGCCTTAAATTGAAACCGGTCTGAGCGATCCTTGGGTGCCGGAGAGGAGCATCGTCCACCCCCCGTGAGTCAGGCGTGGAACCATGGGGCCTTGCACTTGACCACACCAGAACAGAGAGGCCGGCCTGGACAGCCGTGCTCACAGTGCGTGCGCCTTCTCCACCGCTGCATTCTGTTGGTGGGGGGAGGTCTGGAAGGAACAGGAAAGTCCTTCGGGATTAAAATAATTTATGTATTCTTATTTAAAATTTGCACAAATCTTAACCTCAGTGAACCTGGGAGTGAAAATAATGGATGATGTTTTTACTTCAAAAGATAATTTAAAATCACAAAAAATGAATCACTTGTTTAATGTGGTATTAGCCCTGCTCGTAGCTATTGCCGAGATTCTGCTTTGACTACATCCGACAGGCCTCCAGGCGGCTCCTACATATTGTCTCAGAACCTGGATTGTAGCCCTGGCCCCGGATAACCACCGTGCCAATATCCCTCGTGGAAGCTGAATGATAACTGAACCTAACACCTGATCCTCACACTGATTTTCCTGATAGTATTTTCCTACCAGTATTTTTTCTTGTTCGTTAAAATCATTCTACAGCTAAGTGGACGGAGGTGCTAGAAACCAGAGTGAAATAGTCTGTGTGCTTTGTCATGGGTGCAATAAATGCTTTGATAGCGTGGGACTCCCTGCAAGGGCCATCCCTTCTGGCTATGAAATAGAAAATTAAACCGTGAACATAGCCGTGCTTTTGAACTCCCCCAGAGTCACCGCAGACCATGGACATGTCGATCATACTGGAAGATGAGAAGCCAGTGAACGTCAACGAGGTCCCAGACTACCACGAGGACATCCACACCTACCTTAGGGAAATGGAGGTGAGGGCTCCCAGAACCCGCCTGCCGTGCTGCTGCCCGGCAGTGAGAGGGCGTGTGTACGTTCTTACCTGCCAGTCCGGCACACTGCTCTGTTGCTGTACTTAGGCTCTGGCACGGAGCAGCTTTGTTGGTGGAGAATAATGTAACTGCAGAGTTTAACACTGCTGAGTGACTCTCTCAACAGGTTAAATGCAAGCCTAAAGCGGGTTACATGAAGAAACAGCCAGACATCACCAACAGCATGCGGGCCATCCTCGTGGACTGGTTAGTTGAAGTAGGAGAGGAATATAAGCTACAGAATGAGACCCTGCACTTGGCTGTGAACTACATCGATAGGTTCCTTTCATCCATGTCTGTGTTGAGAGGAAAACTTCAGCTTGTGGGCACTGCTGCTATGCTGTTAGCCTCGTAAGTCAGCTTGGTTTGTTGGGGTGAAAGTGATCGGTCCCTTTCTGTGGAGGGAAGAAATGTGGTTTTTAGCAGTGGGATGTACGGTTACACAAAGCAGAGAGTCGGTGACTACCTCAGGGGTGACGGGTGGGTGACACTCTTCAGGACGTAACTTTTCCAGACCTGGGTCCCAGGGCACCTTGTTGAGTGAACATGTACACTGGCTACATTTTCACACACCAAGACCAGCTTACAAAGATTGAAAGTGTGATTCCTTCCATTAAAAAAGCGCTTTCTGGCATATGAGCTAAATCTTATCTTCTCTCCATTAAGATATGAAAACTAACATGAAATTCTGAACAATATAAATAAACTAAAAAGAGAATAGGAAAACTAAATTTTGAAACTTAAACATGAAATGTTTATTTTTCCAAGAAAATTTTTTAAACTTTCGGTTACTTGGTGAACTCGGGCATTGTTGCTGTCTGGGGAAGTCTCGTGCCTCCCACGTATTTCCTTTGGCCGCACGGGGGGCGGCATCTTCCCCTCCTTTGTTGATCTGGGGCTCTCAGTGGGCTGTCACCCAGTCTCTGCAGACCTGGTCGGCTCCCTGTGGAAACTGGCGGTCGGGAGTGGGTAGGCTTGGATTCGTGGCGTGTGTTCTGCCAGAGGGAATTCAGAATTGGGGTATTCATGCTCGCGTCTCTTTCAGGACTGATGGCTGAAAACTTTCTTCATTGCAGGAAGTTTGAAGAAATTTACCCCCCAGAAGTAGCCGAGTTTGTGTACATCACAGACGACACCTACACCAAGAAGCAGGTTCTCAGAATGGAGCACCTGGTCCTCAAAGTCCTCGCCTTCGACTTGGCGGCCCCGACCGTCAATCAGTTCCTCACCCAGTACTTTCTGCACCAGCAGCCGGCAAACTGCAAAGTTGAAAGCTTAGCAATGGTGAGTTCTTTTATCTGGCTGAAGCGAGACTCTTCGGGCACCACTAGGGGCAGGCAAGCCCTGACTTCATTATGCAGCTTTGGTCGAGGGCTTCGTGTCTGGGGCAGATCCATGCTGCAGTCTGGAAGAAGGCCTGCCCCTGGCAAAGGGTAACAGAAGCTTAAGTCTTGGGAAACCGTAGCCGGGAGAGTCGTCTTCAAAGCTATTAAAAGAGGAGCCCTGACTGGTGGGGCTCGGGTGGGTGTCATCCCGCAAAGCAAGAAGTGCTCAGTTCGGTCCCCAGTGCAGATTTGGTCCCCACCTGAACCGCGTGGGAGAGGCAACCAATGGGTGTTTCTTCCTTCTCCTCTCTGTAAAAATCAGTATTTTTTTAAGTCATTAAGAGGAGAAACAGTGACAGGATGGAACAAACACTAAAACAGCAGCTGTGTCTAAAAGAGGGGGCCACAGGAGAAAATGGGATCAGGGGGCGGAGGTCGGAGGTTCGGATTCCAGGTGTCGTGACCACCGAGTGCGTCCCTTGCATTGCAGTTCCTGGGGGAGCTGAGTCTGATCGACGCGGACCCGTACCTCAAGTACCTGCCCTCGGTGATCGCGGGAGCGGCCTTCCACCTAGCACTCCACACGGTCATGGGGCAGAGCTGGGTAGGTGCCAGGGAAGTTCCCTGCCCGTCCTGCACAGCGGGTGGTGGTCTGGGGTGCCCGCCTGGGCGGCCTGTTCCGCACCGTGTCAGCGCGTTGTTGGGCGGGCCTTGAACAGTGCACTGGAGGACCCTGGCCGTCCAGCCGGCTGCGGGGGAAGTAGTAACACTGACCCGTGTCTGCGTGCACGAGGTGGCACGCCGGCCTGAGCTAACCGGGAGGCTGCTGGTGCTGAGCTTTAACACAGCTCAGGCTCCGCGCCAACTGGTGAGTTCGGTGTCTGCTCCTGGAAGTGGAACTCAGCGGTTCTCCCGCCCTCTGCCCCGGCAGCCCGACTCCTTGGTGCAGCAGACGGGGTACACGCTGGAGAGCCTGAAGCCCTGTCTCCTGGACCTGCACCAGACCTACCTCAGGGCCCCGCAGCACGCCCAGCAGTCGGTCCGAGAGAAGTACAAGCACCCCAAGTAAGGCTGCGCGTGGCGAGCGGCCGGGGAGCAGCGGGCTTTTCCGGGTTACCCTGCGGTCCGGGGTCCTTGACCTTTGAACTTCACTGGAGGGCTCCGAAGTCAGGCACAGCAGCCTTTGAGGCTGTGCCCTGAGCCGGCCAGGTTTCTGGGCGTATTCGAGGGGGTGGGGGGACGAACTAGCGCTTCTCAGTGATGGTTACTGAAGACGGGCGTTCTCCCCCCCGCAGGTACCACGGCGTTTCCCTCCTCACCCCGCCGGAGACACTACAGGTGTGACGGGAGCGGCCGCCCGCTCCCAGGCGGGGCTCCCTCCGAGGACAGGGCGCGGCTTTTACGTTAGGTCTTTACAATCACTTCTGAACGCGACGCAAGTTATTCTCAATACAAATTATGCTATTTTAAAGTGGTTTTAATTTGTATATCTTTTGTACATGTAACTATCTTAGATACGTGGCCAATTTTAAGTGGTTTTGTTAAAGTATTAACGATGCCAGCCATCAGGATAAGACTAAGAATTAATAAATCGATTTAGAAAACTTGGATTTTGTAAGTCAAATTTAATTTGAGGTAAAAATTTGACTTCAGGATTTCACTCAGAAAAGTTATTTTCTCCTATGGGGACTAGGGAGGCTTCTAAAACTTTAAGAAAAAGAGCTGTATAGTTTCAGGAAAACAGACAGCGGTTCTGACATTTTCCTAAGCCTCTGGACCATTTGCTGACTTGCATAATCAAAGCGAATCTGGAATAAATCTGTGTATTTTTTGGTTGCGATGATCCTAGACTCTTTGAGCCCTTTGGACACGCTAAGAAAATGCTTTTTCACTCATCAACTTGCACACTTTATACTAAAGTGACGATTATTTAAGACCTGTTAAGTTTTCCAGAAGGTTTATTATTAAAAACGTAATGTAAGAACTATATAAAGAAATGGCTAGATTTTATAATGGATTTGTGAATTAGAAACGCCCAAGGTTGCCAGCACTTAAATAAATATCCTTTTAATAATTATTTACATTGACACAACCACGTGCGTGTCACTGAGCGGGCCTCTTCTTCTTCCTCCTCCTCGCTGGCTTTCTGCTTGGCGCCGGTTCCTGTTTTGCACCGACGGTCTGTGTTCTGCGAATAGAGTGAGTGAACGTTTACTGACAGTGTCGGTACCGGAGGCTGGCTGACTGTGTGGGCGACACACCCCATCGTGCGCGTCACGTTCTGGGACCGCAAGAACCAGGGGGCCTTACCCCCGCGCCCCGCCCCCCCGCCAGCCAGTATGGTATATTTTCAAACTCAGTAAAACGCAGTGACTCCAAAAGGCATCCACGCCGTTTTACAGGACCAGGTGCTGGTGTTTACAGCCCCACGGTGGGGAAACCAAAGAACAGCTGGGCTGCCGGTGAAAGGCGCGGCTCTCCGGCCACAGTGGGCGGGATGAGAACAGCCAGAGAAAGCAGCCAGGAACGGGTACCTTATCGTCTGCGGGTCCTTGCCTGGCTCCAGAATGACCATGTCCTCCTCTTCGCTGTCGGACAGCACGATGGGGGCGTCTTGAGGGAGACAGAAAGCAGTGTGAGTGCAGGCAGGCCCCATGCACTGCCCCCCGTCACTTGTTCTGCACGAGCTGAAGTTCATGGCAACCCTGAGCTGAGCAATAAGTCTATCAGCACCGTGTTCCAACTGGCTCAGGTGACGGCTAGCATTTCTTTGTAGTGAGGGATTTAATAAGGTGTGTTCATTGTTTTATTTACTGGGAAACCAAGAACGTGTGACCGCTGCACTGCGAGGCCAGGAGGCGAGCCCGCAGCACCTCTGGGTCGGCCCTCGTTCCCAGGGCGGGGGAGGTTCCCTCACGGGCGTCCAGTGGGCGACTGGGAAACCCCGCTCTGCTCAACAGCCCAGGCCCTCTGGGTGCGGGCGGGCCGGCAGACCCCCTTGTTTCCTTCCTTCCCCCGAGGAACGACCCCTGCAGCTCTGACAACGGCGCGCACGCCATTCCCCAAACGCTCGCGATCGCATCTCCGTCTGGTCCCGCCCGAGCAGAGAAGGGAGGGGGTCCGCACACCTCACGGACACCCACCGCACAGCGTCTGGCTGGCGGGGCCAGTGTGGAAGCTGCACACGCCAGCTGAACCGTGCGCCGCGCCGGGAGGTGCCGCCGTTTATATCTTAGAAGCCGCCCATTTTCAAGACCGAAACATCTCATTCCTCCCTATTACAAACAGCACTGGGAAGAAAACACCTAGAAGCACAACTGGGCTGAAAGGCACGTGCGTTCTGAGGATGGTTGCCAAGCCCCCCCAGAAACACTGCTCCGACCCGCACTCTGGGGACGGCGCGTGAGGCAGACCCCGCCCTGCACAGCCTTGCCAGGGCCGGCGGCGCTCGCGTCCGGACGTCACTGCCTGCCTTTCGCCCGCTTTCCCTTGGGCGTGCGTTCGCTCGGGGACATGCGATGTGGGCTGACCCTTTCCCCAGTGGGTCTTCCCTGGTGGCTTATCAGTTCTTTGTGCTTTGAGTTCTCAGTGAGTTTCTCCCTTCGTTCGTGTGCTCGAGAGGGACTCGGCCAATTCTCTTAGGCCCACCTTCATTACTCCGTTGAAAGTACTCGTCTTCGAGCTCCCAGTGGGAGACCCCAGCTGCTCACCTCTCAACCTCAGAGAGGCGGTTCCCAGACACGTGAAGGGCACAGGCAAGGCTGCGTGCCCGGTGGCACCGGGACAGTGAAAAGCTGGTGTCCACAGGCAGTGCTGTCGGTAAGGGGACGACGGACCAACGAGGGGCACCGGACACTGAACTCACAGCCCTCAGACTGGCTGACGGACCGGCAAGCACACAGAAGGCCCAAGGCTTCGCTCGCAGTCCCGGGGGAAGCCGGGCCCGCGCTGTGACCACGGAGCGGGGTCCGGGAGAGAACACGCAACGGAGTGCGCGCCGGGAGAGCGGGTGCTGTAGGGCCCTCCCCCGGGGCTCCTCCTCCTTCCCCACGGCTCGGCTCCACGGCGCTTACAGGCGCATCTGTGTCCCCACCGGCGGGCAGCCCGGCTGTCACCGAGACTCAGGAGTGCTCAGGCCCCGGGCCTGGAGCCTTGCCCGCGATCTCCGCCCCCACTGCCTGAAGGACAGATCAGGGTCAGAGTCCAGTCCGGGCCAACACAGGTCTGGTCTTCCTGAAGACAGAGAGCCCGCAGGCAACAGCGCCATCTCCCGTACCACGGCCTCCGGAACGCGAGCATCTCCCGGGACCGCCCGCACTCCAGTGACTGCGTTTCACACCGCCGCCGCCCTCCTGCAGCAGCCACACGAGGCTGTGCAACGCCCGCGTCACCCAGAACTGCAGCGCAGAGGCCGGTTCTGGTCCCACGAGCCCCGCGTCAGGTGCTCAGCAGCGCACGTGGGCAGCGGTGCAGTGCCGTGCCGGACCGTGCACAGAGAACACTTCTGACACGCAGCGAGCGCTGCTTGGGCAGCACGACTCTGATAATGAACGTCACGTCACAGGGTTCGCGTCCCAGAAACGGCGTGCAGGCCCGAGCCCTGTAAGTGGCCCCCTCAGTGGCGGTCCAGGCACACAGGCGTAAGAGGAGAGAGACCAGGACACGTACGTCTGCACTGAGAAGGCGAGTGCAGGCCAACCGCAGCCCCCGCCCACCCCGCAGCGGTGACCCGTCCTCCAGACGAGACCTGCGGTGAGCGGTGCACACGCTCCCGCAGCCCGGTTCCCGCTTGACCCAGCGCGCCTCCCCTCCACAAACAGGAAGGGCTGACACATAAAACTACGGCCCCTGTTTGGGGAGACCTTCATCTGTAAGTAGGGCCCAACCACACACACACACACACACGACAGCATGTATAACTTATGTCTACACGTGTAAGTAACACAGTGTATAATGTATAATAAAAGCCACAAAGCAGCACCTACCCCGGCTCCCAGCGCTGGGGCCGTCCATGCCCGGGTCCACTGTCACACTGTCGAGGACAATGGCTTCGTCACTGCCACCTTCCTCCTCCTCCTCCTTCTCCGAGTCTTCCAGATCGCCCCAGGAGTTTTCTACTCCTTCTCCGATCTGCGCGGTGCCGGGAGTCCAGAGCACAGGGTCAGAAACACTCCACGGTCAAGGAAACCAAGTCACACGGACGCGGCTGCTCGACGCAGCGCTGACGGAGACTGGAAGCTCCCCCCACCCCCCGAGACTGGAGGGCCCCCCAAACCCTGAGCGGAGAACACTGACCGGGAGCTGGACCGAGGGCGGCTGGACAACGAGGAAAGGCAGAACTAGGTGGGGACTCAGGCGAGGATTTTACGGACACAGGGAGAGAGACCGCGAGACTGACTGCACGTCTCAGCTGGAGGACAGTACCAGTCGGAGAATGAAGGAAAACGGTGTCAAAAACAATGCGTGACGGCGGACAGAGTGCTTGACCATGCCCCTGAAGTCAGAGACAATGTTCAGAGGAAAGTGAAACGCCACAAACCAGCTCTTGAAATGAGAGACTGCGCCGAGTGCTGCGGGAGAGCCGAAGGGAAGAGGAGGCGGGTGTTACGCCGTGACCCTGACGCGTCCCTCTCTGCGCCCTGCATGCGCGGCTCACAAGACGCAGAAGACAGATCTCAGCGCGCACCCGCACACGCCCAACACCGCCACGGTGCCACGGGTCCCGTGATGGGGGGGGGGGGGGAACACGGCCCAGGGAAGATACACTTCGGGGGGAGGCTCGGCCTCAGCGATGATCTCCTCCACCCTCTCCTCCACGTCGGAGGTGTCCACGGGGGCCTTCTCCATTCTGAACGCCGTGATCCTCTGGTTTGCTATGGACTCCGCAAAGCCGAACTTGCCGCCTTCTTTCCTGCGAGGGTTTTTTTCAGCGGGGAGGGGGTGCGGGCGTGGGAATGGGGTGGACAGTAGAAGAAAAGACAAAACATGAAGAAAGTTACTTTTCAATAGCTAATACTGGAATAGTTCCTTGACTGAGCCGGCCTCGCCAGTCCCCGTGCCCATCCAGGGGAGTAACTCCAGGCCCGTCTCACTGCCATTTACGGGACCAGGCGCTGGCGCTGCTAAGCGCCTGAAGCACATGACGACTCTGTAAGCCTCGAACCAGCCACGGCAGGCCGAGGGTGACAGACCCTGATGCAGGGGACACTGACGCAGGGGACAGACACTGACGTGCTGGGGTACGGGTCCTGCTTACGGTCACGTGGTGAGAAGACTGGATCAGCCCCGTTTGAGTTCTTGTAGTTAATCTGATTTACTAGACTCCTAAAAACTCTTAAATTTTTAGGAAAAAAAAACATTTTGACATTCCGAGTGTCCCACCGAGATGAACAGATGAGGAAAGACCCACGTGTGCGGCCGCCCCCGGGCAGGAAGGACCCTCCACAGAAACACCTGCACCAAAACTATCGCGCTGCAACAACGTGGAACTCACCTCACTTTCTGGTCATTCTCCAGCGCCTTCTGTATCAGCTCCGTGATTTCCGCTACTTTCACACCAGCGATTTTACTGCACCTCAAAACCTATTTATAAAAACGGATTGTCACTTAAAGACACACCAAACAGCTTTCTCTAGCAAAACCAAGAACATGAAACCAGTTTTTCTAACTTTGTAATTTAAACCTGTCTTCCAAACATGAAATGAACACAACACAGCAAGTTCCGAGTTGCTTCAGGACACCCGAAGGACCGTCCTGGTACAGAACAGGCCGAGAGCGTGCCCGCGGCAGCGACGCACAGCCGTGCAGAGGCCGCAGGCGTCCACTGCAGGCTCGGGCGCTCGGCCTGCCCTCCGGGGGCGGGAGCCCCAGCACTGGGCTAGTGAGGCCGCAGAGCACCCCTGGAGGCTTCCAGAAAGCGAATGTTCTCGGGTGTCAGAGGCCTAAGGGATCGGGTTCCTTGGCAACAGGGGTCTGGGGAGGGGCATGATGCCGGGAATGACGGCGGTGAGGAAAGTTTCTATCTACAGCACATCGAATACAGTCTGTGCAGTGCAACCTGTCCGTTTCTCCTGTGCCCTCCCAACAACCAGGTGCTGACACATCACTCCCTGCTTCACACACAGGGAAACGGAGGCACGAACACGTGCAGAGCTGGGCCTGAGAGGCGCTCGTGGCACCCAAATGCTGAGCTATCTTTCACCTCGCTTCTATTTTTGACACCTTCTGGGGGGAAGAGAGGTCTGAGTCTCCTCCTTCACTGGGAAGTACACAGTGTCCCTCCGCCCAGGAGGGTGGGGCTCCAGAGGGCCGCAGTGAGGGGGAGGGAGACACGGTGCAGCCGCCCGCCGGCCGACAAACTCCTGGGTCCTGGAGCCAGACCCTGACATGCGCCAGAACCAGTCGCCGGAGACTCCCCTGCCGGACTCCGGCTACAGAGGGCGAGCGGGGAAGCGTCTGCCGGAAGAGACGGCCGGCCCTGGGCCCCGGGCCGCGGGCGGCGGCACCGACCTGCTCGGCCAGCAGCATGATCCCCCCGCTGGACTGCAGCGTGCAGATCTCCCGGTGCTTGTTCATGGCGATGACCAGCAGGCCGTCCATGACGCGCTCCTCCCGCTCGCTGGGGTCCACCAGCAGGAACGTGCTGCGGGGACACGAGGCGGCTGAGTGCACCGTCCGGGTGGGGGGGGCGCTCGTCCGCCTCGGGGCCACGGACAGTCTGAAAAGATGGCACGAGTACAGTAGACACAGGGAAGGCCTGTGCCTGCGGGTCTGAGCCGCTTTAATGGGAGAAGACACGAGAGAACTTTTGTTTCTATAGACACCAAACAATGCTAAGTGGATACTGCTGCGAGTTATTACAGTCAAGTCACATTAAGTTCAAATGGTTTTATTTAAATGATATGTAACTGAAATCAGACGCTATCACTTTCAGTAAATAACTCTTATGGCTCTTTAACAAAAACTTAAGACAGTGTGATTAATTTAAAGTCTCCTTAACGGCCTGCACTCCGAAGGTCTTCCAGGCTCTAACCGCTCATTTAAAAAACACCGCATCTAGGCCCTGCCCCAGGAGCCCCCAGGCCCGAGTGGTCATTGCGCCCCGGAGAGGAGCTGCCCACACCGGGGCGCTCTGTGAGTGCGCGACCCCGGCTTCCAAAGACGCAGCGGAACAAAAGAGTGTGAAGCACTCCAAGGACAATCTTTAAGGCACTGGTTACACATTAAACTACCTTAGATATAGTAAATAAAATGAAACGTGTAAAACCTAAATTCACCCGATTCTTTTTGCCACTTTAACGCCTGGAAACCTTCACACTGCACACGTGGCTCACCCACCGCTGCCCGCCGCCGGTCTAGCTCCCTCCGCAAAGCTCTGCACTGCAAGCCTTTCTCTAGCTCGTGCTCCTAAGCCTGTTCGCGTGTCTTACTCACACCTCCCTCTGCTTCCACAACGCTGTAAGGCTCGGCTCCCCCCGCGGGCACCACTCCACGGACCGAGGAAACGGCAGGCGAGCCGACGGCCCGAGACGCTGCCCCATGGGGAAGGGTCCCCCGTGGCGGCTCCCAGAGCCACTGCGTCCAGCGGGCTCCGGAGCCCCGCTGCCATCGCCCGCGGGGGTGCCCACCCCGCTGCCCCGGTTGGAGCCTGGCACACGGTCCTCCCGACACCCGCACCCCCAGAGACCGAAGGACAGCACTGGACCACGTGGCAGCGAGCCCACCGAGCTGAGACACACCACGGAAAGACAAGCGTGGAGCCCTCCTCGCAGCGTTTGCCACTTCTGTCGAGAAAGCTCTGTGCCGACTGCAGCCCCTGGGAAGGGCTAAGCTATAACGGCAAGTTCTCTCCTGAACCGAGAGGCGCTGGAGTGCTGGGGGGGGGGCTGCCGTCTGTCCACGGCACACCCAAGTGACACGGCCAAGCGCCCGGCAGCGCCGACCGCGGCGAGACTCACCCCTGGCGGAAGAAGGCGAAGCTCACGCAGATGGGCAGGTGGTGCACGCTCAGCGGGACTGGGTCCCGCTCCTCCGGCGCGTACTATTGGAAAGTAAAAGTCGTGAACCTGTGAAAAAACTGTCTTGCACATCAATACTGAGATAAACAGATGAAACCCCACGGATCCTCGGTGAGCACCTAAACCCCTTCTTTACAGTTACCCATCTGAGTCTGCCATTCACGTGCCTTTCAGCTCCACGCCTCTGCCACAGGCTGCACTGGCTGCACTGGGACCCGTTTCACACGCCACAGAGCCAGCCACTCACTCGGGTTCACGTGTAACGCATCTGCACCCACGCAACTGTCCCCACAGTGCAGTTCTTTAATACTGCCACTATCCTCCCCCCGCCCCACACCCCCGACTGCCCTCCAGCCTGTGCCCAGTCGGCTCTCCCTCCCAGCCCCACGCGAGCCCTGCGCTGCTACTCCCTGTCTCTGTAAAGCCGCCTTCCGGGGCATTCCCCCAGGTGGGACCAACCAGCTCTCAGTCTTTCATACTGGCCCCTTCAGCCCAGTAAGCTCCCCCCGCCCCTCACCCCCCCGCAGCATGTATGGTTGGTCTGGTCCCCATCACTGCTGACCCGTGGCCGCAGCACAGTCAGGGCACCCTTTGTTTCCCATTCGCCCGTGGACACACTGGGTTGCCGCCAGGTTTTGGCGACTACACATACGCTATGAACATTCACATAAAAGTCTCTGAGCGAACATACACTTTACCACCAGCAATAACTCTACAGTGGTTTTCTTTTGTGAGTGCTGATCACGCTCTACTTGTTTCCGCTTCCCTGTACCACGTCCCTTCTCCGCAAGGGCAAGTCTCCGCTGTTAAAAACTCCTGTGTCCCGAGCGCTCAGTCTCTCGGGAGGCTGCTCCAGCCCGATGCCTGAAAGCAGCATCCAGGTGGACTGCTCAGAGAGCCTGGTGACCCCTTCCGCACCTCCAGGACGCAAACCACCCCGCAGCGCGCTTTCACGCTCGTCGCACACACTTCACGTGACTTAAAGGAACACACTCGGCAAACGAGAGAAAGGCCACGTGAACTGCACAGGCCAGCGGCCCCGCCCCGCAGCGTCAGCACCGCCCGGGAGCTCTGCCAGCAGCGCAGCATCCTGGGTCCCCCACCGCGCTCTGAGGGTGGAGCCCAGCAGCGCGTTCTAACAAGCAGCTGATGGACTCTGCCGCAAACGAGCATGCGCTTCCCACTGTGCTGCAGTCCCCACCCACGCGGCCCCCAAACATGAGACCACCACTTCATCTGATGCACAACCCAGAGAGGTCATCTACTTTCATTCCAGAAAGCCAGGCTGGGGTGCACCTTTACGGACACTGTAACACAGGAGAGTTAAGAGACTTCAAAGACAATCTGACCTATGCAGCGTTTGCCTTATGAACAGATTTTAGAGCACACCTCATTTCCGCCGACAACTAGAGGCCACCAGCGCCCAGTCCGTGCGCCCACAGACGGGAGCACGGCTCGCCTACTCACCAGCGTCACCTCATCTCCTTGGACAGACACGTCGGGTCTTCGGAAGTGGCACAAGGCTACGATCGCAGCAATGCTGGCAGCATCGATAATATTTCCATCGTGATTTAATAAATGTAGGTCCACACGTATTTGCCAAACCTGAATGTGAATTTAAAACACACATAAATCCTACTGACCACAACCAGTGGCTATTTAAAAGGAAAAATAACACTGTGTGCTAATTCTTCTCTTGCTGTTAAAATGTGGTTGCTCCTTCTCATTATCAACAAAACTGCATCTAGAAAAATGTTAGGCCAGACCGACATCTGAAATACCAAGAGTTCATTCATCCTTCTAGGAGTCCACCGGACAACAGGAAGATATGTAAGTGTATGGAACCATTTTACATTTAACACTAGGAGTCCCCTAACTCTAAGCATCTATGATGACAACCCTACAAGTAATGCGAATAGGAAGTGTCCCAGTCAAGCATGGAATGTGGGAAGGCGAGGTGACTCTTCTGGAGTCAAAAAGACGGCCAAAAGGCCCTAGTCAAGGATAGCGTTCTACTACTGTCGTGCTGGGCGATTTACTGAGAATGAGGTTTGCGACGTGTGGTCCTGGCTAAGGCAACAAATCTATCCGGATGGAGGGTGCAATCCGCTCTTCAGCTCTGCACCCGTGAAAAAGGAAGGTATTGCCTGCGTCTATGGACTAACTTACAGAACATAAGAAAGTTAATTAAAACATATGAAAAACCACAGGCTGTCTGAATGAAACGTTTTCGCACCAACGCCAGCTGCATTTTCACAATGTTTTCCGTCCCTTCCCAGAGAGATGACACAGAGCTGCAGGGGCGGCACGCGGGGGCACCTGCAGCGAAGTGACCCGGTGCGGAAACGACGTGAGGTTTGCGCATTAACGCACAGCTGCCGGGACCCACGCATCAACGACACTCGCCCTGAGACTAGGAACCCCGGGCCCGTCCCCACCTTTTCACCAGCAACAACACAGAGAGACTCAGTGTCTATGCACTTCGAGTTCCTGAGACACCTCTCCAGGAGGCGGTTCAGCTTCACCAGGAGGTCTGACTGCCTGCGGAGACAGGGGCGGGCCGGTGTCATGAGCAGCAACGCCAGGCACCGAAACAACACCTCGCTGCGCTTCTACTCTCCTCGGGTCAGAGCAGTTGGTTTAAGGAGAAAATTTAAATACCTGCCAGGTTCAAAAGCTGGGGCAGCCATCTGAGAGAGTTCAAGGTTAAAAAACAGAATTCCTTCTGTTGCCCTATTGAGTTTTGGAGAAACGAGTTCACAGGAAACCTGTCCAAGAACTCTGCAAAGACAAAGTGCAAATCTGTTGATTAAATGCATTTCCTTTCCAATTTTAAAAAAAAATCTAAAAGTACTAATTAAGTTTCAATCTCACTCTGAGTAGTAAGTAACACACTCAGCATGATGACATTATGTATAAAGTACAGTAAAACATATACAAGAATAAAATGCATATTGGTACAAAGAGATGACAAGAAAAAAGGTCTTGTATTTACTATACTGCTTATTCCACAGATCCTTTTAAAAAAAACTGGTGACCTTAATTTTGCTTTCCTAAAACAAGTAACTATTGACACAAGATAGCATGCAAACTTGAGATTTCTTAAGAGTTTTTCTACAGCACGTTCACCAACACTATCAGACCAACGTCCCCACAACTTCCAAATGAGCATTAAAAACCAAGTTCTCACATCGCTCAGGAAAAGGAGGCAAGTAGGGCATATTTACTGACAAGACGTGCAGAAGAATTCGGAGCAATCGAGAACTATGTGATACCCGTGTTACAGAAAATGTACTTCTGATTAAAAACGTAAAGATTACAGAAACCACACTTCTTTTTGGCAGCTACACCAAGTACCGTCCAGACTTCCTGGCCGCTCTGTAAACAACAGGTCCCCCCATTCGGCTCCTAATTCGAGTCCTTTGTTACCTCGTTTTCCCAAGTTCCACCATACAGCACCCGTAGTCTGTTCCAAACGAAATCTTGATGCTCCTGTAATCATAGGTTTGCCTGCCATCCAGGCGCTGTAAGCACAAGATTCACCCGCTTACTCCTTCAACAGGTAAGCAGCGGCCGTGCCGAGCCGGGCCCCGGGCGCCCGCCCGCCCGCCCCCACTAGCAAATGGAGACTGGGAGCCGGGGCGCTGGCAGGGGCTGGGCTCACTCGAGCCCTGAAAAGAACCCACTGGAGCCAAGTAAAACCCGGGGGGCTGGGGAGGCAGCGGGCGTCCGGCAGGGCTCCTCGGGGCCAGCGAGGGCCCCAGCCGGAAAGCTGCGGACGGCCGGGCCACCTGAGCGCCCACGAGGCCCCAGGTGCCCGGGGCCGCGCACCTTCTTCTCCTCGATGGCGCGGAGGAGGAAGCGGCGCTCGCAGTTTGAAAGCGGTGTCTCCTTCATGGTGGCGCGGTCCCGGGACGCGCGGGCCGGGGACTGCGTAGGGGAGGAACCCGGGCCTCTCCACGCGCGCCCGGCTCGCTGGCGGCGCAGGTGCTTACGTCATCAAGACTCGGCGGCGAGACGCGCCGAAGCGGAGGCGGCGCGGCGCCACTGCGCAGGCTCGGAGCGAGGCGGCGGCGGCGGCGGAAGTGGCCGCGCGGAACCCCGGGGCTGAGCCCGGCGCGTCTCCGAAAGCAAAGACAGATTTCTTCTATCTCAAAGTGTAGCGGCGCGGGGCGGGGGCAAACATATGCAGTGGTGGTAGAAACCAGCCTCAGCGCAGCGCTGTCGCACCGCACCCTTCGTCAGTCGTAGCGGGGCGGGGCGGGCCGCACAGGGGTCCCTGTTGCTGTGCGGGGGACGGAGGCGAGGCGTGGCGGCTGGAGCCCGGCGAGCCGAGCGCGCGGCAGGTCCGGTGCAGGAACTCCGGCGGGGGCGGGCGGGGGTGCAGCGTGGGGGACGCGGGAGGTGAGCTGGGGTGCAGCCTCGGAGCCCTGAGCGGGCGACAGGAACGGAGAATGTCCCGGTTCGTAACCGGTGGTGTCGTAGCAACCCTTGGACTGAAACGAAACGTGCCTTTGGGTCCTCCAGGCCCCCAGTTGGGTTAAACCGGCGGACTGGTACAGGCGCAGAGAGACCCTGGTGGGTCGGCGCTGCCAATCACTGCGCCTTCCTGGAGCCGCAGCAGCATCCAGCGGCCCTGAAACCAGACTCAGATTCGATGCCGCCGCGGCTCACCCTGGCCCTCCCCAAGTTCACCCACCTGCTTCACCTTACTCACCCACAGGATGGGAGTGACAGACGTGATATGTCGAGGGACAAAGACGAGTGAACGCGTGTGAGCGCAGTGCCTGGCACGGTGTAGGCACGAGCACTGAAGTGTTTGTGGGGCGTATTTTGTTTCCATTTGCTTCAGGGGCAACAGGCCCCGGGACGCCCACACAGGCTCCGTTTCATTGCTTTGGTCTCTTTTCACTTTTTTTTTCTCCCCTATCGCGGGTACACTTTGTGCCACTTAACAATTCATGGACTCAATAAATTTCCGACATTATTTGCGAGGGCCCGCGCCCGCCCCCCCCCCCCATCCGTGTCCTAAGAATAATTCAAGTGCTGGAGAAACCCGGAGGACAAGATCCTGTTCCTCAAGGAATGTATATTCTCTTTGGAGGAGACGAGCAGTAAGAGCAAACCAATAAAACACGTTCACATGCTGCGTGCTGTCTGAGAGTGGGGGTGCTATTTTTAAGAGGGGTGTCCGCAGGGAAGGCTCACTCTGCAGAGGTGACATTTCGGTAACTAAATCCTTTGTGATGAGCAGCCGCGGTAGCATCTGGAGGAAAAGAAAAGTGTTTCAAGCAGAAGCAGCAACGTGAGCCAAGACAGGAGGAGCTCACGCGGTGGAGAGACAGGCATGGCGAGGAGGAGGAGGGAAGCGCGCAGAAACCACGTCCACGTGCTGGGAGAGCTGACTGATTCTCAGAGCAGGCGAGGGGACAGCAGGACTCAGGGCATGCGAGTTCTTTAACGACATATGTTCGTGTTTATAGCACAGCTTCACAACGGAACTGGCTCAGCCCATCCTTTAAACCCTTGGGTTCTTCTCGTGGGTGTTGAGTGATTTCTCTTCCCCTTCAGAAATGAAATAGGCCTTTCCTGAGACAGGCTGCCCTTTCCTGCAAGGGAAGAATGGGTGTGGAGGAAGAATGGACTTTGGGAGAGTTGGATAATTCGGAGCTTCGGCGTCTGTGTCCAGGTTGGGAAACAGTACTTAGTTTGTGTTAAGTGGTCAGGATGAGAACACCTCACACAATGTTCTGGACACGACAGCTATTCCGATGTGAGTTTCCTTCCCCTTCTGGCTTGACGAGGCTTCCCGCGACACCGCCGGAGTGCCCCAGGGCAGCTTGCTCTGGGGGGGGGGGGCGGGGGGGGTTGCCGCTTGGTTCCCCTGCCCGGGCTTTCCTCCCACCGTGGTGGAATTCCCGTCATCCTTTCCCACTTTCACTGTTACGTTGTTGTAATTTTAACACTGCAGCATTTGCATCTTGTTAAAGATAATCCGAAGGTCTATAACCCATGCCCACTCACATCATAAAATAGATTTACTTCACCTTGGCTTAAGTACGAAGCTTTTGGGACACTGAAGGGACCTTAGTTTTATGCGTTTGGGGGGAAAAGTTTTTGAAGTTCGAGAAGAGGTTCAGGTAGTGTTGTGCAGTCTGCTCTTTAAAAGCATCAGCCCGAGTTAGGGTGTTAACCTGGATGATGTGTCTAAATATGACCTGGTTTTCTACAGAATGTTTGAGTATACCTCTTCTGTCCTCTTTATTGGACATGCTTTGTCCTTGACCAGCGCCCTCCTGTGTCCTGGAGAAATGTCCTTCTCTGGCCCCACGTGATTTTCAGGTCACACTGTTAAGCAGACAGGGGGTACGGCCGGCCTTGCTCGTCAGGGCCCCGTCCCTGTCTCCTCTTTCACTCTTGACCCGGGTGGGGCTGGACAGAGTTCTTCCGTCGGCCTTGGCACGTGAACTCTGGGAGACAGCAGCTGCTTCCTTTGAGAGGGTTGTCCACCCTAAGGACCAGGCTCTTGGGAACATCCAGGGGCCCCCTGCCACCCTGCCACCACAGGGGGAGAACCTGTTTGAACCCGAAGTCAGAGGGAGGCCGGCAGAACTGAGAGATGGAGGAGACAAGGGGAGGGGACAGAGGAGGCCCCGGCCCCAGGACTTCCCAGTCAGTGAATCGGTCCCTTTGCATCAGCCTTCTGCTGAGCGTGTCCATAAGGGTCCAACTCCGTGCACTTCTGCCAGAGTGCTGCGATCCGCACTTCTTAACCCGTGCAGGGACCACCGAGACTGGCCCTGCGCCTCGTGAGGGAAAATGGGTGGAGGGCCGTGGCAGCACGCCTGGGGGGATCGGGTGGGCGGGTGGACAAGTGAGGAAATGGGCGCGTACACACTGTTTACCGTGTAGTGTGTCTGCAGTGCAGCTGGTCTGTGCTGAAACTGGGTTTCCAGAAATGGTCCTGGGAAGAAAGATCGCAAAATGTTAAGACGTTTATCCCTGGGTGGTGGGATTCTGGGAAGTTTTTTTTTTTTTGTGAATTGTTTTCTTTATGAATTTCCTAAATCTTCTATAAGGCATATGAATACCTTTTATCATCAGGAAAAGTGAAAAGAAAAAAAATTATGTTTTCTTTTTCTCATTCTGACACATTTAACTATTTCTTTTAAAAGGCATTTTGGCTTCACCTACATTTTTATACAGACAATGGTTTAATTGTTGTTTTTTATGACCCCAAGTGGAAACCACATAGTTACCATGTGAAAAGCTTTTATACGTTGACAGTTGCTATTATCTGAATGTTTGTGTTCCCCCTAATTCACACATAGAAACCCTAACCCCCAAAGGCGGCAGGGTGAGAAGGTGGGGCCTTTGGGAGGTGGGGGCGGAGCCCTCATCCGTGGGATTAGTGATCTGACCAGAGAGACCCCGCAGAGCCCCTCCGCCAGCTGTGGGCACCCCGGGAGGCTGCGACTCCCAGGAGAGGTGCCACCCGACCATGTGGACACCCTGATCTGGCACTTCCAGCCTCCAGAACCGTGAGCAGCGAGTCTCTGCTGCTTCTGAGCCGCCTGGTCTGTGGGCTTTTGGTTGCAGCAGCCCCGACGGGCCAAGACAGCAACCACTGAACACTAGTAATCACATGTCGTACGATGTAGTGTATATCTTCCTTCCATGTTTCTCCTTCGTATGGTAAACGAAAAACCCTTGATAGCAGATTACCAGGTTCCGTGTCTAGTTTCTACTGAATCACTAAAAGAGCTTTCCCTTTCATTCTTATTTGCTGTGCTCAGGAATCTATGTATGATCTCTCGTATGACTATTACTAAGCTTTTCCTACATGTTTACATGAACAAAAAGTGACCGGCACTGAGCTTATCATAAATAACCACAACAAAACGAGGGAGGACGAGAAGCAGGGGCATTTGATTTCCTCTGCACCCAGACTGGAGGGACATGTGGATAATCCTGGACACAGAGGAGTGGGCAAGGCTGTCTCTCAGGCACGTGGCTGAGGTCTTCTCGTCTGTTCTCGGGGGTAAAAAGAAGATTCATGCTCACTGATAAACTATGTGATTTAATGTCTGAATGGTGTGTTCCAGAAAAGTTCTGTGCCAGTTAGTTTCTACGAATAAAATCCTATCTTAGATAGAATTATAAATAATAAAAGTAGAACTTGTCATTGTGGGTTAAAGTCATTGTAACTCAAGTAACTATTATAGGGTGTGTTAGAGGGTGTGTTAGAGGCAGAATAATGCCCCCCCCTCGAAAGATGTTCTCATCCTAATCCCAGGAATTTTTATTAAAAACAAAAACAAAAACTCCTGGCTGGCGTAGCTCAGTGGATTGAGCTTGGGCTGTGAACCAAAGCATCACAGGTTCGATTCCCAGTCAGTGCACATGCCTAGGTTGCAGGTCATGGCCCCCAGCAACCGCACATTGATATTTCTCTCCCTTTCTCCCTCCCTTCCCTCTCTAAAAATAAATAAATAAAATCTTAAAAAAAAAACAACTTGTATGGCAACAGTTATTGTGCAGATGTGCTTAAAAACTCTGAGGTGGGAAGATTCTCCTTCCCACTTGGACGCAATGTAATTCCCAGGTGAGGGAGGCAGTGCAGTGAGGGGGAGGGGGAGGGGGAGGGGAGGGGGAGGGGCAGAGGAGCCGAGAGTCGGGGAGAGCAGAGCGGAGGCTGCGCAGGGAGAAGGGGCGATGCTGCGGGCCTCGGAGACAGACAGTGCGTGGACCGAGGAATGCCGGCGGCCCGTAGGAGCTAGAGGAGGCGAGGGAAGGGGTCCCCCGCAGCACTGCCCGGATGCACGTGGCCTTGCTGATACGCTGCAGGCCCCTGCCCTCCGGAACCGGGAGACAGCAGATTCCTGCCACCTGAGCCATGTGCTTGGTGGACGTTGGTTGCAGCGGCGGTAGGAAACAAGCACAGACCGCCAGCTCAAATTCAGGATGCCAGGTTGCAACTGGATTTCAGATAAACAACAAATATATATATTTTTGGAATGAGTATATTTGATGTTTTCCTATTACTGCACTGGACATGTTTATACTAAAAAACGTGTGGTGCGATCATCCCAACGTTCTTGCCTTATATCTCAGACTGCTGCTGGTGTTGGCTCTGTCCTTTTGAACAGTATTTTTTTGTCTTGAGCGACGCTGGGTTGGAACCAGACACCACATGCGGGATGAAGGAACTGGGCTGCAAGGCCTTCAGGCTGAGATTCGCTCTCCGGCGTTTAGCGAGCGGGGCCCCCGGGCTGTGACCTTTGCAGGTGGTTCCCGGCATCCGGCGGCAGCCTCCCCAGGTTGAGACAGGAAGTCCGGGGGCGCAGGGGTGGGTAGAGATGGGGCCCGGCCTTCCTCTTCCTCCAGGTCGGGTAGGCCCTGGTAAAACGCCCTCTGCTGGGCTCCGGTGAAATAGGCTCTCCTGAGGAGGTCCCGCTAAGGGGAACACGGTGTCCTGGCCCTGTATCAGAAAGGGTGCCCTCCCCCACCTTTTCCAGAAGCTGGGGGGGGGGGGCGGTGAGGGGGTCGGTGGTTTCCCCCAGGCTTCACTGCGAGAGCCTGGTGGGGCTTCTGGGGCGAAGCGCACAGGAGGTGGGAGCCACCCGCCCAGTGCCCCCCCAGCTGCAGCTGCAGCTCTCCGGCCTGTCTGCGCAGAGCCTCCTGCGGCCAGCCCCTCGCCGCGTGGGCTTCCTGCGCGGCTGGCTCCTGGGGAGCTGTCTGTGCGTGAGCCCCTGCCCTGCCGAGCGCCCTGCCTCACCCCTGCGCGCAAAGCTGTGGCTGGGGCTGCCCTGCGGCCTCGCCCCTGTGAGGGTCCGAGACGAGCTGCGGGCTCTCGGTTTGCCCAGTTCGGGGCGGGTGTGCAGACAGCGGTAGCTGTTTCCAAGCTGACCGGGTGCTGGACCGAAGCTGGAGGTCGCAGGAAATGAGCCCTGAGCCCGACTCTCTCCTTTAGCAAGCAGGCAAGCAGGCATGTGGCTCCGACTGCGCGTCCGGCCCTAACTGGAGCACCTAGCAGCGGTAACCCCGGTGACGGCCCGACAAGGCAGGCAAGGTCACTGTTGCAAGGCCGGGAAAGCCCAGGCCCCAGAGGCTGCGCGGGCTGCCGAGCACCACGCGGCTGGGACGGCACAGGCACGCCATTCCCGGCGGTCAGTCTCAGAGGACCGCGCGCAGGGCGGAGGGGACCGTAGTCAGCACGACTGTGGGGGGTTTGCACGGTGACAGAGGGTCACTGCAGTTGGTGGGGCGGCCGAAGTGCCCCATCACTACATGGTGCACCTGAAGCCGACGTGACCGTGTTGTGTGCCGACTGCACGCACGTACAAACACACTGTAAACGGACCGTGTTCATGCCCACTCCACGGTGCCGCTTCTCGTCCATGGAATCCACTGCCGTGCCAAGCGGACGGTCTTCGCCTTAACCCTGAACCAGTTCGCTTCCTTTCTCCGTGAGGATCTTCACTTCCTCTCGGGAGTAGCTGCACAGAAAGGAAAGGAGCACCCAAAATTGGAGCACCCAAACTCAACTTCCCACGCTTCAACTTCGCAGGCCGTCGGAAGTGCAGTCGGGGAGCAGCTCCTTGGTGCCCAGAGACCCCGGGAGGGCCCCAGAGCTCGCGCAGAGCTCGCGCGCAGGCGCGGTGAGACCGGCTCGACCGGCTCTGCGCCCTCGCGGCTGCGCGCGAGGAGCTGTGCTGCGCGCACCAGCGGCACCCGCTCTCGGTCGAGAGCGCTTGCAGACCCTGTGGCTGCTGCCATCTCAGTCGCTCTCCTTTCGTCCCAGAGTTCGGGGGTGTTGCATCTATCTCCCTGAGTAGTTCTTCGTTCATGCTAACGATTTAAGAGGAGAAGTTTCTACTTCATCCCCAAAGTTGCCCGGGGAGGGAGGCCCAGGCCGGTTCAGAAGCAGCAGCTTCAGCAGCCGTGGTGGGCGCGTGCCCAGCAACGCCGGCTGGCTAGTGAGGCCACGGGTGGTGTCCTGTGGGCACGGCTCCCACGGCCGTGTGGTGGCATTTGGAGAGAGCACCTCAGGGGTGGGCAGCCCCTAAGGTGGCCCCGTGGTGCCCGCCGCCCGGTGTTCAGGGCCTGTGTGGCCCTCCCCCTTGCAGTGACCCTCCTGTAGCCAACAGCCCCCCCACGGCATTGAGAGGGTGACACCCCCGGGTCAGATTACAAGAGACTGACTGCCATGTTGCTAGAAGATTCTTTTCCTCGTTGGCTTTGATGATGCAACTTTCTGGGTTGGGGGGCCCACGTGGCAAGGAACTAAGGGTTCCTTGAGGCCCAGGAGCCGCAGCCCACCCAGCACTGAAGGCAGGCGACGCCACCGAGGCAGGTTTGCAAACAGCCCCCCAAGTCGAGCTCGCAGGCAGCCCTGGCGGACATCCTGAAGTGCAGCCAGAAAACAGGCCGGGAAGGCGGGCCCGCCCACCGGCGCCCGGGCTCCTGGTGCGCAGAAACCGGGGTGGAAAGCGCGCGGCGTGCAGGCTGCCCAGAAGCAGTGCGCAGCGCGCGCAGTTTCTAGCGGCCACTCTTCCACGGTAAGCGTGCTTCCCAGGGTCCGTGTTCCACTGGCTTCGTCCTGTCTTGGTGGTGGTGCAAAGAAAGTCTCTGTTTCACATTTTTGCAACCTCCGAGTTCATGCTGCTAAGAGATTTTGTGAAGGAATTCGGAGCACCTGAAATGCTCGGTCTGTGTCAGGGAAGGGTGCGTTCTTTAGCGACCAGGAAAGTGTTTACTGATCTCTAAGAGGCAGCCTGAAGGGGAGCACGGGATGGACCCCAAGCATCCGGCTGGAGTTAAGTACTACACTCGGGGAATATAACATGCAGGGAAATGGCTTCTAATGTGTGCAAATGGAAAAGCCTCGGCCAACTGTGCTTTTACTTTAAAAACAAAAACAAAAACTGAGCATGAAAAGGTCATTTTTTTCAAAGTTGTTAACAAAATTCCATTTGGCAAAGGACGTCTTTTCATCTGATCTGATAGTGTTATCTAAAAAGGAAGAATGCATGTTGAAATCTTAGGTATGAGCACTTACCTGTAAGAAGAAATTTCAATATCACTTACAAACAGGGGCGAAAAAGCAGGTTGAACTCAGGAGAGATTGTGTATTGTGTCCGATGGTGGCATTTCTCTTTAATTATTGTTTCTGCTGTTGCTGATAAAGATCACGATGTGTAACAAGTAAACACCTGAAGGAATCCAGTCACTTGTACGAACATTTTCTGTGGCCCCACTATGTGCCAGGCCCTGTCCCAAGCCCGGGGACAATGTAGCAAACAGAGTAGCCGGAGTCCTCGAAGCGCATGCTGTAGAGACAGGTGGGAAGTAAGGTAACCTGGTTACCATAGAGAAGCAGCTGAGTGACACCCGGCAGTGGTAAGTGCCAGGAAGAGACCGGCGGCCCAGCGGGGGCAGGGAGGTCACCCTGCAGATGGCATAGCCTGGTGGGGGGGTGGTGGTCTGATGACCGGATGGGGAGGCATTTCAGGCAGCCTGAGACCGGGGCGGGCGTGGAGGGTTGGGTAAGGGGACTTAGGCTTCAACGTGATCAGCTCGGCTGCAAGCAGGGCTGCTGGAGACAAATAGGGTGACTCCTTCAGGGCTCCTTGGCAAAGACTTCTGTAGCTGGGCGTGGTTGCCCGAGTGGGAGTTCGGTGGGTGGAGAGCCCAGGCTCCGGAGCCGGCGGCTCAGTTTGCGGTCCAGCTCTGCAGCCTCCCAGCTGGGCGATCCCGGGCAAAGCGTGTGCCTCTCTGAGGTGAGAGGCCCAGGCTTCAGCCCACAGTTAGCAATGGAACATCAGCTACGGCTTGTACTAGGTTTCCTCTGGTCCAGAAGTCTTGATGAAGTGAGGCCAGCGCCAGTCAACCCGCATAGATGTAACAATGTGTCTTTAAATGCCAAGGCTGTGCAGCTTTCCCGTTTGCCAACCCAGTTTCCCAAGTCGCTTTCCTGGCCTCCAGGAAGCACCGGAGCCAGAAATAGCTTCCCAGACACCTGGCTGGAAGGAGGTACAAAGAAGTGGTGGGATCTTCTAAGTCATCTAAGAATGTCACTTATTTTTTAAGATGGAACCTTTGTAGTGGGCGGGAGCTCTGACAGCGGACAGCCTGCAGTGTGGGTGCTGGCCTGGAGCTTGTGTGGTCTTGGCCCAGTCACCGCCCCCCCGCCCCTACCCCCACCCCCACCCTGCCCTTCCACTGCCCCCGCTCGATGGAGCTGTTGGAGCCGACACTCAACACTCATTAGCGCTGCTTCTGTGCCGGGCACTTTCCCAGGGGCCTGCGCACCTTAGCTCACTCCTCCTCACAGCCCTTTACGAGGTGGCCGCCGCCACCACGGTCGTCCCCGTCTTACAGGTGAGCGATGGGACCGAGCTCGGGCGACCTTCTCAGGTTGCGGCCAGCTCCCTGCCGGCGTCAGGACCTGAGCGGGTGCTGTCCGGCTCCGGGTCTGTGCGCCTCAGCCGCTCTCTCCACCGCCTCCGACAGTCACGGGCCCTGCCGCGCAGCGGGCCCTGTGTCACAAGAGGCGGTTGTAACCCTCGGCAGAGAGCGAGACGCGAAGTTAAACAGTTGTTGAACGACGGACTAGGCAAAGTCATGGCAAACTTACATGACTACATAGTAATACTATATGTTTCCTACACAGTAAATGATACACATTTAGGTAATAGAGCGCCTGCATACTCCGTCGTGGCTGAGTAACTCAGCTGTGCCCCACCTCTCTAGGCCCCCTGAGTGTATTACATCAGCTTTGTGCATCCGTTAGCCTGATGGCCTGTCGATAACCCATTTTGATAGGACATTGGATTACCTGGCAAAGGGGGTTGGTGCTGAGCCTCTGCTGGCTCCTGGGGGTCACCTCTTGCGTTTCTGAGGGCTCCCAGACCGCCTGTTCGAGAATCGGTCTCAGGGTTTTGCTTGCAGTCCGTGTTGAGCTCATCATGTACGTCTCTGCGTTTTCAGAACTTGGGGGGACTCCTAGTTCTCTCCAGGATGAAACCTGATTTACATTACTGGTGTGCCTCAGTGGTGACGGAGACCACTGGAGATTGTCTGTATAGTTTCATTTCATTTGTTTTTTTTTAAAGATTTATTTATTTATTTATTTATTTATTTATTTTTAGAGAGGGAAGGGAGGGAGATAGAGAGAGAGAAACATCAATGTGCAGTTGCTGGGGGCCCTGGCCTGCAACCCAGGCATGTGCCCTGACTGGGAATCGAACCTGCGACACTTTGGTCATAGCCTGCGCTCAATCCACTGAGCTACGCCAGCCAGGGCTTCATTTGTTGTTGTTGTTTTTTTTTTATTGGTTTTGAGCGAGAGAGGGAGAGAAATGGAGAGAAACATCGATTTGTTGTTCCGCTTGTTTGTGCATCCACTGGTTGAGTCTCGCGTGTGCCCTGACTCGGGCCGGAGCCCGGCACCTGGGCGCGTCTGGACAGCACTGCACCAGCCCAGCCACCCGGCCAGGCCCGTTTCTTACTGAAATAATGGGATGGTTCCATTGTACTCCAGAAGCACTGGAACCACACAACTAGCAACTCCTATTTCAAGCCCGTAACTGTATCCAATTGTGGGGCGGATAAAGTTAGATTACTCATCCGTTAGAGGAAATTTAGGTAGGATGTGAGTCATACCATCTGACATTCTTGTGCTATCTAAATAATTCTATTTCTTTTAACTAAACCATATGTTTTAAAGGTGTGAAAAAAATAAAATGTAAAATTTTTATACACTGCAACTCTTAACCAGGCAGACCTTTTCCCACATTTGCATTTCTGAGTTATACTTGGACTGTGAAATAGGTCAGTCATTGTCTTTGCAGTAAATAAACCTTTCGGGCTGCATTTTTCCTTAACAAACGATGTCTGGTCACTTAGCCATAGCCAGGAAATTTGGCTGTGCTTACTGTTCTTCTGTTCTCTGCCCCGGGGGGCGCTGCCTAAAGCCGAAGCCACCAGTGCAAATGCTGAGATGTTACGGTGCCCGGGCCACGCACGATCTCCCTTCTCAAACTGTCAGAGGTGACCTGTAGGAGACCAGAGTTAAACTGTATGATGTCATTGGGTCACAGTAGCATTTCATCTCTAGAATATACATGTAAAATGATCCTTTTAAGTTCCTTTGGGAACAACAGGTGGACTCGGGGTCCCGGTGAGGGGGGTCTGGCCTTGGCCACAGAGCTCGGAGTTGCACCGGGCCTGTTTTCTCTCCCTCGCTGCGTTGGGGTGCGTGTGTGGGGGTGTGTGAGGGTGCCATGGGGAGCTCTGGCACCCCTCAGAGGGCCGGTGAGGAGAGAAGGGAGCACGACGGCAGGCCCTGTGGGTCTCAGAGTCTGAGTGTGTGTGTGTGTGTGGGGGAATCTAGATGGACTTATTGTACCTCCTTCTTAAAGCGATAATTCAGTCTCTTGTTTGACTTTTTTTTATCATCTGATATCATTTATCTCCTTGAGAATCTTTCCCTGGGACTTGCGTGACTTTGAAATGCTCTTTCTCTTCACTGGGGTGACTTCCCGCTCTCTGGGGGTCTCTGCCAGTCTGGCCGCTCCTATTCAGCCCCTGGCGGGACCCCTTTCCCTCGGTGACCCCCCCGAGTGTCAGAGTTCCACGGGCTTCTGTCCCAGGAAGTGTCTCTCTCTGTGCGCTCTCCCTGGTCCTCCACGCCCGTGGTTTAGGTCACCAGCGTGTGCTGATCCCCCCACAGATGTGTCACCCCCCCACCCCCTGGCCCCTCCAGACTCTGGGTGTCCCCAGGCGTCCCTTGGGATGGCATCCTGGGTTTGCTCTCACTGTCTTCCCCCCAGTGTGTCCTCCCTGAGGCTGCCTCTGCGAACAGGAGCATGGGGCCGTAAGCTGGGTGTCATTCTCGACCCCCTTGTCACCACCCACACCCCGCCTCCTGCAGCACCAGGTCCGGTGGGGGCCGCCTACCAAACCCCCCATCCATCTGCTCGCTCCAGTCCACTGCCACGACCACCACTCAGGCCACCGCCCCCCTGTGCATAAATTACTGTACCGGCCGCCAACTTAGCCCCCCAGACTCTGGTCCTGCCTTCTTCACCCGTTTCCCACACTTGGTCTGATGCTCCCGAAACACAAACCTGACCTTGTGCTTGACATACAGCCCTTGCATGGCTCGCCACTGCTTTGAGGACGAGTCACAAGCCCGACACTGCGGTTCACGGGCCTCGTGTGATCTGGCCCCTGCTTGTTCCCAGCCCCACCTGTAGGCACCTCTGCCTTTCCCTGGCCTTCAGCTGCTTCGTGGGGTAACCTCCAGCCGCTCAGAGGCGCCAGGTTCTCTCTCACCTCCGGGCATTCTCACTGGGGCTCTCCCCCAGCCTGAAATGCTCCCCCACATTTTCTGTCTGGCCACCTCCTCGCCACTCTTCACGTGAGCTTGGAGAAAGCAAGACGACTTCCCGGAAACCGCAGGCTGGCCGAGCGCCCGGAGCTGGGAGGCTGTGTCCGACGGCTCAGGCCGCAGAGCCTGGGCTGTGCCTCCTCCTCCCCGCCGCACGGGGCCGGCGCTCAGCAGCTGTCGGACCGGGAGAGGAGCCGGACCAGGATGCAGGCGGGAGCTCACGCCTGGCACCGCTGTGGGCCGCCTCGTGCTCCCTCGCCCAGGTCACCTTCCCAGTCCCCTCGCGTTCCTGATGTGCCCCCGGCGCCCTTCAGAGCTACGTCCAGACGTGTGGTTTTTCAGAAATCCTCAGTAGCTGAGGATTTTCACGCTTAGAGAAATAAGGTACCTTGCCAAAGATCAGACGTGTATTAATTGGATGTTTTCTCTGGAAGGGGAGCCGTGAGTGTGCACCAGATCTAAGGAGATAGATGATTAATTGTTTTATATTAAAAAAACCCTGTAAAATAACTGTGACAGACTTCAAGCTCAAGGCTTCAGGTTCTCTGAAACCATCAGATACCTTCCATCTTTATGTTGGAAAATGTCATTTTGCCATACATCCTTGTTATGAGAAAACTGTCCAACAGAATTCTCCTCCAGAACCTTTGCCAACATTATATACGTTACGTAAAGTTTCGGTGAAACCATCTTCCCTCACTCAGAATAGCTCCTAGGCCTTCCTCCCCAGAAGGACAGATGGCGTTTCCATCACCTCCAGGCGTGTGAAGGCCACCATGGCAGGCACCGCAGGGCACTGAGCACCGTCCAGCCGGCCAGGCTGCTGGTGAAGACCATCAAGAAGTTTGCTGGAACTGGGGAACTGTGCAGACCCCAAACAGCCCACAGCACACTTGACTGTCCACCATGCACTTCACATGGGTAATCCCATGGGGGGGAGAGAGGGTGGAGGGGCAGGTGGGGGGTGCAAGAAAGCCAGAGATCCCGCCTGCATTTTAGGATTTTTTAAATCACAATACCCCTGAGAGCTTTTAGAAAAACTGTATTCCCCCTAAAATATTTTAAATGGGCATCTAAAATTTTTTATTAGGAATTTAAATAGTAGCAGAGGAATTTGTTATGGCATATTGCAAATAATCTGTATTTTAAAATAAACCTATTTCCTCACTCTTCATTGGTGTCAGTAGCACAGTGATTTGAACTCATCATTATCCATTTGAAACATCAGTGAACAAGTTCCTGCCCTGGTTAAAGTAGCTCAGTGGACTTAGCGCTGGCCTGCAAACCAAAAGGTCACCGGTTCGATTCCCAGTCAGGGCACATGCCTGGGGTGCGGGCTGGGTTCCCAGTTGTGGGCGTGCAAGAGGCAACTGAGTGATGTTTCTCTTGCACATCAATGTTTCCCTCCCTCTCTGCCTCCCTCCCTTCCCTCTAAAAATCAATCAATTAATTAATTAAAACAAGCTCTTCTCTAACAGTCAGGAACTTCACATTCCTTTTTCTCTTTCGACTTCTGGTTCTGTTGCACTTCTCCCACAGACTGTCATCCTCACTCGGTAGTCTTGTGCATTCAGAGTCTTGTTTGCAGTCTCATCTTGCCGCTTTTTGGATTGACTTATAAATACATCCTGCACATTTGATTAGAACAGCATAACGTATGTATTTGAGAAGCCGTTCTTGTCTGCCCGTTAGTTTGGCACAGATGCTGGGACAGCACCCAGGGGGCCTAAAGCTAGAGTTATGGGGAGTCTCCATCCCTGGCCAGCAGGGCCCCCCCCACAGCTCTCCCGGCAGCCAGCACTGCCTGCCGCCCTGCAGACTCTGGGTCCTCTGGGTCCCGCTGACACCTGACTGTCACCTCTTGAGAAACCCCAAGCCAGAATCACCCAGAATCCTAGCCTCTTACCCACAGGAGCTGTAGGAGGTTACCAATGGTGACGTAGCTTTAAGCCACTGAGTTTAGGGGGGGTGATTTGTTACACAGCGGTAGGGAAGCTGGTTTCTCTCAAAGCTGCACCCTAGGGTCTGCAGAGAGGTGTCAGGAACTTGAAGGAGTAATTTAAGGAAGTTGCTTGTCATTGTGTTTTGTTTTTGCTTTCTACCAAAGAAACAACTTCAAGTCAGCGTTGGAAAGCTTTGTGCGATATAACTTTCTTTCTTTTTTTTTAAAAGATTTTATTTATTTTTAGAGAGGGAAGGGAGGGAGAAAGAGAGAGAGAGAGAGAAACATCAATGTGCAGTTGCTGGGGGCCGTCGCCTGCAACCCAGGCATGTGCCCTGACTGTGAATTGAACCTGTGACACTTCGGTTCGCAGCCCGCGCTCAATCCACTGAGCTACGCCAGCCAGGGCTGATATAACTCTCTTAATGTGTTTTGCCATCACGCCTTCCGGAATGGCCTGCTGCTACCACGGGAAAGTACGCTGTTAGGCGAGCCCGGCCACGGCCGCAGGTGAGGAGCAAGGAGGCCGCGCCTGAAATTCACCCGCCGCTGCAGCCTGGTCAGCCCGCCCAGCCCGCCCTCACTGTCCCCTTCAATTCCTTGGGTCTCTGGCCACATCACCTGCTCTTTGGGAAGGCCAGGACCGGGGAAACTAATGAAAGAAATTAATGTCAAGAGAGGAGGCTAGAGATCCCCCTGGATTTTGAGGGGTGCATCTGAAGATTATTTGCAAAATACCAGCCCGGACACCCCCCCTGAGAGGCTGAGCCGGGGCCTCTCCCTGCCGTCCCAGCCATTCAAGTCCGCTCCTAGAGAAGTCCCCTCCGGCCCGGGAGTTCCACAGAGGAGGCTCTCCTGCCTGCTGCCAGAGCGTCGGGAGTCAGGCAGGGACCGCACCAGCGCCTGGGCCCTTTCCGCAGCTGGCGGAGGCCGAGGGCGGACCGGAGGAGCCCGGAGGTGGGCGCGCGGGCGCGCCTCCCCGCCCGCTGCACCTGGTGGGGCGCGCACGGCCGCCGAGCGCCGCGCCTCCGGCATGGAGTGGGAGCTCAACTTCCTGGTCTACCTGGCGCTCTTCTTCTTCCTGCTCTTCTTACTGTTCCTCCTGCTCTTCGTGCTCATCAAGCAGCTGACGAACTTGGGGGCCAGCACGGCCGGGGCGCTCCAGCCGGGGCGCCTCTCGCTGCACCGCGGGGAGCCTTGGGGCTTCTCCCACGAGCAGGCGGTGTGAGCCGCACGGTGCGGGGCTGGCGGGAGGGCGCCGAGCGAGCGGCGCGGGCGCAGCCGGGTCTCAGCCTCGATTTTGTGCGGGCTCGGCCACCGAGCGGCTGCTGCGGCGTGGGCAGGTTGGTTCCGGCGCGGGAGGGTCGGCCGAGGGGCGAGCTCTCTCCTTTCACCTCCTCCGCAGGCTCGGGCTCGTGTGCGCTGTGGTGCCGGGGGCAGCGGGGGCCCTGGGCTGGGGTGGTGCTGTGGTCCCGGGAGGGAACCCCGGCTTTCCCTTCTCTGGGGCGGGGAGAGACGCAGAAGAGAGGAGTTGAGCCTTTGGAGCCCGAACGCCTTTGGCCACCTACCAGCTCTTCCTCCAGGTCCAACTGCATCCTAGCTTGCACCCAAGGGGCGGAACACTAAACTCTTCAGGTAATTCAGTCCAGCCCCTTCCAAACAAGATCGGATGTCAGACTGGATACCCACATTCTTGAGAAAGGGTGTGGGGTTGGGGGAGGCAGGAGGAAGCAGGGTGCGCGTCAAGCATCGCAGACACTGCTTCTCTGTCGGCGCGCTTCGGTGGTTGCTAAATGTGGTGCGACCGGGGGTGCCAGGGGGAGAAGAGTCAGCCGCCCCGTTTCTATGGGGAATGCTGTTCTCCGCTGAACCCCCACCCCTGTGCGAGCCACCCACCCCACAGGGGGCCGGGGCTGCTGCACGGGAACCGCGGGAGGGCTCCTTTGGGGTTGCCAAGGAGCGCTGGCTAGAAGAGGTGCCGGTTGCATGTTGCAGGGCCACGGGAGAGAGGACGGGGGAGCGAGGCGGTCATTCCAGGGCACCAGCCAGAGCCGTTGCGGAGGAAGGGCGGGGAGGGGTGGACTTCTCACCAGGGTTCCCTGAGCGCCGGCCAGACCATGTTAATTTGGGGAAATAACCCGTCCACCTTACAGATGCTTTTTTCCTCGGCCCGCGTGGTCTGGCGCTCCGGAGCGCGCCCAGTGCCCAGCCTCCGTTACGGCCCAGAGCCAAGAGCCTGCAGGGAGGCGCGGGGACCCGAGGTGGAAGTTTTCCACCAGCGGTAAGCGGCGACCACCCTGGGTTCCGCCGGTTGTGGCCAGACTTGGGAAGACCCAGGGTCTAAATAAGCGAGGGGATCAGATGGGGAGACGGGCGCGACGAGACAGAGGTCCACCCGGCACCAGGACCAGGGAGCCCCCCTGGGACCCAGCGGCCAAACCCACGCGCAGGCCTCGGCGTCCAGGGAGAGTGGGGTGTGGGGCGTGTTCGTGGCGGTTGTGCGGCTGTGATCGCGGTTGCTCTTCTGGAGAACAGCTTGGGGGTTCCTGGACCTGAACCGGGCAGTGTGGACCTGTGTCTGTCTCACAGGGAAGATCGGGGTCTGGCCACGGCGGGGCGGAGTCGGCTGTCCACGGCTCGCCTGTAACACTGAAAATACTGATTCGTTTTCAGGCACAAAGAAGGACCACACTGAGAGGCCAAAAGCAACAAAATACTGAATCTTGCCTGAGTTATTAACATACAAGTGAAGGGGAAGACGATTATTTTGATCATTCGAGGGGAGGAAGAAGCCGTCCTGCTGAGGTGAGTAACTGTGGGGAGAGATTTGGGCCTGAGACGTTCAGATAACTTCCCGTGCTGTCTGTTTCCCTGTGCTGGGATAGACCTGGCGTGAATGAAGTACGTGGTTTGTTTTCAACGTAATGTCGCGAACAACTTCTCACGTTTCTGTACGCACACGCCTCTCCTTATCAGGGCTCTAGCCAGACGTGACTCGGGCTCCCACCTGGAACCCCGGAACGGCTGTGGCGCTTGCTTGTACACTGCGCTCTGGACCACACTCCTCCGCCCGGCGGGCACCTGCGCGGGGGTTTAGTTACAGGGTGTGTGGTCAGGATGCGTGTCGGGCAGTGAATGGGGCGGATGGACAGCGGGCACTTCATCCTTGATAAGTAGTAACCAGGATGCAAGTTATGCCAGCCTCCGGCCTGGCTCCCTGACGTTGAGACCCTTTTGCCCCGCAGCCGCTGGTGTCCGGGGGTCAGGCCCACGACTCTTGTGGACAGGAGACACAGCGAATTCAGGGCCAGAGGTTTGCTGCCATCCTTTACTTAGACGGCATTCACCCAGACGGCACCTGGACCGCGGCCCCGCACTCGGGGAAGTCGGGCTCAGCGCACCGAACTCTGTGAGCCTCCGCATTTGAAAGTGGGACCCTGTCCGTGACCCGCCTTGTCCTGGGCCTTTGTCCAGGCACCGTTTTTCCAAAACCCCACATAGACTGGTCCCTGCGTTACAACCAGGTTTGATCTCACGTTTTTGCTGCCTGTCCCCGCGCGTGGTCAGAAGCCCCGCCCCCGCCAGGCTCTCAGCTCCAGGCTCTCCGCCCCTAACCACACCCTGGCCCCGCCCCCACCACACCCTGGCCCCGCCCCAGCCACACCCTGGCCCCGCCCCAGCCACACCCTGGCCCCGCCCCTCAACCACACCCTGGCCCCGCCCCAACCACACCGGGCCCCGCCCCCAACCACACCCTGGTCCCGCCCCTCAACCACACTCTGGTCCCGCCCCTCAACCACACCCTGGCCCGCCCCCAACCACACCCTGGTCCCGCCCCTCAACCACACTCTGGTCCCGCCCCTCAACCACACCGACCCGGCCCCCAACCACACCCTGGTCCCGCCCCCCAACCACACCCTGGTCCTGCCCCCGACCACACCCTGGTCCCGCCCCGACCACACCCTGACCCCGCCCCCAGCCACACCCTGACCCCGCCCCCCCAACCACATCCTGACCCCGCCCCCCAACCACACCCCAGTCCCGCCCCCCAACCACACCCTGGTCCCGCGGGTCACGGCGCCTTCCTGAAGACGGCCAGCTTGGCATCCAAACCTCCGGAAAGTCGGGAACTCGCAAAATAACTGCTTCTCACACGCGTGCAGCCCGATCATGGGAGAATCCTACGTTTTATTCCCAATGAAAGGTTTTCAGTGACTCTTCTCCAGCAGCGTTCGAAGCTGAGTGGAATTTCTTCCATCATGAGAAGCGGGCCATGGTTCGATTATTATGGAATACCAGCATTTTATTTCAAGTGTTCTTAACGCAACACTGCTTCTACATTTCAGCTGTTTAAAGTGACTCCGAACCTCATCCGGGCGACCGCGATCGTTCCAGTGATAACCAGATGCGTGAGTGCACGTGTGCGTTGCACGGTAAATGCGTTGTTGTCCTCAAACATTGCCACCTGCGGCTGAGAGGAAGGACATCGCGTGCGCACCTCTGAAATCCGACGTGGCCACTGGGGTGGACTCCGAGGGCTGGGCTTCAGTTTTAGGGCCCAGCCGCAGGTTCCGGGTGGGTGCCAGCTGGCGCGACCCCGCGGAATCTGTCCCGGGAAGACCCACCCTGAGAAGTCCATGCGCCAGGTGCACCAGGCGCCCTGGGTGCCGGGTGGGGCCCGCGTTCACGTGCGCCTCACTCCCAGGGGCGGGGACTCGGAAGTAGGTGAGTAAAGGATATGCAGCACCCCATTTTTAGCCTGACATTTCATGTTTCCAGTTTCGTCTGCAGTTTCAGAATCAGTGGAATAGTGAAAATGTTTTCAACGGCCCGGGTTTCCAACATCGTGAATGTGTAGACCGTTCAGATAGCGGGAAACACTTGTTTTTGCTAACTGGTGCCCACTCACCCAGGGACTCCCAGGATGCTAATGGCACTAATTCGGTGCAGAGAAGGCATCTGCGGAGCGCTGGGCTCCGGCTCGGTTTTGCAGCTGCCCCGAGGTGCCTGTGCTCGCTAAACCAACCACTACAACTCCGGGGTCACTCAGGGGTCACTGCCGGGCGTGTGTGCCACCCACACCGGGGGAAACCCAGTTGTCCGTCTCTGGTGTTGATTTTTGTTGTTGTTGTTCACATCAGTGAAATAAATTCTCAGTTCTCCATTTCTTTCATTGTTTACCGAAAATAAGTGAAGTTATATATTGAATAATGACCTGATTAACTGTCTGAGCCGTGAGCGTCTTGCCACATAGGACTTTGGGTGAGCACGGGGCAGATCTGTGTTTAGGACAGGAATGTGAACCTACTAGGCACTCAGAAAGTGTCCTGTTGGACTCAGCCAAAACCCTCTTGTTTTCCCTAATTGCAGCTGTTTTACATAATAGGCCTAGTCATTTCCTCCGCTCTCGGTCTGCGTAGAGGTGAGTTTAAGTGAACATTTCTCTGCTCCCTTTTGTTGCATGCGTTTGGCCCTGGAGTTACTTGAACTCACTGCGCGATGCACAGATTCCCCAGGCAAGGCACTTTCAGCTTGTGGTCTGTGCCCTGGCTGCGAAGTGCAGTCAGCTCTCAAGGACCACGATGGCGGACAACTGGCGGGGACCTGCCAAGCCCGAGGCTCTGCTCAGAGTGCGCAGGGGAGATGCAGTCGGCTCCCTCCCGACGCTCGCCAGCACCGAGCTGGGGTCTCGCCAGGACAGGGCCCACCCCGGGGGAGCACCTGCTCAGGGCCCCGGAAGTCAGCGCCGCGGGGAGGCTGGGACGCAGCAGGCTCCCCCCCCCCCCCGCGGGCTGCTCCCCTCCCGCCTCGCTCTCTCTTCTCCAGCTGCCCCGACAGGTGCTTGGAGGAGTGTCGTCGGTGTCCTCGATCCCCGGCTCAGGGCCACCCCTTTCACGCACAGGGGAGGGCGTTCTATGTAAAGAAGGCCGCCTTACCCCCTCCTGTGACTCCGCCGCCAAGCTGGGAGTATTCTGGGAGAAGAAGTGCTTCTCGAAGCAGCCCCCCCGCAGCCCACACCCTGGCTGAGCGGAGGGGGAGGCAGCACTTCCCACGGCCGGGGCTGTCCAAAAGCGCTTCCTGCGGCGACAGGGATGTTCTCTCTCCGCCCGCCCAGCGGGGCGGCCACCGGCCTGGCCGCGTGTGGGGCTGGGAAGGGAGTTTTAATCCTGCTTGGTTTCCCCGTCATTTAAACAGCCGCCTGCGGCGAGTGGCTGTGACGCCGTACGGCGCAACACAGGTCTTTGTCCCCCTCGTGGTGTAGACCTGGCCGGGCCGGGTGGACCACGTCACGTGCCTGGCGTTCCACGGTCCTCGCTGTCCCTCTCCGCCACGGAACTTGTCTTCCGCAGAGGAAAAGGGAAGAATGGAGTCACATTCAAGACGTTCGCCGGACGTGTAGACCTTGCACGTGGGGGCAGAGCGGTCCCCCCCGGAGCAGGCCTGGGACCGACCCCAGGGAGGAGGGGTGGCGGGGCAGTGGAGGTGCGGGCACCCTGTGGCCCTCACCCTGGGCGCCAGCACAGGGTGTGTTCTGTTGTGCCATCCATTCTGCGTTGTTTTATTTTTGTAACGCTGTGGCTGCTACGTGATTATTCCCCGAGTGTTTTTCAAAATACTTAATGGTTTCTATTTTTTAAAAGACTGTGAATAAAAACGTAATTGTATGTCACTCTTTTTTGTGTGTGAATTATTATTACCCATATTTTTTAGGGAGTCAATCAGGGTGAGATTAATGGATTGAAAGAAACAGTTATTTTTGTATCAGGCTTCCTTTTTACTGGGCATGTCTCTATGCCGACTACTGTATCTTCTAAAAATGTGAAGTGACTCCTTCTCGGCATTCGGAGTTTGGGCAGCGCACGGGGGCGGCGGTGGGAGTGCGCTCCTCCTTCCACCAGGCGCCTGGTGCTGTGTCCGCCCTGGGCTCGCTCGGACTCGTTTCCCTCCAGGTGCCCCGTGTTGGGTCGCTTGTCTCCTTGCTGACGTGTAGGGACTCTTGCCGTATCCTAGACGCTCTTCCTTCAGGAGAGCTCTGCTTCGCAGTAATTTTCTCCTAGTTTGGGCTAAACCTGTTCATTTCCTTAACATGCTTATTAAGTGTCTGCTTTGCTCCAGACACTGCCTTAGGTGCTGTGGGAACAGCGGGGACAAGGCAGGTAAGGCCCCTACTTTATTGAGTTGAGGGGGTTTCTCCTTGTGTGGGATCCTTGCTGCCGCCTTCCGTGACCCCAGGCTGTCTGTGGGTCACCGTCACCTGGACTTCTCAGGGGGTGTTCGCTTTCGGTTATGAGCGTGTTTCGTAATGGATTCCTTTTCCTTCTTCACCTCTCAGCTCGATGCTTTTTAAATGGCACTCTGAAACAACAGCTGGCACAGAAAGATGCAAGTCGTTGTGCCTTTTACAGTCGTCTGATACCGGATACACTGGACTGGCTAGGACGAAAATGCCGCATCTCTTGGCTCCCTGTCTTTGCACTCTCCGTCACGGGTGGCAGAAGTGACACCTGCATCGCAGGACCGTGGTAGGCCCCAGGGAGCCGACAATGGCTGGAGACCCTCCCCCACCCCCAGGCACAGCAGCAATGGGGACCAGCCCAGGGGCCAGCCCAGCCAGTAGCTGGAGGAGAGGGAGCTCATGGATGTCCCTTTGGGGACACGGGGAGCGTTGTCGGGGTAAGAAGTCAATCTGGAGGGTCCAGTGGGATGTGAAGCAGCACCCAGCACTTCTGCGGGGTGTGAAGGACCGCACCAGGGGCTGTGCCCGGTTCCCTGGCTGGTGTCACAGAGCCCACACAGGTGGGCACCGAGGTGGCTTCCAGTTCATCAGTGTGCATGGGGAGAGCAGCTTTGTTTCCAGTTCTTCATCAGTGTGCATGAAGATTATAGCTTTCGGAGTCCTCAGCTCAGTCTCGCACACCTGTGATGGTGTCCCGGGTAAATTCCTGGCGCAGAGTGATGGTCACAGCAGGGGCACACTTGGCACCGTGCTTCCGTGACCGTCTGATTTGTTTCCACGAAGCTCATACCCGTTCACACTCCACCCAGCTGTGCGTGAACGGGTTGATTTCCTTGTACCATTTTGTAATGATACTAATGCTCTATTATTAGTATTGACATTATTTTTATTATTTAATTTTTCCCATCACCATTTATCCCCCTCCTTACACCTTTGCAAAATGCTTTAATTACTCTTTTATATCTTTTCCAATCGGATACATTAAAACAACCTCTGGTTTAAGTTCACTGATGAGATTAAACATCTGTTAATAATTCAATCGGCTATTAGCCAGTTTTTACCTAGTTCATGTTATCTTAATATCAGGGCACAAACAAAAAATGAGTAAAAAGCTGATACATTGCTACGATCACCTTATGTGATAGTATCAGCTCCATAGCAAAAATGATACCAAGAAAGATAGGTTATCCCCTTGACATGTGGCCCCTTGGTCCTCACCAATCGCTTAAGTCATTAGCTCTTCGGGGACAGGTGTGAGTGGACACACTCGCCACCAGTGCATGCACTTGGGAAGGTGAACTTGGCCCTCACTCCCGAAGATAAATCCCAGCATGAACTCTTCTTCCTCAGGAGAGCCCTGCACCCCTCCTCTCTTCTGGGGCATACACAGGAGGCCTCTTTTAGAAGCGGGCACACTCTGCCATCCTCTCTGCTCCGCTCTGGACGCTCTCCAATTTGCTGATATTCCACGTGAGACGCGGTGCTGCTGGCTCGGGCGTGGGCAAGCCAGTCCTCCGCTGCCTCTGGTAGGAGTGCGAATTCGAGCAGGAGGGGACTTGGCAGCGCTCTTCGCAGCTCCCTCACACAGCCGCGATGCCGCCTTTCCCCGTCTCTTCCCGAGGAGCAGGCGCGCGCTCGGTGCCCCAGGCACTTGCAGTCAGCGATCTGCGGGGGCCTGCCTGGCGCTCGGGGAAGCCGGACCCGGTGGGTGGGCTCGAGCCGAGGGGCCGGCCTCCAGGACACAGGAGGGTAGACAGCAAGGCAGCGAGCGACCCCAGCTGGGAGCCCGCTGGTGTGGCCTCCGCCAGCTCAGTGCCGAGTAGAAATAGGCTGTGACTCAGACCTTCCCTCCAGGCTCCCTGGACGCCTGGTTGGTGGCGGGGCTGCTTCCAGACTGCCAGCGTGCTGGCCTGGCGGATGGTACATGGCTACCCTGGAAGGCACAGGCGAGGCCAAGCCGAAGGAGCTGGAAACCACTGGCTGCATCTGGAACCTTCTCTCCAGCCTGCCGAGGGCGCAGTGTGACGCCTGGCCTGCAGGTGGCGTCGCTGCCGAGTGCCCACGAACCGGGCTCTGAAACGTACCACCCGCTGCGCGGTGACGTCAGGCCTGCCTTCCACGCTCTCTGACGCCACGCCTCCCCTCGCCCTTTCCGGCTCGGCCTGCTCTCGGGAAACGACCTTTGCCAGCCTCCGAGGTCAAGGTTCGCGCGCCGTCCCCGTGATTCTCCCGCTGCCCTCGCGGCCTTGCAGCGGAGCCATGTGGCCAGGCTCCTCGGGGCCGAGTGTGGAGGGCGGGCTGTGGACGGCAGCTCGTCCCACGGCCGCGGGTGCCAACCGCCGCGACACCGGGCCCTGCGCCCGGGTTCCCGAGTTTAGCGGCGCGGCTGTGTCCGCTGCCTGCGGGGACGGCCGGCTGGCCAGCCTCCGAGTCTCCTTTCTCTGTCGGTTCGTTTCCCGCCGAGGCGGCCTCCCTCGGAGCCCCTGCCGGCCCACTCGGGCGTGCCCCGGCCGCGCTTCAGGCCTGCGCCGCCCTCCGGGTCTCGGTCTGCCGCCTGGGAGCCGCCGCGGGCCCGGGGCCGGAGCTCGACCGCGGGCGACGCCGGCGACCCGGAGCGCGTGCTGGGACTGCGGGCCGGCGTTTCCGGCGAGGGCGGCCGGCGGCCGGTAGTTTGCGAGCTCGCGGTCCGGCCGGACCCACGCTCTTGCCTCTTCCAAAGGCCTGTGTCCGCTCTGACCCGGGCTCCCCCCGGGTCTCCCCCGGTGCCCCCTGCACACGGGTCGGGGCGTTCCCCTTCCCGGAAATGACCGGCTGGCGCCCTCGGGCCGGAAGCACTCCTTCCGGGTCACGTGCGAACAGCCCAGGTCTGTGCCAGGCCGGGGCCGGGGGCGCGGGGCGTGGGCGCCACCCGAGAGGAAGCGGCCGTCCCCTCTGACAGCCCCTGTCCTGGCAGGAAAGGAGAAGATGCGCCCGTGCCCTGGGGCCCTTCAGCCCCCGGCCCCGAACTTCCGAACAGCAGAGACCTGGGGGGCTCGGGCTCCGGGCTGCATGCGCGGAGGAGCCGTGGGCAGCGGCTGTTCCGGGTTGGATCAGGACCCGCGGGGTCGCAGGCCTGACTCGGACGCCACCCGGGCCCGGGGTGTGTGGGCTCTCGGCCAGCCGGTGAGTGTCTGGGCGGCCGGGCTGCGGTCTAGTGCCCCCGGGTGAGCTCTGGGGCGTCCAGGGGCCCTGACGGGCCGTGCCCTCGTGTCTCCGAGGGCCCTGCCCAGCAAGGGGGCAGCAGGGTCCCCGCGGCGCCACGTTCCCCTGCACTGGAGACCGCGCTGTGCGTAGTCTCCGCGTCACGACGGAGCCTTTCCGTGAGCTCGGGCCTCCCACGGCAGCGCCTCCCCACAGTCCAGAGGGACGCAGCTCCTCCTCTCTGTGTCCTCGAGAGGGACTCCGGCCCGGCCTTGAGTGCTCCGCCCCAGCTCTCCGTCTGCTCCTGGACCTCGCCTTAACCTTCCAGGCGGGGCGGGCAGCGTCCCCCCGCACTGCGTGCATCTTCATCCCGGAGTGACCGCGATAAAAGCATCTCACGACCTGATGCGTGTGCCCGGTAGGAGGCGCTGTGCTGATACGGTAGGGGAGGTGCGGTCCCCACGGCGCCACGGGGTGGGCACTCGTCTCATGCCGCGTGGTTTCCCTCCCCCTCCCTTCTTTCCACACCCTGCACCCGCAGCACGTGGCGTCTCCCACTCAGGCTCAGCCGGGGGTCGGGGTTGGGGGACTCTGCCCCCATTTGGGGGAACACGTTCCCTGCCCGACCTCAACCCCTTGTCCTGCACGCGAGCCCCCTGGCCACCAGGTGGCAGTATGGGGACTAAAAAAAACACACTAAAAAAATCCCCTCCAAAGTACTTCCCCTGACTGTGAGGAGAGCCGCCCGCCTCCAACAGGTGGCTTGCAAGTTTAACGGGTGGACGTGCTGATCAAAGTTGAAGCTCAACTTCTCTTGCGCACGCACATTTCAGCTATTTCAGGGCACCAGACAGGACTGTCAGAAAGATGGCCTGGTTTGGAGGATTTTTAGATGTTAGAACTCCGCACACACCCACGCCTTAGCGCACACGTTTCAGGCGTGCCGTTCTCGGCTCCAGTTCTGATGGTTTCCACAGATGCTCAGAGTAGCGCCTGCCAGGCTGGCGCTCGCGCACGGGCCGCCCCTGGCAGAGGAGGAGACTCGAACCCGCGCATCGGGGCCAGCGCACCAGCCTGGGACGCCCCGCGGGTGAGGCCCTGCCTTCGGAGTCCCGGGAGAATGCAGGCCTGCGCCGGCCCATGTGTGGATTTTGCTCTGTCTTCCGTAATATGCATCAGCCTCATCAGTTACAAAAGTGTCATTAGGTAACGTGGCTGTGGCTGGGAAAGGGGGCCTGCTCGCCCCGCAGCCGGCTGTGATTTCTGGAAGGTCGGGAGAGGGTGAGCCGGCCGGCGTCCTTCCACACAGAAGGGAGCCCGGCCGCCTCTGTCCCTCCCGGGGTCCCCTGGGGCTTCTCCTCGGGGGCTCCACCCCTGTCTGCTGCTGAGATTGTCTTCCATTCTGGATCCCGGCCCTTCGTGCTTGTTTTGGCTAACCTTTCGGTTAGTTTTCAGACGAGCGTGGTCCTGCAGACCCCGGGCTCAGTCCCTGGCCGCCCGCGCTCCCTCTCAGGACAGCGCCCTCCCCCGACTCCCTCCGGATTCAGCCTTCCCGACCAGACAGCTGGAATTGATCTGAACTCTCTCTCTCTTTCTCTCTCTCGTTTCAATGATACTGCTCCCTCCGTGAGGTTTTTGGTTTTTTCAAAATCAACTCTGTGACTAACTACTCCGTAGAACAGCCCACACATGTTTCCAGAACAAATTAAAAATGGCTCCTAGAAATACACACAAGATCACGAGGAGCGGGTGAAGGAGGAGTGCAGGACTAGTGGCAGTTGTGCTGTTCCTGATGTTTGCAGTGATGCCGGTCGGTGTGGGAGGGTGCCTGTGAGCGGAACCGTGAGGGGGGGGGGGTGGAGGGCGTTGGTGTGGGCCGGCTGGGAGGCCCCGTCTGTCCTCAGACGTCCTGGGTTCTGGCCGGGGTTGGGGCAGAAGTGACTCTGCTGCTGCAGACACGTCTTGGTGGATTCGGGGGTGCGCCGCTGTTCCCCGTTGCAGTTTCAACACCCCACCCCCGTGCGTTCTGTATTCGAGCCGAGGTGTCGGAGCTGGTGAAGGACGCAGGAGCGGTGCTGCGAACGTGTCGTCACTGTGCTTGGCACGGGACCGCGCTTCCTCGCCCCCTCTCAGCACCGCTGCCGCTCTCTGCGCACTGCCCACGGCGCGACTGTACCGCGGGGAACATGCCTGTCTCGGGCCCGGGCTCGGGCGCGTGTCCGTCACCACCCCAGCTGAGTGGGGGTCATGCCAAGGGCCCCCGTGAGTCCCCCTGTGCACATCCGCCTCCCTGTGCCTGCCATGGGACAGCAGCTTTCCTCTCCTCCCGAGGAGCCTGACGTGCCCAGGTGGCAGTGGTGGCTTATGGGACTCGCGCTGTGTCCCCTGGGGGGGGGCCCTAAATGCACAGGACCCCGAGTTGAAGGACAGAACAGGAAACATATCCTGCAAGCAGATCACCGGGAGTCACAGCAGACGAGCCATTTCTGCTTGCATCCCTCAGCCCTGGGCTCCGAGGTTCCACCTGCTGGGGACGCAGCGCCATCGGAAAGCCATCCGATGTGGCAGGTTCATCGTAGGGTCTGGGGGTGAGGCCCCACCCTTGCAGAGCTGTCTGGACAGGGACGTGCTGGCGAGAACAACGCAGGGAGGCCGAGGGAGAGCCGCGTGGGCGGCCGGAGCATCAGGGGTGAGGGCGGCGTCAGCACGCTGTGGCCAGTGACGCTGCATGGAGATCTAACAGGAGGAGGAACCTGGGGCTGGGGCGCACCGGCGGGCGTGGGAGCAGAGAGAGCACAGGTCTGTGCTGGAGTGTCCTGGTGTGACCCAGGGGCAGCGAGCGATGGGGCTGGCCGGCGCCGAGAGTGGGAGGGAGCAGCAGTGGTGACAGATGGCCGTGCCAGGTCCCTGCGGCAGGCTGACTTCCACCCTGGGTGGACTGGGAATGTGCAAAGATGGGTGCAAAGACAGGACTTCTGTTTCCCCGGAGTCTCGGTGGCCTCGAGTCGAGGGCAGACCCGAGGGCGAGGGCGAGGGGGTGGACGCACATACCAGCTGTGAGGCTCCTGCAGGAGGAGGCAAGGCGTGGGGCTGGGCTCAGATGGGGGTGTGGGGGTGGCCTCAAGGACCAGCACTTCCAGCGGCACTGTGAGAGGCGGAGAGAGGGGAAGCCAGATGGCTTCAGGCCTTGGCCGGAGCTGCTGGGGCGGGGGTTGTGGCTGATGGAGATGGGGGGCCAGGGTGAAGGCGCCTGCGTCTGGTGGGAGCAGCAGCAGCAGCCCGGCTGGGGGCGCGTGAGGCTCGGGGTGCCTGCGGGACGTCCAGTGAGCGCGTGGGGCCGTGGGCCTGGAGGGGCCCCGAGTTCCATGCGTGGGGACAGCTAGCGCAGAGACGGCACTCGCAGCCCCGAGCACCAATGGCAGGGCTCGGGGAGCCTGGGGGGAGTGGGGTGTGGGCAGGAAGGATGGAGGCCGGAGCCGCCGAGACGGAGCCCGCGCCTCCCCTGGTGGGCGTTGGGGGGCGCGGGGAGGACCCGGTGGTGCAGGACGGCAGGGGCAGTGGGGACAAGGAGAGCAGGCTGCAGCGCTGTCCTGGGTGGGAGCCGGGTGGGCGGAGTGCTCCGGAGGGAGATGGAGATGGGGGGAATGAGGTCCCGGGGACTCTTACCCAGGCTGGACTGGGCTGGACTGGGTGCTGGGGCCCGAGTGTGCCAGCGTCTGGGCTGTGCCAGTCGAGCGTTAGAGGACGCAGGCTCTGTGGCCTTTTGGAACCTGGGCAGGAAAGGTCCAGCCTGCCCCTGCCAGCCCGACGGTGTCCGAGCGGAGGGAGCCGCGCGCAGAAGAGGGTCCTGGCACGCCACTGGGGCCGCGGTCCCGGCATTGCTGCCTTTCTCCAACACGGCAGGTAACAAGCCGATTTGGGGCCCTTTCCCGGAGAGCTACGGAAGGGCCGGCAGCTGTGTGTCCTGGTGAGTGCGCAGCCCCGCCCCGCCCCCGCCCGTGGGAGGCCGTGGGGCCCGTGGCTGGGTTCTCGTGGTGGCTGGGTTCTCGTGGTGGCTGGGTTCTCATGGTGGCTGGGTTCTTGTGGTGGCTGAGCTCCGCCCGCTCAGAGGCCGAGCCCGGTGGAGCGCACCTGCCGACGCCTTCGCCGCAGCCGACTTCGGGGAAGCTCCGTGCTCCAGAGACGAGGCTCTGAGGCGAGGAGGCAGCGACGGGCGGGCGCCGTAAAGCAGATGTTTTCAGAGGACAACAAGATTAACATATGCTGCTGTTAGTCATTTTAAATAGCAACGTGAAATCGCTTTTTACAAACGTAGTGAAAATCACCTTTTCTGGGTATGGGTGCCGTGTCTGACCGGTGCCGTGTCTGGGGAGGATGTGGGCCGGCCGTCTTCCCAAACACGCTCCCCCAGACCCCGGCGTCGGGACCGGCTCTGGACTCACGTAACGGAGAGCCCACGGCAGTGCGGGTCCCGGGCAAGGGTCCCTGCTGCACAGGGGAAGCACTTTAAAAACGTCTAATGCCGTTTGTTTCTAATTTCAGTGTTATTCACGGGAAAGCTAATGAGAACTTTGTACCTCTGAGAAAATTTTTTTTAAGTTAAAGGAAACAACTTTTTTTTTTAACTTTTAAATACCTTAATAGGCAATTGTGGTCTGCAAGTAACATTAATTTCTAGCTTGGTGAGGCAGGTGTTGTGAACATGAGTGGCGGTTACCTTCTTCAAACTCTGGGTCTAAACAGGATCAGAAGAAACGCGATGGACTTCACTGTTGCCCAGACCCCAAACCACGTGCCTTCTCCAGCTTCTCCAGGGATCCTCTGCCCCCTGCGATCCCGGGAGAGACCACCTGGGGGCGACATCGCACAGCCCGCCGCCCCACTGGCCCCGGAGAAGGGGCGGGGCCCGGCCCCAGGGCTGGAAGTTTGGTTTAGAGTTTGGGAGAAGGCAGCTCCTGCCAGGCTGTTTCCGTTTTGCCATGTCAGCCTGAGGCAGCGTTTCCCCCGTGGAAGCGGCTCGCTGGCCTGTGGCTTGAGGCTGCTGCTTCTCCAGTGGGGTTTTTCCAGTGGGTTGTGAAATCAGTGTGTGGGTGAGAGGGAGCTGCTCATACCCCCGCAGGGACAGCGCATGGGGCTGCCGGGACAGACTGGGACTGGCGCTCACCCACTGTTCCAGTCCAGCATTTGTGTGTGTGTGTGTGGGGGGTCAGAGCAGGAAGGGGGGTCAGAGCAGAACACACGGACCCTGGGGCTCCGGTCCCGAGAGACTCTCGCTGGGAGCAGGTAAGCCATTTCCGCTGGAGTCACTGGAGCCCCAGCCCTGGGTCACACCCAGCACCCCCCGAACACACCGTCTCTGCTTGGAGGGCGATGCTTTTCCTGTCGGGGATCACTGAGGAACATAAGCGGCTCATCTGGTGTGAGGATATCCAAGCTCGAACTCTGGTGGAAGAGAGGCTGGCGTGAACTTTCCCCTCCGTGCACTTCCTGAGGGCTGGAGCCGGGGGAGAGGCCGGCACCAGGCCGACCGGCCGGCGGCCTCGGGCCCTCTCGCTGGCCCCTGCTGGTCTGATGGCCAGCGTTCTCTCCCACAGACCCCGATCGCTGCGTGTCGCCTACTTACTACCAAATGTCTGGGGCAAAGGACCACGAGCGCCTGCCTGAAACGCGTCCAGGATTATTGATCGGAGCGTTGTTATTGCCTAGCATTCATCGCACTAATCACACCCGCCGCAGCGAGCGTGTGTAAGACGGAGTGTGCCTGCATTGTCCTCTGGGTTTCACGCTTACTAACTCGCAGCCCTGTGCAGGAAGTTCTGTTATCTTAACGGATGGACGGGGGACGGACGGGGTTAATTGTGCAATATCGCACCGCTGAAAAGTGGGGGGGCGGGGCGGGCGAACTGAGAGACACGGCCGCCCACCCGCCCGCAGGCTCCTCTTCCTGGCCGGCGGGCCTCACCGGGGACGGACGGCCGTGCGCTGTGTGTGACGCGCCCAACCAGCACCCGGGGAACCTGGGTGGTTGGCTCCAGGCAGCGAAACCGGGAAGACAAAGGACACTTGCAGCCCCCGCGGAGGTCACAGTCCAGAGCCCCAGACAGATGAGCAAACAGACGGCTGCCGTGAGTGTGACAAGGACAGCCCCGGAGGTCGGTGTCGGGTGTGGCATTGCACCACAGCGGCGGCTGAGTCCTCCCAGACAGAAAGGGGCCCCTTGGGGGACGAACCGGAGGCAGCCCCAACGGCGACGTGTCCCCAGCAGTTGCCACAGCCGCTCAGATGCAGGAGTCCCTGAGTGCCCTGGCCTGAACCCTACGCAGAGGCCAGAAGGTGACATTCGTCACCCAACTACTTGTGGGGGCAGCCCTTTCGACTTTGAATCGAGGTGCACTTGAGAGTGGGTCTTTTGTGTGTGTGGATTTCATCTCCATGGCATCTAGTATTTACTCCTGTTCTTTATGTATTTACAGATTTATGTTTTAATACATTTTTATCGTTGTTCAAGTACAGTTGTCTCCATTTTGCCAGCTCCACGCCCTGCCCCGCCCCACCTCACCCACCCCCACCTCCCACCCTCGAACCCACCCCCTTTGGCCTTGTCCACGTGTCCTTCACACATGTTCCTTGACGGCCCTCCCCTCGCTTGCTTCTTCACCCTGGACCTGCCCCTGGCAGTGTGAGACGGGGCCCCAGTCCGGCCCGAGAGCGGGTCCTGAGAGGACGGGTCGGCTTTGACCTCACCTGCGCCGGTCTGTGCCATCCAGCCCCTTTCACTCCGCCCTCGGTCCCTGCGTGGCTCCCGTCCCCGCGGCGGCAGCGGCCCTTCCATCTCTCCTCTCTCCCCAAGGAGAGGTGAGCGGGCTCTCGGGGCGGGAAGGGGACTGAGCCACGCTCCGCTCTCACAAGGGTGTCTGTCCTGGTGACAGAGCCAGACTCCCAGGAACAGGCCTGCTCAAGGTCGGACCGCTGATAAGCGATAGGGCCGCTAATCAGTCAGTGATCAATGAATGACTCACCGAGGAACCCAGCCAGGCCCCATCCTGTCCCTCCCCGCGGCGGCCTTGTTTAAACAGAGGCGTCTGCCTTTGCCACCTTCCTCCCCAGTCGCACCAGCCTGTAGCGGCGTCTCTGGTGACTCAGTGTCGTGTCACCCGCCCCCCCCCCCCCCCGGGGCCTGAGTGGAAAGCCAGCTCAGGGGCCATCCCAGGAGCCCGGGGCCGAGCGCAGGGCCAGCTCCTGGGCCTGGTGTCTGGGAGACCAAGGCTCAGTTTTGACGGCAGCCAGACTGCCCTGTAAAACCTCTTAACAGCCTTGTAACGGTTCGCTCCCGGTCGCAGGAGAAACTCGGGGAGCAGACGGGGGTGTTACACGCGCAACCCGCTGCTGCTGTTGGAAAAAGTGGGTCCCGGGGCCCGTCCTGCTGACACTGGTCGGGAGGGTGGCTGGCCCCCGAGGGAAATGTGGCCCTGTGGGCTGAGCACCGCGTTAGGGGACCCTCTGCTGTCCAGTACAGAGGGGACGAGGCCGCAGACCGCTGTCCACCCAGGGAGAGGTTTTAACTGTGGCCTGGGCGCTCTGGGCCCACCACGTTCCCTGACCGCACGAAGTAGACTGGTAAACCCGCGAACACTCAGGCCCGCACGCTGAACAGTTGGAGCACAGCACGCCCCCGAGGCTTCCGGGCGTTACCCAGAGCAGCGGGAGGACACTGCTCAGCGGAATCCGGCTCTGAGAGTCGAGGGGTTCACTTTACTCTCTCACCAGCTTTATTCGGGTCTGCTGCCATGACCATTGTGCCAGTTCTGCTAAAATGCATTTGATTCCTTTACATTTCTCCGTTGCTACCCACATCACTGAACCTAATTATAAAGCCATCAGTTACTGAGCACCTACTGTGCGCCTAATGTCACCCTAAGCGTATTCCTGCTCTGATTCCGTGCCTTTCTCGGAAATTCCGTGCGCTGGCTCAGAGCGCTGTCTCCGCGCTGTGCTGACCGAGCAGGCAGCAGCCCTGGCGTTCATGTTCAAAGTCATCAGGACTCGCGCTCCCTAACGCCCCCGCCACAGGCTGCCTCCCCCCCCACCCCCCGGGGAGCCGGGTGGGCCACTTCGTCCACTTCCAGGAAGGCAAAAACGATGGCAAGTGTCTGACTTCTCCACGTAAAAGAGACTCAGAGGAGCCAGACCTCGTGGTAGGTTCTTACGCTGGGAGTGCCGCGGGGTCGTGGTGGCGCTCCCTGGCCGCGTGCCCTGCCCGCCGGCGGTGAGTGAATGAGTGAACTGTCGTGGTGCGGCCGTGAACCCACGGGCGGTAATTACGGTGGTGAGCGGGTGCCGGCCGAAGTGTGCAGAGGGAACCGGGGCAGGGGCGATGGCGCTGTCCGGGGTCACCTTTCACAGTGCTTGTCTTTGTTTTCTATGTCTAGTCTGCCTAAAATTAGACGCTCTCCGCAGCGACTCGTGCCCTCGGGCAAACATGGGGCGGCGCGGACGCAGAATGCATCTCTGTGCGGCGCAGGCTGAATCGGGATGCTCACGCTCTCGTGAGAGCGCGGAAGACGTGGTGGAAATCTAGGTGGTTGGCCCGGGCGGGGTCCGCCGTCCCTGGATCCAGGACGTGGCCAGCCGGCAGCTGCCCCATGCACACGCACGGCGAGGCGTTGTTATCAGGGCCGGGGCTCTGTGGGGCGGCCTGGGCCCCACCCCTGGCTCCACTGTGGGCGCTCGCACACCATCAACGTGGCCGCAGAGACAGAACCCCCCCCCCACCCCGCCCCGTCCCTGAAGGCGAGCCTGGCTGGAAGCGCAGGTGCCGCTGGGGGGTCAGTGGAGGCCCTGCCAAGAGTCCGCACACAGGGGACGCCCCTGCCCACAGGGCCCGGGCCCCTCCTCCGGCTGTGCCGGGCGCAACCCCGTAGAAGCTCAGATGCAAAAAGTGACATCAGGTCCTGACTTCTGTTCCCTGTCGAATTTGCTACTAAGTATGAAGGCACATTAAAGACAGTTCAGACCTGCAAGTCAGGAAAACTATTTGCCCACTTTTCAGAAAAACGCTGGAGATCGGTTTCACAGCGGAAGGAAACGAACCAGGAGGGAAGGGGGTCCGGGAAATGGGACTGGAGAATGGGGACAAGGCCGAGGGACACCCAGGTGGGTCGGCCGCTCGTCCAGGTTTCCAGTCCACTGGGGCCAGAAGGGGGCTCTCCGCGGTGAGCCTGGGCCCATCCCCGGCAGCCAGCCCGTGTCCAGGACAGCGGGGAGGGGCCCCACGTGGAGGGCTGGCCGCCGCCTTGCAGTGACCGGGCCAGACAGGAAGGAGGGAGTGCTCCAGAGGGGGGTACCTGGAGCCACACCAGGAGAAAACATGCACACATATGCACACACACACACGTATGTGCGTGTGCATCTATTTCCTGGGGACTTTGAATGCTGCAAAGAAACCCCTCCTGGGGGGAGAGTTTCAAGTAAGCACGCTGTGGGCGTGTCCCAGGGGATGGGCCCGGCCCTGAGTGGCCCGGCCTCGGGCTGCATGCGGGTCCCTGACTCCAGGTGGGGAAGGTTTCACAGCACGGGCTCAGGTGACCGTGAGGGCTCGTTGGTCAAAGCTGGGGCAGGGGGACGAGGGCGGGCTCGGAGCACAGGACGCAGCGGGAGGGCCCAGGCCCAGCTGCCTGAGCTCAGGGGGCGTCAGAGAGACAGGGGCTTCAGGGACAGGCACGGGGAGGGGTTGTCCTGAGATGCACTGCCCACTGCTCCCCTGGGTGCCAGTCTTGGGGTCCCTGAGAGCGCAGGGGAGGCGCGCCTGTGGGGGAAGAACAGAGGGCGGAACTTGGGGGGGGGGGGGGGGGGACGGCCGGGCTGCTCCAGGAAGGGAGGGTGTGTCCCTGGGTCCTTGGTCCTCAGGCTCCCCTCTCTCGCCGCAGGCAGGGACCTTGGGGGCGGAGTCCTGTGTCCACGGAATGCACACGGGGCTCCTGGTGTGCCCTTTCGAGGTCGTGGTCTCCGCTGATTGGCTGGCGCCCGGGTCCTGACGTCACCGCCCGGTTTTGCGGCTTCTCTGGGCCTGGGCTGACGCGCACCGAGGCCTGGATGTTATCTCGGGGAGGTGACCTTCTGCACCCAGCTGCAACGTCCTGGGCCCGCGGGTCCAGCTGTCTGCCTGAGCGTCCCTCCCTGCCCTGGCTCGCTGGCCGCCTCAGCCACAGGGGCTGCGAGAGCAGCGCGGTAGCGGGGACCACCGGGGGCACCAGTCCTGGAGGAAGGGGCGGTCGGAGGGCATCAAGTGAACACGGCTGCTCCGCGAGTGGTTAGGTACTCGGCCGTGACACTGTCCACGTTGCCCAGGCAGGGGTGAGAACCGCCGAAACCCGGGGGGACGAGGAGCCGGGGGGGCTGTGGAGAGAGCTCCTAAGTGGTTCCCCGGCGTGGTGTCGGCAGACGCTGGCCTCGGGGACAAAAATGTCACCTGAACACATGGAGCCCAATTCCAGGAAAAAAACGTAGTTTAAAACGTTGAGAGCCCTGGCTGGCGTAGCTCAGTGGATGGAGCTCAGGTTGGAAACCAAAGCGTTGCAGGTTCAATTCCCAGTCAGGGCACATGCCTGGGTTGCAGGCCACGGCCCCCAGCAACCGCACACTGATGTTTCTCTCTCTTTCTCTCTCTCTCCCCCTTCCCTCTCTAAAAATAAATAAATAAAATCTTAAAAAAAAGTTGAGAAAATGTACTTCTGGAGAACAGGAATGAATAGTGGGACCACGTGAGACGAGAGACTTCTTCAATTGCAAATGTGTTAGAAAAGCTTGTCTTTTAAGATTAGGAACTTCAATACCTTTGAAGGAATTAACATGTAATTCCAGTCGCCGCGTGTATTGTAACTTCATTTGTGTAACATTTTATCATTCCAAGTTGTTATTTTAATGTAGCCAAATGTGTTAGTTTTTTTTATGATTTGTTCTTTGTGGTCTTAATTTCTTCATTAATACAATATCAAAACACAACGTGGGGTGAGAGAATTGCTACAGTATACATATGTGTGTATGTATATGTAGTATGTCACTAATTATGTGAAATTTGAAACATACCAAGCAATGCTACGTATGTTGTTTTTTATTAGACACATAAATAACTAAGATCCATGAGAAACAATAATGGTAATGACAGGGGACTTAAGACTTCGAAAATTTTAGCTTAAGGTAAATAGCCATAAATCTAGCCAGTAATGTGTATGTTAAGCTTTCGTTTCAGAAACTACAGATAAGGCCCATCCTGGCGCCTGGGAGAAGCAGCCGACCTCCTGGGGCACTGGCTGGAGATTACTGCCTGGAGACACCCGTACCAGGAAGAAGCAGGCGACCACCCCTCCCCCTTGGAGCAGCTTACGGCCCAGGACAGGAATGTGACAACTGCTGAACCTCAAAGCCCTCACCGCACCTTGCTTGTCCTCCCCCACCCCCCTTATAAAAAGATCTGGCCGGGAAAGAAAGGGGAAAGTGGTTTGTTGGGGTATGAACCCTCCATCTTCTTGGCCATCTGAATAAAGCGCCCATAAAAGATTCAATCTCTGTCATTGCTTATTGGGTTTGGTAGTGACAGGCAGCCCGAACGCCGGTGTCTTTTCCGGTTACAGTAATACTATTCTGTCTGCAGCACTTTATTTCTTTAGTTTAAAATCCGTTTCCTTAATGAGGTATTCACTGTGAGAAGACTTCATCGGGAACAAGACACCTTTTTCACTTTTCTGTAGTCTAAAATGTTTCACGTTGAAAAGAGAATCCACCGGCAGTCACAACACACGCAGGCAAGGCTCGCAGAGGGGAAGGTGCTTGGTTCTGGGGACCCGCAGAGGCCCCTCGCCCAGCCTGGGGCTGGGGGCCAGCTGGGGAGGACTTGGGGGGGGGAGGACATCCGAGCGACAGCCTGGAGCTGGGGGCCTGCGGGTGGGCCGGGCGGTGGAGCGGCATTTGCCTAGGAAAGGACCGTGTGTGACGTGTGTGTGTGTGTGTGTGTGTGTGTGTGCCGGGGGAGACAGTGAAGGCCCTGCACCCCGCTCCGGCGGGTCTGGGCCTCGCCCCCGGGAAAGGGCGGCAGCAGGGCCCGGAGCCTTGGTGGGCAGCGCAGTGTCCGTGCGTGACCGGTCGCAGCTTGAGCTCTTTCCAGGGTAGTTTCCTCCCGCGAGACGACGCCCTCGGGCCTCTGGGCCGGCCTGCTCTCGTCCCCCGCCTTCCCCGCTGCGCGCCGGGCCCCGGGGCTGCTGCGCCGGCGCCTAACCCCTGTCCCGTTAGTCATTCCGAGGGACCCCAGCCCTCCCCGGCCCTGGTGTGCAGCGGCCCTGTCTGTCTGCCCGTCCCGTGGGGCCCCGGCTCGCAACCGTGAGGCCCTGACAAGGTTCTCCCCCCTTTCTTCTGCCTTCCGTGCCCAGCCCCCTCCTCCTCTGCCCCCGTGGGGCTCCTGGGCCCTGCGTGCCCGCGCCCTCCGCCCTGGCCACCTGGCCTCCCTGCGCGCGTGGAGAGCCCTGAACGGAGGTGTGTGGGGGGCCAGGACAACCGAACGTGTGGTTTCCCACCCACGTCCCGCTGGAGCGGGGCGGGGGGGGCTGCTTGTGCTACGCACCGGCGGGGTCATCGTGGCTCAGGGGCCGAGGCGCGCTGTCTCGGGGTGGTTCTGGGGAAACACTGGGAGACACCTTGCCTCACCTGTGCGATGGGAAAGCCCCTCTGGTTGGCACTCCGGACCACCCCCACCTTTTGCCCTGGGAAGAGAGGCAGCCGTCCTTCCAGCCGGGAAACACGACCTGACTTGGGCATCACGCACTTCCTGACTGAGACAGCACGAACCTCTACTGACTGCCGCCCAGGGCACCACCGTCCTCACACACCATGCGGGCACACTGGGGAGAGGGGAGGCGAGGCGGCCGGTGGGCAGAGGGGGCCAGGCCAGGACCCGGGCGGGTTCTTGGAGCCCACCACCTCCCTTGCGGTGGGCGGGGCGGGGCCCGGGGGGGGGGCCCGCGGCTTGCAGCCCTGGGGGTGCAGGGGTGCCTTTGCTTCCTGAGTGGGAGGGGGGCGGGGGCTGACTCGGCCGCACGGAGGGTGAGGGGGTAGAAATTGAAACCAGTCTTCCTGTTATTTCTGGGCATTCAACAAGTGAGTCTCCTCCTCAGCACCACCCCAAATTAGGGAAAAATCAAGTCACAGCCCAAGGCTGCACCCTGGGAAGACCACACAGCAACACTGGGCGCACCCGAGGGGCGAGCTCTGTGGGATGCAGAACATCCACCTGAGCACCCACCCGCCTGAGCGCCCACCCACCTGAGCCCCCACCCCACCTCCGGCACAGCACTCTGCTGAGTTTTCCGAGTACCTGGTGTGTCACCTTGTCCCCACCCTTCTGAAGATCAGCCGTCATTCAGTGAACAGCAGCCCATTCAGTGAACAGCAACCGCTGTTAAAAATACCCCCACCCCCACCCCATACCACAGTGGGTGCGGTCATCCACCGGGCTCCCACTCAGAATGCTCAGAGAGGGCCACTCGAGCCGGGCGGAATGCTGGGGGTGGGGGCCGTGGCGGTGGGCCGGAGGCTGGTGCCGGTGGGCCGGAGGCCGGTGCCGGTGGGCCGGAGGCCGTGGCGGCCCTCCCACCAGCAGGCGGAGAGGACTGCCCTGGCTTCCTTTCCCTCCCAGCCCCAGGGAGCTTCGCCCACCTAAAACACCGCCGCCGGCAGGATTCCCGGGAGGACCTTCCACCTAACTGTTTGCCCCAGACCTGCGTTCCAGGCTCCTGCTGGGCAGGGTTTCTGGTTCTCGGGGTACACACGCTGTTTTGAATGAAAACAGTGAGGGCACGTCTCCAGCTAAACACCGGAGTGGTCTCTGCTGTCAGTTGCTGGTGGGCGCTTGGCTCCCAGGGAGGGGAGGGTCACCTGCCCCCGTGTGTGGGGGGGGGCACTGCCGGCACAGGATGAGGTTCTGAGACGAGCGGGGACCCACTGCCCCTACAGGCGCTGTGACCACTTAAATCTAAGGGGCCAGGCCGGGAAGGGGGGCCTGCTGAAGGCCTGGGGCCTCCCAGGGTCCCCGCTGGGACTTCCCCACGGGAAACAGAGGGGCAGGGGGCTGGGCTGGGTGGGAGGGGCCCGGAGGGAGCAGAGGGAGCGAACAGGCAGCGAGGACTAGACTCGGAGGGTGGGTGCACAGAGCAGACCCCCCCGTGCTGGTCAGTTTTGCCGCCCGGCCCGCTGGGACTTGGCCAGGGCCTGGTCCGGCTTATGCTCTGGTGTCTAGAAGTTCCAGACAAAGAACCACACCAGCTCTCCATTCTTGACAAAACCTCCACTTTATTCCCCGAAGGGGACTAGATTCTTTCGTCTTATCCTGAATCTCCGCAGGAGCTGCTGTAGCCCAGACCATCCCGCTGCGGCCTCTAGCGCTGCAGACTTCTGTCCAGTGGCCTGGAGGCCGCCCTGGCCACCCCCACCGCGCCCCCTCCCCCGCCGCCCCAGCACCTGGGAGTCTGTGAGGGGCCCTTCTTTCTAGCTTTGCCTTGTTGCCCCCGCCCAGCACAACCTCCTGCAAATGCGCTCTCTCTCTCCTACATTTGCATTTTAAGTTGCATCCAGGCAGGGCAGCAATCAACCCCGAGTCACATCACAGCTGCAGGCCGATTTTGAAGATGGAAACCGACACCAGGCAGAGGTTTGGGAGTTTCCCGCCTGTGCCACCCAGCGCCCAGGGCCACCTGGGACGTCCTAGCCATGGACACTTTGGGAAACAAAGACGACCCAAAACTTAAAAAGAAATTGGGAAATGCCCTCAAATCTTCTCTATCCCAAGGTCGAAGTTGTCCTTGGCATAGTGACTGCCTGTTCCCGCCAAAAGACACCCACGCACGGCTGCATACTAGCGGGCAGAAGGTCCAGGACAGCGCCCCGCGCCTGTCCCGCCGGCCTTCGGGGAGCGGCGCCCTCTCGGGTCCCACCGCAGCAGCCACAGCCCCGCCCCACCCGCCTGCCCCGCCGGGACGGGCGGTGCCCCACGCAGGCGCACTGAAGCCGGCAGGGGTGGGGGGGGGACTGGGCGGGGCAGGTGGCCCTGGGTGTTTCCGTTGCCCGGAGCAGCCGTCGGAGCCCTCCCGCTGCATCCCTGCCTGGTCCGCGCGCTGCGCTCCACTCCGCTGCTCGCCCGCAGGCTCTGTCTCTCTGTCTGGTGAGTGCGCCCTGGCCCGGGAAGGGTGCCCCGCGGGCGGCTCCGGGCCGGGAGCGGTCTCGGTCCCCTCTCGGTCCCCAGCGGTGGGGAGGGCGGGTCCCAGCCCCGCGGCCCAGGGGTCCGTCCCGGCTCCAGCGCTGCCCCTTGTCTTGCAGGCCGCACCCCTTTCCCGGACCTGAGCAGTCGCCATGGCACAGGTAAGGCCGCGCGCCCGCGCAGCGCCCCAGCGTTTACCAACTTCGTCACCCGCGTCAGGGGACTCCTAGAATCTGCCCGAAAGCCAGCGAAGTTTGGAGTAAAGAGAACCCGCCCCCGGGAATGCGCGCCTGGCTCGCGGCGCCTCTCCCAGTCCCGACTCCCTCCCGCCGCGCGCCCCCGACCTGCTCCGGCGGCGCCTCGCCTGCCGGTGACGTGGCGGGGCTTTAGCGCTCTGCCTTTCGCCCAGATCCCGGAGAAGGGGCCCTCCCCAAACCCGAAGACTCGCTAAAATTAGAACCAGAGCGCGAGCAGCTCGGTCATGTGAGGCGAAGGCATTTCCCCCCCCCACCCACCCACCCCGGCCCCCTTGGTTTCTGTCCGCCAAGTCCCGGGTGTTCTGATACTACGGGTGGGCGTTGGCCCGTTCCCGGCCGGCCGGCCTGCCAGCGCCGCGGCTTCTCCCGGTTGCTCAACCACGTTGTACTGAAGGGAACTGTTCCTTGGGTCGGCTCTGAGGGTTGGTTTTTTTTTTTTTTCATGCAAAACATTAAACAGAAGATCTGCTTTCCTTAAGTAATGGACTCGCGGAGCCGGTTCTGAGTCGAATTTGTCTTGGTTCTGTGTCAGAACTGGGTGGCTTATAATACTGGCTTTCCTGGCCGTCCTCCACGTTGATCACACATGTAGGAAAGAAAATCGTCTGGTAGACGTGCCGGTCTTTAGACCTTGACCATGTCGTAGGGTCTTTTGTGCATGAAAAGTACCACTGCTCAACACCCCCCCCCCCAAAAAAAAAAAAACCCCAACAACTTGCTTTACGGATCTTGTCAATCTAAATGGCTTGTCCGAGTTCAGGTCATTGTTTAAACAAGTGTGTTCCATGCCCACACTGCCTTTTCTCAGAGTTCTCCTTCTCTCTCTAAATCAGATGGGCTTACCTAAATGGCATGGGGTTCCGTGGTCTTTTCCAAGAGAAAATGGGAGGGTTACGATGAGTCGGCAGCTCCACTAAACTCGCACAGGGCCGCTTTCTGACTTCCCCCGTGCACCTAAGGAGTATGACAATGAGCCAGTTCTCACGTTACTCCCAGTGGAACCCGGGGTTTCGGTCCTTCCCCGAGTAAAGGATCCGTTCGGGGGGTTGACTTTCCCCAGAGTTACTTTCCCCGTCTTGATCCGCGGGTGCGGCGATGGAAGGGCGACTTGGCAAGCCCCAGAGAATAATTCTCTCTGTCCTTGCTCATTGGGCCGTTTCTCGGATCTACCTCTTGTACGACGTGTACCCGGTGATGCCTGACGGTTTTCAATCAGTTCCTTTTAATTATGTAGACGCTGTGCCCCAGAGAGCATCCGTGGGCCCAGCTTTCCAGTTGTGGCCGTGAACAACCAACTTCAAAGAGTGAAATCAGGGTCAAGGCCCTTAGAGACACCTGATGAGGGAGAAGGGGGTCTTGTATGAGATGATTATGTGTGTGATTTCTATCACAGTAGCACACCGGACTGTTTTCCTTCCTTTTTTTTTTATTAAGATTTTATTTATTTATTTTTAGAGAGAGGGGAAGAGAAGGAGAAAGGTAGAGAAACATCAGTGTGTGGTTGCCTCCTGAGCACCCCCTACTGGGGACCTGACCCACAACCCAGGCATGTGCCCTGACTGGGAATGGAACCCGTGACCCTTTGCTTTGAAGGTCGGCACTCAATCCACTGAGCCACACCAGCCAGGGCGCACACCAGGACTGTTTTCAAATCAAAGCCACGGTTTTTAGTTACCATGAAAGTTACAAGTACTGTTCAAGATGTGGCGTTGAATTTGCGCTGGCTTTGTGATGAGTCATCCTTGGCAGCTCTTCAAGTACAGCATATTGTTAAAATATTTAATATTAAGACGGGTTATTTTGCCTGTACTCACATGGTGTGCAGAAAGCCCACATGATGGGATCGCACTTGTCCCGTCTGCAGTCTGCAGTTTCCTCCGGACCCCTGTGTGCTTGGAGGGAAGCTTCGGTGTCCAGTTTCAATTGCCCTAGGGTCTACGGCGTCACCTCTCACCTCTGGTTGACCTGTGGGTGTGGGGACCAGGGACCGGGGATCCCTGCTCTGTGGCCATCTGTAGACTCACGGCATCAGTGCCTGAGTCCTAGAGGTGCACTTTTGGCAGACTCAGTCGTGTTATTAAAAATTAATGCCTCACTCATGGAGCCGCTGAAATGTAGCCATCCGCAGCGGTCACTCTCCATGGGCGTGAGCATCTTCCATGCCCGTGTTTCTCTCTGTCCGTAGCTCGGGGCCCCGGCTCACTCCCGCGGGCGCCCGTCTCACCGGGTAGCGGGAGCCAACTTTTTTTCCTAGACAGACTCATGTGTCCTACTTAAGTGCTTTGCTGGGGCATTCTGCACTCCCGGTTTGGGGAAACCGAGATTTGGCCGTATGTCTTAGGTGAACGATCCATTTAACGCATTTTCCTTCGGTTTAAGACTTTTATAGCTTTATTCCCTTAAACATAATGAAACTTTAAACAATTATATTGGGACCGTCTGAATTTAGTTTCATTTATACGGCTAATTATAAAGAGTTAATAGATTCAGGGCAGCAGGAATGTTGTAAAGGCAATACCAGACTACATAATTTTTTGCCAGAAACTTCATGAATATTGGAGTTACCTCCCGGGGGTGCAGTTAAACCGGGCACTGTCGGATTAGAAATGTTTTGGTTGGTTTGGAATCCCTGGGCCGTGGGCCTTTACGCAGGCCCAGTGCAGACCAGCAGGGTGGATGTGAGTGAGTGTGAGGGGAGGGTCACCCCCGCAGAGGGGGTGAGTGTGGCTGCATCTCTTCACGCCGCTCACCTTGAGTCCAGTCTCCATGCAGTGACCAGTCCCCACCTCCCTACACCAGGGTCTTAGGTGGGGTTATCGGTCACCCACGGCCTCTTGTCCTCGCTTTGGAGGCTTAGAAAGCACTAGGTCCCGCATGGCGAGGCTGCCTTGCAAGCCCCGAGGGGTCCCTGGCATTGGGGAGCCTCCCCCCCTCCCCTCGCAGTGGAGCCCTGGGCGGGGGGTCAGCAGTGGGCATGGGGGCCCTTCCTCTGGTGGTACCTGGGGAGTTCAACACGGTGGGCGTGTCACTGTGTTCTTGCGTCGCAGATCCGTTCCTGAGTAAATTTGGTTCACACAGCCTGGGCACTATTCTGAAGCTTCACAAACACGTTGTCAGCTGGGCTTTTTTTTTTTTTTTTTAAATGAATGCCCCTAAGACCTGTCTTTAAGGTTGTTTTTTTTTGTTTGTTTTTTTTTTTTTGATCCAGCCTCTCTGTGTCTTTAAATTCCATGTATAAAAAAGCAACCCTTCACTTGCTTTTGGGTTTAAGTTTCTCCATGTTAGTTTGGCACACCTGGTCTTCGAAGGTAAAGGACTTTTTCATTTGGAGCAAGAAAACAAACCCAGAGGGCCACCAGGAACGTGGGTAATCCTGAAGGTGGCACTGGAAGGGGATTGCGTGTTCGGCCGGGCACTGTCTGAGCCTGCGTGTGATGCCCTTGCGAGGCCGCAGGGGGCAGCGGAGGGTCGGCATCTGGAGCAGCTGGAGGCCCCTGGGGGACGAGGGGCTGAGTGACGTCGCAGACGCAGCCGCGGGGACCACAGGAAGGAGGGGAAGCCCTCTGGCTGAGTCAGGGCGAGTCACGGGTGCGCCGGGCAGGCCGCTCTGTGTGGGCGGGACGGGGTTTGGACCGGACGCCCACCCCAGGGCTCTGCCCTCTGACTCATGCCTGTGAGTCACGTCTGTCCCCAAAACCACTGCGGGCCTTTGCCGGCCTGGGCGGTGACTCCGGTCCTGTGGAATGTGGCAGATGTGGCCCCGCTGCTGGAAAGCCTCGGAAACACCACCAGCAGCCCGGTCCCCTTCAGGGCTGGCGGCCGAGGTTCCGGGGATGCCGCTCTCCCTCCCACCTCCCCCCGGGGTCCCTTCCCCTCAGGGGTCCCGCACCTCTTGTTTGGGGACGTAAATCTCTGCTGTCTGCTCTGTCGCCCACCCTGCCCCTCGTTGAGCTTCTCCCTCTGTGGCTCCTCCGCAGCCTGCAAACTGGATCCAGTGTGTGTTTTTAACACTGTTTTCATGAACCATCGTTTGTGAAATGGGAGCCCCCAGAGATGCTCTGCCTCAGGTCACTGCTCAGTGTCCTTAGTCGGGCTGTCCCCCCCACCCCCCCAGGCACCAACCTCTCTCCCGGGGCCCTGTCCGGTCATCTGACCCCTCCCTGACCTCCTGTGTGTTTGGACAGCCCTTCCTCCCTCCCTCCCTCCCTCCCTTCCTTCCTTCCTTCCTTCCCTTCTAGATCAGCTTCTCTTCCGCTTCCATCCATCATCTTCTTGGGTTTTCTTTTTGTTTCTGGGAGGCCGTGTGGCATTGAGGTCAGGACCCCTGTCCCAGCTCAGCTCCGCCCTGGTCTGGTCACTCGGTGATCCGCCAGACCTTGCTGGCCAGGGAGTGTCCCCCCTGCACCGCGGGGCTCCCCCCTGCATGGTGGGGCTCCCCGGGGACGGCCCGCAGGCAGTGTGGGGGGAGGGGCCCGGTGCTTCTCATCGCCCCGCTGTGCTCATGGGCAGGTGCTCACCGCCCTCCGACCGCAGGTGCCCTTCTCCTCTGGCTCTGGCTGCTGCCCCACCTTCCCTCATTTCTGCCTGGTGACGGGCTCCGCCCCCGGCCCCAGTGCCCGCCCAGGGGGCCTCACAGCCTGCTGGGGGTCATCGAGGGTCCGAACTGCCTCCTGCCCGGGCCTGGGCCTGGCCTTTCCTTTCCACCGCAGCCGCTCCCGGCCCCGAGGGCCCCTCCCCGCCTCCTCCGGTGGCAGTGTCCATGCAGCCTCCCTGTCGCCCGTCACCGGCAGGGCCCATCTTCCCGACTCCGCCGCTGCGGCCCAGGGGACACGCCTGCGGAACTCCCCAGTCCCACGTCCCGAAGGGCCGCCCTCGAGGACAGGACGGCGGGCACCTCCCAGCCCGCTCTGCAGCCCCCACCCGACCCCCCCGGGCTGGCGAAATACCTGCCCCTTCGCCGGGTCGTTGCGTCCTTCCGTGGTTTTATGCCTCTGAGCTCTCCCCTCCCCAGCCTGCCTGGCTGCCTGCCTGCCAGCGCCACAGGCAGCTCCCCGCACGGTTTGGGGAAGTTTTTCCGGTTTCTTCCCAGGCTTCCCACCTCAGCCCTTCCCCTGGTGCTCATGCCCCCCCCCCCCCGCCCCCCAATCCCCCCGGAGAGACCTCTGGGCCGCCCCGCACCTGCTCCCTCTGCTCCCACGGCCGCTGCGTGCTCTCGGCTGTACCCACCCCGATGTTTCCCTCGTGGTCGGCACAGTGCGTGGCGCGTGGGAGGCGATGAAAAGTGGCCGCTGAGTGAGAGAAGGAGCAGGTACCCGTGACCTAAACCATCGCCAGGCCCGAGTCCCCACCCCCTACGAGGGCTCGTGCGGACTGCCCCCTTTTGTGGTGACCCTGGCGGGTCTGCACGGAGGCCTGAGGGGGTCCCACTGGGCAGGGGCAGCCGCGTGTCAGCCCGTGCCCGCTCCCACGGGCCGCCCTCTCGGACCCCAGCGGGTCCCCGCCCGCGCTGCCGCCCCCGTAACGGTGCCGGGCCGTCTGCGGTCGCCGGTCCTCAGCCGCCCGGTTTCCCTGGCACCGGTGTTCCCGAGAGCCTTCCCGGCTTCGTCAGGGCGTCTTAAAGTCCCCTCGAAGTGCTCAGAAGCAGGGCCGGGGCACAGTCGTGTGACAGAGTGCGCTGAGCGTGGCCTGCCCGGGCCAGGTCCTCGCCGCCCGCTCCCCGACCAGAGGGGCGGGGGCTCCGGGGGGGCGGCAGCAGGGGCTGGGGGCTCACCCCAGGGCCACGCCTGCCCCACACAGGCCCGGTGGGTCCCGAGGGCTCCCGGGGTTGGTGCTGCCGACCCACAGGGTCTTGGCCCACTTCAGATCGGCGGCTGCACAGAGCGGATGGGCTGGCCAGTGGGGGCCAGGCTGGACGCGATGGGGGGTGGTGGCTCGCTGTCTCCGTGGACGTGGTTTGACGTGGTTTGCCGGTTCAGCCTTGCTGTGAGCAATGTCACCGCCGCGTCGGCCTCGCCGTGAGTGACGCTGCTGTCTCCTGCCGCAGGTTCTCAGAGGCACCGTGACCGACTTCCCCGGGTTCGACGAGCGGGCGGACGCTGAGGCGCTCCGGAAGGCCATGAAGGGCCTGGGTAAGCCCGCCCCCTCGGGGTCCTGGGGGACAGCGGGGCATTGGCTTTCCCAAACACGAAGTTGCTGATGGGCAGGGGGGACTCACCGGAGAGTGTCTTGGGCTGTGCAGAGAGAGAGAAGGGGCCCCGAGCTATGACCGAGTGACAGGCCTGGCCATCGGTGGCGGTCAGTGTCGGGGTTGGTGGCACGTGGCGGAGGACAGGAGTGGACGCTCTGGGGGGCCGGCACTCCGCAGCCCTTCCCTGTGTGCGCCCACGCCCGTCCCGCTGCCCCGAGCCCCGCACGTCCCGAGCCGGTCCGCTCTGCCCCGCCCCCGCCTTCCAGACCCTCAGGAACCTCTCCGCATGAGGGTCCCCGGGCACACGGATCCGTCCCTAGGCCCCTGCACCAGGGCCCGTGGGTGGGACCCCCTTCCCCAGATGGCCGCCCCCCGGTGAGAAGCGCTCCCCCTCGCCGAGCCGGCCAGCGGCGGCCTTGGGCCTGGCAGGGTGTCTGAGGCGCTCCAGCCCGCCCGGTCCTGTCCGCCCCCCCAACACCGTGACCTCTTAGACAGCACCCTGCTGGGTCCCTGCTCTTCCTCCTCATGTGACCGTCTGTCCGTCTGTCCCGTCCTTCCATCCTTCAAGGCGGGTGCTGCCTTCTCCGTGCCGCTTTCCCCAAGCCCCTCCACCTCCTGTCACTCCGGGACGCCCCTTTGACCCCCCACTGAACCCCAGACGCCCCAGGCCCTGGCACATGCTGCCCTAGCTCCTGGGGGCCGCGTGTGCCTGTGGTTGTTTCCCCAAATTTGTTCCCCAAATTTGGAGAGCGGGCCGGCTCTGCGTCCTCGCTCAGCCCCCGGCACTCCGGGGCTGTGGACGGCCGTGGTCCGGGCGGCTCTTTGTCGCACCCCAAGAACAAGCTGGTGCACCCGGTTTTTGAAAGTCAGGGCTGTTTCCCCCTCCTTCACCGCACAGCCGGGGTGGGGGTGGGATGTGTCGGCTGATACCCCTGGTGTAAACCGTGCGGTAAGTTTTCTAGTTTAATCAGCCACGCAGCGCAGCCTGCCTTCCGGGGGAGGCGCGGACAGTGCGCGGACAGTGCGCGGCTGCAGAGGCCCTGGGGAGAGGGGCGGCTGGGCGCCCTCAGGTGACTGGGGACCCTCCCTCGCAGGCACCGACGAGGAGACCATCCTGACCCTGCTGACCGCCCGCAGCAATGCACAGCGCCAGGAGATCACGGCCGCCTTCAAGACGCTGTTCGGCCGGGTAAGGCTGGCCTCCCCCGGGCGCCCCGCCGGCGGGGCGGGCTTCAGCGGGGTCCTGGGGCCTCGCGCCTCGGGGCAGACCACACGTACTGCACGGGCCCCGCGTTCCTGCTCCTTCTGTTGTGCTTCCAGTTGCGTGACGGTCCGCGGCGGTGGGCGCACAGCTGCTTCTCCTCGGGTGGTGCTCGCAGGGGCAGCCCCTCCTCTGAGCCTCCCCAGGGCTGTTCCGGTGTCTGTTCCGGGCTGCCAGCCTCGGTCACACTGTTTTGTTGTGAGGCGGGCACAGCCTCGGTTTATGCTCCGGGAGCGGGACTTTGAGGAATGAGTTTTTATGTCATGCATTTAAACGCTCTCACCTGGTTTACAATCCGAAGTGGACATTAAATTTGTTACTAAATGGATGAGGGCTTAACACGAAACACTTAGACGTCCTTTCGATATTCTGGAAATTTTCATTCGTTGTTTCATGGAGAAACAAACCCAAAGCAAAAAAAAAAAAAGTCCGTGTGGCACTGGCGCTGGGGTGGGTGAGAAACCTGCTCCTGTGTGATGATGGGAGGCCAGTGGTCCCCCCCACCCCTCCCCCCGACCCCCGCGGCCTCTGCCCTCAGGAGCGGGGTCTCCTCGCAGGAGGGGAAGCCGACCCTGGTGGGGTGGGAGGGGCCAGACTCTGCCCTTCGTGGAAATGCATCTATGATTTTTTGGGGCCGGAATTCTCATGCTTCTCAGGGCAGTATTTTTAAAAAAATAGATACTTTTTAGCATGCTTTGAAAGTACTCCTCCATTTTTTAACTCCTGAAGTAAGGAAAACGTCCCCTGGTAACCGTGACCTTGGACACGCGCGTGACTTGGCTTTCCCTGGTGGGGTGGGTGGGTGTCCTTCCCTCGCGGGCCCCCCCACCCCATCCTCGGCCGCGGCCCCGCGCAGAATTCCTCAGAGCGGCAGCCCTGCTCCCACGCGGGGAGAGCCTCTGGAGGGTTCTGCCCGCTGACCCCGGGTGTCTCCTGTGCGGCAGGACCTCCTGGACGACCTGAAGTCGGAGCTGACCGGGAAGTTCGAGAAGCTGATCGTGGCGCTGATGAAGCCCTCCTGGCTGTACGACGCCTACGAGCTGAAGCACGCGCTGAAGGTGACGGGGGGGCCGGCGGGCCGGCCCGGCGCGGCCCCGGGTGGCGCGGCCCCGCTCTGTGTCGGGGACCACCTGGTCCTCTTTTTATGTCAGGCACGGTGGGATTAGCCCTGCCGGGGTTCCTCGGCGCACAGAACCGGGGAGGCAGCGAGGAGAGAGAGAGAGAGAAAATCCCGTCCGACCAAGCCTTCCTCCCCCAGGCACAGAGGCCAAGACTGTCCCACTGTCTCGCCCCCTTCTCTCTTCGGGACCCCTCGCTCCCGCTGCCCCCTCCCCCAGGCACACCCCCCACCCTCTCCTGCCCTCTCCTTCCCCCGGGCTCAGTTTCTGCCTCCTCCCCTCCCTCCCGGCCTGCCTCGTGATGCTGCGCTCTCGGGGCCTGCACGCGGGCACGTACCTCCACCTTCCTCCCCCACCTGTGCTGAAGGTGCCTCTTTGGGGAATCCGTTCCACTGACTGCGTCTCCTGCGGCTCGCTTCTCTGGGGCACTTCTTGCTACGCCGGGCTCCGTGCAGGCACCCAGCGGCCCTGACTAAGTTCTCAGGGTGGGGCGGGGTGGGGGTGGGAGGCCCTGACGTCTGGTGCTGAGCGCCCGCCCAGCTTTGCCGTGGGGCGTTGCTTGGGTCTGGCCTGCTGCTTCCTGGCACCTCCTTTGTGCCCTGGGATACTGCACCTGTGCCAGACCAGGATGGCGGCTTCTCTCAGCCCCTCGCCGACCACTCCTCCCCACTCCTCTCGCTTTCGTGCCTACGACAGAGGCCTCGGGTCCTCCTTTTCCCTGCGCCCCCCCCTCCTCCTACCGGAATGGGGGGTTTTTCTCTCTTTACCTTAGTCTGCACTGCCCACCCCTGCCACTTCCTCTCCAGGGCCTCTCTCTCCCCTTTCTCCTACTGTGCCTTCAACCAGAGACTTACTGGACCAAAACAAACTTCCCCTGGCCCCTTTCCCTCTCCTCCCTGCAAGGTAGCTGCTGCCTCCCAGCCTGCACTCGGCAAGAGGTCCTGACACCGAAACGTCAGCCAGGGCAATGTGGTTATGGGCGTGCTCAAGAACTGTGTAAAGGCAGCTGATATAATAGGTTCCTCCCTTCCCTGCTGCTTTCCACCCGTAGGCTGTGCTTTGCTTTTCTTGGAACAAGGAAATAGGAGAAGGACTTCCTGAAAATCTATCTCATGTTGCTCTGATGTTTGCTGAAGGCTCACAGTGAGTGAGGACGGTGTTCACAAAGGCGGTTAAGCACCTTGCCTAGGACACACTTCCGGGTGCTGGCTGCAAGCCACGCTCTGAACATAACACACTGTGTACGGCACTGGCAGGCCGCTGCTCTCCCGTCCATCCCAAGGCTTGCTTCCACAACACTTTACAGCCTCGGGGCCGAGGGCCTCGTTTAGTCCCAAGCTGCTGTGCAGCCTGTATCATAGGCCCAGTGCTCCTCAGGTGCTAATTCATAAGGAATAACTACAAAAAAAAAAGAAAAAGAAAAAGAGAAAATCACAAGCATGTCATTTAATCCTGATCATGCAGTTAACTCAATAATAGGGGCTCTTTACATTTTCAGTAATTTTTATAGCCTTTTATCTTTTATTTTCACGCCTGTCTTTAAAACATTACAGATTAGGTATTTTATCTTTTAAAACAGAGACTTGGCTGATGGGGTAACAATCACACCATTAATCATTATGGGTTAAAAAAATAAAGCTTCACAGCATTTTCAGAGAGGGAGGTGTAAACGCTTTCCGAGAAGTAGCGGGTCAAGTTGTTACAGTTTCAGTGTAGCAGGTAAACTGCTGGGCTTCCCTTGACCGGTGCCGGATACATTGTATCAACACCAGCACCCTGTGACATTCCTTTGGACTGAGGGGGTGGGAACTGCTTTGAGTCTCAAGGAGAACGGAAGGGGACTGAGCAGCAAGGACACCCGGTGGTGGGGGGGCTGGGGGGCCCTCAGGGAGCCTTCTGGGAGCGGGAGCGGGAGGGCCCGAGCTGGGAGCCACTCTGCGCTCACCTCCCCCCCCCTCCAGTAATGGCCATGTTGGAACAAGCCCAATCGGAGGTCATCGGAAAAGGGCATCTCTGCACAGCGCTTCTCAAGTGTTAGCAGTGGCGGGGCTTCTGCCGGAGCAGAAATCTAGGTCTTCCAAGTGCTTGATGTTTGCTCGAGAAACAGACACACGAGGAGGAGACTAATGCTTGAACATCCTGTCTTTTAAAACCCAGTCCGGCTGCATGGTCGCTTGTGTCTCCTAGTGTATCGGTGTCGGCGTGACTTTGGCAATCAGGAAACGGGAAACTGACTGAGGTTATTTTTTAGAACCCAGAAGGGCAAGTCCCAGTTCAATGCACAATCGCTGAGCGGCCCCTGCGGCCCCTGCAGCCCCTGGGCCGGGCCTGTCTCTGCCCCACGGAGGACCTAGTGCAGGGCGGGACTCGGGTTCGGAGATTCAGGTTGTTTACGAGGCTCCTCCGCGTGAATCCCTGCAAAGGTTACATTGTTCCTAGTTCAGCCTTTTTGTCACGTCCCGGGTCATCGAAATGTTTCACTTTTAAACTGTCTAGAAGTAAACAGATAAAATCACAAATTTGTATAGTCCCTTATGTCTATATATGCACGCTTACGGAAACATTGTTTCTCATTAGACAGAAAGGGGTGCAGAGAATTAATTGGCTATTTCTTGTTTTGGTCACCAGCGGAACTCACTGTACCTGGAAGTGAATGTTACGTTGGTTACTCTCTATGTACTTCTGCAGCGGGGGTACCGTCTGTTCTGGGAAAACCACTTTCTTTTTGGCCTCACTGACACGTTTTTTCCTGTGAAACCCCCACCCAGGGCGCCGGCACGAACGAGAAGGTGCTGACGGAGATCATTGCCTCCAGGACGCCCAGAGAGCTGGCGGCCATCAAGAAGGTTTACGAAGAAGGTACCGGGTTCCCCCTGAGTTTCCCTGGCGCCCACTGGAGCGAGGGCAGGCCCGCGGTGCCCGGGCGGCAGGCGTGGGCTCGGGGGGCCGGGGGAGGGGTGGGGGAGGGGGAGAGTGGGCCTGTGCCCAGCCCTCTCCTCCAGCCCTGTCTGTCTTCGTGGCTGGACGGGGCCCAGCCGGGAGGCAGAGGGAGGTGCGTGTGGCCGCCACCTGTGGCCGCCTGGGAGCTGCGTTTGGTGTCACGGCCGGACACCCTTTCTGAGCCTGAGGGGTGAGCCCGGGTGCCGCCAGCGACGGGCGGGGTGTCCCGGGGGCACCGTGCCTGCTGGGGTCCCCACTCAGCCGCATGGCCGTCCTGAACCACTCAGGGGACGCACCCTGTGCAGTCCGGTCCTCGGGCGTTTGCTGTCTGCTTAGGGGTGGCACGGCCTGGCAAAGGGCACCAGGGTGGCGACCCTCACACCGGACTCAGACCCCAGAAACATGCAGTGCAAGAACCCGCTCAGTCGTGGCCGTGGGTGCCGGGGGGAGGCTGCGGGCGCAGCGGGGGCTGAGCAGGGCGTCCACACCGGGCGCGTTTGGGGTCGGGGAGGGAGGAGGGTGTTTTCAGTCCCCCGCCGTCTGCGGCGTCCTGGAGACCGGCCTGCAGAGAGCGTATCCAGGGAGCAGAACCTGGCTGTGCGGGGAAGTGTGCCCGTCCCTGGGGGAGGGGGTAAACTGAGGCAGCGCGGCCAGGCTGCGGCGGAAGGTTGCACGAGCGGCTGGGGAGAAGTCGCACTTGATTCAACGGCACCATGGGTTCCGAGGGGGCGTGGAGGCCCGCACTGGGCAGCTGACTGACTTAATCACAGCACTCTCTGGGGCCTTTTCAGTAGAAGCTCCCGGCTTTTACCCCTTCTCTGCTGAGCCGCGCGGCGAGGCCTGTTAGCGCCCCGGAGCGGGGAGTGCCGTCCCCGGGGCTGGCCGTCCGGGGGCCGGCGGGACGGGGCGGGCTGGGCTGGGCGGGCTGGCGGCGCCCGAGCCCCCTTAGTCTGTAGCTGGGAATCGCGGTGGGAAGGGACACATTTAAAAATGTCACTGCTCTCTCTCGGAGTTAAGTGTGTTTGCGGCAGAGGAAAAAGGTCTTTTTATAAACGTGGAAGGAAAGGCCATGCCCACAGAAAGGAAACTCAGGCCATGAGGGCAGCAGATTCAGCCCGCGCGCCGAAAGAATGTTTAGAACCTGCCGCAGCTGGCTGTCCACTCCGGGGCACGACCCCTTGTCCCTGAGCTGTCCATTAGAAAGTGACACCAGCCAGCACAGCAATAGCCGTCTTGTGTGAATGAGTCAAAACTGTATGCATTTTTTTGTGTGATGCTGGCAAAATACATGTTTTTTGCTGCGCTGCAGGGTTTTAGTAGTTAGTGCCCGTTACTAACGGAAGCAGCTGAAAGAGGGGGAGAACCGCGGTGTCAGAGGACGTGAGACCTTAGGAGCAATGCAGGCCACTGAGGGGAAGCAGGGCCAGGCTCGGCTTTGGGGTCGATGGTATCGCGGGGGCTCCCTAGGCCTCCCATGTCCTCAGACTCACAAGCACCGCGGCCGAGAGCATCTCTGAGTGGCCGAGTCACGGCTCGGGCTTGGGCTTGAGCTTGGGCTTGAGCTTGGGCTTCCCCTGCTCCGGGGAAGCTGGGCTTTGTTCATGCGCAGCTGCCTGCGGCCGTCGGAGCGCCGGGTGCAGTGCAGAGAGCAGGCGCGCCGGCCCGGTGTTCCCCCTCGTCTGTCCGCCCGGTGGCCAATGGGGCGGGAGGGCTCTCTTGGGGGAGGGAGCCGTGAGCAAGCTCAATGTCACTTGTCCCTCTGTTGCAGAGTACGGCTCCAGCCTGGAGGATGACGTGGTGGGGGACACCTCGGGCCACTACCAGAGGATGCTGGTGGTGCTGCTGCAGGTACGGGGGGGCGGGGTGCGTGTTTTGGTGAAAACGTCAGAAGCCTCAGTAAACTCACCCGAAATGACTTTCATCGCGTCTGGCGCTTGACCCTTCTGGCCGCCCGGTGTCCTTGTGTGCCGGTGTTCCGGAAGATCTGGCCAGCGCTCTCACCAGCGGACGCTTAGCGGCGTTTGGGGATATCACTGCCCTCTTCACGTCTAGACCCTAAGGTGAAGACGGGCGGGCCGGTGTTGGCCAGTGAGTGCTGGGCGACAGCGCGAACTGTTGTGAGGACGGACACGGTCTTGGTAAACGCACGTTGTTCCAGAGCAAAAGGCTTTGTCCGTGCGGCCGTCGGGGGCAGTCGCGTGGCGTCTGCGCGGCGGTGCTCCCGGAGGTCGGTGACGGGGCGCGTTCTGTCTTCCAGGCCAACAGAGACCCCGACACGGTCATCGACGAGGCGCAGGTGGAGCAGGACGCGCAGGTGAGTGGGACCGAGGGGCGGTGGCCGTGCCGTGACCGACCGGTGACAAACAAACCCGTGCTCACGCGGCCTCAGGACTGTCCGGTCGCCACGGCATCTGGGACGGCCCGCAGAGCGGAGGGCCCCTGGTCAGGGGGTGGGGTGGGGGGGGAGCACCGTGTGTGGCCGTGTATCATGCGCACCCGTGTCTCTGTGCACATCACAGACACGGGATAGTCACGCCCAGCAGTACAGCCGTGGCGTGAGGTCTTTATGCCCACGTGTAATGCGTGTCCTTATTTTCCCTCAGAACTTGGGGTGAGAACATTACACGCAACAAAACACGGTACCCTCCTCTCACGTCTCTCATGTGGCCAGCAGAATGGTTTATCCCGAAGCTGAGCTGAAATAAAATAAAAGTCACACAGGAGTAGTGAGTTCCGCCTCGGTACGCTGCTTCTCTGGGGTAGTGGAGCACCCACAAAACAACCAGCCACCTGCCCGCCCGCCCGCCCACAGGTGCTGCTGCTCCCAAGGGGGCGGCGGGTCTTGGGGCGGCCTGCCCTGAGGGTAAAGACGGAAGTGTTTTAGGGGTGGTCGGTGCCTTACTCTGCAGCAGACGGCAGATCGTTAGGGCCCGGAAGCTCCTCCGCCTGTCCTGTCCTTCGGCGGCGTCCCCAAACGGGCTTGCCGTCTGGCCGGCTGATTTCTGGGGACCCCCCCGGGGGACAGCGCCCGCGGACGGCGGAAGGGCCCTCCCGTAAGCCCTGCTGCCCTGCTGCCCTGCTGAAACCCGGCCCGAGAGTCCCTGTGCGTCGCCGCCTGGGGGTGGAACGGGCCTCGGATGAGCCGCTGTGCTTTGTAACCGCGTGCGTGCCACACGGACCGGCCTCCTCCCCTGCCGCGTCCCGTGGGTGCTGTCTCGGAGGGACAGTTGGCCTCGAGGGGGGAAGGGGAGCCGGAGGCGGAGGGGCCGTGCTTAGCGAGCCCCCTGGTTGGTTGCCTGGCCTCGCAGCCGGTGGTGCCGTGAGCTACAGAGTTTCCGTCAGTGGCAGGCGGAACCATTGTTCCCCCTCTTCTGCTCTGCAGCTGAGGGCTCCGCGGCCCAGGGGGGCACCGGCGCCTCCTCTAGGGCTCAGAGACCAGGACGGGCCCCGTCTGCCTGACTCCGGAGCCTCTGCCCTTGGTCCTGAACCAGGGCTCCCCAAACCACCGTGCTCGGGCTGCACGCAAAGCCCCCTGATGGGGAGGGGACGGGAGGAGGGGTGAGGGTGCCCCTTGCAGGTGGCTCCAAGGTCACCGGCCCCTCTCTGGCGCCCAGCCAGACGAGAGGGAGCTTTTCGGTGCCTTTGCCGTCACTGCCACCGTGCACGCCGGCCGAGCGGTGGCTCTAGAGCAGACGCCGACCCCCACGCCGCCGCTCCGCCCGGAGATGAGGCCACGGTGCTCAGCATGGCTTCTTCACGGATTGTCCCCCTGCAGCAGGCCTCACTGCTGTGCCCACCGGAGGGAGTTCTAGAAACCGGGGCCGTTGGCGACAGGGAGTGTGTCCCGGGCCGGCAGTGCCCTGCGGGGCACCCGCCTGGGTGTTCCGGTGCCCGGGGCCTCTCTGTGTCGGAGACGCCGTATCTCTGCGACGTCGCCGTGGGTGGCCATTTCTGTTTCCTCTGTGTTTTTTTCCTGAAGTGACGGACTTTTCAGTGGGCGCGTGTTACTTCTGTGGTGAGACCCGAAGGGCCGCTTGCAGAGCGCGCTGGAGCACCATCCTCCGGAGCTCCTGCAGGTCCCCGGGGAGCGCTTTCCGGTTCCACACGGCACGCCCCCACGACCAGCGTCGCTGTCCTTCGTTGTTTCTGTCAGGAACACAATTTAAAATTGGGTGTAAAGCTGTGACGCTGCTTTGCATCCTCTGGAAACAAGAGCAGGTCTGCACGGCCACAGCCCGTGCTCCTGGGCACGCTGGGCTCACCCTGAGTGGTCCGCGGCGCGAGGGGGCGGGGGCCGCCGGAGCCTCGAGGAGCAGCCCCACGCACCACCTCCGTCTGGGCTTCGTGGGTGGGCTTCCCGTGACGTCAGCGCTCGAGAGGCTAGTGTAGAGACGTCGCAGAGTCCTCCGTGGGTGTGAACAGGTTACCCACGTCTCAGGACGTGGGCCCCGACTTAGTGATGGTGTTTGTATGTCACTTTGTGTCTTCAGTAGTCACGTGGGCACAGGGAAGCATGCGTTTTCCCGTGTAAGGAAGTACACGTGGAACGTGAACTCGTATGGGACCAGTGCGTGGGAAGCGCCTGCCGGTGCTGGGCACGGTCCTCCATCCACGGCCCTCACACGCGCACCGCGACCCTGCAGGACTGTGGGGCCGGCTTGTGCTCCGGTCACCTTCCCGGTGTGGACAGGGCATGGGACGTCCCTTTCCGTCGGGTGGCGCAGGTGGTAGCTGCACCACCACTCAGGCGGCTCAGCTGCAGCGCAGGCCCAGCCGTCAGGGCCCACAGCCCAGCTGTCGGGCAGTGTCTTCCCTGGCCCTGGGCGGGCGCCCGCAGCTGCCTGCAGCCCCGCCCTGGCTCCCGAGAGACTGGACGTCACGGCAGACGCCCTGGGGACATCCGCCTCATGCCGGGGCTGCCTGCGTGTGGAGCTTGGACCCGCCGGCCTCCCGTGCGGGCCCCGGAGGAGCCCCAGACACAGTCCCCGGGTCTCACAGCAGGGGTCCTTAGACCCGGAAGGCGTCGGGTGGGGGGTCAGGCGGGTCGGCGTCCAGGGCGTAGAAGCCCCGTGAGTCTCGGAGCCCAGGGACTGGGGGTGGGAGGGGGGAGGAGCGGGCCGCTCACCGAGGCTGGCATCTCTCCTGCAGGTGCTGTTCCAGGCCGGAGAACTCAAGTGGGGCACGGACGAAGAGAAGTTCATCACCATCTTCGGGACGCGGAGCGTGTCCCACCTGCGCAGGGGTGCGTGCAGGGCAGGGCGGGAGCCAGCACGCCTGCTGCTGGGCACTGCCGGGATGGGCTGGGGTTTGTGTGTCTTCTTTTCCCTGGCCTTGAGAGCTCTCACCGTTCCCTTCGCTGCTGTTGTGGCTTTCTCAAAGCCCGAGGTCCTTCGTCCACCCAGTGCTGTCGGAGGGGGAGGGAGCGGCTTCTGGACTGTCACCCCCAGTCGCAAACCACGGGGCTGTGGTCCCCTAGACGCATTTCTGTCTAGATGGTGGTGACCAGAACCTCATCTCTGATAGCCATCAGTGCATGTCATATCAGGCAGGCATGAGTGGGGGGCTAGTGACAGAAAACCCTACTGATGGTGGCTGTAAAACCTGCGTTTTCTGCCTGGCTGGTGCGGCTCGGTGGATTGAGTGCCGACACGTGAACTGAAAGGTCGCTGGTTCGATCCCCCGTCAGGGCATATGTGTGGGATGTGGGCCAGGTCCCTAGTAGGGGACGTGCAGAGGGGTAACTGATACACATCAATGTTTCTCTCCCCCCCTCCTCCTTTCTCTGGAAATAAGTAAATACAGTCTTAAAAAACAAACAAACTGGGCTTTCTGTGGTAGGATTCCTCGGCTAATTTGGCAGGACGTGGGCTCTTTCTCTTGGCTGCTCCACTGTCCTTAGTGGTTTGGTGCCTCATTGTCACAAGGTGGCTGCTGTAGCTCCAAACATAGCAACCATCTTCCCAGCAAGAAGAAAGGGGTAAACGAATCATATGTATGAGTTTTAGTAAAGAGAGAGAAAGATTTCTCAGATCCTTTCCAGGAGATTTAGCTTCAGGTCCCCTTGGGTATAACTAGTAAGGAGCGGCTGAGAAATCAGGGAATAAAACATCCGTAACCAGTTGTTCAGGGCGAGGCACAGTGAGGCTGGGAACCAAATCAGAGACTCATGTTTGGTGGGGCCGCGCCTGGTTGGAGTAGATGTCTTCTCTCCGGGATTCGCGATCGTTCGGTAACGGCCGCTGTTCTGCTCCGCAGTGTTCGACAAATACATGACCATCTCTGGCTTCCAGATCGAGGAGACCATCGACCGCGAGACGTCGGGCCATCTGGAGCAGCTCCTCCTCGCTGTCGGTGGGTGGTTGTGCGACGCATGCAGAGTGTCTGGTGTTGAGAGCTACGTAGAGTCGTTCCCTCCGTTTAGGCTGTGTCTGGAAAGAGCCACCTGTTTCTTTGTGAACACAATGGGAGGCGAACTCCTCCATTTCCAGTGCCGGGTCTGTTCTGATGAGGGAAATGCATGACCGTCCGTCCGGTCCGCTCCCCTGGCCCTGCGGGAGTGCGGGAGGAGCTGTCTCAGAACCGTGCTGACGCCGCACGCACCGAGAGTGCTGCTGCTGCGCCATGAGCCGGGGCCGGGGCCAGTGACCAGGGCTTTCTCCCAGAAGCGTGTCACTGTCGTCCTGGGTCCTGTGAGGGTCAGGTCCCTCCCAGCGCCATCCGCCCTCCTGCTTGGCGGCAGCCGGAGGGACCGGCGTCCGATGGGGTGTTTCAGTGTAAAAGCTTTGGGACTTCACTTCAGCTAAAGGTTCCGAACGACCTGGAAAACCTGGAGGCCCGAGGGAGACCGCTGGTTGTGGTGTCGCGGGCCCTCCCAGTCCAGGGACAGTCTCGCTGGCGAGTAAGTGCCCAGCGGTGGTGGTTCCCACACTTTGGAGTTTGGCGTGGACGTCTGTCCGCCGCTTGCTCCCAGCTCCCGGTGTTGAGCGCCCGCTGTGCCCTCGTCCTGGGTGTGGGGGGGGGGCACTAGCCGCAGGCTCCGGGGCAGCAGCACCCACGGGGGCCTCTCACTGAGTCCGCAGCCTGTGGGCGTCTCCCTGGATCAGAACACACTGTTTGATCCAGGCTGTTTGTGCAAGCATTGGGAAGGGGAATTTTCCCCGTCCCCCTTGAAGGATTGTTAGTTCTGCACAGTGAGGAATTTTCACGTAAGAGTTTCTGGAGCTCAGCAGACGGAGGACTGAGCAGCCCTCACCACAGACGGGCACAGGCTCGGGGGACGTGGTGCCTGTCGCCAGCTTCCCCGGGGGTTCCCACTGCAGGGGGCGCCCCGCCTGCCGCTCTGCGCGAGTCCCGGCTGTCACAGGGCACGGACAGGACACTAGGTCCCAGTCACAGGCGGACAGTCCAGGGTCTGTGGAAGGCTCGCTAGTCTGGCCGTACGTGCTGGGCTGTGCTGGGCTGGGACTTGAGGATTCCTCGGCGATGCAGGAGGCAGCAGCAGAGCCACCAGAGCTGCCACAGCTGCTAGAGCGGGCAGGTGCTGGGGGACCGAGGGGCTCGGCCCCACGCCCCCTGCACCCTTGCCCCCCTACACCCTACATGTCCGCCGCGTGCGCCTGAGGACTCGGAGGGTGGCCCAGCCAGGCCCGCGTCCGGCAGACCTGTACACAGGAGCTCCGCCCGCTTGCCGCGCGCCCTCCCCGCGCCGGTTCTGCGCACTCGCACGCGAGGGCACCGCGGCGGAGCGTCTTCGGTCTAAGGCGGCCTGAGCCGGTTCTCACCGGCTGGGCCCTGACGCGCGCCCCCTCTCCCCGCAGTGAAGTGCATCCGCAGCGTGCCGGCCTACCTCGCCGAGACGCTCTACTACGCCATGAAGGCAAGTGCGCCCCTCCCGGCCCCTCTCTGACTCTCTCTCTCCGGTCATCACCTTCCTGCGCCTGCGACTGGGTGCTAGGGGACGGCCTGGGGGACTGCTCCGCTCTGCTAAGCGGTTCCACTTTACTGGGTCACCCTCCCCGTTGGGGCGCGCGGTGCTCCGCCGCCGTCAAGCCACGTGCGCCTCTTGTCCCTTTCCAAGGGCGCGGGGACCGACGACCACACCCTCATCCGCGTGATCGTGTCCAGGAGCGAGATCGACCTGCTGAACATCAGGAAGGAGTTCCGGAGGAACTTCGCCACCTCCCTTTACTCCATGATCAAGGTGAGGAGGACCCTCCCGACCTTCTGCCTGGAAGGCCGGCAGGCAGTTCTGAGGTTCCGTTTGAAGCTGGGGGTGGGGTGGGGGGCGGGGGGCGGTGCGGAGCCGCGCAGGGAGAGGCTGCAGCGCGATGGGGCGGTGGCGACCGCCGCCCCCGCACACCCACCCCTCCCGGGGAGCACTGCGTGTGTGCTGTGTGTCCTTTCCCTCCGGGCCTGTCCCCGTCCCCACTCCCAGTCCGGGGAAGAGCCAGCTGGCTCGGAGCGCGAGCAGGTGAAGGGCCGCGGCATCGCTGCAGTTCTGCCGTCCTGCCAGCAGGGGCGCTGTGGCCGGCCGGCAGTTACACTTGCTTGCTCGCGGCCCTTCGACTTTCTCCTCCTCCCTCTTTCCGTTCCGTCTTCGCTCCCCTGGCCCCGCTCCCCCGCCCCCCCTCCCCTTTGTGATAAAGAGGAACGTGGGCGCTGTGGCCATCAGCCCCACGGCTGTGCTAGCTTTTGACTTCCCGCGTGTGGTGTGGCCGGGCAGAAGGGCCCGCGAGCCCACCCACGCGCTCTGGCGTGGGCATCAGTCTGGCGCGCACACCGGTGCGCAGGCGCCCCACGCGGTCTTGGCGGCGAGGCCGTGCAGCCAGGCGGTGCCCCCACCGCCCGGCTTGGCCAGACACCCGCTGGGTGGTGCTGTGGGATCGCGCTGGCGCTTATCCACGACGCTGGGCGTGAGCGCAGTTGTGGAAGGTTCCCTGTCCCCTGGGACGCCAGAGGGCAGAGCTGCGTGCGCCTTCGAGGGGCGGACCCGGGGAGTGAGGCCGCAGTCAGGTCGGCAGGAGACTCCCGCCTGGTGTCCCCCGAGCGACCGTGGGGGAGAGATTGCCCACGGGGGAGAGAAGCCACATGCACAGGCCTTCCTGCCGGCCGTTCTTGGTTTTCACTCCTGGGGGGCCTGGGAGCCGTGGGGGTAACGGAGAGCTTCTGGGTTTCAGGGGGACACGTCTGGCGACTACAAGAAGGCCCTGCTGCTGCTCTGTGGGGGCGAAGACGACTGAGGGGCCGCACCTGAGGCCGCTGCACCGCCGCCCTCCGCACCGCTCGCCGCCCTCCGCACTCCACGGCCCGGCTGCGCCTCCCCCGCGCCGGCACCCCGACCCAGCCCCGGGCGCAGGATTCCCGGGCGGGCTGCCCCCCCCCCGCCCCGCCCCGCCCCGCCCCAGATCCCCCTGCTGACCGTGGCAGTCCCCACGCGCACTTAGGTACTGAGGCTGCAGTCTGCGACACTTCAGGTGCCCTTAGGAGGTCAGACTGCTTTTAGCCTCTTCAGCGACTTCACTGATACTAACTCGATAACCATATCACCTTAACTGGAAGCTTAGCCTTGACCTCGTGAACCCCAGGACGGCTCGGCATCAAGGCCACCACTGAATTAACCCTGGAGAATCATGGTAGCTGTATGTGAAGATTAGCCATAAATAAACGTGGCTTCTCCCTGCATCACGTGTGGGCGTGTGTTTAGAAGGTTTAATTTATCTCCTTGACAGCGGCGTCTGTTTTCAGGCTGGTCGGCGACCGTGCTGTGTGCGCGGAGCGCGAAGTGCAGCACCCCGCACTGGGAACCGCCCGTGCCGTGTGGGCGGGTGTGGGGGGGGGCTGGGTTAGCTGGGGTGCATTCATGGGGGCTCCGTTTAGTGGTGTTCAGGATGCTTAGGAGAAAAGTTAATTTATTCTATTTATTTTAAAAAATTATTCTTAGAGACAGGGGAAGGGAGAGGAAAAGAGAAAGAGAGGAACATCAGTGTGTGGTTGCCTCTTGTGCGCCCCCTACTGGGGACCTGGCCCGCAACCCAGGCATGTGCCCTGACTGGGAATCCAACCAGCGACCCTTTGGTTCTCGGGCCAGCACTCCATCCACTGAGCCACACCAGCCAGGGTGAGAAAAGGTGATTTTAAAACTTCACCTAAAACTTGAGAGTGCTATTCTCCTCTTTCCCCTGTTAACCTGTGTTTCCTGTTTTTTTTTTAAGCTTATGTATTTACTTAAAATTTTTCAGCTACAGTTGACATTCAACATTACCTTAGTTTCAGGTGCCAAGCGTCGTGGTTGGACGTTTCTGTGACCTAGGAGGTCAGCCCCGGTGCCCACCGGCGCCGTGCGTGGTCATCACGACGTGGCCGACCATGATCCCCGCGCGGCCCTTGCCTTCCCTGGACTGGGTACACCCCCAGCTCCCTCCCCTTCCCCCTCCCCCTCCGCCCCTCACGTGCTCTCATCCCACAACCCTCACTTACGCTGTGTGTCTGCGAGTCTGCTTTTGTCTTGTTTGTTCATTTATTTTGTTGCCTAGCTGCCACATGTGAGTGGAATGGGGTGGCAGCTGTCTTTCTCTGAGTGGCTCATTCCCCGGAGCATTATACCCTGTAGGGCCACCCGTGCTGTCACGAAGGGTGAGATTTCATTCTGGTTTTGGACAGCTGAGCAATGGCACACTGTACGTACCTACCACATCTTCACCCGGTTGGGTGTCAGTGGGCGCTGCGGCTCCTTCCACACCTTGGCTGTTGTAGACACAAGGGCGCCTGTATCTTTTCGAATTGGTGTTTTGGATTTCCTCAGGCAAATACACAGAAGTAGGATTGCTGGGTTTCGATAACCTGCTGCCTTTACTGTGCCTTTACCTTTCCAGTGAGATTTTAACTTTCATATGTTTTCTTGCCACTAGTTGGTGCTCTTTCTTTTCAGCTTAATGGGGCCCCTGGAACATTCCTGGTAAGCCCGGTTTAGTGGTGATGAACTCCTTCGCTTTTGCTTGTCTGGAAAACTCTCTCCCCTTCAATTCCGAAGGACAGTGTGCTGGGTGGAGTATCACTGGGTGGCAGGTTGTCCGCCCCCGCCTGCTCCCCCCGCCCCCCCCCCCGCCCCTGAACTTGGAGTAGAGCGTGCCACTCCCTTCTGGCTGCAAACTTTGTGCTGAGAAACCTGCTAACAGTCATATGGGGCTTCCTGTGTTCATAACAAGTCAGCTCTCTCTTGAGATTCTCTGTGTGTCCTTCACTTTGACACTTTAATTATAATGTGTCCAGTTGCCGGTCTCCCGGCTCATTGGAACTCGGCTTCCTGGACCTGCTGTCTGTTTCTTCTCCCAGGTCAGGGACCTTTGTAACCATGGTCTTCCGTAAATACATTCCCTGGGACCCCACCCCTATCCCGTGGATGCTGGCCGGCTTGCTGTTGCCCCCTAAGTGGCTTCAGCTGTCTCTCCTCTTTTATCTTCATTCTCGCTGCTCTGAGTTCCTCTGTCCTTTTCCTGCTTCGTGCAGTCTGCTGGCGAGCCCCCTCCGCTGGAGTTTTAAATTTCAGCCATTGTATGTATTCTTCAGCCCTGTGCTTTCTGTTCGGTACCTTCTTATGTCTTTTCTCTCTCTGAAATTCCCTGTCTGTTCATTGTTCTCTGAGTGTGGCGGGCATCTTTATGGCCCCGGTTTGGGGACGTTTTATGAGGTAAGTCACTGATCTGCATCGCATTCAGGGTGATTTCTGAGGTTGCATCTTGTTCTTCGTTTCCTGGCCTCTCTGCTGGTTTCTGTGATTTGGTAAAACCGCCCCCCCCCCACTCTCCCCCACTCTCCCCCCGCCCCCCAGGGCCCTGGGAGACTCGGCCCCGGCCCGCGGGGGTTTCTCCGTCCTCTGTGCCTGTCCCCGCTGCCCTCCCTACTCCCCGGGCTGAGGGTGGCGCTGCCTGGGAGACAGACCCCCCGCTCAGGCACGCGCACCTCTCCCCGGGCGAGGCTGGGAGATGGTCCAGGTGTCTGGGGGTGACGGCCAGGCAAGAACTGCTCCTTGGTTTGCCCCTCGTCGGACGGGTGAGCCTGACCCCCACTGTCCAGCAGAGTCCGGCGGTGAGGGGTGGCCCCCGGCAGCCGGCGCAGAAGCTGTCGTGCGGTCCAGGGGCCCAGCTCCCAGGACCCACGGCGACGGCAGCTCACACTGACACGGAGCGTGAAGGCGGCCCCCTCCCGCCTGTGTCCCCCGCCGTGCCCCAGTGGCCTGTGTAAGTGTGCCCCGGGAGCCTGGCCCAACACAGGCAAATGGGCCGCTTCCACCAGCAGGCTTTCACAGAGGGGTTGGGTGTGTTTCCGTTCGCTGTGCCGTGTCCCGGGGTGGCCCTTGCCAGGAACTGTCATCTGTTTGGTCCAGTTTCATTATTTGATTTTGTATTACCTGACCTGCCCTGTCTGTGGCAGTCCCTCCCATGCCCAGCAGGTGGCGCTGTTGGCATAAACTTCCTTCCATGACGTTCAAACTGCTCGTTTACACTGAAACTTGAAAAATTTTCAGCCCCAGAGCACATTCTTCCAGAGTCTTCCTCACGCCAACCCTCAGGAGGGAGCAGATCTGAATTTTAACCTCCTGCTTGGTTACTCGTCTGTAACCCTGGTTTAGGACGTTCAGTGGGTTTTTTTTTTTTCCCCAAAAGCACTGTTTTTTTTCCTTGTGATACTTTACAGTCTGATTAGTTCCCACCTCCTCTCCTGCTCCCGATGGCTCGGTGGAGCGCAGGGCACACCTCTTCCCTGGTGAAGTCTTTGGAAGTTCCTACAGACGAAGTACATTTCTCTCCTCCCTTAAACCCGGTGACGGTTAGATGCACAGACAGGGGTGCGCCTGGGAAGAAACCCTTTCATGCACCATGAGTCTGCCTTCTGGGCTTTGATATTTGAAGTGGGAGAATGTTCTAAACACTTGCGTTTACTCCCCCCCCCCATTTTATTCGCACACACAAATGTCTGGAACTGCTGTCCTCTCTCCTGCAGACAATTTTCCTTCCCAGGTTCTGTATTTCTGGCGGTGGCTCTGACATCCTTCTCCATACGTACGGGTCTCAGAGCCTGGGGGCGACTTTCACACCTTCCCTCCCTGTGCCCTTCGTGTTAAATTAGTGAGCACAGGTGCAGGCCATCTTCCCGCCCTCTGTCTGTCACCCCGCCTCCCCCTCCTGCTGGGAACCCGGGTTGGGAATCTCCGTGTATTTGGACGACCTCAGGGACTTCTTTGTGATCAAGAAAAAAAAAAACCTTTTATTTTCATCAACGCAATAAAGACACCAGTGTAAAAAGTCAAACAGCATGAAGTTCAGGGATCAGAAGCCCTTCTCCCCCGGCTGCCCTGCCCCATCCTGCCCTGCCCTGTCGGGGAGGCGGTCACCAGCGTGGACCATTGGTGTCACTTTCCCTGTGGGTGTTTTCCAGGCCGCTCCGCCTCCCTGTGGGTCCCCTGCTGTCCTCCACGGGGACCCAGCTCTGCACATCGTGACTCTTCGAAGCCCCTTTCTCAGTGACACATCTGTTCCTTGTTCCGGCAGCGAGGGGGCCGCCCGGAGACTCCCACTCGCTCAAAGGGGAGGGCACAGGGACGCTACCGCCCCTTCCGGCCCCTTCCACCTGCGGGCCCTGCCGCCTGTGGCTTTGCCTTTTAAGTAAATCGGGGTCGAACCTGCTGGCACTCCGTTTGCTGGCCCCAGGACGTCCCTGGTCGTTGGTGTGTTGGTTCCAGAACTTGGGACCGCACAGAAAAGGTGCGACTGTGGACGACGAACAGCTGATCTGTGATTCTGTTTCCGGTCCTGGGCGCGGGTCCCCCGCCCCCCTGTGACATCTGCCCGGGTTGTTCCTGTGTCTGCGGGCATCGAGCTTGGGTGAACTCCGTGACGCCTTCCCCACGTCGTCTCCTGGAATCTCTCTCCCGGAGCCCCTGTGCTCTGGTCGGATGGATTCCCCAGGCCACACAGGGGACCTTCCAACGCCAGTGCGGGGTGGCCCAGCTCCCGGGTGGCTGACTCGTTCATTGACATAGCTCTCCTGAGACAGGCGGTTCCATCTATCATAGAAGACCCCCCCACCCCCCCACCCCCGCCCCTGTCTCCCTCCGTGGCTGGGGAAGGGGAGGGCATTGAGCAGAGGGCCACCGAGCTCCAGGGAGACTGGAAGGGGAGGGGGGCGGGGTTCAGACCGTGCCCCGACCCCTGCAGGTGCCGGGGGCCCTCGGGGGCTCTCCCGGGCTGCTGGGTTCATCCCCACGAGTGACGGACACGCAAAGAGCCGGGCCCAGCGGGAAGGCGGTACGAAAATGTGCCTGGTGACAAAAAGCAGCGCGTTATTGGGAGGTCCAGAGGCTCTGTTCATGACACAGACTCTTTAAAGGAGGCAGGAAATCATTATTTGAAGTTTCTTAGTGATGAAATGGCTGTTATTTTGCTTTGCATAATTCTCTCTCCTGCGGGGGAAATGAAAGATCTTCTGTAGGACACGGCTTCCCACGCAGTGTCCCAACTGACTGCACTTTATGCTGAAATCGTGCAACATAATAACACCATTATTATTTTAAGTGGGCAGCTGTCGGAGGAGAGCGTCTTGAGGAAGTGGGGGGGTGAAGAATGTGACCCACGAATTATCTTTGGTCCTGAGCAAGGAACAGACCTGGACCGCTGGGCTGCCGGCTTCCTCAGGGAAGGGACTGGAAGGCCGAGACTCACCTCCGTCCCCAGGGCCCAACACGGTGCCTGGCACAGAGGAGGCGCCTGCAGCTCCTTGGTTTAATGGGTGGATGGAGAGGAAGTCTTAGAGCAGTTCCAGCATTGACCTCCAGGGGGCAGAGTCCTCATCAGTGTGGATAAGCCAACTCCGCTCCTGAATCTGGACGTTAACTCCTGCAAGGACCCCCCCAGTCTCGTCACACATGATTCCCTGGCGTGACTGTTTGTTATTTTGACTTCCCTTTTGCCGTGGCTACTCTCTATTCAATGAGTTTGTTGAAAAAGGGTGTCTGCGACGTCCTTAAGTTGGTGCACATCTGTGAACGCCATGTTGTTGTTCTTCCCCTGCGAAACGACTTGGCTGTTTATGAAAACCTCTTTTTCTCAAAAGCTGGAGGTGTCTCCTTTTTTCACTTAGTAATGCAGAAGAGATAAAAAACCGAAGGCCAATCTCGGTAACTTCCCCTCCTCCCTTCACCTCCATCAGCGTCCATGTTTATAAGATGTTTTCATTTATTATTTTAATTTTTCAAAATTAAATTTTTTTTTTTACCAGGATGCACCTAATGATGAATTTCTTTTAGTCGGTTTTCCTTGGAAAGAGGTGACTTGTTTTAATCCGTGAGCCCAAGACTCTTTCAAATGGAGCAGCTGTTTAATGAGAGATTTGAATATTTCCAGTCCTTGTGGTCTCTTCCCGAGGAAGAAACATACTTCTTGGGTTGAATCTCTTTTTTTTTTTTTTGTATTCTTCCTGGTTTTCCTTTCTTTATCAAGCCCTCTGTGCCCGGAGAACGTCTCAGATCTGTCCGCCCTTTCGTCCTCCCAGGTTTCTGTGATGCTAATTCCGATCTTCTCTGCCTGGGGCGCGAACTGTGCGGGCGGAGCGTTTGCATCCGAAGACGCACCGCCCGCTGCTGCCTCCGTGGTCCCCCTATCTGGCTTCCGCCCGCCCCGCGGGCCACCTCACTTCAGGGTGTCATTTCCGTCTGCCGGCTGCCCCTTTTTTGTGGGGGCCACGGAGTTTATTCTTGTGTAGAAAATGCCTAAAAGTTTCATCACTTTTAATAAAAACTCTGGTTATCATTTTTGGAAGACCGCTAAATCTTATTCCTGCGAACACAGGCAAGTTTTCCGAAAAGGAAATGAAGGAAATCGACAGTGGCTTCCCAGAAACTAGTGCTGGCTGGAGCTAATTCCGCCACCACGCAAGTGCGATGAGTGCGTGTTTGTGAGACCTCGTGTCGTTGGGGTGCCGCGTCTCAGTCTGTCCAGGGGGTGCACACGCCTCACCATGGTCAGACCCTCGAAATCTCCAAGGTCGGAGGGAAGGACAGCTGGCGGGGAAGTCTCCTGGCCAGCGGCAGGGAGCCCAGCCTGGCGACGTGACACCCTTCTTGCCACCCCAGAGACGCCGGTGTGGCTGTCAGAGGTCTCGTCCCCTGGCTCACACGCCAGCCTCCTGTCTCAGCTGCGTGTGTGGCTGCCTCCTCCGTCCACGCCTCCTGGGAGAAGGACGCAATCGGAGCCTTTTCCAGGCACGGCAGGGCAGGGTGCTGGCAGGAACAGGGGGGTGCTCGCGGGTGCCGCTCCGCCCTCTCCTCGTGGAGCTGCTCGGGGCCCCCCGAAGTGTGCAGGGTGGGAAGGAGGAGAAGTCACTTCACAGTGCGGAGAGCTGACGGGCACCTCGGCCCGGGACCAACAGCCACAGCCGTGCGTCGTGGGGACAGTGGGTACAGTTGACATGACGTGTGTCTCCCTCCTCAGCGCCTGCAGCTCCAGTCACGGGAAACGTTGGGCAGGTTCCAGCGGAGCGCCACCCCAGAAAATCCCTGACCAGCACCCTAAGATCAGTCAAGGTCCTCGAAAACAAGGAAAGCCACAGTTCACAGTCACAGTCCAGAGGGACCTGGGGAGCCCTGGCGACCCAATGTGACGTGGAACCCTGGAACAGGGAAAGGTCCATAGGTAGCTACTGAGACGTCTGAATAAAGGACGGGGGCAGGTTATTAATAACAATGTGTCGCTCTTGGCTCCTTAATGTGGCCAATGTATCAAAGCAACCAAAAGATGCTAATGAAAGGGGAAACCGGCTGGGCTGTTCCGTGTATGGGAGCAACAGTTTTTCTGTATCACTGCAACTATTCTAAGATTTTAAGAAGTTACTAAAAATAAGTAGATTTAAAGAACTTTAACAGTGCTGTAGTCAGAAACCAGAGAAGAGCAGGCTGGGGTGAGATGGACCCAGGGACGCAGGGTGGGGACAGGGACAAGGACAGGGTGGCCATCTGAGTGCGTGAGGGGCGGGCGGGGGGGGTCGCCCGGCTGGCGGCGGGGACGCAGGTCCAGACGGTGCCTGTTTACAAGTGGCGGCGTCTGAAGCCACAAAGCCTTGTGGGAGCCACTTACGAGCTGGCGTACTTACATTTTAGCAGGCTCTCATCCTGGGGAGATAGTGACTCATGGTACTGAATGGCATCTTGGGGCGGCTGGCTCTTTATCCTTTTAGAGACTTTTAATACTTAAAGTTACCACTGCAGGAGCAGAGAAATGCGCAAAGGTTTCAAGACCCAACAGCACTCATCTGGGTTCGCTAAAAGTAGATGTGCATTTTTTAAAAACAATGTATTTACTTTCAGAGAGAGGGTAAGAAAGGAAGAAGGAGAAGGAGAGAAACATCAACTGGCCCCCCTCCCTGGGACCGAACCCCACACCCTGGCACGTGCCCTGACCAGCAACGAGCCGGTGGCCTGTCGGTTCGAGGGGCCGCGTCCCACCCACTGACCGAGCCGTGCCAGGCAGGGCACAGTAGGTGCACGTTCAGTCCGCAGCCCTGCTGGCTCCTGCTTCGACCGAAACCCTGCACAGGATGTGCGCGGTTGGAGCGCGGGTTAAAGAACTGCGTGTGAGCCCTGGCTGGCGTAGCTCAGTGGATGGAGCACGGGCTGCGAACCAAAGTGTCGCAGGTTCGATTCCCAGCCAGGGCACATGCCAGTGTTGCAGGCCATGGCCCCCAGCAACCGCACATTGATGTTTCTCTCTCTCTTTCTCCCTCCCTTTCCTCTCTAAAAATAAATAAATAAATCTTAAAAAAAAAAAAAGAACTGCGGGTGGTTGGTCGGGGGCGGGAGGGGAGACTCATCAGAGGTGTGGTCATCTGTGCCTCCGCTGCAGCCCGGGGCCTGGGGCGGGCCGGAGACGGGGCGACGCCGGTCTCACTGCAGTGCCATGCATGTCCGGCCTTGTGGCGTCTCTGCGCCGCCCTGGAAGAGGAAGAGTGGTCTTGGGCCGCACGTTAAATGCATTGCAGCACGCAATCACAAAAAAGTCCCACGATGTATGAAGTAAATGTATGATTTTTTCTTGGGCCCCATTCACAGTCGTCCTGGGCTGCAGGGGGGCCGCTGGCTGCGGGTTGGACACCCTGTCTCTCTCTCTGTCTCTCTCTCTGTCTCTCTCTGTCTCTCTCTCTCTGCTGCGGTGCTGCGACCACATGTAGAAACCGCAGTGGGAACCCGGAGTGTGCGCTGCCCAGCCTCTCGAACTCACAGCCGTGCTGGAGAGAGGCCCCCGGCCTCGCCCTCCGGGATCCCTGGCCGGGACCCTCACGCCTGCTCTCCAGGTGCTCGTTACAGCTCTGGCCCCGCCCTGGCCCGCAGGGGAGAGCCTGGGCCCACCTGCCCACTCGGGCCACTACCCCCTCAGCCCTCACTCAGCCCAGGGGCTCGGAGCCCTGGCGGCCGCCTCGCGGACACCCAGAGGGCTTCTGAGGTGCGTTTGGGTCCCCCACCGTCAGAGTGAAACGCGCCCGTGTGGCCCCAGCGCTCGTTTGAGAAAGTGGCTGGTACACGCAGCAACACCTGAGCAGGTGCGGTTTCCCTTTGCGCCGTTTGTCCGTGAATCTCCGGTGCACACGCTTGCCTCCCCAGCACTGCCCCGCGGGGGTGCACCTGGCTGTCCCCGCACCTGGCCGCCCCCGGTGCTCCCGCGTCCACGCGGATTCGGGTCCCTCTCCATCGCCGGGAGGGCTCCGCACTGCAGCCCGGGCCGCCGTCCACCAGCACACTCCCGCGCCTTCTAAGGCGCCTGCTGGGCCTGGGCTTCCTTCTGGAAACCGTGCCAGAAGGTGCTGTTTGTCAGGTCTCTCCCGCCTTTTAGGGTGTTGTTCACGGTGGCGTCCAGAGGTTTACCCTTGGCCCTCGTGTTCCCAGAAGCCCCTGGCCGGCCGTGGCGGTGGGACGGGGCTTTGGACGTGGGTTCATGGCAGCAGCGGAACCTGATCCCTCCTGGTGCGGCCTCGGGCCGGGCTTGTGTGTGCGGGGCTGCGGGGCTGGACTGCGGGGCTGCCCGGTGCACGCCGTCTCGGGGCCGCTGCCAGACCTGTCCTGTCCCCGCTGGCTCCACTGCGACCCTCTGCTGGTTTTCACAGGGCGGCCTCGCAACCACTTTATCCAGTCTGCTGCCCCTGAAGCCAGAGCCCACGGGGCAAGGCGATGCTGGGGGTCAGGCGTCACGCACCAGATGCCGCGCCGGAGGTCCCGCTCCGTGAGTCAGCGCCAGCCACGCTCCGCGGGGCCCAGCGTGCCCGGGCCCTTCAGCCAAGGACCCACAGCCCCCGGGCTGGACGGGGCTGTGAGCATGTGGGCCCCGCCCCTCGGCCACGAGCGACTCCGGTACCCTGCACTTGGGGACACTGCTCGTTGCCATGGAGAGAAGGGATCCTGTCTCCCTGATCTCTGCACATGCTCCCTCACACGCGCCTGCCGATTAGATGAATGCCGTGTGTTCTCCTGCCTGCTCGGGTCTTGCTTCCAGTCCCTCCCTCTGGTTCAGAGTTCTGCTTGTCCTCGCAGACCCAGGGCGAAGGCCCCCGCGGGGCGTTCCGAGCCCCCCGGCCCCGGCCCCCCCTGGCCCTCCACTGTCCCCTGCCAGACCCCCACGGGACCGTGGGTCCTCTTGACCGGTTCCTCCCCCGTCCTGGCTTGTCACGTCCTGTCGAGGCAGAGGCTGTTTCCTTTCTCGGTGTTCAGTGTGCTGGCGTGACGGGGGCTAGCGAGACGCCCCGGGTTTCAGGCGGGCGTCCCCGCGGTCCGAGAGCGGCGTGAGGCGCCGCGCGGCGCTGTGCGCCCGCCGCGCAGGGGTGTCCTCCCGACGTCTGCATGTGGGCCGTGAGGACGCCTCTCGCCTCAGTGGCCCTCTGTCCGTGGGCCTCGAGATTCTGGAACAAAATTCCGACCCCGTTGTGAGTCGTGATTACAAATTCCCAAATTCACTTTGTGCTTTGTGAGTGCAAAATCCACTTTAAAAACAAGTCCAGTGGAAAAGAAATAGAGCCATTGTGGGAAAAGACAGAAAATGCTTACGACCCAGACAAAGTAACTTGAGAGACCTGTCCTCACAGCGGCCGGAGGGAACCACCCCAACCCTCTGCCCGCTGTCCGTCGCTGGTGCACCTGCATTCCCGCACCCGCGGTCTCACACCTGCATTCCCGCACCTGCGGTCTCGCACCTGCGGTCTCGCACCCGAGACACTGCAGCCCCACCTTGTTTGCTCTCGGCGGTCGGTCCTGCGAAATCTTGCTGTTACTGAAACGACTCGTGGGGAAGTCGGCAGACATGGGCGGGGAGGGGTGGGAACGGACGTGTGTGCAGGCACCCGCAAGGGCCCGGGGCCTCACTGGCCCTCGGCTACTGCACCCGTCTTGTGCTCGGATCCTTAACCGGCGCTGGTGTTTGAAAGAAGGAACCTCGGGGGACTGCGAACTGGAGAGACGTACTCTCCAGCGACCATGGGTCTGGACACACAGAAAAAGTCGAACAAAAACGACAACAGCTCCTGAGGATTTTGAGCGCTAAACTCGGCACGTGCTTTGGAGCCCGTGCTTGCTGTTCCGAGAGAGGAAAGTCATTAAAGGCTGATGTGCACCGGCCGCTTCCCGCTGGGCCCCGCGCCAGGCACTGTCCTCGGAAGTGCTTGCGGGTAAGCGCTCACGATAGAGCCATTAGCTTTGCGCAGGCACCGGAATCCCTAGGACGCGGCCGTGGACGCGGAGGCTTAGGTGGGCGGGAAAAGCCAGCCGGGGCCCAGTGGCCAGCGGCTGTTCCTGCCCCAGCGGCCCCCCGCCAGTCTGGCGACACCATTTCAGTGTGCCGCGTCTCCATGAGACTTGCTGTCACCAGCAGCCTGTGCCAGTGACCGCCCTCCCTCTGGCACGTCCGTCCGGAACTGCACTGGCCGCACTCGCGTGGCTGAAATCCCCCCTTTCCCTCCTGGGGCAATGGCTAAGTCACCCACACTGAGCGGACACCGTTTTCCTCGGTGGTCCTCCGGGCTCCCCCAGGTTTTCAGCGGCGGCCCCCACCCCTCCCCCACTGCTCCATGGGTGCGCAGCCTGTCGCCGGCCTGGCCTGAGTCAGCAGGCTGCGCCTGAACGGTGGGTCGCATGGCTGAGCCCCTCAGTGTCTGTGACGAATCCACTCCCCGGTGGACACGGGGGGCCCAGCACACGTGCGCTCTTTCCAGTCAACCACAGACACTCCCTCCTTTAGCCCAGCCCGGGGCTCTGTCCTACTGGGCCCCTGTCTGAGGGCCGCTGCCGCCCCGAGCCAGGGCCGGGCTGCATGAGACTCGATGGTTCAGCGTCGCCAGAGAGCAGGGCGCCTGCATTTTCTGCTGCCGGCTCTGTGCACGGGTCCAGTTCTAGCACTGCAGACTTGACCCAGACCCCCGCCGGCATCCCGTTCCCCACGGTGAGCGGCCAGGGATGCTGGCCGGGGATGCTGGCCGCTCCTGAATACGCCCCGCCCTGTGCGCTCTGACACGTGCTGTGTCAAAACGGGGTGCTGCGTGCCCCCCAGAGCCCAGTGCCAGGACAGGGCTGGTCTCCCCTGACATGTCGTTTGCTGCCTCTCCTGACAGGCCAGCAGGATGGCGGAGCTCCTTGAGATTGTTCCTTGGGCCCCTCGTTGTCGGGAAACTGGTAGCCTCCTGTGGCCCGGGTCTACGGCCTGGACGCCTGCCCGGCTGCCTGAGTTGGCGGCCTCAGGCCCCCAGTGGCTCCCACTGGCCCCCTGCTTTGCTCCGTCCCGCCAGGCCAACACCCCGCTGCCTTGGAATGAAAACAGCGTGGGCGCAGCGTCTTCATTACGACGCTGGCTGCCTGGGGCCCAGAGAAGCACGCTGCTCACGGGGCTCTGCCGTGCGACGGGCGCTGAGTGGTCTTGGCGATATTCTGTCTCCCTCTCCATGTATGGGACAAGGACGCGGAGGGCCCTGCCGAGACCGCCCTCGTGAAAGTGAACCAAAGTGACGCCTGAGAGCGCGGTTCCCAGGCATCGCTGTTGCGCTCTCTTCCTTGGTGACAGGCTTGGGGTGAAAGGTACCCAGAGCATGAACTGGCCCCCCCACCGTGTCCTGGGGCGTGGCGGTGCAGCAGTGACCGCACGCTCGCGGGTCAGCGGAGCTCTCTGGCCCCCCAGCCCGAGGCTCTGCGCCCGTCCGAGAACTGCCCCCCCCCCCGACAACTGCCCCCCCCCACGCCCTGCTCCCTGCCATCCCGGTGCGGCCCGTGGGCCCGGCCTGGCTTGCCTGTCTAGAGCCCCCTGTTCAGTGTACGGATGTGGCCCGTCCCCCGGGCTCTGGGCTGTGGACACTGTGTGCACCTGCCTCTCCGACAAGGCCAGGGGTCGGCAAACCCGTCCTGCGAGGGGTCGGGCAGCCCCGTCTGCTGCTCCGGGGGCCGCCCTGTCTCAGCCCCGGAGTCCCGCCTCTGCGCTGGCGCGGGAAGCAGCCGCAGACACGCAGGGGACAAACAGCCGTGGTGGGTCCTGTCCAGCTTCCCTTTCTACAGACCCGGACACTTGAGTTTCATGCAGCTGCTGCATGTCATGAGATGCCGTCTCTTTAGGATTATTTTTCAACCATTCGGAAATGTAAAAGCCACTGTTTGCTCACGGGACATATGGAAACAAGCAGTGGGCCGTCCCTGGCCAGGCCGTGGTTTGCTGGGCCCTGACGGAGGGCTGCCTGGAGGAGGCGCCGTGTGCTCCGCGTCCCTGGGTGCAGGGGCCGGACCCTCGGGAGGCGGCCCACCTCCTCCCAGTGCGCGTGGACCGTCAGAGACCACCGCTCGCTCCTTAGGGCAGGGCTGCCGTGTGAAGCCGCCCTCTCCTCCAGGGACAGGGCTGTCCCTGCAGAAAGATCCCGAGAAACCCACCCCTCCACACACACACACGCACACACACACACACACAACCAAACCTCTAAAACGAATAAGGGAATTCAGCCACTTTGTAGGCTGCCAGATCAACGTGCAACATAAATCACATTTCCACACACTAGCAATGAATACATGGACCTCAACATTAGAAACTCAACACCATGCACCAACGCTTTAAAAAAGAAAAAAGAGCCACTTAAGTGCAAATCTAACGAAACACCCAGGGCGTGTAGGCTGGGAACTGTAAGATGCTTCACTGAGTGGAAAAAAGAAACCATCCAAAGGTTACCCCCTGTGTGGTTGGGAGTCCACAACCTGTCAAAACTGGAGTTGGGGGACAGGTGAGTGGCTGGGAAGGGGCGGGGCGGCGGGGGACGGGGCTTCCCCGTGACAGAGGAGATTCAATCCCCGTTTTGGTGGTGGTCCCGC